>NC_143402.1:47815977-48442852 GCF_052110815.1 Crocodylus siamensis | reverse complement strand
TTGTACAGTCCTGCCTGAGGCATGCAATAGGAAGGAAATAAAAATGCCATGTTCACAGGGCATTCTGTTTTGAACCTCTCCTCTTCCCCTACTTACATTCTCAGAGGTGGACACTCCACAGAGGCTTGTGACTATCTGGGAACAGAATAAGCATTCTGTGCAAAGTTACAGATACAAATGTACTTTCTCATCAGTACTATCATAGAATAAACATAAACTGGGCTAAAGCACAAAAGGGTTGGAATAGATGAGTCCAGCATCAGATAGTATATGGAGGAATCCTGGCTGTGTTCTGCTTGTCTCCTCAGTACAGAATGACATGGTGGTTCAGATACGAATAGACTAAAAAAAGAGAAAGTGGCATTTTGTGCGTCCAAGAAACCATGGGGATTGCATCCTGCTACTGGGACTGGATGCGTATGCCAAAGTAAAAGGAAATGGAAGGGTATCTCACAAAGCTGCCGCACACAGTGCACACTCCTATTCCTAATAAAGTCAACACCTGCTACTCTAGAGACTATATTGCAGCACATGTTGTTTTCCTTTTATTCAGACTAGATATGCCAAAACAAGGATTTCTAGCAAACCAATAATAATATTAATAATAATTTGCTCTTCTACATTGCTTAATCTGTAAGGGATTCAAAGCACTTTATGGATATTACTGAATTAGCCCCCCACAACACCATTGTGAGGGAAGGAAGCATTATTATTATGCCCACTTTGCTCACGGGGAACTGAAGCACAGAAAGGTAACAGTGTAAATCACTGGCAAAGCTGGCATAGCTATCCAAAGCCAGGACTGAGTCCTTTCAATAAAAGCCTTTCAGTACAAGAGATGAAAAGAAACTTAATCGAACACAACTGCTTGTACTGAAACTTTGTGATAATTACCAGTTTACCACATTATACAAGGCAAGTCACAGAAATGCGTAGTTTCTGGAAGTAAAGGGAGACTTTCAACGCATGAAGCAGTCTTAAGAGGAACTTCTGTGATCTGTCGTCATAGTATTGGAATCCCTGAAGAAGTTTCATACTGCTAGTTTCCGTGGAACAAATCTTACTACAGCTGCATGAGATCAAAAAGTATGTGTATGGGAGAGAGGGAAAAGAGCGAGACATGCTGTCTTTGGAGGTTTTTATCAATGCTAGGATGGGTAAGAAAGGGCCAGTAATGATTTTCAAATGGTACAAAGGAAGGCTTTGAAATCAAATGGCTCAGAACACAACACAGAATCTACACAGGTACTTGAGAAAACAATTTCAGTGTCTACACTTTCCCTAGAGGTTGTGGAAGCTGCAACTAGCTCCAGTCTGTTCAAATTAACCATGGTTCTCGGACTGCTGGCAGTTTGCTGAAGGTGAACCTTTGGCATGGGTTTGGCTTGGAATAACTGGGCTGAGGTGGTAAGAGGTGGCCTTGGGAAGGTAGAAAAGAGAAGTCAGGAGATCTTGTGTGATATGCTTGAAGGAAGCCTTCCTTCTTTTCTCCTTCCCTTGTCAAAACAGGATGATTTACTTGGAGTTTATGGCCTCATCTGAAAGAGGGTTTTGTCTCTGAAGGCATGAAATAAAGAAAGAGCATATAGACCAGAGGGACCCTCCTTAGCTCCATGAAACAAAAAAATATTTGTCAGCGCTGGAATACATCCTTATCATTGTCTCTTTCATTTTGGGTGTAACTAAACCCACTGAGCTAGGGATTGAGGTAAGTACACCCCAGAAAGCAGTGAGAAATGTAATGGCCTTTGTTTACCTTTGAGCACTGCAGCACAAGTCCCAAATGGGAACTAGCTTTAAAAGCCCTCCTAAGGGGATTACCTTTCCACAGTCAGCCTTGCAACATCGTAACCTGGATGCCTCATAGCAAACCTGTGCATGGAAGAGCAGAGGCAGAGACTAGAATCATCTTGCAACATACACCTTTTGTTTGAGGGTGGCAAACTGAAGCTGAACTAATAGGAATGAGAGAGGGGGAGAGGCAGGACAAGGAGACTGAGGGGAGGCATCAGTTAAGGAGTATATAGGCTGAGGCTGTTAAGAAATGTAATTTTCAAGTGTTATAAAAGGGAAGGATGATTTACCACTTAGGAACACATTTCAGTTGTTCTTATTCAGCTGTTACATCTGGATGCTCCTCTAGGAATTTGAATGAGCCAAACTGTTGTATTATTTAACCCTGAATGAAACAGAATTAAAGGGTATGCTCCACTTTAGCTGCTATAGGAGGATGCAGATGTAACAATGATATAAAAAAAGCTTATATAGCTATAGCTGTGATCTCTGTCCAGACCCAGAGCAGCGGGTCTAATTAAGGGCCTAGTTACACATTACACTGTGATCTCCTTAAATGTTGATTGGTGTTAATGCTAGCTCAAGTTTGGAGCAGTCACACATTCAGGTCAACAGGAGCCTGTAAGACTGAAAGTTAAGAATGTCCTCTCCCATCCCATTCCAGGCTACCCCTCTGCCTCCCAGGGCTACCTCAGATCCCCCCCACCCCTGCAACCTCTGGGCCTTCCCTCTACCCTTCAAGGCTCTTCCCACCCCCGAGGTCTCCCCCTCCCTTACTTACTTGTGGCTGCTCAATCTATTCCAAGGGAGCAGGCAGGGAAGGGTTAACCTGTCTGCCTCACCACCACTGCCACTGGAGGGCTGCTGTTCTTCTCAGGGATGAGCCAGTCCCAGAAAGCAGCAGGGGCAATGGTGGCTGGGCAGGTAAGTTAATTTTTCCCTGCCTGCTCCTCTGGGACAGACAGTGAGGGCAGCTACAAATAAGCAGGGATGGGGGGGGGATGCAGGGCAGTGAGTGCTGGGGGCAGGGAGTGGGCCCAATCTGGGCCAGTGGGGGAGGGGGGTGGGGAGGTGTTTACGTTAAGGTGAAGCCTAGAGTGGGGTACATCTTAGTGTAACATGAAGTACATGGCACAGATCAGAGATAAACCTAGGCTGGAGTGGCATAACTTTAAGCTGCCTAAAGGGTTCTTAAAACTAGTTTCAGATGTTAATGTTTGGACAACCCAGGGGTCAAGAGCTCTAGGAGCTGAGTAGAATTAACATGTAACAAGACCCTAAGAGGAATGTAGAGGAAAGGCAATGGTAGGTTAGCTACAGAGACTGGTGGGTAGGATTCAAGTTGAGTGTAGGGAAAGAGTAAAGAAAGATTGCTAGTTAAATGAGAAAGTATTAGGGTATGTAATTATATAGTTATTCATGATCTTTTCCTGCTGGTTGATCCATCTTTCTCAGTTATAAAATCAACTTGTTCATGGGGTGGGAATCTGAACATGTGGCATTACTGTGGAAATGCTGAAGAGAGATCAATACTACCATGGGTATAGTCGCTTGGTGTGGGATGATAAACTGGCCTGTAATACTATGATATCCTTCGCACACACAGAGGTATATTCTAGTTTGATAGTTCTGCAAAATTTATATATGAACTCAAAAAATAAACTCACAAATGAAGGGCCTTTGAGTCTATGTACAGACATTCAGTATCTTATTATCATTATACATCAGATATACCACATGCCCATTTAGGATATTTATGTTAGATATATAATTCATGTGCATGAAATGTTATTGTCTGCTCAGTTAGGATTAGGGCTCAATGAACCTGCATTAAGAAAGGTTTTTTAGGCCATTATTATTGATTCAGTGATAGAAAAATGCCCATCTGGTTTTCTGTAGCCAGTGTTGCACTTTTGTTCAGGCAGTTTTAGCAGAAGAGTAATCAAATATTGAGTTCATGATTGTAACTGAAAGGAACAGTTAGACCAATGGGGCAAATTGCTGCTCACTGGAAATTGGCCAAAGACCTGCCCACTTTTCTCAAGGTGACTCCAGGGGACAGCACAGCCCAGCACCAGGCTGCCAGAGGTGGGGGCTGCAGCCATGCTGCTTACCCTGGGGCATGCTCGGCACGGGGAAAGCTGGAGTGGCTTGGCGGTGCAGGTGGGAGGGTGGTTACCTCCACAACTGGTCACTCAGCATCCCCCTCTGACTTTGGTGGAGGATCAGATGTGGCTCTCAGGGTGAGTAACTCTGGCCACCCCTGATTTAGACTTAAAAACAGAATTCTGAGGAAGTTGATTGAAGTTAATTACTAATAGAAATAAAAACATTTAGGAATAAATTCTAGCTTCCTGAAGTCAGTAGGAATTTTGCCATTTCAGTAGAACTAGAATTTTAACCTTAGTGTATAAGAGTAAGTAAGTACTTGTGTCTTAGGCATTGCATTGTTGAAAAGCTGAAAGAATGGAAATCCTATCCCTCCTTTGTATTTGCAGGAGGGAGACATGGCAAAATTGTGATGAGTGCTGAAAAGGCCTAAGAAACATTTCAGCATAATTGTGCTTATTGACACATCAATCCTACTATTTCCTACACTAAGAGAGCAGATGATTTGTAGGCACTAGTATATTTCTGTTTAATGAGTATATTTAATATAAACAGAACGTTAGCCGAACTAATCATGTCACTACATGTTATAACTCCTAGTAAAGTTTGCCTTTGAAGTCACTCAAAGGTTCAGGAAGAACAGCTACTTGGCAACTCACTAACATCTTTCTGCCTGGCTGTGACACTTAGCAGCCAAGGGCAATGTCCTCCAGTCACTGAAAGGTTCCACAGCAGCCCCAAGGGCTGAAGTGAGAGATGGCAACAGGGCCCCACCCTGCTATTTCCTTCTGCCATGCTTCATTTCCTCCTTCCTATCATGGGCTCTGTGAAAGAGAGTCTGCTTGTTGCAAAAAACATTAGTCTGAAATTCATAAAAATAATGAGTTTGTGCAGATAAGCCCTTGGAAGGTGCCAACTACTGCTATGGCTTTCTTAATAGAAGCTGATACATGTCAGGAAATTTCTCCACTATCCCTTCACTATATCTTGAATTTTCTTCTCATGTCAACAACTTTTGGATGGTTTTAAAAACAATGCAGGTGTGATTGTTGGAAAAATCTTTTCAGATGCTGAGTTAGAGGTTATCTTGGCCAACAAGGCCACTGCAGTGTGGGGTGCTGGGGCCATCCCAGTCCTTACTGTTTATCTACAATGCACAAGGTCATATCAGACAGTCACCTCTGTTTTGCTTGCTGTGGGATAATGGTGGTATCCTGGGATAAAGTGAAGTTGTTCCACCGTGTTGTGCCGTCGGGAGGCAAATGCTTGGCGCTTAGCGGAAGTTTGGTTCATACTTAAGGTATTGTATAAGTTATTTGAGGCACTAGGATGGGAGTGCATCTTTGTCATCCGGTAGCGATCTAAGACAGGTGTTGAAAAAAAGACGTCTGTATGAGACAATGCCCGTGACATAGACTGGTCTGCGAAACCCGAGTGCTCTGGGGAGAGCAAGGGGTCTTGGGAATGGAGACGCTCTGCCGACAAAAGCTGTTCATCAGAGAAAATTCGTTCATAGGACATGCTGAACTCCTCAGGCATGATCCTCTCAGGGGACAGCACCCGGTCCTGGGACATAGCCCTCAGGGGCCGGCGGGGCCTGTCTCTCTGGTTGGTCTGAGTCATTTTGATGACATTGAGAGGGAGGGTCCCTCGTGCTGCCAGATCTGGAAGGTGCCTTCTTCTCATGTAATATTCATCAGCTTCTTTGTCTGCTATGGAAAAAAAAGAAAGTGAAACAGCATTAGGTGTAGCAATTCTTCCTGCAGAGGCATTGTGTAAAGAGAACAGCACTCTGGAACACTGCCTTCCAGTGGGCCAGGTAAAGCCTGAGGATGTGCACATGTGGAGACACAGCTAGCTTTTCAATGGACTCATAGGAACCGTAGACATGGCTATAGCTATATTACTATGCTGTCAGGCACAGAACGTTATGGCCATTTGTTTGGAGTATACAGGCATACCTCGGAGATATTGCGGGTTCGGTTCCAGACCGCTGCAATAAAGCGAGTCACACGAATTTTTTGGTTTCTCAGTGCATATAAAAGTTATGTTTACACTATACTGTAGTCTATTAAGTGTGCAATAGCATTATGTCTAAAAAAAAATGTACATACCTTAATTAAAAAATACTTTATTGCTAAAAAATGCGAAGTGAGCAAATGCTGTTGGAAAAATGGTGCCGATAGACTTACTCGATGCAGGGTTGCCACAAACCTTCAATTTGTAAAAAACGCAATATCTGCGACGTGCAATAAAGTGAAGCGCAATAAAATGAGGTATGCCTGTAGTTAAGTATAATACATAGGCATACTTTATATATACACACACATATAGCCAGGTGTGTGTGTGTGTGTGTGTGTGTGTGTGTATGACATATATGTGTTCAGGTGACACATATACTCCTACAGCATATCACACAAAATGCCACTGAGTCCATATTACAGTGATTTATAGTATCCTCAGATCATTGGAAAATTAATCCATGCCACTGATTACTGTTCTAGCAAAGACACACTCTGTTAGCAAAAGAGGAGCCAGGCCAAACAGCTTATCCATTCAAAAAATGACATGTCTAGTATTTTTGTTCACCAGTGGTCACTCAAGGTATCCCTTCATAACTTTTGTGAGCAGAGCAGTAGGCCTGTGCGAAGTGGCTAGTATTCGCTTTGGATTTGTATTCAGCCGATTTGGGGGACAGTGATTTGATTCAGTGATTCAAATCACTGTCCGGATTTGATTCAGCTGCTGCCAAATCTCTGAACCACCCAGGCCCATCCCCCGCCCACTCTCCCAGCCTGGCAATGGCTGCCCCACCCACCCCAGCTCCCGGCACTTGGAAACCCCCCCACCCCAGACTTATTGGTTGCTGCTGGGCTGAGCAGCATCCTATTACAAAAAATAAGTTATCTATCTATGTTGTATAATTTGTTCCTTAAAAGATGTACCTAGCACTTTGGTTTTCTCCTGTTTGTCCTAGATGATTTGTGTTACAGAGACTGTGCTTAGGAACTGAGCGCACAAACCTCCTTTGTTGGATTAAAAAAACAACAACATGTAAGACTTGAATTGGAGAATACAGTGGTCTTTGGGTATTTCATTGCACCCCTCCCTACCACCCCCTCCGAGCAATTGAGGTTGAGTAGGATGAAAAACCTTTAAAAATCCAGGCAAAAACCTACAGGTAATGCCACAATTATTTGAAAGGAAACCCCAAGGAAGAAATTCCCATTGCACCTTCTGGGTGTTAATGTGTTCTGATATTGGGAAACACAGACACCTGTTCAGAGGTATGTGGTATTCTTTGGATGCTAAAACACAGATCTGACTGCGTTCTGTCATGACCTTCATGGTAAAGCTAAGAGCAGGTTGAACTAGAACGCAGTGGGTTAGTCTACATGAGATGCTGACTGCGCAGTAGCTGAATAATACTGCACAGTAGCACATCACAGCACCAACAGTGCTAATACCCGACTGCACAGTATTATTAGGCTAGTGCATAGAGGCATCACTTAAAAGATGTTTGCCGGCAGTACTGCACAGTAACTCTAGTTACTACACATTTATTTAGTACTTACTTATACAAATACTAAATAAATGCGCAGTAACCACTGTGCGGTAGCATTTTATTTAAACATGCTCAGAGTAAACCTTCTGTTAATGGGTAGTGGAGATGGTTAGTGAACGGGTGTCAGACTTACATCCCCTGGGCTGCATTTGGCACATACAGCTATGACATGTGGCCTGTAGGACTTGTATAGGGACCTGGAATTTGGGGGCAGAGGGTGAGTGTTGCTCTGCTAACACCCACTGCCACTCTTGCCGCTTTCACTGTGACTGGATCTGATCCAGGAGGGCCCCTCAGTCTATATCTGGCTGGAAGGAGTGTGGTGAGTTTGACACTATTCGTTTATGGATAAAGCTGAGGAGCATTAAACCCATTTCTCTGCATTTCTTTCACTGAAATTGTCTGGAATATTAAGCTTGCATGGTGTCTAGAATTACCAAGTTTCAGGAGCATGAGGTACTTCCAAATCTCCTTGGATCACCAGAGTTTTTTAGTACACAGGATCTCAGTTTAAAACTCATTCAACACACCTGGAACACAGTTATTTCATCTGTGGAGGACAGCAGTTAACCAGCAACAAGCACCACTAGAATGTAGCAGAAAGGGTGTTTCCACATACTCTGAGTCATTTGTCTGTGAAACTCTTGTCCCTACAGAGCAGATAGGGCTTTATTTTTTAAGTCTGTCATTCAAATGCCCCTTACAATAACAGTAGGACACAAAGCATTTCTGGGCTGGGAGGTATTGAGGGAGACATGGAGCTAGCAAATTGCACAGGTTTGTCAATTGATTATTTTGTGAAAGTCACGACCTCAGAATGTGCTAAGGATAGTATAAAACATGAAGTTTCTAACTGATTTTAACTCATGAAACCAGAAGATATAAAAGTAAAAGGCAGTAAACAGATGAAGAGGGAAGTCTCTTCTTTTGGAAGCCTCTTTACATATTCAGATGGCTGAAAGAACAAACCTACATTGCAGGCCAGTCTGCAATCTCAATACAGTTAGGTGTCTGGGAATCTACCTAGGTCCTTAGTCTATTGAGCAGTCACACAAAAACACAGTCTAAATGCTCACTTTTTCAGTCAGACATAGATACAAATAAAGGTTAAATTTACCTGCCTTCCCAGAAGAGATATAAAATCAGTTGGCGATTCCAACTGATGTAGTGATAATAATAGATGATATATGTAGGCAAGCTTTCCTGCCTCTGTCCTTAGATTAACATGGCTACAACCCCAAACCTTGCAAGATGATATATGTGTTATTTGGTAGCTTGATCAAGAAGTCAGAAAGTCAGGCTCCAGAAACTATAATGCTGTTTATTTAAAGTAACTAGCCAATTGCTCATCAAGAATGATGTGGAGTGGGGGGAGCTGGGGGGAGCAGGCAGGGACAGAGCACCAGCAGCCACCACCCTGTGCCACTTATGTCTTCCAGGAAGGGGGGGGGGGTCAGGAATTGCACATGGCAGCCACTACTGGCACCCACTGGCCCACACTGCCGCCACTCCGCATCCAGCCCCATGCCAACCCCCCCACCCCGCACTTGACATCTGGCACCGTGCCCCCCCATGCCACTCTGCACCTGACCCTGCATCTAGAGGCAGATTAATGTATACTGGGCAAACACAAAATAAGAGACCCCCTCTACCCATGGGAGCTGGGCTATGGGGGGGGGGCAGGTCCCTTTCCACTCCTGGTGCTGGTGGGGGGAGGCTGGACTGGGCTGGAGTTGGGCTGGAGTTGGGGGGGGCACATGCCCACCTCTTCTCCCTGCTCCCTGCCCCCCTGTCCTGCTACAGCCAAACATACACACAAGCAGGCGTGCACACACAGGCGTGCATACAGACAGATGCATGTTACTCTCACTCACTCTCTGCACCTGGGCACACAGACACAAACATACTCTCCCTGCCAGGAACACAGACACATGCCCACACACAGACACATGCATGCACACACGCAGATGGGTGCACACTACTCATTCACTATCTGTACATGGGCACAAACACACTCTCCCTGCCATGAACAAAGACACATGCACACACACTCACACATGCACATGCACTGACACACACACGCACACACAGGCACATGCACACACACACACAGACAAGCATTCACTGTATTCACTTACTGTCTGCACATGGACACACAGACACAAACACACTCTCCCTCCTGCCATGAACAGACACATGCATGCACACTCATACATGCACATGGACACACAGATGCATGCACGAACCACTGCTATATATAAATCATATAATTCCAGCTGGAAGAACATTTTCTTTGTTCTGGGAGGCTTATCTGCTAGCCCTTTTTTGGCTATTGTTATCATGTTTGTGATTAGATTCACATAGAACAGGCCTTGCATAAATGAACACACAATTTTTTTACAAGCTTATACCACGTATAGGCACTGTGTTTTTTGTATCTGACCTGTCCCAATGACTTTTTTAGAGGCAACCATTAACAGTTTAGTGGGTCTTTTAGTGTTACAGTAGCTTAACGTGGGAGACGTTTTGATTAATTCCTTCAGATTTTCAAATTTAGTGGTGTGGTTATATTCCCAAACTCACTAAACTTTTTTTTCTAGGTGTGTTTTCATGTGTGATTTTGTTGCATTCCTTTGTCTGGGTGTCGTATATTGGTAATTATCTCAACCCTGTCAGGCTCGACTTGAATCTCTTCTGTGAAACTTTCTCCTAAAGTGTTATTTGTTGCAGAACCCAATACAAAAGGAAATCTGCCAAAGCAGTATCTTCCAAAAGAGTGGTGCTCAATTTTCAGCCTGGATATGTGGATCCTGCATGTGGCAGGGGTCTTGGTCTGTTGACCAAATCCAGTGTGCAGTCAACATTTTGGGTTGGACAGCAAGTATGATCAAGTGTACTGGCTTGGCCCCATGTGCTGGGTCTGGCTGCAAAATGCCTTAGTGTGCTTATGCAATCTGGTAAACCCGGCCATATCAACTAGTCTGCAGGGCTCCCCACGGGTGCAGAAATTTGTCAGTGGAGGAGCAGTTGTTGTGTTTATTGCCACAGCTCTGGAATTGAGGAATTTGGTATTGACCTTAGGGGCCACATTTGGCCCACTGCACTAGTCTTGTCCTATTCTTTTCCATGGGAAGTTGCCAAAACCTAGCACAGTGGCTCCCAATCTGTGGTATGTATACCACCAGTGGTACGCAGACAATCTGTTAGTGGTACACTTTAACAGATTTATTATAATTAGTTTATATGACAAAAATTGGCTGGTGGTACTTAAGGTTGTATCAT
This sequence comes from Crocodylus siamensis, assembly GCF_052110815.1. Classification (NCBI taxonomy): domain Eukaryota; kingdom Metazoa; phylum Chordata; order Crocodylia; family Crocodylidae; genus Crocodylus; species Crocodylus siamensis. The sequence goes on along the minus strand of NC_143402.1, from coordinate 48,432,102 downwards.
TTTAAATTGGTGGTGGCAATCTGTGAGAATTTGGGAACCACTGATCTAGCAGATGCATCCAAAATGAAGAAATATTCTGCTTTTGCCATGCTGCAAAAATGTCTTCTCTAGTAGGTATTGAAAGTGTTCCTGTTTGCTGTACCTGTTTAATTATACCGGATCTTAAAGATCCAAGTATCTTTTCTGTTGGTTGGTTCTTCTATTTTTTTCTATTATATTGAAAACAATCCTTCTAGTTCCTCTTTAAGTTCATTTCTTAAAGCAAGTGGAACGTTCCTAGGAGCATGATTAGTAGGAGTGGCAGTATTTCATGCTAACACTTCTATCTTATACTCAGTTTCTCTTTACCATATAAAAACATCAGAAAACTGTTCTTCTACGTTGCTGCCTACTTCTCAAGAGAATTTATTCTTTTTAATTCAAAGCTTCACATGTTCTTAACCCAATTATAAACAATAATTCTTGGAACAATTAGAAACACATGTTCAGTTCACACATATCTTTAAGTTGGAATAAATACTCCATTCAAGGGAGGATCTAGGACATTTGCAGTGGCACAGTGGAGCAACAGCTGGGATTTTTTAAATCCCCAAATCTGGTAAAAATCCTGCCATGTTCCCCCCTGCTCTTGGCACTGTTTCCTTCTCCTCCATCTTCAGCAGCATGGAACCCACCACTGCTGCTGCTGCTGTCTCCAGTGACCCTGTTATGCCCAGCTATCTGTTGCTACAATACATAACCATTCTGGACTGGCACACACAAATGCAGACTTCTTCTCCCAAGTGGAGCAATAAAAGAGTGTATTCTGGACTCCACTCTTGGGATTGCGGATGTGTAACCAGGCATGGAGTGCAGAGGCAGAAACATAGCTACCAGTGGTTAAAAGTGTTAACCTTCCAGCTCAGAGGAGGCAGCTGAGAGCAAAGAGTCACTGACCTGGCAAAAGTTAAAAGCTCCCAGGGAGCAGAGCTGGGAAAGGTAGGGATGGGGTGGTGCCAGTAAATAGTACTGAGCTGAGCTATGGTGTCCTCTCTCTGGGTCTGAAGAAGAACCAGAACTGTGAGTTAATCCTTTGCTGGGATACAAGCGCAGCAAACAGGCATGCTATCTAGGGATGTGCCAGAGTTTGCGCGGGAGTGGGCAGCGGGGGAGAACAGGAATGGCCTGAGACTCCATGCATCAGAGTTGGCAGCTTTGGACAGAGTCTCCAGAGTCTTTACGTGAGTGCACGTGAGGATGTGTTAATGGCGATGATGACTTGGAGTGCAGCCAGGGACCCTGTCCTGATGCTGCCTCCCACCCAGGGCTCCTCTGAAGCCTCCACCCAGACAGAGCCTTTGGGTGGGTCAGTAGCTCCCAGGCACCCTGCCTGCAGCGGTTGCCTGGTGGGTTCTCAGGGATCTGGGGGCAGCAGGATGGCCAAGAGTCCCCTCACCTGTCCCACATGTGCCTGGATTGAGGTCCTGAAGGGACAAGTGAGGGAACTCCAGGCAGAGGTGAGCAGGCTACATGGGATCAGAGCCATTGAGGATGAGATTGACAGGTACTTCTGCTCTTTGCAGGAGCACTCAAATAGTGGGATGGCAACACAAGAGGGACCTGACACAGATGGATGGAAGACAGTCACCTCCAGTTCTAGACAATGCAGAATTAGACCCAGCATTGCTGGAACAACACCTCCACTGCAGCTGGGGAACCTATTTGGGGTTCTGGCATCACTGGGAATGAGTGCAGCAATGGAGAGTGCAGCAATGGAGGCCGCACCCACAACTACCACCAGGCGGGCTGTAAGGCAACAGAGGAACTGGAGGAGAAGATGTTGGGTAATCGTAGTAGGTAACTCTCTGCTGAAGGGAGTGGAGGGAGACATCTGCCACCCAGATCCCACAGCACGGGAGGTCTGTTGTCTCCCTGGGGCACGGATCCCTGATGTCACAGAGAGGATCACTAGGCTTGTCCAGCCCACAGATTATTACCTCATGCTCCTTATCCATGTGGGAACAAATGGCACAGCAGGAGCAATCCAGACTACGTCATGAGTGACTACAAGGCTCTGGGAGCTGGGCTTAAAGGATTGGGAGCTCAGGTAGTTTTTTCCTCTGTGCTTCATGTTGCAAGCCATGGTCCAAGGAGGCAAGAATGCATCAATGAAGTGAACTGGCATCTCTGATGGTGGTGCCACCAAGAAAGTTTTGGCTTCTACAACCACAGAGCCCACTTCAAGGACAGAGGACTACTGGGGAGAGACAGCATCCACCTCACACAGAAAGGTAAGTCCCTTCTCAGCCAGGACAGCCAATCTCTTAGGGCTTTAAACTAAGATCATAGGGGGATGGGAAAATGCTAACTGGAGCCTACCTGGGGACCAATATACAGGAAAGCTCCATTGACAATGAAACCAAGCAAGCCATTTTTACAGGAGCTGAGAAAACAGCTCCCCTTCAATGCGACAAGTGGCCAGTGACCTTAGTAGAAGGACTCAGGTGCCTGCACACCAATGCCAGAAGCATGGGGAACAAGCAGGAGGAACTAGTCCTCCTACTTTCCACTGGGCACTACGATGTAGTAGGGATCATGGAGACCTGGTAGGACTCCTCTCATGACTGGAGTGTAGCTGTAAAGGTCTACATCCTTCACAGAAGGTACTGGGTAGGGAAAAGAGGTGGGGGTGTTGCCCTCGACGTGAAGAAGCAGTACACCTCCTTACAGGCCAATGTTGGCCCCAAAGAAGAACAGCTTGAAACCCTCTGGATCAAGCTCCAGGGAAGGCGTGGTGAGAGAAACCTAACTGTAGGTATATACCACAGCCTGCCTAACTAAGGGGAGGAACTTGATCTAGTGTTCACCTATGAACTAACGTAGGCTGCGCATGCATGGGACATGGCTGTCATGAGTGACTTCAACTACCCAGACATCTCCTGGGAGGAGTGCTTGGCCAGCTTGGATCAGTCACGATCCTTCCTGACCAGCACCAAAAAGCATTTTTTTGACTCAGAAGGTGCACAAGCCAACTAGAGGCAATATAGTTCTTGACCTGGTCCTGGCCAAAGGGGTGGTCTGGTGACCAACATAACATAGAAGGCGTCCTAGGCAATAGTGCAAGGCAGACAAAACAGATACCAAGCTTGAAGTCTTAGACTTCAAAAACACAAATTTTAATAAGCTCAGGTCACTAGTAAAGAATGCCCTGAGAGACCAAGGACCACAGGTAAAGGGAATACGAGAAGAATGATCATTCCTTAAGGATACAGTCCTTAAGGCTCAGAGAAAATCCATTCCCTTATAGAGAAAAAGTAGCAGGAGGGTCAAAAAAACCCTCTTGGCTAAGCAGGGAAGTTGCAGCTGTCCTACAGAAAAAGAAAGAGGTGTACAAACAATGGAAACTTGGGACAGCCTTTAAGGAAGACTACTTGACAATGGCCCGCACTTGTAGAAAACAGATTAGGCAAGCTAAGGGAGAAACTGAACTATAACTACAAGAATCAAGGACAACAAGAAGTCCTTCTTTAGCTACAAAGGGAGAAAAAGGAAAACTAATGGGAGTGTGGGGCTGCTGCTCAATGTCTCAGGAAACCTGGTCACTACCACTCAGGAAAAAATGGAACTCCTAAATGACTAGTTTGCCTTGGTCTTTCACAAGACCAAGGGGAACAACATGCCAGGTGGGGCACAGAACAAACGGCAGGATTGACACCATTCCCACCATTGCTATAGAACTGGTGTGTGGTCAGTTAAAGAAATTAGACATATATAAATCAGCAGGACCAGATGAACCAAGAGTGTGCAAGAGTTGGCCAAAGTAATCACAAAGCCCCTTGCAAAGGTCTTCAAAAATCATGGGCCTCTGGAGAAATCCCAGAGAACTGGAAGAGGGCCAATGTTGTGCCCATCTTCGAGAAGTGGAAGTGTGAAGACTCAGAAAACTACAGGCCAATTAGCTTTACTTCTATTCCAGAGAAAATCCTAGAAACATTCATCAAAAAGGCGATATGTGACAAACTCGCAGAAGGCATGACATTGAATGACAGCCAGCATGGCTTTGTCACAGGCAGGTCTTGTCTGACCATCCTCATTTCTTTCTGTGATCAGGTGACTCATCACCTGTCTGAGAGAAAAGCTGTTGACATCATATACCTCGACTTCCAGACAGCCTTTGACCTGGTATCCCATGAGGTACTTATCAGAAAACTGGAAGATATCAGGCTCAATTGTGGGACCATCAAGTGGGTGCAAAACTGGTTGCGGGGTAGGATACAGAGAGTCCAAATGAATGGATCAGTGTCATCCTGGCAAGATGTGGGCAGCGGCATACCCCAGAGGTTGGTACTTGGCCCAATGCTGTGTAATATCTTCATCAACAACCTGGATGAGGAGGTGAAAAGCCCATTGGCCAAGTTCACAGATGACACCAAGATATGGGGCAAGCAGACCTAGATGGGCTGGCATGTTGGACAGAATGGAACCAAATGAGCTTCAACCCAGAGAAATGCAAAGTGCTGCAACTGGGAAGGAAGAACTCCCAGCATACCTACAGGCTGGGCATTGCTAACCTGACCAGGACTATAAATGAAAGGGATATGGGGGTAACAATAGACCCCAGCATGAATATGAGCCGGCAGTGTGACACAGTAGCCGCTAGGGCCAATAAAACTCTGGCATGCATCAACCGATGCATCTCCAGTAAATCCAAAGAAGTGATTCTCCCATTTTACTTAACATTGGTGTGGCCACAGCTGCAGTATTGTGTCCAGTTCTGGGCACTGCACTTCAACAAGAATGTGCTAAAGCTCGAGAGGGCCCTGAGATCAGGAACTTGTATGGCAAGCCATCTGAGGAAAGGCTGAGGGATCTCAGACTCTCCAGCCTAAAGAAAAGAAGGCTGAGAGGGGACCTGATTGTGGCTTAGCACTATAACAGAGGCATACATCAGGAGCTTGGTGAACAACTGTTCACCAGGGCAACCTGCGGGAAAACTAGAAACAACGGACACAAACTCCTGGAAGATAGTTTCAGGCTGAACATCAGGAAAAACTTCTTTACAACTAGGTTGTCCAGACTATGAACAAGCTCCCCACAGAGATGGTGCAATCATCTACCCTAGAGGTCTTCAACAGAAGATTGGATGGTCACCTGGCTGGGGTCGTCTGACCACAGATGTCTTTCCTGCTCATGCAAGGGGCTGGACACGATGATCCTTCAGAGTCCCTTCCAGCCCTATGGTTCTATGATTATATATATAGTTAAGTACTTGTTTTGTTATGGACAGTTTTTTCCTTGTGGGGACAAGTTTGCCTTATAAAAAATAAGTACTGAGAGAGAACCTGCTACAATTACCATCCTGTTATTTTATAATGTTCACTTGCTCAATAATAAAATCAGACACTACATTGCCCTGTGCCCATATATCCAAAGTAAGTTACCATCTGCCTCCAAGGTGATTCTCCAGTCCTCAGATGAACTGACTTCCAATGAAATCATTCTAATGACATCTGTATCTTCCAAAATGTATTCTGAAGCTACATTGCTTTATTAGTAATGCTCAAATGAAGAAGTCTGGCAGTTATAATTTTAGAAGCCCGGATAAATATAATTGCTTACTCCAAAGTGTGTTTAGTATTTTCTAAAGCATTTTCCTAATATTCATATCATTGGTTCCAGGAGCAATTTGCCTCTTATAAGGGATTCTCTTTTCATTGTTGCTGTCCTTGTTGGGTGTTATTGATGTGTTGTCACTGTTGAAGTTTCAGGGACTGGCATGCTGGCCAAAAAGTCACAGCCAAGGCATCCTAACATTAATGCTGTTTTAAAGAACAACCACCACAGGGCCCTAACACACTTGCAGTTTAACAGACAAGGTATTAATGCATGTATGACTGTGATAAAGTATCAGCCAGGACTGACTGGCTTGTTTTCTGTGAGGGGAATAAAAACTTATTCTTCTGAGATGTGGCTACAATGAGCATGGCGCTGGCGGTGGGCGGTCCATGGACATTGGTGCAGGTGGGCTAGAGCAGGGAGTACTGGAGGAGGCAGTTGGCAAGTGCCTCCTGCACCCAGTGCGCTGGCCCCCACTGGAAGTGCATGGCTTTCCTGGGGCCTTGGCAGGGAGGGCCACCACTACCACTATTGCTACCACTGCAGGTGATGCTCCCATTGCCAGGCTGCCTTCGTGCACCACACCACCTCTGCCCAGGCCTCACAGAACAGCTCTCCCTGAGCCTCACAGATGTTATGAATCACACAGGCTGCGACAATGACCTGGGGGATGTTGTCCTTGGTGAACTTGAGGTAGGTAGTGAGGGTGTGCCAGTGGCCCTTGAGGCAGTGAAACGTACACTCCACCAGGGCATGGGTCTGGCCCAGGCAGCAGTTGAAGTGCACCTGGCAGGGGTTCAGGCAGCCAGTGAAGGGCCGCATGAGCCAGAGCAGGAGTGGGTAGGCAGGGTCCCTGACAAGGAGGGCTGGGACAACCATGGCACCCAGCTGAAGGTCCATCACACCTGGTGTGAAGTGCCCATTCTCCACCAGACCTGGTAGGCTGAGTTCCGGAAGACGCAGGTGTCATGGGTGCTGCCTGCCCAGCAGCATATGTGAAGACCCCACGGTGGTCCACAACAGCCTGGAGCACTATGGATTGTAAGCCCCTCCAGCTATAATAGGAGTGGGCTGCATGGGGCAGGCAGGTGACGGGGATGTGGGTCCCATCCAGGGGCTTAATGCACTGGGGGAATCCCAGGGCATGGAACCGTGCTACTACTGCCAGACTGCAGTGTCTTCCAGGATGTCCTGGAGGGCACCTCACACCTCCAGGATAGCCTCCCCAGTCACAGCCTTGCCTGTATCAAACAATGACCCACTTATGAATAACTGACTTGCAAGTAAATTGGTGCCATATCAAATGTATGTGTAGACATGCCCACTGTGAACCAGTTTGAAACTGTACCTGTTTTTCCAGGTGAAGTTTTGAACCATTTCAGGTAGCTTTAAATTGGTTTAATGGGCCATCCATTTCAAGTTAAGCTGTATTGAAGCCAGGCTGATATATATGTCCATACCCTGAAAAACTCAGAAGCACTAGGGAAGGATGTGTTCTTGATCCTGTGCAAGACTTGGACTAGATACCAAGGAAAGTTCTGTAGTGGTGAGGGAACTGAGGCAGAAAATGGAACTCAGGAATGTATAGTTTTGCATAGGTATCCATATTTCTTGTGCTATGTGTAGTAAATAGTAGTGACTTTAGACATCCTTTTGAAAAGTATGAGTCTGTTTGTTTGAACTACCATGCCCCTGAAGGCATGAACTATAAACCAGAGTGTCCATTAGAGCAAAGCTCTGGGGGAGGTCTCAGGGTCTCAGCATTTTGTCTTGTAGAAGTAAGGCAGCAGGACCACACTTCCAGAAAGGATACCAGAGAAATACACTGTGCTCAGAGAGTGTGCCAGAAGAACTGAAGTCAGAAACAGTGACTGGAGCCTACTAAGATCCAGGAGAGCTTTAAAAATACATAACCCAATGTATGGGTCCAAACACAGAAGTGGGTTAAATGAACACTGTACACTGATTCCCTAATCCCAATAATTACACCATTTTGCAATATTCAGAGGTCATGGTTAAACAGGGATGTTTAGCCTGGGCTGTGACCATTTTTCATGTAAGATTGGTTAGTGAATACATAAGGACTACAGTGCCAGGATATATAACAGTATGTATTGAGGGTAGTAAAGCACTAGAACAGGCTACCCAAAGAGGTTGTGGAATCTTCATCTTTAGAGGTTTTTAAGACCAGGGTAGACAAAGCCTTGCTTGGGATGATCTACTTGGGGATGGTCCTGCTTTGTCCAGGGGGCTAGACTAGATGATCTCCTGAGGTCCCTTCCAAACCTAATTGTTTATGAATCTATGTCAGAGTTCTGTATGTTTTCTTATAGAGAACTATATGGGTGAAAAGAGAATATATACACAAGTAAACTTGGAATGATTGATTTGCTTGACGCTATGAACTCTGTTGATTATTTGATAGTCCAGGGTTATACAATACATGATAGGTAATGTTTATGTCTGCAGTTTTAGCTACATAGTGGGGGAGGGTTTGTTTATTTTTGGTTTATTTTTTTGCAGTGACTGGTTCTGTAGTATGTGTTAAGCGTCAAATATTACACACTTGGAAAGGTATTCTTTTGGGAAAATATATGTTTATAAGAAGATTACAGAAAGGTTTAGGACTATTATATAATTCTTATTCCAGCAAAACCCCAGAAGCATTAAAATAATGATTTTAAAGGGAACCCTGCTAGCTTATTAAAATGGTCCTTTTTACCCCTCTGAAGAGCAAAGTCTACTGCTAATGATGTTTATTCTTCCACACTTTTAGAGGCAAAAGTGGCACTTGAGTTGGTTTCCATAAAGCTGTGGGGAGAATATGGGTGAACTCAGCATAAGGCTCTGGGGAACCATCTTCACAGGCCACTGCAGAGTTCTTTAAAGCTTAGACTTTTTAGATGTGGTTCTGTATGGGGTGGGCTGTAGCTTTATCAGACTTATGCTTAAGTATAACTATAACTTTGTATCCCAGTTTATAAATCCTCTCCTACTTGCTTCCCAGGTTTTATCCTCCCCCTCACCCAGAGGGGGTTTGAACCTCCATTGCTCTAACTTCTAAGAAGTATGCTGTATGGTAGGGAAAGACCCTGGGTTCTAGTCTGGACCCTTGCTCCTAATAAGGTAGAAAAGTCCCATCCTTGCTGTCTGTCCAGTTTATTCAAAGGCAAAGCAAAGGCTCAGATTTAAGAGAAGGGCTGGAGAGGAGAGCTGGCTAATACCTGACTGTTACCTGATCAGGTACTGTGTTGGGAAGTTAGAGGTTCAAACACTCTTCCATGCTTACTGGATGAGTGTATAGAAGGACACTCTTCCTCATTTTTTCCACTCCAGAATTTCTGGACTTAAATTCATAGATTCATAGATTGTAAGGCTGGACGAGACCTCTGAAGATCATCGGGTCCAGCCCTCTGCACCAAGCAGGAAAGATAACTGGGATCAAGTGACCCCAGCAACCTAGACAACATAGCTGGCTGTTACCTGACTCTTACCTGATCTAGATCGGAGATCTCAGTAATCTCAGATCACAGGAGCTTTTTAAATCAAAATTAATTGAGACAAACTCAGACTTCTCCAGCTTCCAGCATCATGTCTGCTGAGTGAAATGTCTGTCTCTGAGCCTGAGTGAAGCTTTCATTTGAGATTTCAGAAAATCCATTCTCCCAGTACAGATAGACTGTTTACAAGGAGCTGGGCCCCAGGGAACTTTGGAATTGTTAGGAGGGACCACTGGAAAAATGTGGTGCTTTATGATGGCTTCAGGTGTTTTTTTTTCCTCTGAGTATGAAAGAAAGGAACCTGAGAGACAAAAATCCATGGCTTCAGTGGCGGCCAGTCTCATGGGCCTCCCCCCGCCATGTTTCCCCTACATGTTCATAGATTCATAGATGCTGGAGTTGGAAGGGACCTCAACAGATAATCGAGTTTGGTCCCCTGCCTAGGCAGGAAAGAGTTCTCGAGTCAAATGACCCTGGCCAGATATCTATCCAGCCTTCTCTTAAAGACTCCCAAGGTAGGGGAGAGCACCACCTCCCTTGGAAGCCCATTCCAAATTTTGGCTACCCTTACCATGAAGAAATTTTTCCTGATATTTAGCCTAAATCTGCTCTGTGTCAGTTTGTGACCATTGTTCCCTGTTACCCCAAGAGGCACCCTGGTGAACAGAGCATCTCCGATCCCGTGCTGTGTCCACCTACAAATTCAAATGCAAGGTGCTCCACCTTGGGGGAAAAAAAAACATATCAGCCTTATAGGCTCAGCAGTGCTACACTCACTAGCACCTTGACTAAAAGAGACTTGGGGGTCATGATTGACCACAAAATGAACATGGGCTACCAATGCAAAGCTACAGCTGGCAAAGCAAATAAAGCTCTGGCTTGCATCTACTGATGCATCTCAAGGAAGACTCAAAAAGTCATCCTTCTGCTTTACTCAGCCTTGGTGAGGCCACAGCTGGAGTACTGCATCCAATTCTGGGCTCCACACTTTAGAAAGGGTGTGGAGAAGCTTGCGAGAGTCCAGAGGAAGGCCACTTGCAAGATTAGAGGTCAAGAGAACGGGCCTTATGAGGAGAGGCTGAGAGGCATGGGACTCTTCAGTCTGCAGAAACAAAGACTCATGGGTGACTTGGTAGTAGCCTATAAGTATATTAGGGGTGTGCATCAGGAACTGGGAGAATAGCTGTTCACCAGGGCACCCCAAGGGAAAACAAGGTCTAACAGTCACATGCTTCTAGAAGATCATTTCAAACTGGACATAAGGAAAAACTTCTTTACCATCCGAGTCTCCAGAGTCTGGATTAGACTCCCCCCAGAACTGGTGCAAGCATCTACTCTGGATACCTTTAAGAAATGCTTGGATCCTTATCTTGCTGGGATGATCTGACCCCAGCTGACTTCCTGCCCCTTGGGCAGGGGACTGGATCCAATGATCTTGCGAGGTCTCTTCCAGCCCTAATGTCTATGAAATCTATGAGAGTCGCTCTAAAGTGCCCCACCCCAGAGCATGTATAAAGATGTCCATTAGTTTTCTCACTCTCACTCTCTCTCATTATCTTTCTCAATTCCGTATGTAGCCTGTGTATGCACCCTAAACATATGCCCCATACCTCCAAGGCCTTCAAGCAGAAGCCAGTCACCACAAAACACTTTCTGACAGCTATAACTATTTACAACTAGGCCTTTCAAGAAACCTAATAATTTTGTGGTGGTTGTTTTTCAGAACCTGTCTTCCTCGAAAACTGTGTAAATATGGAGTTTGTCTTTAACCACTTCTAGGTCCTGTCCCACAGAAGCAGTTTCAGTGATGTTGTATTAAGAAAGTGCCCCTATCAAAGTGTGGGGCAGCCATCTGGAGTCCAGTGCATATAGTTACAAACCACAGCATCTGGAGAGGGCAGCAAGATCAACAGACTGCTGAAGTAAGGTGCTACTTGGTGTGTGTGAAGCCAGACTAGCTGATGGGTAAGGGAAAAGTTAAGGCTTGTCAAATTTCAACACTGTATGTCCACTTTGGGGGTTTTTTAAATACATTTTTGATTCTTCAGTAAGGTATGTCAATGTATTTAGTACTGTACTGTGCTTAAGAGTATTTTCATCAAGAACAGATGCACTGTATAGCAAACAAATGACATATTGCAAGGAAATATAAGGAAATCAGTTATAGAAAAAGGCAACATTCCAAAGAGTAACTGATAGACATATATTTTGACTTTACTACCACTGAGAAATGGATTAAAAAATCTCAAGAAGGCAAAAGTTAAAACCCAGTAGTTCCACTGACGTATCAGTATCAGTTAATATTTGAAAAATTGTCTAGGAGCATACAGTGAGTTTACTAACGGAAATATTAATGGTGATTTGAGATATTTACCCTGAACATAAGTCTGACCTCTTCACTTAGATTGTTAAGGAACAAATCTCCCAAGAAATAATGAGATGTACTCTATTGAGTCAGATGCACTGAGCACTGCTTTAAATCACTCTGATTTTAATATGTGTTTAAATTGAAGCAGGCAGAATTTACCTGACTGCAGTTAAACATGTGCTTATGTGCTGTGTTCAACCAAGGTGTAAATGAGTAGACATTAAACTCTTTATTAAAATACTCAAATTCAGGGTCTTTTCAGACTACCACTCACTGAGCACATCTACAAGTGACACTACATCACTATAGCAATATGCTATGGTGATGTAGCATCAGTGGTCACAAATCGTGATGTTACAGCTATGCTGCTCTAGCAATGCTCTCCCTTGTTATAGTACATTGCTACGGTGACATAGCAGATAAAAATAACTGCGCGCAGTACACAGGGTGCAGTATGGGCTGTTACTGTGTCATCTGTTACTGATGGCGCAGTAACAAAGGTGCCATATGGACACATGTAGACACACCCACTGTACATCCAAATTTAAAGAGATATAGCAGCAATTCCCAAACTGACAGATTGCACACCACCAATATAAAACAAAAAACCTTAACTACCACCACCATTTTTTTCAGTTCAACCTTAAGTACCACCAGCAATTTTTTGTCGTACAAACTATTATAATAAATCTGTTAATGCATACCACTGACAGGTTGTCTGCATACCACTCGTGGTACATGTACCACAGATTGGGAACCACTGAGATAGAGTTAACTCAAATACTGGTCAAAAACCTACCAGAAATAGGTATACTAAACAGATGGCCACCAAAGATCTGAGCTTAAGAAATATACTAAAAATATACTATGTGAACCTGAAGAATGCATTGGCCCAAGACTGCAATGTGTTAGTAGTTGCTCACATGATTAGTCTCACTGAATCTGAAGAGAATAACTGTTACTCTTTAAAATAACTCTGAAGAGAGATGCAACTGTACCCTACAGAATGGTGTTTGGAGAACACTGGGTGCATCTACACATGCATTTACTATGGTCTAGATTTACTCTGGTGTAAACTAAGCCAGAGTAAGGGTTTTTCTGGCAGGCATCTACACATGCAGAGATTACGGAGCAGATTTGCATCCAGTTTCATGCAGCCCTGCAATGGACCCCACAGCCACCAGGGGGAGCTCTAGGCTCCAGCTGCAGCAGCCAGCATCTGGCAGCCCTCTCTAAAAGCCAGCCCCGCTTGTTGCTCTCTGGCTAGCTTCTTCCTTGCCAAGGAGCTGCATGCTAAGTCCAGGGACAGCATAGGGCAGCTTTCTCCTTGGCTATTCTGCCTCCCTGCACTATGGATGCTCCAGTCCCCGCCCCTGGCAGCAACAACCAGTGCTCCATGATCCTGTTGGCTACTGCACTAGCTCTACTGGCCTGCTACACTGACCACTGCCTGGCCCATGGCTATTTTGCCCTGCCAAGCTCCCCCATGAACAGAGATTGCCTGCCTGGCTGCAGTAGGCTGTCCAAGGTCCTTCAACACCACCACACCACTGCTACCACCAAGGACACCAATGACGGGCTCCACAATGCCACCTTTGGACACCTGTTTGGTGTGGGCAAGGCCACCACCAGGGAGGTTGTCCTGGAGGTGTGCGAGGCCCTCCAGGATGTGCTGGGGCACACCGTGCTCCACATCCATGACAGTGGTGGCAGGGTTCCATGCACTGGGATTGCCCCAGTGTACTGGGGCCCTGGACAGGACCCACATCCCCATCACCTGCCTGCTGTATTGGAGACTGGCCCTACTACAGCTACAGGGGATTTCACTCTGTGGTCCTGCAGGCTCTTGTGGACCACCATGAGGCCTTCATGCATGTCAGTGCTGGCTGGGCAGGCAGCACTAATGACATCCAGGTTTCACAACTCCAGCCTGGAAGGACTTGTGGAGAGTGGGCAATTTGTACCAGGGGAGCTAGACCTGCAGCTAGGCACTTTCATGGTCCCACCACTGCTCACTGGGTCCCCACCTACTGACTCCTACCCTGGCTCATGGATCCTTACACCAGCCACCTGGTCCCTTGCTAGGCCTACTTTAACAGGTGTGTGGGTTGGACCCATGCCCTGGTGGAGTGTGCCTTCAGCCTTCTCAAGGGTCATTGGCATGCCATCACTACCCGCCATGAGGTTGCCAAGGATGACTTCCCCTGGGTCATTATTGCAGCCTGTGTGTTGCATAACATCTATGAGGCCCAGGGAGTTCTATAAGGCCTGGGTAGAGGAGGCATAGTGCGTGGGGGTACCTGGAGGTGGGAGCACCACCTGCAGCAGCAGCAACAGCAGTGTTGCCCCCTGTCCCTCCCTGCTGAAGCCAAGCACCGAACAGAGGAAACCAGAGCACTGGGTGGGGGAGGCTCTATCTGACCAACTTCTCCTGCACTCCCTACTCTAGCCCGCCTGCCCTGCAAACAATGGACCCTCCACCCCCCTGCCCACCTCCAGCACCATGCTCACTGCACACATGCATAGGAAGAACAAGTCTTTATTCCCCTAACATCAACCAGAGATCCCCTCCCATTCCAACACACAGAATAAGGGGCCATGCACTGCACTGCCCAGCCTCAGATTGGGGGTCAGCCATGCATGGGTGCTCAGGTACCCATAAGTCAGGCAGGGCAGGCCTATACCCAGGCAGCTGACGGCCAAGCCCCCCATCCCTATGTGTTCCCCTGGGGCCACTTGTGTGCTGGGTGCTGGCCACAGGCACCCTGCCTCCACTGGCTTACTTTTGTGCCCCTTGCAGTTTACAAGCAAAGGAGATACAAAGAAATGGAATGAGATAACACCTACTTAATCTCTTCAGAGAAGAATATTTACTTGGATTTGTCTTGACTGCAGCCTCATAGGATGGTGGGAGGTGTGAGAGGTTCTGGAAGGACCTGGAAAAGGAGAGATCATACGGCTCCGTAGCAGAAGTAAGAATATTGTTCATGCGTGGTTTTTCTGCAAAAAAAGAACAAAGTCATATCCACACAGGGCACCAAGACACAGAGGGAATGAGAAAGACATTTCATTCCTACCCCACTCTTATTCAAGCCAGCCTTTACAGATTTGAGATTAGTAGCTCATTAGGCTAGCATGGTCAATGCACACCACTTTTTATAGTCAAGAGAATGATTCAGCCAACATCACTTTCAAGCCAGCCCTTGTCTCCTTTGCATAAATGAACAATTACAATACAACTCCTAAGACTCAGGAGCTGGGTTTTAACTGCCTCCCCCTACCCCCACTCACCCCAAAGGGGTCGGAAGCTACATCACAGCATAGTGTTCTAACAACCAGGACATAGGATGGACATTATGCAGTGTTTTCTTCAGTATCCCCTGCCTCTTTGAAGCAGGCCTACCCCCACCCATCTTTGGATCAGCCAAGAGTGAGAAATCTGTGAGTCCAGAAGAAAGTAAATGTGAGAAGTCAGGAGAAAGGGTGTGTGGCTCATTGAGATAGATGAAGCTCTATAAGGGAAGGGAGCTATGTTTTAGCATGAATCCTTCCTCCAAACTGGGCTGTAATTTCCCCACTGCTCTTCATTATAAATCATAAAACCATAGAAAAGTAGGGCTAAAAGGAACCTCATGAACAGAGTTACCATACATCTGGGTTTTCCCAGACATGTCCTCTTTTTTGGGTCCTCCCATCTCTGTCCAGGTATTTTTTTTTAAATATCAGCAAATGTCCAGGATTTTGCTCTGCCTCCACTCAGCATTGAAGTTTTTCCCAGAACTTCCTGGCTTGCCCAAGGAGCTGCTTGGGACTGGGGGGAGCAGGGAAGGGCTATTGGAGGCAGGGGTATCACATGGTCTATGTGCATGCCCTAGCAGCTGCAGGCAGGTAAGTCTGTGGCGGGTAGAGGTTGCAGGGCCAGGGCTGGGGACTGTAGAGGGGGTGGGAAGGTGTGTGTGTTGTGCTCACATGCATGCCCACTGACACTGCGGCTGCAGTAGGGCAGGCAGGCAGGGGAGGGGCCTGCCCTTCCAGTGGGGGAAGGGAGTAGGGGGGAAGGGAGTTATTCAGGGGCAGCCGGGAGCTGCAGGGGTATCAGGGCTGGAGGGGCAAAGGGCTGTGGGTCAGGAGTAAGGGGTATTGGCACAACTGTGGGGGGGCTGTGGCTTGGGACTGAGGGACACCCGGGAGGGTACTGTGGTTCACAGGCAGGAACAGGGAGCTGCAGGTTGGGAGTGAGGGGCACTAACATGGTCGGGGGGGGTACTGTAGATCAGGAGTGAGAGGCAGCAGCAGGGATGTGGGGGCTGTGGCTTGGGAGTGACAGACAGGGGCAGGGCACAAGCAGGCCTCTCACCACTTTTCTTTTTTTCTTTGGCAGAGCCTGCCCACTCAATGCAGGGGGCCTCGGAGCTTCATCCTAGCTCTAACTTACCTGCATATCTGTTTGAAATGCCTCAGGATCTATAATAATAACATGCTTATTCTGTCTGTCTGGAGCGTCTGTCTGCAGCACTCTGATTGGTTGTTTCAGTAAGCATTGTGATTGGCTGCTGAGATAACCAATCAGAGTGCTCTGGACAGACAGACTAAGCCTATTATTATTATAGATTAGCCTCAAACAAACAAGAATTAAACCCACAGGAACAAAGTGGGTCACAAAAGCTAATCCATGTAATAAGATAAGAATCCTAGCCTCTGTTTAAAGCACACTTAACCCAGCCCAGTTTGTGGAAGATTTCTTGCTCACAATTTCCTGTGCAAACTGTTTTTTATTTTTTTATTTTTATTCATTTATGATTTTGCCTGAGAACAGCAATCCCAAGGTCAGTAATGAAGTATCCAAGGAGGTTGAAGTGTTCTGCCACATGTTTTTGTATCTTTCTGCACCTTTCAGATCAGTTTTAATTCATTCTTACGCTTAGAGATCATCCTCTCTGTTCAATGTAGACAGCAGATGGACACTATAAGCAAGTCATGGCATATATGCCATTTATAAAGTTGCAGGTGAATGAATTTTGGATATTGAACTCCTTGTTATTAGGCTCAGTGATGATGTGGTCTGTATTGATGTGGGGACATGGCAGGCTTTTGGGTCCATTGCAAGGCCTCCTGCCTCAGTGAGGCTAAGAATTCATTAGTATTTTATTTTAGAGATGATGTTTGAAGTTGTAGGGCTGTAAGCCAGGGCATGTGCATCTCCAAAGGCAGTCAGCATAGATTTATAAATTAGGTCAAACAAACAACCTCCTTCTTCAAGAAAACTAGTTGGGTAGATGAAGGGAATGCAGTAGATAAAGTATATCTGGGCTTATGGAAGGTTTTTGACAACAAAACATGGCTTTCCCATAAACAATTTGTAAAAATGGGGACTACACAAAACTACTGCCTTGTGGATAGAAAACTGACTCAATACCTGCAAGCAAAGGGTAATTATAAATGGATCTATGTCAGAATAGCAGAAGTCCCACAGGGGTATGTCTTGGTCCCAGTGCAGTTTTACATGTTTATTAACAAATTGGATGCTAGAATAGAAAGCTTCTTGACCTAATTTGCAGGTGACACAAAACTGGGAAGGAGTGTGAACATACTGGCGGACAGGAATGTAATTCAGAAGGAATTGTACTCAGAAGGAAGTCAGAAGGAACTTGGCATATTGGAAAGCAAAGCTGGAGCTAATAGGCTGAAGTTCAGTGCTGACAAATGCAAGGTGTTATACCTCAGCTACAATAATAAAAAACAAATGCAAGATGGGTGACAACTAGCTGGATAACAACACTGCAGTGAACAATTTAGGATTCCTGTTGGATTGTGATCAATATGAATCTGCAGTGTGACACAGTTACACAAAAGGTGAATGTGATTTTGGACACCATCAACAGAAGTATAAATGGTGCAAGTATAGAACAGAAGGTGCAAGACATGGGAGATAATAGCACTTCTTTACTTGACATTGGTCAGGCCTCATCTAGAATATTGTGTGCTGTTTTAAAAAGGCCTCCAAATTTTAAAAAGGCCTCTACATGGACTGCCACCTTGATGGAACAGATAGGGTCATCATATACTGAAGACCCTAAGAGCTACACTGTTGGGAGTCTTGTACTCATGGTTGGGTCAACCGTAGCAGAAAGGTCAAAGGTGAGGTATTAGACAAAGAGCAGTCCAACATAACATAAGGCCCTCAACTGTGGAGCAGGTGAATGAAGAAGGCATACTTCTCAATGGCTGCAAAGGCGGATGAAGGCTGCAGTGGAAAAGCAACCCCAGACATCTTGGATCTTCTTGCCACTGGATACAGGTTGCTTTTCCACCAAGATTCATGCAGTTACTGATGCTCAATGGCCTCCTCATGTAAAACAAGTAACTCACAGGCTTCTCCCACTGGATCCAGCCACCAATACCCATAACCCTTACAAAGTCCTATGGTGAGGGACAGGTGGTGACAAGGAGAGACCAAGTGATTGCCAGGAGTCCCTAGCCATGGACCCACACACAGGCAGTGGTCACATGTTGGTTACTCCACTCTTGGAATGGGACAGGAGGGTAATTCAACAGCCACAATTTTTCTTTTCTTGACCCATCAAAGTGATCACCTTTGACCATGAGGGATTGCCACTGCTGCCACTGATTTTAAAAAGGACATAGAGAAGTTAGAAGCAGGCAACAACAATGATAAAGGGCTTTAAGATGATAAGTAGTTGAAGGAAATAGGTATGTTCATCCTATGGAAAAAGGTAGTTAAGAGGGAACATAAAAGTGTTCAAATACCTGAAGGGCTGCCATAAAGAAGATGGAGAACACTTTCTCTGTTGCTGCACAGAGCAGCATGTGGCCCAATAGCTTGAAGTTTCAGTAAAGCAGATTTAGATTGGATATTGGGAAAAATTTCTTCACTGCTAGAACAGTGATGTACTGGCACTGCCTAGGGAAGCTGTGGAATTTGCATCACTGGAGACATTTAAGGACAGGTTGGATAACCACTGCCCAGGAATGATCTAGGAGTAGCTATACTTATGCTAGCTATGGGTACTTCCCGGTTTTCAGGGTTTTTCTGTTTCTGCCACGTAGGACTGAGAAGGAAATGTTGTCCCCTCTGTTGTTAAATGTCACAGGGTGGTAGTTTGTTTCTTTGTTTCCCTTCCTCAGAAGCCTTGGGTATTGGCTGCAATCAAGACCAGGGACTTTTACTAGGGCATGCCAATCCTTCAGCTGGAACTAAAACCCAGAGGTTCTTGGCTAGAGGGTCTTGTCTCTCTGCTCAGGGTAAGACTGATTGCCCCATTAGAGGTCAGGAAGGAATTTTACCCCATGGTCTGCTCGGTATGAACTGTTCGGGTTTTTGCCTTTCTGTTGGGGCTGTTGGGGGAGGGGGTGTTGCCTTCTTCTGCAAATGACCTCTCAACTGTATTTTGACAACCCTTCCAGCAACAAGACACTTGGGATGTCTACACATGCATTTAGGTGCACCTAAATTTAATGTGTGTTAGCTTAATGCTTATTAAGGCTATTTAGGCTTATGTCTACACATGAATGTGTTAAAGCAAAAGCAGGTATCAAATTTAGTTGTGAATAGCCTAAAATGCCATTTTAAGGTGCATTAAAGGCATTTACCTGTAGACATGCACCTTTAGTGTGCCTTAAATTGGTCTAAATTTCCTTAAATAAGTACGTCCCACTGACCATCATTGTCACTCAGGTTTATTTGTGGCAGTTTAGGTTGTGTGAAAGGGTTGGTTGTGTGTTTTTAGTAATAGGTTACACAAAGATTTACATAGGATGGTTTAGTTAGGGATGTTTCTGCCTCAGGCAGGGGGATGGAGTAAATTGGAGCTTTTCAACCCTACTTTTACATGAATCTGTTCTAGAAAGTAAACTGGATAAGCTGGGTCTTGCAACCTGGGTCTTGTACTTCCTGATTCAGAGCCCTAACCACTAGGCTATTGGGCAAAATATGTGAGGACCCTACTCCAGTATCTAGTACCCACTAGTCATAAGTTTTTGCTTAACTATAATTTTGTGACTTATATATGCCTGGAGAAGATGTGTACAGGGCCATGTTCCTACTCAGCCAGAACACCATTCTCTTTAACTGAACTATACTACATGTTGTATGGGACTGTAAACTGTGTGTTAAGTATTAAACTCAGCAGTTTCATGGCTGGGTAAGTGTCTTTTGGATGCATAACACAAAATAAGATTCTTCCCCTCCAGCATTGCCCTGAATGATGTAGCACAACAGGCCTAGATTTAGCACAAACAAATTGAACCAGGATTATCCACTGGGGGGTACTATTCTACCCATGTGGTATATACGAGTTCCCTTTCATTAAGGTAATACCATGAACTGAAACAAAGAGTCTACTAGTCGAAAATTATACCCAACATTCACAGTAAATTTGAGAAGAAAAATTAGCAATTTAGTATTTGACGAAAGACATAAAGAAAGCTTGGCTACTGAGGTTACTTATATTGTTACTGACTCTCATCAGAGAGTGGGTTTTAAAAAGTTTGCATCTATTTCTAAAGAGTGGATTGATTGTGTATCCCATCCAGATCATGCTGGATATAGTTCAGTGTAGAGTGGTGGATGCTGAGTCGGCGAAACCACCTCTCCTTACCACCACCTGGGCCTCACAGTATTGTCCCCTTTAGCTTCTCAGTGTCCCACTCTGTTATCTCACCTTCCATGCCTTGATGTTATAAACTGACAGGGAGGCTGCCCATAGAGAGCAAAGAGGGTTTTGGATGGTAGGCTTTTGTCATGGTTGAGGCCCCCTGGCTTTGTCCCACTTTACTTTGGCTGAGTGTAAGCTAAAACCAAAAACATGAACATCTGGTCCAAACCCAAGGGTTCCCCTCCAGGGTTATTCTTGCCCTGAGGAAGCCCTTGCCCAGAGGACCTGGGTATTTATATGTTCCCAGTTTCAGATGCAGGGTTTCCTTCACCTCCACTGCAGCTCAGAGTCCTTCCTCTGGTTTCCCTAGCACAGCTCCTGCAAGGAGCTCTACCCCCTGCAGTTCCTACAGCCAGGCTGTCCCTCTGTTTGGGTCTTGTGCTTGTAAGTCCCTTCCTCAGTCATCTTACCCTCCAATTCAACCTAAAACCTTGCACCTGGGTCAAGCAGGCATTTTGCTTCAGGGCTCCCAGTCTGTATTAGCTTATCTCAGGGGTTGGAGAGAGTCTGTCACCCCTGGGATCCCACCCTCTTTTAGTAATGGGGTAGGGTCCCTGTTAAAGAAATTAATTGAAATTTAAAGTTTCTTTCACACAGTTAAATAAATTCTCTACATGCCCATATGTACAGATGTCCAAAACTTGAAGACTATTCTAAACTGCACCAGCTGGCTCTGGTCCCATACGGACCATCCACCATCTGCGATCAGATGGAACACATTACATTCCAGTAATTTCTGTGCCTGATATACCCCTTTCCACCCCTGATATACTGCTGCATCATAATGTTCATGGAGTATGCAGACTCTAGCTTTATCAGCTCTGAAGTGGCTCTATTAAATCCTTTAATGCTTCATTTTTCTAACTCCTACCCACCTTGCCTCTCCCAGCAGTGCCCCCTCCTTCCTCCTCCCCCTTTCCTACTCTTTGTATTCTAATCACTGATTTCTATTTCTATTTAGAAGCTCTGCTTCCTACAATCCCTTTGCAGTATCTGATGAAATAAGCTGTTGCTTATGAAAATTTATGCATCTCTGATTTAGTTAATCTGTAAGGTGCAGATCTACACTGGCTTCTGCTTGATTTAAGACTATCATGGCTAATTAGTTCTCTCTATCAACTCATGGGCATTTCCCACAGACACCAGAGTAGTGATTGGAAAGTACATTAGGGTCTTGTCTTACAGGTGTTCGGTATGATTCATCAATGTTGCATTTGTTATGTTGTAACTGATGTTGTGTGGCAAATGATATATTTTATATCTAGTTTTTTGTGGCATACAAAAGTATTGAATCATGATTTTCCACTGGTATTCTCTTCAGAAAGGGGAGCTCATAGGCCCCACTTGTCTCCTCTAACCCTTTGGATAGGTTTTCTCTTTCATTTACTTTCCTTCTTCTAGCTTCACATTGTCAATATTTCTCTACAGTTTTGTATCTAAAAAGTAAACATATCTATTTGGGGGTTTACACTAGAGGTCTGTTTATCTTTTGATTTCCTTGTATGCTTATATATTGAAAATAACTCTAAATTTAAAAAGTAGTTAATTCCTATGATTTAAAAAATAATATTTTAAATAAAACAGACAGAAAAAGCACAGCATATTGTTGGGGTGATACCAAAGAGCAAGTAGATAATTGGGTATTCTTCCTGGTATCAGAATGAACACACACTGACAATCTATCGAAGACAAGACTACCCAATTGCCAGTGGGTCCACGTCTCACAAGAAAACCACTCTCTCTCCAGTCTCTTGGTTCTAATCCTTAAAGGGTATTTACAAAACACCTTTCACAGATGAGCCTACAAAGTGCATTCCATCAACCTACTGGATACAAAAAGGCATGTGCTAAATATAGATGTTGGATTTATGACACATTATAACCTGCCTAACATCTGACTCCCCAGGTAACCTCTCCAATTTTTGCCAGCTAGAATCATTTCCCACCCCCCACCCCGCCAAAACCTGTCTCTCACTCTTTGACTACAGCTACATTCATTGCCACCCCGACCTGTCTTTCACTCATTGACTACCTCAATTTATATTTTCACTGACTGGCTTTCTTTCACATGTACTGGCTTCTGGCTGCTTTACTATTCCATCCAGGAAGAGCACAGACCAACTTCAGATGCTTCCTCAGCCTGACAAAGGGTATCTATATCCAAAAGCTTGCAAAGAAGAATTTTTCCAACTATTTGAGTCAGTCTAATAAAAGATACCAGATTTACCCAAAGAACCTTGCCTCCCTTAATTATGTGTTTGCTTTATTTAGATTTAAAGTAATAAGAATACATATCTGCAGCTCTAGGTACCTTGTGTAATTAAATACATGCCATTAAATTACATTTTCAGCAGCCTTAAAATTATCAGTTCCACAGAAACTTAGCCAGAGAGGCAGCATATATTGCTATTGTAACTTACCCTATGCACACTTCATATTGTAACTTACCAGCACTACTTCATACCCTATACTTTTACATGAGCCATTCTTTTTTAATATTTATGTTTATGTGAGAAAGTAACTCGTACTTTAACAAATTAAACTTCACTTGAATGAAAAATTAGTAACTGAAAAATTCAGGTTAAATCTGTGCTACAGATGTGGAACATTTACCTAACTGAGTCAGAGCCAGGGACCTTATCCTAGATCTCCCACATCTGAGGTAAGTGTCTGAGCCATATTGAGATGTGGTTTGAAACCAATACATTCTTTGTTACATAGTTTGGTTTTGACAAAATTTCATTTTTGTTAGAAAAAAAATCTCAAAACAATTACAACCAACTCAGTTTACAAGCTTAGTCCCATTGACTTTAAATTCACTTAGAATTTATTCCTAAATTACTTTATTTCATCATCACATGACCAAATGGCACTTCCATAGCTGTGTGACAGAAATTTCTGACTCTTAAGCACATTTTGAATTACATTTGCATCTGTGGCAGAATGGATTTCCCTGCATATGTACCTGATGGAAGTAAAATGGAGATAAAACCTCTCAACTTTTTGCCCAACAACTTAGTGATTAAGGAACATACCCACATTCTAGCATCCCTCCAAGGACTTAAATCTGGATTTCTTGTTTGCTAGCAAAAGACTCTAACCACCAGACCACTAGGTACTGCCACTAGCCCTCCTTTTGAAGTTGGCTATGCACTAATGCACTAATCCAGCATTATAAATGTGCCTTCTTTGATCCTCTTCCTCTCTCTCAACTGTGTAAAAAAAAGTGAAGTACCTGTCAGATCCAGAGAGGAGTTTAACATTTTTTGAATATATTGTTACCTAAAACTATTGAAAGCAAGAAAGAACCTACCTATCTGATTAGCTAAAAGAGAGAGGAAGATGGAAATGGAAAATTCCCAGACAGAAATACTACGTAAACTGGAGACAATGCTGTGTTATAGGTCTATAAATTAAGCATGTGCTACCTTGGAAGAGCATTTGAGTTTAAAACAATACTACCCTCCCATTGTAGATCTAAAACCATTTTACTTCTGAAAAAGAGCATCTGTACAGTGGGATACACATGTTTTGAGATATACATAGTGGCTGCATTGACACAAGATACTGACTGTGCAGTCATTACTGTGCAGTCAATAAGTACTTGGATAAAGTACTAAAAGGGGAATGCACGGGTGACTGATGCAACCTTTGGGGAGGGGGGTCTCCCCACGGCTGATCTTGCTGACTGGGAGGGGTCCCCCCATGGCTGATCAGCAGCGAGTGTGGCCAGTCAGGGGGTGCACTGGCACTCTCAGGTTGTGTATACACCTGTATGCATTGCCACTGGGGGAATGTATAAAAAAGTACTAAATGACTGCACCGTGACCCGAGGTACTATGCAGTAGAACCAAGAAACAGCTTTTTTTGTGACACTGAAGGCCTTGATACATGTGCAAGTGATTTATCTAAATGTGAATTCAATTTCACCTGATTTAGATGCATGATCATGTAGATGAGGGTTATATATGTTCATTCAGTCATATGTATTAAGTTATGTACCTTGTAGTGCCACTGGATGGTGCTTACATGCCATGATGTTTTTTAAAGAGTAGATTCATGTACTTACTTCCATTTCTCATGCTTTGGGTGGCGCTGTTTTAGACAGAAAATATATCTATTTAATTTTAATTCAGCTTTAATTACTTAGCTTTAATTTAAATACTCCAAAAGCTTAAATATTTAAAGTTTAAATAGTTAGCCTTAATAGCTTAGCTTTAATTTAGCTGTAATTAATAATATATATGTATGTATATATGTATATGAAGTATATTAAAGCTTTCCTCTCTGTAAAGAATAAAATGTATTTGCTTGCTATTCTGAGGCTGGTTTCTTCATGGGGGGAAGAGGGGAGAGGAAATGGTTACCCCACCATTTTTTGTGGTCAGGGACTACTTGACTTCACAGTGTTAGCAATTACCAAGTTGATTGCCCATTAGTGTTCCTATCTGCTAGCATTCCAGTTGCTGTCCATTTTCTTGTGAAACTTAAAGGCTGTGTGGGCATTCTTATTTTAGCAATGGCAGCCTGGACTTCTAATTATCATAAGAGTAAAATTATTATGGTTTGGCATATGGGTTAATTTAACAGAGCATAATGCATAAGACCATATAATCTCAGCCACCTCCTCACTGTAGCTTAGCTGCAAAAATGCTTCAGGGTCTCAGGTCTTTCACTGAAGGTTGAGGGGCTGCTGGGAAGGACTGAAGGGCTTGAGCAAGGCCAGGGCTTCAGTGCGAGCTCCCTGTCCCAGCCACTCTCCTGGACTTCAATACTCACAGGCCCCCACAGGCCCCAGGCAGCTTGGGGCCTGGCTTCTGCCTTGGCTGTTAGTCACACACCTCATCCACCACATTTCTTAAATATAGCTGTACTGAATAAAGTTCAATGTTACTCAGAAGCTCATTTCAAGGCTTAATGTTGTCTACAAAATGCTTTGAAATCTCTTGTATTTTGCACTTCATGCTAGCATGTTCACTTGCAGCAGCTCAGAGTGGTGCAAATTTGAGCCAGGGCTTTTTGCCTCAGCGCACATGCCTGGACATGCACTTTGGTGTGGTGCAAGTTGTGCCACTTGGGGCAAAATAACCCTGCATGGCTCCTCCTAGATCTGCAGCAAGGGGGAGCTAGAGGCTGGGACTAGCACCTGTGCTTGCCCCAGCAATGTAAAAAGCTGCCCTGTCCTCACCCCTTCAATACAAAAAGCTGCCCTGTCAATTAGCTCAGGACTACTGGCTCTCAAGAGCTTCTGAGGCCCAGCCAGTTGGTACCTGATGACAATACCCCTTGTGCCAGCTGGACTGTTGAAGCAGCCCTGAAAGTTCCCTGCACCCTTTATCCACTGCAGCAGTCTGGCAGTGAGGGCTGCTGCCTGGCTGTGACCTGCACCTGCTAGACCCAGATGGGGACTGCACAGTCAGTAGAGACATCTGCCTCTCTGGGCAAGCTGCCCACGGGCTGTGGTTGCAGAGTTGGCTGTTGTGCAGCACTATTGCCATGTGTGCGCCTGCCCAGCTATCTAGGCAGCTATTGCCTGGGAGATGTTCTGGGTGTGGTGGCCTGCTCTGAACTGTCAAAGCATGTCCAATTGGCCAGGAGGTCAGCCAACTCCAGCTGGGTCCAAGGTGCCAGTTTTGAGTGAGCTACTCTGCCTGGATCCTGCCACTTGCCTCCCTAGCAGGATTTCTGGTGTCCCCTATTTGAAAACTGAAAAATTCCTGATAAAAAAACCCAAAGTCATTCTGTAAAATACCCTGAAATCCATGTTTCTCCATAATTGAAACAAAAGACCACTATAGAGAGAGAGATAGTGAGAGACAGAGATAGAGGTAATCTGGGCAAAGTTTTATTGATATATCTACAGTGTTAAAGTAATTTGGAAGCCTACCAGTGTCTCTATAAAAAAATAAATTCTAAATACCTAAATGTTTTGCTGTTTGCCTTTGGTTTTCTTACCATACAGCAATTAGAGCTCCCCCCGACCCCTTCACTAACCAGGATGTAGGGACAGCTGCCCCTGCAGCCACAGTTCCTGTCAGCAGGTTTCATCCTGTCTAGCAGATGGGCACGCAGGGTGTGTTCTGGGGCGATGTAGGGTTTGCAGGAGGGGGGGTGGGAAGAGTGGGGGATGTGGGGGGCGCCATGGGGTGTATGGATAGGTGTGCATGGATCATGGGGGGACTGAGGGTGAGGCTGCTCAGAAGCGGTGGGTCCCCTGCCCTGCACAGGATGCAGCCTCCCTGCACAGCTCACGGACTCCCCCCCCACAGGGCTACAGCCCCCCCAACATGGGCCACATGGCCCCCACAGGGGCTTCCATCCCCCTCCCTGCAGGGCCCTTGTGCCCCATCCCTGCTTGCTCCCCCAGGCCCCTGGATTGCTGCCCCACCTGGCCCCATCCCCTGCCAGTTCCTGCACCCCCCATGGATGCCCCACCCAGCTCCACCCCCTACTTGCACTCCCAGACTCCCCATGGCTGCCCCACCCAGTCCCAGCCTCCCAGAACTTAAAAAAAACAACAACAACCTTGCACTCACCACCACCAGCAGCAGCAGCCAGGGTCACTGGGGCCTCCTGGCTGGTAAGTAGGGGCTGAGGGGGGGCTGGAGGATGTGGGGATGGGACCATGGCCCCATCCCCCGCCTGCCTCCCCGAGAACTCCTCATCACTGTCCCACCCAGCTCTAGAATCCCAGCAATAAAAAAAAAAAGCCTCACACTCACTGGCTGTAGCAGCTGCTATCAGGGTCACTTGGCCTTGTGGCAGAGCCCCTCCACATAGCACGGGACAGTGGGGAGCAGCAGGGTCTGGCCCTGGCTTCCTGGCACTTACACTGCCACTGCTTCATCATATGGGTGTGGCCCAGGTCGGCAGGGCACTGCCTGGCTCCATGCACTGTTGGGCAGCTGGGGTCACTGGGGGTGAGTGGTGCTGGATCCTGGGCGACAGCTGCAGGGGCCCCAGGTTGTGTTGCAGCACCAGGGCAAGGGCCAACCATAGAGACACTCTGGCTGGCTACCAGAGCATCTCTGTGGAGGACGCAAGCCTCTGGTGCAAGAAAATGTGCAGCACAGGGAATGTTTTTTTGCTCCTGCATGTGCCTCTTGCAGCATCTCAAAGGGTTTTGAGACACTGTAAGAGGCACGTGAGCGCTCATCTGGATGCAACCTGGAGTGCATGTTGTTGCTTTCCTTTATTTATTGAAAAAGACTAGAAAGCAATAGAGATGAATTACACACAGTCTATATACTTTTCTTCCTTTTAAAATATGAATTCCTCATACTGCACACTACATAAGGCAGATATTAAGACAAAATTCATTAGGAGTGCTAATGTTTCCAGCAACCTACAACATTTTTACTCCTCCAAAGAATAAGAAAACACAGTCCTGTGCTACAACATAAAGGGTCATACTATGATTGTTTCTTTACAAAGCTAAAAGCTTTTTCTTTTTCTGACCTTAACACTTCCTTCACTGTACCTAACATGGAGTGTAACTTTTTTATTAGTATAATAAATGAAAGTTTTGCCCCTCCCATTGCTAAGACCATGACAGTCTTGAATTGTATCTCTATGCATACTGGAATTTTCAGTGTTGGCACAGTGTTGGTAGCAACAAGACATTCCTTTATTTGGAGGATCTGAGTTTACAGATCTTGCCATGATTCCTGGCAGAGAACTAGCAGTTTCAATACGTCACACTCCAAACTTGGCCTTTAAGCATACCAACGCCCACCTCTCCACCCCTTCATCCCACCCTGACCCCAGGGGTGATTGCTTGGAGGATGAGAGGGAAACCTCCTAGAACAATGCATTGCCCACTCCACTATAGTGTATGTTGAGTGGCTACTTTCATTGTTGGCAAGTACCATCTCTATCTCACACCTGTGTCTGTGCACTGCACCAGTCATGCCCAGTCTCAGCTCCTTCTCATACCCATACCTGTGCCCTGCACTTAGCATGTCTGGTTTCAGTGCCCTCTCATACCCATGTCTGAACCCTGCACTGAGCATGCCCTGTCTCAGTTTCATCTCACACCCATGTCTGAGCCCTGCACTGTGTGTACCTGGTCTCAGCACCCTCTCACACCCATGTCTGAGCCATTACAACTGCAGGACAATTCAGGATCCCACTGCTTAAACTTCCTAGCTCAAGTGGCTACTTGAATTTTCAAATGGCAAATACCAAGGTGATAATCAAGTACTTTGCATTTCTAGCAACAAAACCCGCTTTATTTATTTCACCTCACTCATACCCACCCACAACAAGGAAGCATGAAGATAAGAAATGACAGGCTGTCAAGCTATACCTGGTGGACAAACTATGTAACTCTTAATGCAGACAACCCCTGAATCACATTTGCATGATAGATGTTACAAAACCAGTCACAGAACCTGGTTCAACTACATCTGGTTTAACTAAACTACATTGATCAAGCTTTAGATATCATGAGATGATCAGGCCCCAAAACAAGATTTAACCCCATGCGGATGTATCATGTTACAGGCTGATACACATTACCAGGTTGTAAAGTATAACATCTATAATGGCCTTGACTGCACAAGGCTCCATGCTTTCAGCCAAAAGATTGGTACTGCAAAATAGTCATGGGCTACTGTACAGTCAGTGTCTTGTATAGACGCAGTCAGTGACTTCATACCTTTGGATGATTTCTATTACTTATCTTGACTGTTGCCTATGTAGACAAGCCCTATGTGTCACAGGGTACACACAGAAATGCAGCTCCCTGCTGGAACAGAGAAGGCTTTGCAGGAAGTGTTCTGAGTTACAACGATCCCCCAGACCAAACAGAAGTTCACTGTCGGTTCCATGGAGGGGGAGAATCCAGAACCTTACATCAATGAGGAGTCCACTGTAAAGTCAGCAGAGGGAGCAGAAACTGATAAAAGGAAGACCAGAATCATTAAAGAAGCTTGACTAACCTATGGACACTTTTAGAAGCAGGAAGGATAACTGTGACATGGATGGTGGGAGCCAACACAGTTTGGAGTGGATTGTGATTCATTTGGAATGTTTTATATATGAGACAACTGAGGCAGCAGCATTCTACACACTAGAGTGCACCTGATTGGGTTTGTGCCCCAGGGTGCTGGAATGAAGGTAGAGAGCTTAAAGTCCTGGCAAAGTGGAATGGAGTGGGGACATAACGAGCACTTGTACACATGATGGGGTTTTAGTCCTTAGAGTTGCATTCTATGTCCCCTAAATTGAAATGGTGAGTTTTTAATTGAAACAGTGGTTTTTATTTTTCCATCACTGTATATACATTATTGTCCTGGCAACTGCAGGTGCCTGATGAAGGCAGAAGTGGTGAGGGGCCCAAGCCTTTTTTTTGGGGGGGTGGGGGTGGAGCCTGCCTGCTTCTCCCATGGCCAGGGGCCATTCATCTGTGCCATCAATCTATCAGCTCACCTTCTGGACATGGGAAAGGTGGGAAAGCTCCACCAAAAACAAAAACAAAAAATCGCGCCCTTCCCCCCCCCCGCCTACAGCAGGCTTCTGCAGACAGCAGGACAACTGGGGCCACCCAGGAATGGGATGGCTTGCCCCTGGGGCAGTGAAGAGAGGCAGCAGGAGGATGGCTGGGTGTGCTGGTGGCCAGAGAAGACAACAGGGACAATGCATGGGGTGCAGGGCCACCTGGGTGAGCTGTTAGCTTCCCCGAGCCTGCCCGGGCTTCCAGCGCCCCATGCACCATTCCTGCAGCCTTCTCCAGCTGCAAGCACACCGAGCCACCTTCCTGCTGACTCTCTGTGCATCCCCAGGGGCAAACCAGCCTGTTCCCAGGTGGTCCCAAGCATCCTGTCAGCCTCAGGAACCTGTAGAAGGCAAAAGTGGTGAGGGGCCTGATCTTTGTTTTCTGCAGAGCCTGCCCACCTCTTCCATGGCCAGGGGGTGAGCTGACTAACGGCTGCAATGGTCCAAGTTGCAATATTGCAAAGTAAACTACATTGGGGGTGTAGTTTAGTTTGCAACGATGCAAATTCATTTAAAAACCCCAAGACTTGCATATGTGTAATTTATGATGTCATTAAGCTGCACAAAGGGAAATTTTCTTCATGTGTACATGGTAACATTATCATGTGTAGAAATGCCTGATGCTGTTGGGAGGGGAGGTATGAAAGCCAACAGTTAGGTTAATCCTCCTGTAACCCTGCAGATACCATAGTTTGATATGCTCCTTTTGCCTCCATTTTATGCTCTCCTTTACTGAGGGCTTGGAGCTTGTGCCCTGGTCACCTACCCATAATTAGGCTACTGCTAGATTTCAAATACATAGAGAAGAGATAAATAAATGGAAAGGGATTTTAGCAGAAGTGGATATGAGGCCCTAATCTGAGCATGAAATACTGCTAAAACAGGGGAAAATAAAGTTTCTGGCCAAATAGAAGAAGAAAGGAAAGGAGCCGGAAGGAATGAACAAACATACCTTGAACTATTGTTAAAAAAAGGACAGAGAGATGCAGTTTGGATTGTGCACCATCTGTTATGATGCAACTATTACCTCTGCATAGGTCAGCACTACAAGTTAACTATATCTCCTTAACCATAGGTCAGCACTACAAGTTAACTATATCTCCTTAACTTTGTTAATGAGGGTTAAAATTGAAGCATTTTTTCTGTACTTCTATTGCTACAGTATCATGCAGAGGTAACATTTACATTGTAACAGCTCATGCTGGTACCCTCTGATAACCAGACAGTTGTTACATCTGTCTATCCAGTTAAGGCATAAGATGATGTAAGGTTCTGGATCAATAAGGAAATCATCACTGAGGCTAAGGATATTGCTCGTCCCCATGAGAAGTTTGGCCATTGAAATAACTGGCTGTAGGAAGCTAAGATAATACCACAAGTTTACATAGCAAAAGAAGGGTGATGGGGTGACCAGAGAGGGACTACTAAAGGTATTGAAAAGCTAGACTTGGCTTCCCAGCAGTACGTGTGGCAGCAACTTGTTCTCGCCCTCACACACTGGCTGCTGCTGCCAGTGCCTGACCCATCTGCCCTGGACACACTGCTGTGGGCGCAGTTCAGAGTGGGTTGGCAGGCGGAGTCGCCATGGAGACACAAGCAAGGGGCACTAGGCTAGATGGCTGGGATGAGGCTGTGGGGCAGGAAGGGAGTGGTGCCTGGGAGTGGGAAAAGTAAGTGGGACTGGAGCCAGGACCAGGTTCAGGGGGCAGTGACAGCATGGGACTGGGGCCTGGGACAGAGCCATAATCCGCTCCCACCACATTGCTGTGACGTGCTGGTTCCGCTGGTTCCTGTGATGTGGCAGGCCCTTGCCTGAGGAACCAGCACCTATCACAGGGACATACAAGGAGCAGATCATGGCTCTGATCTGGAATCCTGGTTCATTCTGCCACTGCCTTGCAATCCTGGCCCTACCTGCCTGTCCCACTCCCAGATGCTGCTCCCAGTGTCCCCATGGCCTCATTCCACCTGCCTGGCTGAGTGCACCCTGCCCACAGGGTCCTGGGCCAGTCTCCATGACAACCCAACCTGCCTGCCCATGTACTCCATCTGGCACCCCAGCAGGGTGGATGGGCCCATGGCAGATAGGATCAATTTGCATCTTTCTGGTTATCCTGCTCCCCTTCTCCGCCCCCACCCTGCTGGGTGGTTTAAACTTCTGTGATGGGGGGATGAGACCAGGTCAGCATCCTTCACCCCTGGCCCTCCAGAGCTCATCAAAACTCCTTAAGTGGTCCTCCAGCCCAAATAATTGCCCACTTCTGGTTTAGAGCATAACTGATATGATCTTCACTACTTGCCAGTTTCAGGAAAAATGCCAGGAACAACAAAAGCCCCTCTACATAGCCTTCTTTCACTTAATGAAAGCATTCAACTCTGTCAGCTGAGAAGCACTATGGAGGATCCTTCTGAAGTATGGTTGCCCACCAAAATTTTCACCATTTTTGCCTGCTACACGATGGTACACAAGTAGTGGTTCTCAGTAATAGGTCTATCACAGATCCCTTTGAAATTAAGACAGGAGTGAAACAAGGCTGTATCATTGCTCCGTCACTTTTCTCAATATTCCTTACTGGATGCATCTATACAACATGCTTTACTGAGCATTAGACTAATTTAATACAGAGTAAAGCATCAGGGTCTACGTGTGCGCACAACTTACTGCACAGTAAATTAGGCTAATATGCTGTTTGGTAGTACCAGCGAATACAGCTACTAGATCAATGGTGTATTAGCTACTGCACAGTAGAGCATGTGCAGATAGTGGCTGGGAACAATTTGCTCCTGATCAATCTAGGCAGCAGGGGGCCCCAGAGGGTGTGTGTATGTGGGGGGCGGGCAGGCATGGAAAGGGGAACTGTCTACAGTTCCAATGTGGAGCTCAGGATTGTAGTCCAGCTTGGCAATTCTGGTTTGGAGGGATGTCCTGTCGCTGAGCTCTCTTCTTGTTTGGCTTGCTGAGGGGAAGGGGGAGCTCTCTGTCTCCTGTCCCAGAGCAGCTCAGTTCCCACATCTCCACCCCGTTCCGGTGCTGCTTATGCTTCCACATCTCCCCCAAGTCTCACCAGTGTTTAACCCCATGCTCAGGCACGGGGCATCACCCCTAGTCAATGACACTGAGCTAGGCTACAATCCCAAGCTCCACACAGCTGAGAACTGTCCCTCACTCCAAGATAGCTACTTCCAGTCCCTGGATGCCAGGCTTGACCCTTGTGCCCCCACCAGCTTGGGGCTGGCACTGTGGGAGCCTGGAGCTCCTCCCAGCTACGGCAGCAGGACAGAGCAGAGAAAGGGGGCAGACCTGGACTCAACAGCTCCCAATGAGAGAAAATTTACTCCCAATGTGGGCGCATCAGTAGATACGTTCCTGGGCACAGTTTACTGCAGCTTATTTTAATGTGCAGAAACCTAAAGGTATATGAATTGAATGTGTAGATGCACCCACTGTGATGCTACATCTGACCATCAATGAGCTTCCAGATGGAGTGGAGCTCAACTATTGAATGCATGGTAAGTTTAATCTCAATCAACTTTGAGCCAAAACTACAACCACCCTAACCTTAATCAGTGAGCTCCAGTATGCTGATGATACTGTACTGTGTGCTCACTCAGAAGCAGACCTTCAGGGAATCACTGACGCCTTAAGTGAGGCATACAAGAAAATGGGACTGATGCTTAACATTCAGAAGACTAATGTCCTCCATCAGCAAACTCTTAATGACCAATCTCCATCTCTGGTAATTCAGATTTATGGTGAGGCTCTGTAGAACACTGAGTATTTTCGGTATGTTGGAAGCCATCTCTCGCAGAAGGCTGACATTGACAAAGAAATCAAACTTCATTTCTAAAAGTGGAAATGCAGCCTTCAGGTACTTGAGGAAATGTGTGTTCAGAGATTGCAACATCAGTTCTGAAACCCAGCTCATGGTTTATCAAGCAGTCATGATCCTCACCTTAGTGTACAGAAATTTGATGTGGACAACATACAGGAGACACCTCGAATCACTGGAGAAATAACATCAACACTGCCTGTAGAAGTTCCTTCAAATTCAGTGAAGACAGATGCAATATTAGCATCCTCTCACAAGCAAACACCATAAGCATTAAAGTGATGATCATCTGACATCAACTTTGGTGGGCTGGCCACATCATCTGGATGCTTAATTCCAGACTCCCAAAGCAAGTTTTATTCTCCAGCTCAGTCGAGACATATGCTCAAACGGAAGCAGAGAAAGTGCTTCAAGGATTCCTCAAGGCCAACTTGAAATAACTTAACATTGACATCAACTCAAAAGAGACTATCACCCAGCGCAGCCTTAAATGGAGGAAGAGTCTATTGCAACGATATCAGTACACTCTGTTGTTGTACTCTTACAATAACAACAGAAGATGGAAAATCTAGGGTGGCAGAAACAGCATGTGGCAGATGGAATCAAGAATCTGGAACCATCCACCCCACATGGAAACATGTGCCCAAGTTGCAAGAGGGTGTCTCAATTCTGGATCAGTCTCATCAGCCATCTTTGGACTCACAGATAAAGCAATCATGGAAAAGAATCGCCCTTGACCATGAGGGATTGGCGATATATTGCCCTAAGAAATCCTTGCCTCTCACTTAATTTCTAGACCATCACAGCTACAACATCACTCTTACACTACCATATCACCTGGAAATGAGAAATGGCCTAAACCATCTACTCTGGGGTCAGATCTAGGGCTTGGAGGATAATTCAGTGAAGGCTTAAAGTGTGATTACACTTTAAGTGTGATGAGTGATTACAATTAGGTGTTACCCTTTCATTCCTTCAGCTGCTGAAGGGGGTGTCAAGAAAAGCAAAAAAGAGCAAATCATGACAGCTACTTGTTATAAACAGGTGATCTTTCTTACAGAGTGAGAAGGGGTGGTCTTTCTGGATCATTTCACTTTCTTGCCTTTACTTTTTATGCCTCCCTCTGTGACCTCTCAGTGATATTCCCATGAATGGAATGAATGCCCATTGACACCATATCAAAGATTTTTTAGGCAGAGTCACTTAAAAGCATGGTGTGGCAATCCTTTTTTAGAAGCTGCAGCTCTCTCAGATCCTGTTTGCTTGAGGTTCAAGCTGATGTGATCATCTCTCAGGGACTATAGATATTGCCTTTGCAGTTCCTATAGACTCTGTGGACCCAACTGAAAGGGACTAAAAGGAGCATGGCAAGGTGAGATAAAGGCCTGTGCACACTCTGTCTGAAGAATCTTAATCTCTGAGGGTATGGATATTTTGGGAAGGACTCTGATCAAATTTAGTTGAGTTCAGATGGGTTGTGATCCCAACAGCTAATAAGTTCAGACCCTGGTTGTTCTTTATTATATATGCTTAGTCTAACATAGCATACATATATAAGCAATTTCATCTTGTATATGGGCAGGGTGACAAAGATGGGCTCTTCTTTGCTTGTCATTACTGCTCCCCCAGTTATCTGCATCTGTGAGTGCACATTGTGGTTATGGACATGAGTACAGAGCCTCTAGTCATGAGGAAAGACAAAACTTGTATTTAATTGAAGTTATGAATAACTCTGTTATATTTAAACATGTACATTATTAGAAATATGATCCTACACTTAATGGTAATAGAATAACTTACTCATATATCAATGACATATGAACAATTCTATTACCATTAATGTATTTTAATGCCAGTATGTGTAACAGGCTGTCAGAGGAAAGTTACAACATGTGTAATTTTGCTCTTTATTTTCTCTTACCATTTGTAGGTGTCTGGGTTGCACTGCTAAGTACCAAGTGGTTATAATTTTGCTCCTGGTCATCTGAAATTCACAGAAAAAAATATCCCTTTAAGAAATAGTTCAGTGAATACACTGATCTGCAGATGATAATTATGGTTTGCATTATTCACAAGAAATCTCAGCATGATTAAAGAAAGGAGAAGAAAATGCTTAAGAAAGCAGAAGTCTTTCATGTTATTTGATTAAACTTCCAGATGCTAGAGGAACATGATAATGGAAAACTGCATCCATTCTGCTGAGCCTGAAAATTGGAGTATCTGCAAGGTAAGAAGCTTGTCTTGACAGGAATAAACCATGCTGTGCATTTCAACTTCAACAGTGTGATTATGAGAGGTCCAGTACCTCTAGAACTCTCTATAAAGCCATTTTAGTAATACATCCCCACTCCCACTGAATACAGCATCAGGGCAAACCATTGTTATTATTTTTTTTCATTGGAAGTGGCCTTAACTACTCTCCTTCTTTGACTACAATTGCTGACAACAGCAACACTAGAAGAAAAATGAGAACATCAACCAACAAAATGTATAAAAGGTAATACTTCCATAGGAGCTGGATCTAAACTACAGAATTCAGTCTTAAAAGAATAATCACAGTCTAGTGTATTCAATGCTAAATGCACTTTGCTGCAAAGTAACAAGAAAATATTAACAACACTACTAGGGACAGAAGCCAGAGCCTTCCCAGGGTTGGGACCATCTTACTGAGCCATAACCCCACTGCTTTATAGTCTTCTTGGCCCCACTCTTATTTAGTGAGCAAGCTTCAATAGAAGGAGTAGAGGATGCTTTTGGCAATGCCTAGCTTATGGGGTGGTAGTTAGGGCATTTTGCTAGGAATTGGTTCAAACACCTTCCAGCTGAGCAGGGAACCTGAATCTCTCATTCCCAATACCAGGGGTGCTTAACCTTTGGCCACCAGCCAGATCCAGTTCTCAGCACCCTGTCAACCAGCCACAGTGCTCCCAACAGATCTGTGGAGAGCTTGATGGGCCGTGGCCCTGTGGATACACAGGGTGGTCTGGGACCTGAACCTTGTGTCCAAGGCCTGCCTGGGGGTGGTGTATGCCTGCTCAGCAGACTAGAGCTCCTAAACCCCAATCTCAGATGGGTGAAGCAGTGTGGAGTCTGATTCTGGCCCTGTGGGAGCAATGTGGATTTCTATACTGCCTTCACCCAGACAGGATTGGGCTCCAGCCAGGCAGAGATGGCGTGGGGTCCCAGAGTTCAATCTCAATGCACAGGAACCAATCGGGCCTCCAGAACACCACTTCCCTGCACTATTAGGATATTGAGCAAAAAGGTGGGAGGGCCCTCTTCCATGCAGTCTGTGATTCCCTGGGGAGGTAGACTAAATTCTATGTAAATAGTAAAAAATGACACTTGCAAAGCAAACTTAAGGCCTTGCTACATGTTGCACTTCGAGCTGCTCAAATGTTGATCAGTATTAGTGCTAGCTCAAGTTTGGAGCACTCACACCTC
The DNA here is from genome assembly GCF_052110815.1 of Crocodylus siamensis. Lineage (NCBI taxonomy): Eukaryota > Metazoa > Chordata > Crocodylia > Crocodylidae > Crocodylus > Crocodylus siamensis. The sequence goes on along the minus strand of NC_143402.1, from coordinate 48,395,192 downwards.
AAAGCTAAAAAGCTTCTCTGACTGTCCCCCATCAACACAGCTATGACTTGCCATTAGAGAGCTGATGAGCAGGTGCCTGACTAGGAGCTACAGCTGTGAGTTGTCACTACAGGGCTGGTGAGCCAGGACAGGCTTCTATGCCTGCTCTAGATGGGAGGGGGTGGGATGAGAACATGAAGCTGGGAGGTGGAGAGTTAATGAGATGGGGATGAGTAACACTGAAGGTGGAAAGGAATTTGGGGTGGGTATAGGGTGGTGCAATGAAGGAAGTCAATCACTGAAGGATAAAATAAAAAGTAAAAAAGAAAAAGAAATAAAGAGAAGTAAATCAAATAAGGTCTCATGTTTTCAGAAATTGGGATTTGGAGTTTGTGTTTCGTGGGGGGTGGGTGCTGGTCATGCTTCCCAGGGTGGCTGAGAGGTGGGAGTGGTAAAGGAATGTACTGTTGGGAGAGTTACTGACCCTACTCTGGGAAGGAAGCCCAAGCTCATGGGGGCCTGATCCAGCCCCCTACTATGTTTTCCCCAACCCACCTAGACCCTACTCCTGGACCCGTTTGTACCCTGCAACCTGGATAGGTGGCATGTGCTCTGCATCCTGTTAGCATGGAGTTGCACCCTTGGGGATAAGAAGATCACATTGTCAGGTTGGAAGGGGGAGTTGGTTTGGTGCTATAACTTCTCCCAAGCAGTTGAGTTTAGTGGGTGGAAAGTTTGTCTATACACAGAACAGGAAGGTGGGGGTAGGGACACTGCATCCTGGGATGCTGCAGGGCTGTAACTTGGGTGGCTCCTTTGTCAGAGGGGCCACACATTAATGGAACATGAGCTGGGCAACTTGGGTTGGAGATAAACCTGCTCTGGAGTGGTGTTGTTTTAAGATGCCTAAAGTATGCTTAAAATAAGGTATAGGTGTTAATGTGTGGACAAACCAGGGGTTATGAGCTTCAGGTGCCAGCTAAAATTAATGTGTAACAAGGCGCTTAGCTCCTTAAGTGCTACCTACCCATGTCAATTCACCTGGATTTTGGCCAATGCCCACACTGGTCTGGGACTGAGCCTGGGACTTCTGGGTACATATGGGATAGAGTTTTATTTTCCTTTGGTCAACTAAATGGAAGCTTTCTAGGCATGTAAGTGGTAGTTTGGACACTTACAGAAATCATAGAAAATTAGATTTGGAAGGGAGCTCAGGAGGTCAAATAGTTCAACTTCTTGCTCAAAGTAGGCCCATCTTCAACTATCTCATCCCAGCCACAGCTTTGTTGATCTGGGTCTTAAAAACCTCCACAGATGGAGATTCCACAACTCCTTTGGGTAACCTGTTCCAGCGTTTTACTACATTCACTATACCAGGGGACGGTGCGCTGCCAGAACTCAGATTGGGCGTCGTGCATGCCCAGGTGCCCAGATACCATGGCAAGTCAGTTAGCCCCTCCACAGGTGGCTGTGATTGGGCCCTCTGTGCCCATTCCCTCCATGGGGGCAGGTGGCCTGCTTGGTGCTCACCTCAGGCAGCCTTCCTTCCCTATCCCTGTCCCAGGCCACACCAGGCTGTGCCAGGGCTGGCTCCTGGCAGAAGCTGCCAGGGCTGCTCCAGATCTATCCCCCCTTCTCTTTCTGCAGGCCCGGCAGTCTGCTCCCACAGCATCAGGTCCAAGCCAGCCAGGGTCAGGGGGCAAGGGCAGATGCAGAGCTGGTGATGCCCCTTCCTCTCTCTGGGGTTTCATAGATTGTAAGGCCAGAAGAGACCTTGGAAGATCATTGGGTCCAGCCCCCTGCAACAAGCAAGAAAGATAACTGGGGGTCAGGTTACCCCAGCAAGGTGACTGTCTAATCTCCACTTGAAGATTTCCAGGGTAGGTGATTGAACCACCTCTGTGGGGGAGCTTATTCCACAGTCTGGACACCCTCACTGTAAATAAGTTTTTCCTAATGTTGAGCCTGAATCAGTCTTCCAGGAGTTTGTGGTCTTTACTCCCTGTTTTGCTTTTCAGGTGCCCTGGTAAACAGTTGCTCACCGAGCTCTTGATGTACTCCCCTAGTGTAGTGGTAAGCTGCTACCAGGTCCCCTCTCAGCCTTCTTTTCTTCAAGCTGAAGAGTACCAGATCCCTCAGCCTTTCCTCATATGGCTTGCAGTGTTAGACTCTGATCATATGGGTGGCTCTTCTTTGGACTCTCTTAAGCTGTCCATGCCCTTGTTAAAGTGTGGTGCCCAGAACTGGGTGTAGTACTCCAGTGCTGAGTACAGCAGAAGAATCACCTCCTTGGTTTTGCTGGAGATGCATTGATTGATGCATGCCAGAGTATTATTTGCCCTACTGGCTACAGCTTCGCACTGCCAGCCATATTCAGACTGTAGTCTATTATTATCCCCAGGTCCCTTTCATTCATGGTACTAATCAGTTTGGTGCCACCAAGCCTGTAAATATGTTGGGGGTTGCTCGTCCCAAGGTGGAGCACTTTACATTTCTTGATGCTGAACTTCATCAGGTTCCAATCCGCCCAACTTCCTAGCTTGTCTAGATCTGACTGTATCTTTAGCCTATCTTCAAGCATGACCATACTTCCCCATAACTTGGTGTCATCTGTGAACTTGGCCAGTGAACTCTTCACCCCAACATCCATATCATTAATAAAGATGTTGAAAAGTACTGGACTAAGCACCGACCCTGCAGGACACTGCTGCCCACTTCTCACCAGCATGACACAGAGCCGTTCACTATGACTCTCCTACAGCCTATCCTACAGCCATTTTCTCACCCACCTGACTGTCTCAGAGTTAAGCCCACAATCCTCGAAGTTTCTTGTGAGAATATTGTGAGATACTAAATCAAAAGCCTTTTGGAAATCTAAGTATACAGTGTCAACCTGCTCTCATGTGATGAGTTACCTGGTCATAGAAGGAGATAATGTTGATAAGGCAAGACCCTGCCTGCGACAAATCCATGCTGGCTGTCATTCAGAATCTTACCTTCTGCAAGCTTATCACAGATAGACTCCTTGATGAACTTTTATAGGATTTTCCCTAGGATGGAAATTAAGCTGATTGGCCTATAGTTCCCCAGATCCTCCCTTCTGCCCTTCTTGTGTATGGGCATAACATTGGCCCTTTTCCAGTCCTCAGGGACTTCTCCAGGAGCACCACAGGTTGTGAAAGAGTTTTGCCAGGGGTTCTGTAATGACTTCAGCCAGTTCCTTCAGCACTCTTGGACGGAGATCATCCAGTCTCACTGGCTTGTATATGTCTAATGTTTTTGATTGGTCATACACCAATTCTATGACAATAGTAAGAAAGTGAATATTCCTATTGTGCTCATCCTGTACTCTACCTGGCATTGTTTTCCCCTTTGTCCTGTGAAAGACCAAGGCAAAGTAGTTATTCAGGAGTTCACCTTCCCCTTGGGTGCTGGTAACCAGCTCTCCTGAGTTGTTGAAAAATGGACCCACACTCCTATTCACTTTCCTCCTGTTCCCCATGTACCTAAAGAAGGACTTCTTGTTGTCCTTGATTCCCATTGCTAATCTAAGTTCACTAGCCACTTTAGCCTTTCTTATCTGTTCCCTGCAAATGTGGGCTGTGGTGGAATAGTCCTTCTTGGGGTCTGCCCCAAGCTTCCATTGTTTATAAACCTCTTTCTTTTTTTCTTAAGAGGACTGTGATTTCCACGTTTAGCCAAGAGGGCTCCCCAGCCCTTCTTTTACCTTTTCTCTGCATGGGAATGGACTTCCTTTGTGTTTCAAGGATCATGTCCTTAGGGTATAACCACTCTTCATACTCAACTTTCACCTTTGTTCCCTGGTCCTGCAGCACTTCCCCTACTAGTGAACTAAGCTTGTTGAAATTTGCATTTTTGAAGTCCAAGATTTCAGTCCTGCTATCAGATTTGTCTGCCTTATCTCGGACAGTGAATATAATGGTTTCATGGTTGCTGTCACCCAGACTTCCCTCTATATTTCAGTTGGTCACCAGGTCACCACCTTTGGCCAGGACCAAGTCTAGCAGAGTGTCACCTTTGGTTGGTCCATGCACCTCCTAAGTCAGGAAGAGCTCCTCGATACAGGTCAGGAAGGATCACGACCGATCCAACTTGGTCAAATGTTCCTCAGTGTAGAGTTGATGGTGTCCCACCCTCCCTCTAGGGAGCCTTTCCAGACAGGAAGCTCAGAGCAGTCCTCTTTCCCCCTACCACCCACACACATGGCCTTCACCCTGAGCATGCCCTTGTTAAGATTTCCCCGGGCCCACTGCACTGAGTTGCTCAAGTGCACCAAAGGGTGTCCAACCCACTACAATCTGCTGCTGCTGATTGCCATGGTGCCCCAGGCATACCTGATGCAGCACCCTGAGCTTTGATGGTACCCAAGGCAATCCCACACTTCCCTACAATGTGTAACATTTCATGGAGGGGTACCTCTGTCTATTCCATGAGTCCCTGCCCCCTGTGCCTAAGGACAAGATTGCCACAGACACTGATGTGTTTTCCTGCATGTGAGAGGCTCCTGGCTCCCTATCTGGGAAGGCACTGACTGCTTGATCAAGTTCTGCACTGTCTCCCTGTATGCTGTGGTGGGAGGGAACTCCAGAGGGCAGGAATGAACTCTGCCATGGGGGGCGGGGGTGGTGGTGGTGGAAATGGACAGCTCTACCTCCATGTGTGGCTTCTGATCCAGGTGTGCAGCCCAGAGGGAAGGACAGCTGATGCAGGCCTAGATGAGTATGTCACCCCCTTTTTCCATAGCCCTCCTCCCAGTGCAGGGCTTACCAGATGGGTATGGCAGGCATCCCAGGTAGCCCGAGCCTGTCCCCATAGGTGGCAATTATGTGCAGCTCCTGCTGGCATCCTGGCATGCAGGGTCACAGCTTATGGCTGCCAAGGAAGTGACCCCCTCAAGGAAGGAGCTGGAGCTCATCATGGTGGGTGGTGCTATCCCCAGGCTGTCATCCTAGGGAGGGCTGTACACCCAGAGTTGGCATGGCAGCCACTGGTCTGGGCTCCTGGAGCTGCTAGATGAGGCCATGGGCAGGAAGCAGGCCAGGCCCTGCACCTGGTGCCCTGAGGGGCCCTCCCCAACAAATGAGTTGCCTCTGCCAGGCTGTGGTGGAGGCTCCAGCAGGCCACCAATGCTGCAGAACACAGAACAGCTTCATTCAGGGTCCCAGGGAGCAAGGCTGTGGTCCAGCTGCTGCATAGAGGGCATAGTCCTGTAGGCAGGCCCTGACTGGCAATTGTGGTAACACAGACTTACTAACATGCAGGGCCTTGACCTTTATGCAGCACTGTTGCACTGACTGCTTGTGCCCATGATTCCTTGTGCAGCCTTTCAGGGCCTCATAGATGTGGACATTTGAGTGCTGTGGACTTCATCATTGCCCCAGAGGGCTACAAGGTCTATGGTCTCTTCCTGGGACCATTTAGGGCCCTGGGATGCAGTGTGTAGCATAAGGGAAGATGCCATGACAGTTCCCTTGGGGGCTCTGGCTGTGAGTCCAGGTGCTGCCTGGTCTTAGCAGGTACCTGCAGCACAGCGGCAAAGCACATGGCTAGTAGTCAGGTGGTGGGCCTGACTCAGGGGCCACTGCATGGGTCCATGAGGCTGTTGAGGCTGGCACAGGGCCAGTGGTGCAGAACCAGATGACCAGATAGCAGGCAGCAGGTGGCACAGGCCCTGGGTTATGGCATAGTTTGAAAGCCCATGCTATGGCAGGGAAGAAGCTGTCACAGCCCTGAGGCTAGAGAAACTCCAAGCCCAAGAGTTTCCTCCTCATAGTAGCTGGGAACATTTTTTCTCCCAGTCAGTGTCTACATGTGTGCTACTGCACAATGAGTACTGCATGGTAGGCCTGTGTGAAGTGACAAATATTCACTTTGGATTTGGCCAATTCAGAAGACAGTGATTCAATTCAGAGATCTGAATCACTGTCCAAATTTGATTTGGCCAAATCAGATCTGAAAGGTTTGGCAACACTTTGGAGATTCGGCCATAAACTAAACAGGCAACTGACACAGCTGCCTCCAGCTGGTAAGTGTGTTGGGGTTGGGGGAGGGGGGAGGGAAGGGATGAGGGGGAGGGAGGGATTGGGGGTGGGACAAGCTGCCCATCTGAGGCGCAGGGCATGTTACTTGGGGAGGGGGGATTGGGATGCAGGCGCAGTAGTGCTCAGAGTGGGGGCTGTGCCCTGCTACTGTTTACCTAGTTAGGGCAGGTGGAGAGGGGGCAGGATGCAGGATTGGAAGAGGGCCAAAATTGTGCCCATCTTCAAAAAGGGGAAGAGGGAAGACCTGGGCAACTATAGGCCAGTAAGCCTAACCTCTATCCCAGGGAAAATCTGGAAAAAGCTCATTATAGAATCTATGTGCAATACACTCACGGAAGGCGAGATACTGAATGACAACCAGCATGGCTTTGTCACGGGAAGGTCTTGTTTTACCAATCTCATCTCCTTCTATGACCAGGTCTCTCTCCACCTGGACATGGGAGACAAGGTAGACATTATATACCCAGACTTCCAAAAGGCTTTTGATCTAGTATCCCATGATATCCTTGTGGGAAAACTGGAAGATTGTGGGCTCCGCTGCTCGATGGCTCAGTGGGTGGAAAACTGGCTACAGGGTAAGACCCAGAGAGTTCTCATAAACAGGTCTGTGTCATCCTGGTGCAAAGTGGCCAGTGGTGTCCCTCAGGGGTCTGTGTTTGGACCAGTGCTTTTCCACATCTTTATCAATGATCTGGATGGGGGAGCAAAAAGTTTGCTGACCAAGTTCACGGATGACACCAAGTTATGGGGCAGTGTGGCCATGCCAGAAGATAGGTTACTGATACAGGTGGACTTGGACAGGCTAGAGTTGGGCAGACCAGAACTAGATGAAGTTTAACAGTTCCAAGTGTAAGGTGCTCCATCTGGGGTCAAACGCCCCTCAACATACACACAGGCTCAGAGGTGGCAGCCTGACTTGCATGACTGCTGAAAGGGACCTGAGGGTAATGACTGACCATTGCATGGACATGAGCCATCAGTGTGATGTGGTGGCCAGGAGGAAAAACAACATGTTGGCATGCATCAACTGATGCCTCTCATATAAAACTAAGGAAGTGATACTCCCGGTGTACTCAGCACTGGTGAGACCACAGTTGAAGTACTGCATCCAGTTCTGAGAGCCACACTTCAATAAGAATGTGGAGAAACTTGAGAGGGTACAGAAAAGAGCCACCTGTAGGGTCAGGGACTTGCAAGGCAGACCATACAAGGAAAGGCTGAGGGATCTGGGCCTCTTTAGCCTAAAGAAGAGGAGATTCAGAGGGGCCTTGATAGTGGCTTACTGCTATATCAGAGGAGTGCATCAGGAGCTCATTCACTAGGCACCCCTGGGGAAGACCAGGACCAATGGATACAGACTCCTGGAAGTCCATTTCAGGCTTAATACCAGGAAAAGCTCCTTCACAGTCAGGGTGTCCAGACCGTGGAATAAACAATCACCTACCCTGGAGGTTTTCAAGAGGAAACTGGACAGTCACCACACTGGTGTCACTTGACCCCAGTTGTCTTCTTGCCTGGGGCGGGGTGGGGCTGGACCCAATGATCTGTGAGGTCCCTTCCAGTCCCTAACAATCTATGAATCTATGAATTTATGAAGGGGGAAAGCAGCAGCAGGGCATAGGCCCTGGTCCCAGCCCTGCCATGCCCGCATCCTGTGCTCTTCCACACCAGCTATAAACTTAGTACATGAGTTTTGCCTGTCAGCAGCTAGAGGCACAGGGCCCCAAAACTCGGAAGCCCTACACCTATGTCCTTGACATCTGGCAGGCTTTGTGGCTGCAGCAGGGGCCACCATCCCTGCAGCTTTCACCCCGCTGCACCTTAACACACACAGTGTCACCCATGTCACAAGTTTTGCTTGTCTGCAGCCTGAGGTGCAGTTCCCCCCAAATCCCAGCACCTATTTTCTTGAAACTTGGCAGGCTTTGTGGCCTTATCAGGGGCTACCTTCCCTGCAGTTTTCAGCCCCCTGTGGTGTAACACATACTTGTGACATGGGTTTTGCTTTCAAGAATTTGGGGTGCAGTTCCCCCCAGACCCCTACACTGATCTTCTTGAAACTTTTCAGGCTTCATGCTCCCAGCAGGGGCTACCACCCCTGCAAGTTTCATCCACCCCTGCAGACGAAAAAGAACAGAGTTATAGATGTTTCATTGATTCCCCATTATATCCTATGGCCAGAGCCGCTTTGGCCGGATCAAAGCGGAAACCCAGCCCAGGGCTCTGAATCAAATTGTTGGCATCTGAAGTGGCCGAATCCGAAGCCAGATCAAATAGCTGCCTACGTGCACAGGCCTAATGGCAACCCTCATCAACCACCTAGAAGCTCCCTGCTCCAGCCTTTAAAGTGATCACAAAGGGTGTTCTGTCATAGATAGTCTCATATTGTAATAATTTGGGATTTGGGATTGGGGTGTGGGGATGCTGGTCATGTTTCCCAGGGTGACTGGGAGGTGGAAGCAGTGATGGAAGGTGCTTTTGAGGGCGCTATTGCCCCTGCCCTAGGAAGGAAGCCCCCCTTACCCCCATGAGACCCTACTCCCAGACCTGTACATGTCTCGCAACCTGGTTATCTGGCATGTGCTCTGCAGGCTGCTTGCATGAGGTTGCACACTTGTGAGTAGGGAGTCACACCCCCGAGGCAGAAGGGGGAGTTGGCTTTATGTCAGAACTTCCCCCTGGGCAGAAGAGTTCAGAGGGTGGAAGTTTGTCCACACAGGACAGGAGGGTGGGGGAGGGGACACTGCATCCTGGGATGCTGAAGGACTGCCACTTGGGTGGCTCCTCTGTGGGAGTGGCCATACATTAATGAAACAGAAACTGAGTTATCTAGATCACAGATAAACTTGCCCTGTAGTGGTGTAACTTTAAAGTGTGCTTAAAACTAGTTTCTGGTGTTAACGTTCGGACAATCCAGGGGTTAACAGCTCCAGGAGCCACCTAAAATTAATGTGTAACAAGGCCCTGAATCTGCCTGAGCTGAGCCTCAGCTCATTAGACTTTCTCTTTCACCATAAATGTGGTTATTTGCTCAGTTATTGCTGCTTATATCTGAGATGTCCATACCCCATTTTGATTCCAAATAAGATGATTATTGTTTTGGTCATTGTGAACTGTGTTCACAGTACCACTTGAATTATGTTCAAGTTGCTGCAAGTGAAGGTTGGGTTAGATATTAGGAAAAACTCTCTCATTAGGAGGGTAGTAAGTTACCTGAACAGGCTACCCAGAGTGGTTAGGGAACCTTCAATTTTGGAGGTTTTTAAGACCCAAGTAGACAAAGCCTTCTCTGGGATGATATAGTCAGAGTGGTCCTGCTTTGAGAACGGGGTTGGACAAGATGATTCCCTGAGCTCCCTTCGAAGCCTAATTATCTATGATTCCATGTTCACACTGGAACGGTATTTTTGCATTTGTAAGGATGGTTGGGCCAGATAGAATTGGAAGGAACCTCAGGAGCTATGATTCAGAAGATCTTTTAACTATTAAACAAAAACTGATGACAAAAAAGACTTTCAGAGATGTCCTGCAGAATCCTCTTTTACATATTTCTTGTTCAAATTTTAGCTGTTTAAAAGATTCATGAAAGCAGAGGTTGGACAATTTCCTATATATTTCTTGTCAGGAAAATGCACACAAATACAGATATCTGGCAAAAGCAGACAGACAAATCAATTTGGTCAAGTAGGAACACTAGTTTAGTAGAAGCTTAAGGGAAAATCAAAGTAGGGAGTCATAGAGCATCTCCGTGGGAGAGGAAGCAATTTTCTCCTAACCTGAGAGGCCTAAAGGGGCAGTACTTCTGGAGATGGGAAATGAAAAATCCCCACTGGAATGGATAATGGAGGACCTGTCTTGGTGGTTGGATCCATTAGGCCTGTTGCATGTTATGCTCCAGCTGTAACTTATTGTAACAGCATATTCCCCTGATAGGAATTTCTCATAGGTGCAGGAACTTCTGCTCCATCCACAGCCCACCATAGCACATGGGCATCTGCTTGAGAGGGGGAGCATATATAGGGAAAGACAAAGAATGGCCAATCTTCTAGTAATATCATGTTCCTAGGGGACAATATACCAGTGGCTTGACACAGAAAAATCCCTAGACTCCTCTTACACTTGGACTAGGCTTGTACAAAATCAGGGAGTCAAAACATGGACTGAAAGCCCAGGGTCAAACTGAAGTCTGAGAGCAATTGTGTGACTCCCCTGTGGTACCCTGCAGTGCTAAGTGGGAGCATGACCAGGCGGTTCTTAGAGTTCAGACCCCATCTCTGACTGCCAAGGGAACTGGGAGGGTTTTCCATTTGTGAGCAAAGAGTATGAATTGTAAAAGGGTAAACAGGCTTGAATTATAATCTCAGAAATTGAGCCTACACCCCACAATCCTCAGAAAAGGGAAGGAAAAAGAAGCTTCCAGTCCCTAGAACCTGCCTTACAGGAATGCAGTTCTCTGTTCCCAGTAGAGGATGCTGGTAAGCTCATCTTCTTACTTGCAACAAGCTTTCAAATCAAAATGTATATCTCACTATGGCCCCCCTCTACACATTACAGGGTATTGCACAATTATGCAGTTAATTGTGCAATTATCTTAAGACCAGCTACACATGCAAAGTACTTATCACACGATAAAAAAACTCTAACCAGATATAAAGTTAGACCTAAAAAATGTGTACTGTTTATAGCTGGTTGCTATCAAGCTTTAATGTACATGTGTGGCAGTGTTCCCCTGAGGCTGGAAATTCCATCAGCTGGAAGAACTCCCAGCCATAGGGGTGCATCATGCTCAGCACAAAACTGCTGGGCCTGGGGGATTGTGGCAGCTGTGACCCCACAGACTCGAGGTTTCACGCTGGGCATGGTAAACCCCTACAGCTGGGAGCCTTGTGTGTGAAGACCCTGGGCCTAAGGACTGTGGCTGCCATGGTCCCCAAGGTTCTGGGGTGTGTGGGGCACCCCTGCAGCTGGAAGTCCCAGGACTGGGCTCCCCCAGCACCAGCAATAAAGTGCAATGAGATCTAATGGATGATCTCACAATCACACTTCCTGCTATGCATGTACCTTTATCGGCATGTATAGAGGAAACCTAACTGCAACATGTATAAAGCTGTTAATACTGGATAAGGATGTGCCTTTACATGTTGGTGTACATGGGTTAGAGTAGGGTTGCTCAAACTTCGGCCAATGGAGCCATAGATATCCATCCCATAAGGAACCCCATAGATCAGGGAATTTAGTGCAGGAAAGCAGTGGCAAAAAGTATGCTGACAAATTTCCAAATCCTACAGCCAGATTTCCAAACCCCAATGCGTGCATAATAGGTTGGGGCCAGGTCGTGACCCCTTTCCCTACCTTCATGGCCGGATGGTACTGGGTCACTCCCCCTTTCCCCTATATGGCCAGCTCAAGTCCCCTTCCTGCTCCCCTGCAGGGCTGACTTAAGCCCCTTCCTTCTGCAGGGCTGGGTTGGGGCTGAGCAATGCCACCCCACACTGGGCCAGGCCATGGCCCCTCCCCCTGTGGGGCTACATTGGTGCTGGGCCATGTCCCCTCCCTCTACCCAGGGGGCTGGTTTGGAGCTGGTTCTATCCTACCTGCCTCCAAGTGGCCAGGTGGAGCCCTGCTGTGACCATCCCCTGCCAGATTGGGACCACCACCTGAATCCAGCCTGCGGATGACCTGGGCATTGCACACATGGCTCACTATCCAAAAAGGTTGAGCACCACTGGGCTAGAGGAAGAGGAACACAGAGATACGAGGTATATTTCCAGAGAGGAACTCTTGGTTCCAGTCATCCAGGGCTTACAGGTAACAGTGCCAATCTAGTTGTTCAAGAAATTCAACTCCAAGCCTTTGCTACAGACTTTCCTGCTGTTTTATTTGAGCTTGAATATGGACTTCAATATCCTGCTGATGTTCCTTCTTTCATTCTAAATACTAGAGAGCGGCCAGTAGCCACATTAGTTTCAGGGCAGACAGAAGGTACGGTGGGGGGAATCTTGGGGGGGTGTGAAGTGGGGAGCCACTCTAATTAAGACACCTGCAGCATCTCATGTCTTCAGAATCCCACATTTCAAAATGGTGGTGGGGGTGCTTTAACTAAAGCTTGTTCAATGAACTTTAGCTAAAGCACCCCCACCGCCATTTTGAAACACAGGGATGCTGAATACATGAGATGCTGCAGCATGCTGGAGTGCTCTGATTAGAATACTAACCAGAATGTGTCAGAGTCCTAATCAGAATGCATTGGAGCATGTGTAAAAGTGCCCTTAGAGATTTATTCTGTAATGTGCTACCCTGTTCTGCCTTCTGCCATTCTAAATAGTAGGGCACCCTCTCATCCCATCGGGATGCATTCTTTGCTGCCAGGACTCTAATTTTCTGGTTTGAAAGAGAAACAGCAACAGTAGGCAACACTAGCATAATGTTTTCCCTCTCCTGTGTTTGTTGAGCCTGAAATGACAGAGAACCAAAAAACGTAGGTTTTACAGCGCTTCCAAGTCCTGGGTGCCACTATAGCAATGAGGACACTGAGCCAGTACTGCTCCAATTTCTGAGAACAGCCTAGTTCAACCTTTGAACTGTAGGTTTGCTTGGAGTTCAGAAAGCAAGTAAAAGAACTAGAAGAGTTGGCTCAAATTTGTTTTTCCTCTTCCCCCTTTTTACATACTTTACAAAAAGAAAAAGAAACTTCCTTTTGGGACTAAAGCTAAACTTTCAAGGGCTTTTTATCCCTGCAGCATCTTGAAACAGTTGCTGATGAATAGTATTCTCCTCTGATGTGATCTCTGGTAGGTAAAAATAATCATAGGCCTCTCTGCAGGAGTTTGTGAGCATTTGGGTCAGGCCACGGCAAGAATATAGCTGGCTTGCTTTTCAAAGGCTAAACAAGAATAAATCCCTCAAGTCATAGAAAGGGAGGGAGGTTGAAATGAAAGAGGGCAGGCTGCCCCATACAAGGTGAGAAATAACAGAAAATAAAACACTTCTTAATGTGGCAAGAAGAAACTCTAAACTGGATACACTCAGATGAGAAACTCTAGGGAGAGTTAATTTTATTGTCAGAGTTTAATTTTTCTGATATCCGATCGCACCCAAACACTTGTATGTTATTGTAACTGCTGTCACAGTCCCAGCAGGGTTCACACCTCTGCTGCAACTGGATTTTTACAGATAACTAAATCATTCTTGCAGTAGTTTCTTATGCAGCCTAGTTGCAACTCCACAGCTACAGTCCTAATTCCAATTTCCATTTAAATCCAGGTTTAACCTTATATCAACCAGTAATTTGTAGGGTTCTTAATTCAGTAATTGGCCATGTTTGTTATCAAGGCCCAATTTGCAAACTCAAAATTAATGGGAAATAAGGAGTAATTCTGAAATGTAGTGTGACAGAACTATTGAACAGGGAATGAAGAACATGTCTGAGTTTCAACATGAACTCCCATTCCTCATTTCTCAGTTACATGTCACAGATATTAGACACATAGCACATTTATACATGTGCTCCGGGAGGGAGTGGGCAGAGGGGGTACTTTAATGAGAGCAGTTTTAAAAGCCGCTCTCATTAAAGCACCCGGAGTATCATTTGTATCAGTGTCCTCATGCTGATAAATGATAGCAGGGGTGCTTTAGCTAAAGCTCGAATGGGCTTTAATTAAAGCGCTCCGCTGCCATTTTTTGGTCCACGGACACAGATACACATGAAGCTGGAGTCTGCTGGAGCGTGGTAATTACTATGCTCCAGCAGACTCAATTAATCAAGTCTACTCCAACACACTGTAATTACAGCTTGCTGGAGAAGTCTAACTGCACATATATAGGTGCCTATAATTTTTTCTGCTACTAGAAGATGCCCAATGATGTGGATGGGCTAAGATCAGAATAACATTTGTGCAGCTTTATCCCAACCTTAGTCCCAATCTCAAAGGGTGTTTTTACACGTGCTTTGGGGGTGGGGGTTGCTTTAATTAGAGCAGCTCTGAGAAACGCTTTAGTTAAAGTGTCCAGAGCATCTCATGTATCAGTATCCCCATGCTTCAAAATGGTGCTGGGGGACACTTTATCTAAAGTTCATTGAAGGCGCTTTAGTTAAAGTACCCCACTACCATTTTGAAGAGCAGGGATGCTGATACATGAGATATGGAGGCTGGGTGGAGTGTAGTAAATTACCATGCTCCAGGAAACTCAATCAATCATGTCTGCTCTGATGCACTGTAATCACAGTGCATCAGAGCAGCCTCTGAGCTCATGCACAGGTACCAAAGTGATTGTTTTTATTTGTGATCAAGATTGATTCAGTTGTGCTTAAACCATACAATTAAGAAGAAAATACACAGAGGCTCTAGCCAGCCTGAAAGTATTCAAATGGTGAATGAGATCATCATCTGCTAATCTGTAGGCACAATAAATATCCAGTTTGGTGACTTTTTACATTTGATTTTTTTTTTATTTTACATTTCTTTGGCTCTCTCCTGTATTAGGGTGCAGTAAACTAATTGGCCACATCCAGATGAACAAGTGGTGCACTTGCAATGGTAAAAATGCCGTAGCACAAATTTTTGCTGCTACTCTGTACCGCAGTGCACGTCCCTGTAACATGCACTTTGTTGAGGGACAAATTGCCCTGCTTCAAGCAAACTGCCCTTTCCCAGCTCCCCCCAAGCCCTGGCATGCTGAAGCAGCCAGGGGGCAAATGAAATAGTAGAGAGACTTTGAGCAGCAGCCAGAGTGTCTCTCTGGAAGACCAAGCGTCTGTTTGTTTTGGTGCACCCTATTGTAGCATGTTATGTGCTGCTTTTTTTCCTGCTGCTTTTTCATTTTTTTGCTACTGGAAAATCTCAGTAGCAAATTTTGTTCCTGCAGGGCATGTTTTAACATTCACCATGAGTGGTTTGTGGTGCTACAAATAGGTTTGTAGCACCACAAACTGCATTCCCTGTTTTTTCTGGATGGGGCCATTAACTACACCATAAGATTGTATTGTTGGGGGCGGTACTATCTTACAGCAGAGTCATTAAGTGCAATCAAACACATGTGTAGCTGGTGACTACTGGGTGCAAATTGCACCCAGTCAGCTCAGCCAACTGGGTACCAAATCCCTGGCTCCTACCATCCCTCTGCTGCCTGATGCTGCCACCTAGAGTCTGGGGTTGACCCCCTGTTCCACCCCCTCCCCTGCCAGCTGGGGGGCTGTACCACCTCAGCAGAAATTGCTGCAGTCCCTGGCACACATGTAGATGCTGCACCCAGGAGCAGTTGAATGGCTACACATTAATAGCATGTGTAGATGTTCCCAGTGTCAGCCAAGTTGTTGGACTCTAGTCCATGACCTGTTTGTGTTCTATCATGCTATGTGGACACTTCTACTCTAATGGATTAATTTACTAATGGAGGTTATGGGAAAAGTACCTTAGGACAGACATATTAACTTTGACAAAGAAATGCTGCATTCCTCCCACAAAATACAGATCTGCACATCTTTTATGTATGCCTGTTATTTAAAAATTTTTCGATAAAAAATAAAAACAACCAACTTTACCCATATATTCTAATTAGAAATTTTCTGCTTGGCTAATTCAAACCCAACTTAAACTAGAAAGCTGTTTTGTTTTGCTTTGTTTAAATCTCATGAATGATTAAATAACAGGGTTAGCAACTAAGTTGTTTTAAATTTATGAGTATTTAAAATGAAGTTTTGTATATACTTAGTGGAGCTTCCCCCTCCCTTTTCCAGGGAGAGAGGTGGGAGAACTATTGAAGCAGGATGTGGTTTGGAAACTGAGACCAGACCTCTTTGTTAGTAGCCACAGGTATCTGCTTGTGATACCTGTGTTAGGAAAATTCATGGAGTCCAGCTACATGCACTTGTATTATTTGAGGCATGAACTCCCATGCAAGTTAGTACAGTAACATTTTTAAAAATAATATATACATTAGGACCTTAAGTTACAGCAATCTGTCATAGCAGTGTTGTCCCACTGGTAGCCCACAGGCCACATGTGGACCAGAAGCCCTTGCAGCTGCCTCTCCCACTGCCACATAGTGCAGGAGGGCCAGAGGTGCCCCAAGCAGGCGGGCTGTGTGCTGCCTGTGCAGCCTATGCAATGAGGAAAGGAGGGGGCTGTGTGCTTCTGCCATGCCCTGTGCAGCAGAAGGGGTATACTGTGGGCCTGCTGCTGCAGCATGTGGCTGGCACAGCGTGTAGCACCTGGCTGCAGGGAACTTGCACAACCCAGTATCAGATGGTCACGGGACATCTATGTTGAGCATATTACTGGCTGCCTGAGTTGCCTCAGACTACCTGTCAGAAGTGATTGTGGGGGACAGACTGCACCTTAGTGTAATGTGAGCTCAGTAACATAGATCAGAGATAATCCTGCCCTGGAGTGGTGTAACCTTGATCTGCATAATGAGTGCTTAAAACCAGTTTCAGGTGTTAATGTGCAGACAATTCAGGAGTTAAGAGCTCCAGGAGATGCCCAGTATTACTGTGTAACAAGGCCCAGAGGGTGGTCAAACAACAGAACAAGCTACATACTGAAATTGTGAAAATACCATCCTTAGAAATTTTCAGTGCAGGTTGGACAGACACACGTGTGGGATAGTTTAGTTAGGGATGATCCTGCCTTGATCGGGGCAGGATCTTACGAGGTCCCTTCCAGCCCTACCTTCCTATGATCCTACGATAAAGTAAGAATCTGTACTTCCATTAAAAAAGCTGTTTCTAATTATCATAATGTACAAAACACAAAAGCAAAGAAAACAAACAAACAGATGATTCCCCACCCGCCCTCAAATGTGGCATGACCACACTTCGGAAAGTTCAGAAGTTAGATGTATAAGAAAACCTTATATTTAACATTATTTTTGTAACAGGGACTCGAGCAGGAGCCTTGTTACTTAGACAAGTTTGGGTCAGACTGACCCGACGACGACCCCTCCAGGTGGGAGGAATTACACACCCAAGACAAAATCAGGTGATTAGCCCATGAAAACCCAGCATAAAACCAGTGGCAGAAGACAGACTGATTGCCTTTGGGTGCAAGAAAAGGGAGAGAGACAAGGAGCCCGTCTAACGGCCTGGGAAAAGACGTCGGGGACCTGAGACAAAAGATGCCAGGCAGGCTGCTTACCTTACTCCTCAGGCGATCCCGGTGAGTGTGAGGAGAACTGAGACACGGCATAGTGGTTCAGCAGGGAGAATCCCACATAGTGATAAGAACTCTGGGACGACAGGTGGGAAAGAGGGTCCCAGGCTGGACTAAACCCCGACCCCAGATCCACAGTTTTGCCACGTGCGGCAGTGCGGAGAGCAAGGGGATAACCTAGACTGTTCCCGGCACTCAAGAGAAGCTAGAGGCGTGGGGAATGCGCCTTGCTAATACGACAATCGGCGTTTAGAACGTTTGGCGGTACAGTGCGACTGGAGACGCATCCGGTGTTGCAAGATCTGCTCAGCAACTCAGACATGTCTCGCTAATGAGGTAATCGGTGAGACTTCTGTTTCTGTGCTACTTTTCTCTGGGAAATAAACTTATATCAAGTATGTACCATCTGGGCAGTTTTATTTGATCCTTATCCATAAAAGACCACTGATCTCCTTCTTTTCCTTTTGATATAAATTGTGGCAGGTGAGTACAGTGGGGAGATGCAGCTAGGATCACCCTCCCGCTCACAATTTTTTAAAATCTATTAATTGTTTTGTCTGATCTCATGATTTTTTTCAGATCGAACTCATGATTTTTAAAACTTTGTAGTTAGCCATACTGAAAGTAAGACGATAGCTCATATCATCATTATTATGTCTCTGTATCAAACCCTAATCAGTAATATAAAAAAATTAATAAATGTAATATAAAAAGCAATACATCAATAAACCAATGTTAATATATATCCTATTTAATAACTGTCTATATATTATATAGGCAATATATTCTTAATATAATATTTGCCTAATCTACTATAGGAAATCTGTTACTATCTAGTCTATTATGCCTTTAATGAGAAGACTTACAAGTTGGGACCTACTCAATTTGCAGTTTTGCAGAAACCACAAAACTCACAACCGTCCATGAAATTAACTTTTTTTTTTTTTTAAATAAAATGCTAGCTCCCTTGTAGGAGCCAGAAGTCCTTACTGCTTTGCAGCCTGTCTGGGAGGGGAAGGCAGCAGCTGGTAGGACAGCACAAAGGGCAGCCAGCAGCCAACATGGTAGCTGCCCCCTCATCTCTCATCCACCACATCTCTCCACTAATCAGCAGCAAGGGGAGGGGCTGAACAAAGGACAGTAGCCAAGATGGCAGGCATCCCCTCATCCCTTCTCACACCCAGATCCTCTCCGCCAATCAGTGGTGATGGCTGAGGCCACCAGGGAAAGGTGAGGAAATTGGCTCTTCATCCTGCAACCAAACAATGAAAATTACTTTGTCTCACCATGAATTAAGTAGGTCCCTATTTATAAGCACTACACTTGGCTCTGTTTGCAGACCAGGCCAGGTCTGCTACTGTTATGACAGTAGACAGTACTACCTATAACTGTCAACATGGAGAGGTGGGCAGCTTGCAATAGCTTAGCAACCCCTACTGTGGCAATGGCTTTAGGTGGAGAAGCAACTTAGAAGGAAGTCCTTACCACTGGTGGAGGAAATGCCACCAAAAGGCAGGTGCCATGTCAGGGTGAAATGGGCTCTCCAACCCTGGTTGGCAACCAGTCTAGGAGTGGAGCCCCAAAAGACAGATGGATTGAACATCTTTATACTGGCAGCTCCTTAGGTCAAGCTGGTTCCAAATGTACTGGCTTCTGCCTTGCCTTTGAGATCAATTGGCTAGGCCAAGAGGGGGACATTGATATATAGGCAACTCAAGCATCTCCATACCAACTGCCCTAGCCATTGCAGCCAAAACTGAATGAGAGGACACTCCATGTTTGCTACTTGCATGGGTAGAACACGGAAGGAGGTAGTTATGGGTTATAAGCTCAACTCAATTTGTATAGAGTGCCACAGGTCACCTTCATCAGTGGGAGGCACCAATTGTGGTCCACTGGTCTGCCCCCAGCCAGTAAGGTGCTAACCCACCATGGTCTGCCATCCTCATTTGGTGCATAGGGATAGACCAAAAGTTGAAAAACAGATGGAAAATCCAGTACCAGGCAACAAGAAAAAAAACTTGAAAACCTTCTGGCTGGGAAGCTAGAATGTCAGGATCATGTGTTCTGGCATTGATGCCAATTTACAGATGATGGACAATGTCTAGAAGACTTCACTGATTGACTAAATTCTACAAAAACTTAATATTGACATTGTAGCCTTGCAGGAGACAAAATTGGCCAACTCAGGCTCCATTCATGAGTCCAACTACACCTTTTTCTATGAGCAGAGGAGTGCACACACCTCTTGAGGTACTGAGCAAGTTCTACTACGTTGGATCCATAGTGAGTGACAACCTATCACTGGATGAAGAGTTAAATGTGCACAATGGAAAATCAGCTACCATTTTCAATAATCTCTCCAAATGGGTATGAAACAATACAAAACTCACAATCAAAACTAAGCTGCTTTTGTACAAAGCCTGTATCCTAAGTGTCCTTACGTACAGCACTGAGATATGGTCAACATATGCATATCAAGAAAAGAAGCTGAACATCTTCCACCTACACTGTTTATGGTACATCCTGGACATCAAGTGGCAAGACAGAATCACCAACACAGAGGTCATCACCAAAGCCAACCTGCTAACCATCACTGGTCTACTCAACCAGCAGCACTTATGCTGGCTTGGCCATATTTGCAGGATGGAAGATGGATGCATCCCAAAGGACATCTTGTATGAGCAAATTGCAGGTGATAAGAGAAGAGTAGAGTGCCCAAAATTGCACTTCAAAGACATCTGGAAGTAGGATATGAAGGCTTTTGGAATAGACCCAAACCTTTGGGATGCCTTAGCAGGACACAGGACAAAGTGGCACTCCCTTCTCAATCATGGAGTCCAACATCACAACAAGAAATGGTCACCTGAATTACAACAGAAATGTGACTAAAGGAAATAGCTGATCAGTACAGTATCCCCTAACACCACATACACCTGTGATGACTGTGGCAGGACCTGCACATCTAACTTCAGTCTTTACAGCCTAAAGAGAAAATGTACCACCAGTCACTAGATAGCTACAATTATCCAGCATCACTCACTGATGAATGGATGCTATAAACTTAGCTCTGTTTGCAGGGTGAAGGCTTTGTAACTTCTATAGTGGATTGTTCACAGAAGTTGCTCTCTGTTTCTAGAACAATTAATAAGCAGCTACAGAAACAAATTCTCTGTATGTCTATTGCCTCTCTTTCAAAACAAATATAACAACCACATTCCAAAAAGGGGAAAGGATTTTACAAAAGGCAACAAGCTTTACTGAAAACATAGACTAATGAGCAAATTAAAGAAAGATATTAGGAGCTAGAGGCATATAGTTTCATAGTTGGTTGGGTCGGAAGGGACCTAAGCAGATCATCAAGTCCAACCCCCTGCCATGGGCAGGAAGGGATGCTGGCGTTAAATTACCCCGACTAGGTGGCTGTCTAGCCTCCTTTTGAAGACCTCCAGGGTAGGGGTGAGCACCACTTCCTTTGGAAGTTGGTTTCAGCTCCTAGCCACCCTGACTGTGAAGTAGCTCCTCCTGATGTCTAGTCTGAATCTACTCTCAGTCAACTTATGGCCGTCATTCCTTGTTATCCCTGGTAATGCTTGGGGAAACAGGGACTCTCCCATTGCCTGCTGGTCCCTGTGGCCAGTTTATAG
The DNA here is from genome assembly GCF_052110815.1 of Crocodylus siamensis. Taxonomy (NCBI): domain Eukaryota; kingdom Metazoa; phylum Chordata; order Crocodylia; family Crocodylidae; genus Crocodylus; species Crocodylus siamensis. Next base: position 48,374,354 of record NC_143402.1, on the reverse strand, counting down.
GCAGATACCAGATCCCCTCTGAGCCTTCTTTTGTGGAGGCTGAACAGGTTCAGATCCCATAGCCTCTCATCATAGGGCCTGCCCTGCTGCCCCCGATCATGCAAGTGGCCCTCCTCAGTATAGATCATATACTGGTTGCTCCATGGTAGCTGTTAAGGCCTTGTCACACATTATACTTAGGACATGTTAACTGCTCTTAAAATGCTAGCCTCTGAGCTTTCTAGCAGTAAAGCACATGCTATGTGCCATTGTAGCATAGTAAAGTTAGGACTTTTACAGTGAGGAGTATTTACAAGTTGGAGGATAGGGCTAGGATTCAGAGTGACCTTAAGAAACTGCAGGATTGGGCCAAAATAAATCTCACGAGGTTCAACAAGGACAAGTGCAAAGGTTTGCATTTAGGATGGAACAATCCCATGCACCAGTACAGGCTGGGGGATGACTGGCTGGGAAGTCAGAAAAGGACCTGGGGGTTACAGTGGACAATAAGGTGAAGATGAGCCAACAGTGTGCCCTTGTTGCCAAGAAGGCTAATGGCATACTGGGCTGAATTGGTAGGTGTGTTTCCAATAGGTCATGGAAAGTGATTATTCCCTTCCATTCTGCACTGATGAGGCCACACAAACTGTGTTCAGTTTTGGGTCCCCCACTACACAAAGGATGCAGACAAAGTGGGGAAAGTCCAGTGGAGGGCAACAAAAATAGTGAAGGTGCTGTGTCCCATGACTTATGAGGACAGGCTGAGGGATGTGAGCTTATTTAGTCTAGAGAAGAGACAGCAGAGGGGATTTAATAACATTGCGGTGGAGCACCTGTTTGCTTGCCACTTTAAGGTTTGAATTTGGCAGTGGAGCAGCTCGCAGGTGGGTGCTAGCCTCATCAAGGCTAGCTCATGACCCCAGGAAGGCCAGTGGATTGCTGAGGGTGTGGAGCAGCCTCCATTTTAGCCAAGGCCCTCAGAGGGGAAGGCAGCAGTCTGTTGCGGGGGAGAGTAGAGTAGAGTAGAGTAGAGTAAAGTGACATGACGCGACAACACCAGCTGAGTGGCTGCTCAGAAACACCTTGGAGGTAAAGGCAGGAGCTATGGGGGTTGGCCTGGTTCTGGGTATGACCTAAAAGTGCACACTGCTGGGAAGGGAGGCCTGGTGGGACTCCCTGTGGCAGGGGAGTCCCCAAGAAATGCCAGGCCAGTTACCTCCCTAGTGAAAGATGAGGAGGGGTGCCTGGAAACCCCAGCCCCTACCTATGGATGGGTTACAATACTAGAGGAGAGTGGGGCCAGACAAGCACAGTGTCGAGGATGCCTGAGCCCAGCGTAGAGGGCCAGTGGCAGCCACCTGAGCCCCACAGGGTGAGAGACCCCAGTGTTAGGGGCCAGGCATGGCAGCAGCTACCTGAGCCCATAGGGTGGAAGATCCCAGCGGCTCAGAGGGGGCTGAGCATATGCAGCGGCTCAATTGAGGGGCTGTGAAATGAGTAGCCCTGGTGAGAAGGCAGAATTACCTAAATGAGGAAGCAGAATTATTGGATAAGAGAATGGTTGATTATTGGATGTGACAGGGCAGACTTACTTAGGCATTGCTAAAGTCCTGGTGTGTGCCACCCGACTGGAGGCTGGGTGCTAGGCCACATATGTGAATGTCCAGTGTGCGCCCCAGGTTGGATGCTAGGTGCTAGGCCAGATATGGAATGCCCGGTGTGTGCACTGGGAGGGAGACCAGGTGCTAGGCCTACAAACATCTGTGGGGCATGGGACATGTGTAAGGGGAGGTTGGGGTGTGTATTAAGGCCTTTGGCGTCAGGAGGGAGAAAAATGGAGAATGGGCAGCCTCCTGCCTTTGTAACAGCATTACTATTTTTATCATCAAGGCATGGCAGATGAGTGAGACGGGGGTTAGCCCTGAACAGACAGGAGGCCAGCACTGAGACCTGGCCCTGCGAGGTGAGCCTGTTACAAGCAGCCTTCAACTACCTGAAGGGGGATTCAAAAGAGGATGGAGCTAGACAGTTCTCAGTGGTGGCAGATGACAGAACAAGGAGCAACAGTCACAAATTGCAGCAAGAGAAGTTTAGGTTAGATATTAGGAAGAATTTTCTCACTAGGAGGGTGGTGAAGTACTGGAACAGGTTACCCAGAGAGGAAGTGGAATTTCCATCCTTGGAGGTTTTTAAGGCCCGGCTAGACAAAGCTTTGGCTGGGATGATCTAGTTGGGCATGGTCCTGCTTTGAGCAGAGGGGTTGGACTAGATGACCTTCTGAGGTCCTTTTCAACCCTAATTTTCTATGATTCTGTTTCCAAATCTTAGTACCTGACATGTGTTGAGCTAATGTCCAACTGCTTGACAAAGTTAATACCATGATTAGACTGGTGCCAACTGCTTGGCAGTCCTAGCCCCCGACCACAGCAGAGCTGGTCCAAGGCTCCAATGAAGTGCTGAGGCTGGGAGAAAATTGTAAGGGGTCTGTAGGGCCACCAGGCAGACTTCCTAGCCTCAGGAGCATCTAAAGTGCAAAGGTGCCTTCTGCGCGTATTTGTGTGCAGGCCTCTAGGGCAATGCTATATGTCAATTATGTTTTTCTTTTTAAGTTATGTCCTAGGTTGTATTCTGCATTCTGTTAGTTAAATGTCCCTTTTCATCCCTAGGGGGACAAATAGTCTGAGTACAGCAACAGGCACTGTTTAATCTGTGATTGGATGTTCAGCATGTTAAGTTTTATTTTATTGGATAAATTGTGGACCTTAGGTCCAACATTATGTTCTTGTTGCCTTATGTAACTACCTCTGAGCACTAGGGGTGCCTGTAGACATGCAGGACATCTGTTCCAACACACTGTAATTGCAATGTGTCAGAGCAGACTCTATTAATCAATTACACATGCTCTAATTAAAGTGCCCCTGCCACCATTTTGAAGAGTGGGACACTGAATATACATGACACTGTGGGGGCTTTAATTACAGCAGCTCCCGAGAGCCACTGTAATTATAGCATTCCCCTGCCCCCAAGCCCAGAGCATGTATAAAAACATCCTAAGCTTATATCACTGAAAAGTGCGAGAATTTTGCAGGGAGTTGGTACCTGAAAAGAAGAGAGCTCAGACCCAAAGCAGAGAAGCCAGGCCTTCTCTGCATTGGGCCCCCCAGCAGATGCGGAGGGCCTCTCACTCTGCTGCAAGCTGCAGCCCAATGGTTTACTGACAAGAGGACCACTGCTGTATTGTTCCAATGAAGGGTCAGTTAAGCCTGGCTCTCAAGAGCTATTCTTCATCTTGTTCCTCTTATTCCCTCTGGGGGATGGCAAAAGGCTAGTTGTGACAATATCTAGTGTGGTAGATTCTCCCTTGGCTAAATCACCTTTTACTTTTATGTGCCTAATTGGCACTTACATACCTATATACCTGCTATTTTTGGCATTTACTCTGCTTGGATTCTGCTTCCACTTATAGCAGAATAGGATTGTCCTACATGTATACCTGATGGAAGGGGAGCCCTTACACCTTTTAGCCCAATAGCCTAGTGGGTGTTGATAAGAATGGAAGATCCAGGTTCTTAGCCACCCTTGCACAGGTAAAGTGTGGATCTCAACCTCCAACTACTGTGTGTCAGCTGTCTCACTGAGCCACACCATTTAGAGCTCACTTACTCTTTCCTGGTCACACATCTTTTTCTAGATTTTCTAGGAAGCAGCAGATGAAGGGTCAAACCCATGATGGGTGAAGGCAATTTAGAACCTAGGTTTCCTGCAATCTGAACAGGTGTCCTAACTGCTAAGCGACTGGGCTAAAATATAAGGGCCCCTCTTCTATCAAACACCGACTGGTCATGTATTTTTCTGCAACTGAAATTTCAACACTTATCTGTTATTAAGCATGTGCCCAGGTGGTTCTCTTCTACCTGGACACCTGTATGACCAAAGTGCAGCCTTTAAGCATGTTTAGAAGGCAAGAAAAGGGCTATATAGTATCCAAACTGCGTGGAAGTGCCAGAAATAAGTTACATAGTTACGTAAGTGCCACCTTCCCTAGCAGGTGTTATTTCTATCAAGAAGCAGGTAATGTTGCTCTATGGAAACTGTCGCTCCATGTACCTTGCAAGCTATCCAGAGGGGGAAACAGTGTTCTGGGAACTTGCTCAGCCAGCACGTGCAGCTGGAGAGCTTCTAGACGGGATGTCAGCTTCCCTTCGTTCCCCCCCTCCCCTCCACCACCACATACCTTCAGCTGTGTTCTTAATGAGAAGTGAGCTCTGAAAAATTCCTGGGTAATGGATATGCTTATCCAACCCTTGCAGAAAGCAGAGGAGGCCTATGTGAAGGGTTGGGGGCAGGAACATCAGAGCTCAAACTCTCTGGAACACTTTGAGGCCCTTTTGTTTGTACGCTTTTCTTCTTTCCCCAACTTATCCCCTCCCCTGCCCTCCAGTCCCCTCCCAACTACTGTGCAAGTAGGCTTGGCAAAATTTGATTTTTTTTTATTCTCAACAAATAAAATCAATGTTTATTTTAAAGTATTTATTTGGATTACCGGTTGAAATTGTCAGGATTGTGCAAACATGGTTTTTTTTTAACAATTTAGCACACACATGCATGCACATCAGCTGCTGCAGGAGTTGGGGGCTGTGCAGGGAAGAAGGGGTTGAAGGGGCAGGGGTGGTAGCCCAGTACCATCAACCCCTCTTAGCCCAGGTCCTAGCCAGGGCAAGGGCCAAATTCTCGCAGAGCCTGACCCAGTCCAGCCTTTGCAGGAATCTGCCCTCTGCCTGAATCTTCCAGGGGCTGGACTGGATTCCACGTGAGGCTGGCTCCACCCTGATCATGCAGGGGTGGGGATGGACTCTACAGTAGCTTGGTCCCAGCCCAGATCATGCAGGGGCAAACTCCAGCACAGCCCACTCTGGTTTGGCCTACATGTGTGAGTGGGGCAGGGGCCAAACTCCTGGGGAGGCGAGGCCAGGCTCCATGGGAGTTTGGCCGCTGCCGTGGCTTGGACCTGGGCAGAACAAATGGTCAATGGCACCTGACTCCTGCTGCTACCAACCTTACCCCTCCAAGTAGCTTTACTGACGTGGCCTCCAGGTCCTACAGCAACGTGTGTGTGCGCGTGCATGTGTGTGTGCACGCGCGCACACCTGTGCCAGCTAGCCTAGCTCAGTTCAGTCCTTGAGGCCTTTAATCTGGCCCCAGAGGCAGTCTTTCTCTGGGGTGAAACACAAACTGTAATGCACTGGGTTATTTTGCACCCTGTAACTCAGACAAAAGCAAAAGCAAACAATCCAGGTGAACACACCTCCCCCTAACCTGTGCCCAGCAACACAAGCTTTGAAGCCCCCAAGTTAATCTGCACCACAGGGCTCCATTGCTAATACAACATAACTCCAAAATAAACACTCCAGCCAGGGCTAGTTCTAACCCTCTGGTCTTCCCTTAAGGAGCCCATCCTCTCCATACAAACAAGCTATTCTCCAGGCCCTTCTCCCCACTTCCTCTTCCCAACTCCTTTTACTTCCAGGTCAACCAATTGACTTCCCCTCATTGATTAACTGAGCCAGCTGTGAGCCCCTACACAGGTGGCCTGTTCCCAGCTAACTGATTTCTCTAGGTTGTCATCCTGCAGCCTATTACAGTCCCCTTTGTGTAAATTTTGATGATTACTGATGGAAATGTTTTGTGTCTGTCTGCAAGTGTCAGGTGAAATCAATGTTTATGATGGCTATTGATAAAAATTGAATCCTTCCAAGCCTACGTGCAAGTAAAGCACATCATGTTGCATGTCTGTTTACACTTTACTTATTACAGGTGCTAATGACTCCTTAAAGAAGCAGCTTTGAAAGGTGGTTGGGAAAAGGGAGACGGAGTGAATTGTGATGGCATTTCCTGCTGAGACACTCTGGGGCAGCAGAGTTCAGCATGAGTCACTGACAGTCCCCTGGCAGAAGGAGTGGCAGGTGGGGAAATAGAGAGCAATTTACCCTGCAATACTAGAGCAGTGGTTCCCAACCTTTTTCACACTGGGACCTATTGGCATAACTATCAGCTTGCCCTGGCCCACACCCCAGCACACAGTCTTTTTCTCTCAGCTACTTTATGCTGCCCTGCTGTGTGCTCAACACCCCCTCCCCCCCATATAGAATGTACCTTTAAGGGGCCAGCAGTGGAATGACCTAGTCTCTCCCCCTGATGCCCTGTGGGTGAGGTTTGTGATGGTGGGTTGTTGTAGTTTTCCCTGCAAGCTGTGAGCATGTGAGTTCCTGAATCCTGTTCCTAATAAAGATAAAGCTGTTTACCACCCCACCAGTCTCTGCTGAACAGTGACTTGAGGACAGAACCCCAAAGGCATGGAGGTCTGAGTGAGTCCCTATCCCTGGAACCCAATGGCATAGAGTAAACATTATACCCCCCGCCCCCAGCTTCACGCAGCCTTGCAGTATTTCCCTCAAACTCCTCCCCATGGGCCTTTTAAGATCTTGCAACCCACTTTTGGGTCACGTACCACAGGTTGAGAAATGTTCTACCTGAGGATCTGGAAAAATACTATCGCTGTCAGTGATATGCCACACATTCAAATTAAGCTCGATAGAAACCAGCTACAAAAAGGTTCTATGTTTCTCAAGCAACATATTTTTGGCTGGCTGGCCATTTTTACTGTGTGATAATTACTTTACACACGTAGCATGTCTAAATATATGGTGCAATTAAACAGTAAATTTTATAATAAATATAATGTGCATCAGGGGCCTGGACATGTAAAGATGACACAGGATTTAGTCTCCTGTATAGACACCTTTGTTTTAGAATAATTCTGCCCATACAGGGAGTTAGTCTGAAATAGCTGGAGTGGAATAATTGTTCCAATGCTTTTACGATAGCCAGATTATCAAAGTAGGCAAGCTTTTAGTTTAGGTGTTCTTCTTCTTTCTAGTGTTCCTCTAAATTCCCCATTGTGGTGGTGGTGGGCTGAATTACTGCATATTTATGGACTTGTATGTGATAAAGACGGATGGAACTGCGGTTAAACAACTTGGGTTCCAAAGCATGGCGATCCTTCACCATTCAAGAAAGGTATCGGTAAAGCCTCCTAGGAAGACTATAAGTCACATGCATAACAGACACATGAATTATGGACAGCCAGTTTGGGAGGGGAGATGTGGTGTGATTCGAATTATGTCTCACTATTGCCCTTCCTTCCATCCTCCTGCTATATAGGGTCTGAGACATCACTTAAATGACCAAAAGCCTATGAAACAGATCAAGGTCCCCCAGACCTCTGAAGAGAAGCAAAGAAATGTATGGTCTAGGAAATCCTTACTTAGGAGGAGAGGCAAGGTTTTGACTACAGTGATGTGGGGTAAGGGGAAAGTACCATAAGGGGATAGTGCTCTCACCATCACGGATAGCAATGAATGGTTTCAGCTGTCTTGGTATCTGTAATACATCTGTTGGATAGAGTTAATGTGATGATTTGCAAGTTTCTTTCTTTGGTATGAACTGTATTACACATCATTATCCTTGATGCTTTCAATACCAACAGAGTGAAATTCGACACTAATTTGCACAAATGCTTGAGTGGCTCAGCTGTAGTGAATTTCAGGTTTATAGCAGTGTGGTATATCTGTCAGCAGAATTTGGGCAGCCTATTGGTTTGAACCCACTTTCCCCATGCAGAAGATTCCCTAATGTTTCCTTAATGTGTTTGCTGTAGATTCTGTTCTCTGTTTCTGTGACTCAAGCTACTCTGTGTACAAACAGCTTGTAAATCAGTGTGCCTTGGTGAATGTCATTTACCCTGGCCTTTTCCATGGACACCTGGGATTCTCACACCTTGAGTTTTTAACACCAATTTAATTCTGTCAAAAGCATTTTGTAAACTAGGCCAGCAAAGTATGAAGTGCTGGCCACTGAAGCCTGGCTAAATGACCCGGGTAACTGTTAAGCTGAAGACATCTTTCTTTCTCTTGCTTTCCTTTCCCGGCTTACTTTCCAAAATATTCTTTAGAGAAAGATGGATAAGTCAGGATGTGGCAAATTCCACCTTGGCACTATAACAATATTACTACATTTGATCATGAGCAATAGTAGCTACTTTATAAGGACATCATTTTTTTTTTTTAAATCCCCAAAATCTTTGTCTCATTTTCTCAAATGCATAGCAGTTTCAGTTCAAAATATGTGAAAAGCTAATGTACTGGAAATATACGGACTCAAAATGCCTTGGAGAAATTCAGGGCATCTTCAATACACAGAGAGATGAATCTCTCTTACAGCTGGCAAACATTGCCTGATTTGCAAAAGCTCAGGCAGAGTGACAGAAATAAATAATTTGAAGATAAAAAATGAAGCTTGGGTTTTCCCAGCTATTAGACCTTTGTAGTCTTGAATCCTCTTTCAGCTTCATTGTTTAACCATTTCAGCAGGTTGCTTTCTAAGGGTCAGTGGGTGCATCTACGTGTCTACACCCGACTGCACACTTGTTACTGTGCAGTCATTTTAGTACTTGCTTTAGGAAGTACTAAATGACTGCACAGTAACCACTGGTTACTACACAGTCCCAGTGCCGCAAGGGTCATTTCTGATCCTGCTGTGCAATAGGAATGAGTTTGTGTCCACTGATGCTATATTGCAATAGCTCATCACTACATTGCCTTAACATCTCATGTAGATGTGCCTAGTAAGTTTAAGTCAGTCTAAATTAGCATAAGTTAAGATGGGGGGGAGGGGGATGGAATCCACATGTATGCTTTACTGTGGAGTTGACTATTTAGTTCTCCAGTACAGCATTACTGTTGACACATGTGCCCCCTATTAGCCTGGAGTAAACTAATTCATTCCACCATATGATAGTACTGCCTGTCACAACTACTATCACAGAATCATAGAAAATTAGAGTTGGAAGGGATTTCACAAGGTCATCTAGTCCAACCCCCTGCTCAAAGCAGGAGCATCCCCAACTAGATTGTTCTAGCCAGGGCTTTGTGAAGTTGGGCCTTTAAAAAACCTCCAAGGATGGAGATTGCATCACCTGTCTAGATCATCCATTCCAGTGCTTCACCACCCTCCTAGTGAGAGAGGTTTCTTCCTAATATCCAACCTAAACTTCCCCCGTTGCAACTTGAGACAATTGCTCCTTGTTTTATCATCTGCCACCACTGACAACAGTCTAGCTCCATCCTCTTTGGACCCAACCTGCAGGTAATTAAAGGCTACTATCAAATCCCTCCTTAGTCTTCTCTTCTGCAGACTAAATAAACCCAGTTCCCTCAGTCTGTCCTCAGAAGTCAGATGCCCCAGCCCGCTAACCATTTTCATTTCCCTTTGCTGGACTCTCTCCAACTTGTCCACATTCTTTCTGTAGTGGGGGGCCCAAAACTGGACATAGTACTCCACATGTGGCTTCAGCAGTGAAGAATATAGAGGGGAAGGGTTACTTCTTTCCATAGGTGATGCATGGGGAGGGATGGGGGGCATGTACCCCCCCCCCAAGATTGGCCCTCACTGGCTAGGGATTAGGGAGCGCAGGCTGGTGCCACTCCTGAAGCACTGGTGGCACTACCAGTTTTACCAGTGCTTCCAGGGTCAGCAATTCGCTGCTGGGGAAACCCCTTGCCCTGGTTGGCAATTAGCCACTGGTGTCCTGCCCAGAGTCAGGAGACACCAGTCACCCATGCTTCCTTCAATCTCCTGGCAACACTCTTACTAATGTAGCACAGTATGCTGTTAGCCTTCTTGGCAACAAGGGCACACTAACTCATACACAGCTTATTGTTCGCAGTAACTCCCCAGGTCCTCTTCTGTGCTCGAGCCTCTGCCTAGCCAGTTGTTCTCAAGCCTGTAGTGGTGCATGGGATTCTTCCATCCCAAGTGCAGGTCTTTGCACTTGCAAAAATCTAGAACTCTTGACCATCTTGAACCTCAGGGAATTTCTTTTGGCCCAGCCCTCCAGTTTATCTAGGCCAGGGGTTTTTAACCTTTTTTTAAGGAGTGTACCCCTTCTGGTGGGTACCCTTCTGAAGTGTACTGCCTTCCAGATGGGGGAGTGGAGAGGGTGCTGATAGCCAACTAGATGTGAAGCCGGTGGCATGGAGTGAAGATGAGGGTGGAGGAGACGATGAACTACCAGGCCCAGCAACAGCCAGCGAGCCCAGACCAATGGTCAAAAGGGAGAAACAGGTAAGTGATGGGGGACGGGGCATTGCTGAGACTAGGGGGTCAGTGGGCACAACCGTTGGAGGCCTCAAATGCCTCTACACGAATGCTCGAAGTATGGGGAAGAAGCAGGAGGAACTCGCCCTCCTCCTAGCTGTCACCAGCCCTGACATAGTGGGGATCACAGAAACGTGGTGGGACTCATCGCATGACTGGGCGGTGAGTGTCGAGGGCTATAGGCTATACAGGAGGGACAGGATAGGAAGAAAAGGTGGAGGAGTAGCACTCTACATCAAGGAGGAATATACTTCCTCGTCAATTAGCAAGGGGGTAGAGGGGGGGCACTCTGAGGTGCTCTGGGTTAGAGTAAAAGGCAGTCCAGGGGATAGAGACTTAACGGTGGGAGTCTACTATAGACCTCCCGACCAGGGAGAAGAGCTCAACCAGGAATTCTTAGGTCAGCTCACAGAGGCAGTGAGGGCTAAGGATGTGGTCATCATGGGGGACCTGAACTTCCCAGACATCTGCTGGGAAGAGCAGTCAGCCAAGTCTGACCGCTCACGTCAGTTCTTAGCCAGAGTGCAGGACCTCCATCTAACCCAGGAGGTGCACAGCCCCACCAGGGAGACGCCTTGTTGGACCTGGTGCTGGCCACAGGTGACGACCTGGTGAGGGGGCTGCGGGTGATGGGCCACCTGGGAGACAGTGATCATCGCTTGCTGGAATTCACCATCCAGCGTAAGGTGGCAAAGGGCTGCAGCAAGGCAACAGCCCTAGACTTTAGGAGGGCTGACTTCAACAAGCTAAGGAGGATCGTTGGGGAAGCGCTGAGGACCCAGAGGGGAAGGGAGCCAGATGTCCAAGGTGAGTGGTTGCTCCTTAAGGAGACGATCCTCCATGCCCAAAGGGAGGTAATCCCAACAAGGGTCAAAGGGAGCAGGAGGGCACATAAACCCCCATGGCTCACTAGGAGCATCCGGGAATGTCTCCTTGCTAAAAGGGAGGCATACACCCAATGGAGGGATGGGGTCATCACCAAGAAGGACTATGTTACAGTCGCCCGAGGATGTAGGGGGGCAGTCAGGAAGGCCAAGGCAGAGATGGAGATAGGACTAGATTCCCGGATTAAGGACAATAAGAAGTCCTTCTTCAAATACATAGGGAGTAAAACGAGGGTCCCGGGTAATGTGGGGCCCCTGCAGGACACGATGGGCAACTTAGTCGTCATGCCAGATGACAAAGCTAACATATTTAACGATTTCTTTGCCTCTGTCTTCCTAAGTAGGGACAAGTTCAGCCACCTCCCTGCTGGGCCCCCCTCGGGCCCCGGGAGAGACACGCCTGGGCCAGGGGTTAGCGAGGAGTTAGTTAGGGTACTTCTGGAGAGGCTGGACATGTTCAAGTCCGCTGGTCCGGACGATCTTCACCCTAGGGTTCTACAGGAACTGGCCGAGGTCATTGTGGTACCCCTGGCGCGGCTCTATGAGCACTCGTGGTGCTCTGGTGAGGTGCCGGAGGACTGGAAGAGGGCCAATGTGGTCCCTATCTTCAAAAAGGGAAAAAAAGAGGACCCGGGAAATTACAGGCCAGTTAGTCTTACCTCAATCCCGGGTAAGCTCTTTGAAAAAATTATCCTGGCACACATCCAGGAGGGCCTTGCGGGGGAATGCATGCTCAGGGGCAACCAACATGGGTTCATCAGTGGCAGGTCTTGTCAGACCAACCTGGTGGCCTTTTACGATCAGGTCACCAAATCATTAGACGCAGGGGTTGCTGTGGATGTAGTCTTTCTGGACTTCCGGAAGGCTTTTGACACTGTCTCTCACCCTGTCCTCATCAAAAAGCTGGGAGACTGTGGTGTCGATGCCCACACAGTCAAATGGGTCGCTAACTGGTTGGAGGGCCGCACCCAGAGGGTGGTAGTGGACGGGTTCTTCTTGACCTGGAAGGACGTGGGCAGTGGGGTTCCGCAGGGCTCGGTCCTCGGTCCCGCACTGTTCAACATCTTCATCAGTGACTTGGATGAGGGGGTAGAAAGCACCCTGTTCAAGTTTGCTGATGACACTAAGATGTGGGGGGATGTGGGTGCACTAGAAGGGTGCAATAGGCTACAAGCTGACCTTGACAGGTTGCAACGGTGGGCGGATGAGAATAGGATGGGGTTTAACACTGATAAGTGCAAGGTGTTGCACATGGGGAGGAAGAACCGGCACCACACTTACAGGTTGGGGAACTCCCCTCTTGCCAGCATGGAGACGGAAAAGGATCTTGGAGTCGTCATTGACTCCACGATGAACATGGGCCAGCAGTGTGGGGAGACAGTCAAGAAGGCCAACCGTACCCTGTCATGCATCCACAGATGCATCTCGAGCAGGTCCAGGGAGGTGATCCTCCCCCTCTATGCGGCACTGGTCAGGCCGCAGCTGGAGTACTGCGTCCAGTTCTGGGCGCCACACTTCAAGAGGGACGTGGACAATATGGAAAGAGTCCAGAGGAGGGCCACTCGTATGATCAGGGGTCAGCAGGGCAGGCCTTATGAGGAGAGGCTACAGGACCTGAACCTGTTTAGCCTCCACAAGAGAAGGTTAAGGGGGGACCTTGTGGCCTGCTACAAACTGGTCAGGGGGGATCAGCAGGTATTGGGGGAGTCCCTGTTCCCCCGTGTGCTGCCAGGAGTGACCAGGAATAACGGTCACAAGCTGGCGGAGGGTAGGTTTAGATTAGATATTAGGAGGCGCTACTTCACAGTCAGGGCGGCTAGGGCCTGGAACCGGCTTCCAGGGGAAGTGGTGCAGGCTCCTAGCCTGGGGATTTTTAAAAGGAAGTTAGATGAGCACCTTGCCGGGGTCATCTGACCCCGGTGCTCTTTCCTGCCAAGGCAGGGGGTCGGACTAGATGATCTACCTAGGTCCCTTCCGACTCTAGCTACTATGAAACTATGAAACTATGAGTGGTGAATGGCAGTGGCCGGAGGCAGGGAGCTCACATGCAACCACCACCACAGCCATTCACCACTCCATGCCACCACCATGCACTGCTTCCCTGCGCTGCCATGTGTACCCTGGGGCCGTCCCGGGTACTCCCAGGGGTATGCATAACCCCAGTTGACAACCCCTGGTTTAGGTCATTCTGAATCCTAGCCCTACCCTCCAGTGTATCTACTATACTCACCAGGTTGGTGTCATCCTCAAACTTGCTGAGGATACAATCCATCCGATCTTCCAGATCGTTAATGAAGGTATTGAACAAGACTGACCCCTGGGGCATTCCACTTGATACCAGCTACCAACTAGACCTCAAACCATTGATAACTAGCTGTTGAGCCTGACAATCCAGACTGCTTTCTATCCACCTTACAGTCTATTTATCCAACGCATATTTCCTGAGCTTGCTTGCAAGAATGCTGTAGGAGACCATATCAAAAGCCTTGTTAAAGTCAAGACAAGGTTCTTTGGGTGAATCTGATATCTTTTATTAGACCAACTTAAATAGTTGGAGAACAATTTTTAAGCAAGCTTTTGGATTCAAAAACCCTTTGTCAAGCTAAGGAAGTTTCAGCAGTTGGTGTGTGCTCTTGTTAAAGTCAAGGTATATCACGTCCACTACTTTCCCCACATCCACAGAGCCAGTCATCATCATAGAAGGCAATCAGGTTGGTCAGACCTGACTTGCCCTTGGTGAATCCATGCTGACTGTTCCTGATAGTGTTCTTCTCCATGTGCTTAGAAATGGATTCCTTGAGGACCTGATTTTTCAGGGACTGAAGTGAAGCTGACTGATCTGTAGTTCCCTGGATCCTCCTTATTTCTTTTCTTAAAGATGGACACTATATTTGCCCTGTTTCAATTATCTGGGACTTCCCCCAATCAGCACAAGTTTTCAGAGATAATGGACAGAGGCTTTGCAGTTACATCAGCTAATTCCCTCAGCATCCTCGAGTGTATTGCATCTGGCCCCATGGATTTGTACATGTCCAGCTTTTCTAAATAGTCCCTAACCCGGGGGCAGGCAATATATGGTCCGTAGGCTGCATCTGGTCCACCAAGGACTTTCATCTGGCCTGTGGGGACCCCCAACAAACTGTGCCCTACCCAGCCCTTCCACCCATGAGGGTAGGAGCGAGGTACCCATGTGTACATGCACCCCAAAAAAGTACCCTATTGCCTGGCTCCCATCCTTGTGGGCAGAAGCTGGTCAGCGTGCAGCTTCTGTACAGGGCTGCTGCTGCCACTGCTGCAGCCCTCAGGGATCTGTTTCACTTACCTGGTCTCCTGCTTGCTCCAGGCAGCAGGTGGGGAAGCAGCTGGAGTGGGGCTACAGCTGGGAGGCAGTGCAGAGCTTGGGGCTGCAACTAGTGGCAGCATGAAGCCCATGCCCAGGGGGAGAGGGGGGCCGCAGCAGCATGGATCTGGGGTGAGCAGTGTGTGGGTGTGAGGAAGAGTGGGGGGTGTGCAGATCCTCCCACACTCCCCACAAATGGCATGCAGCTCTGGCAGGTGGTGGCAGCAGCAGCAGGTGGGGTGCTCAGGGCGCAGGCAACCAGGATATGTGGCTCTGGCCAGTGCTGCACATCACAGAGAGGGGGATAGCCTCCTCCTGGATGCCTATATCACCGGCGCTTCCTTCCACTCATGCGCAGCCCCTGCACTTGCACAAGAGGGAAGGAAGCCCCATGTGCTGGAGCCAGCTGCCTTCCAGGCCAGGGCTACACAGCACTGGAAAGAAGCTTCCAGCATTGCAGCTGTCTGCCTTCCCCACAGGGGCAGTGCTGCAGGGGAGGGAAGGCCCAGGACCTTCCCCTGTGGGGTGGGTAAGGCAGCTGGCTCCAGTGCCTGAGGCTTCTGTCCAGTGGTGTGCAGCCCTGGCAGGGAAATCAGCTGGCTCCAGCACATGAGGCTTCCCTCCCTGCTGTGCGAGTGCAGAGGCTGCACATGAGTGGCATGGAGCACCAGCAATACAGGCAGCCAGGCAAAGGCTGCACCCCTCACTGCTGTGTGCAGCACTGGCTGGAGCCATGTCCCATTGGGCACCTGTGTCCTGAACTTCCTGCCTGCTGCTATGTCATGGAGGGGAGTGTGTGGGGGGGTCTGCATGCACCCCTCCTCACACCCCGACCCTGCCTCCACAATCCTCCACATATACAAGAGCTCCCAACATACCCTATGCAACCCCCCCACACACAGCCATACCCCCCACACCCTACCATATCCCCCACCCCCCTCCACTATATACAAAACTAAGAATTTATTTTTGGGGTATTATGCAATCACTTTTGTATACTGTATGCAAACACAAATCATGAAGAAAAATGATTTTGGTAATAAAATTAAAATATGCTATGGTAGGTGTTTGACTTTTTAGTATATGATTTTTTTTTCTCTTTCTAAGATGGCAACCCTCCCTCCCAAAAGGCATATTTCTCGGTGGCAAGGGGAAGGACTTCTGGTGGCAAAGGTCAGGGATTTGGGGGTGGAACTTCTGGTCACAAGATGGCAACAGGGCAACTGTCAAGAGGCAGGACTACCTAGGCTGTCCAAAGCTTGTTAAGCGACCCTCCACCCAAAATAATTGCCTGCCTCTGCCCTAACTTGTTCTTTCACCACTGAAGGCTGCTCACCTCCTCCCCAAACTGTGCTGCCCAGTGCAGTAGTCTGGGAGCTGACCTTGCCTGGGAAGACTGAGGTAAAAGGGCCTAATACTTCACTCCTTTATTAGGCAAGGCTTGTAGGGCATCTATACACATGATCCGGGGTGCAGGAGAGGGCATTTTAATTGAAATGGCTCTTGGAGCTGCTATAATTAAAGCACCCACAGCATCATGAGTATTCAGCATTCTGAAATTCAAAATGGCAGTGGGGGCACTTGAACTAAAGCTTGAGTTTTAGTTAAAGTGTCCCTACCACCATTGTGAAGTTCAGGGACGCTGAACAGATGTGGCACGGAGGCTACTGGAGTGCATTAATTAACATACTCCAGCAGATTTGATTGGACTCCTGCTAATCGGCATTCATCGGAGCAGATGTCTGGCTACTGGGAGACTCACCCCTGAATGAGAAGGGCATGTTCAAATATCTTTAGAGTGCCAATGGCTAATCTCTTGGTTACCACCCTGCCTATTAGAGATCACACGGACCCACCTTCCCACCAATCCTCTTCATTAACAGCAATTTCCCTACAGAGAAGTTATACAAGGAAAGGATTTATAAATAGTGAATACTCAAATTAAAGTGAATGGTTGCTAATCTGACACAAGAGGTGAAAAAGTGCTTCCTGAAAAGGCATACTACAGTGTATTTTTTATGTTTTAATCCCCTCCCTTTTATACAGTTTTAGGCCATAATACTTGACTCACTCCACATGAGACCCCTTGCTGCGCAGCAGGCTAATTTCATGGTAAAATGTCACCATCTATATGTGCAGATGCTTACTACACAGTAAGTTATTCTACTGTGCAATTAATTTGCTACCTGCAAATGCATGTAGAAAATTTAACTGTGCTGTAGTTACTGCACAGGAACTTATGTGTAGATGCCAACCAGAAGCAAATTGGTCCTTAGTTGCCTCACCACCAAGGGCCACCCTTAAGCTAGCCCCAGGGCCATGGGGCTTGGAACTTATACAGCCCCAGGACTGGGTGGCTCTCTGCCTGCCCCTTAAAATGCTGTGGTGACCCACAGCATGGGGAGAAGCTCCTGCTCCTTGAGGAGAAGCACCTTGCCCTCACTGAGAGGATGGTGGAGGCCCAGAACCAGCAGTTTGCTGTGGTGGCCAGGGCAGTGGAGGGCACAGAGGAGGACCAGCCAGTTCTGGACACCATCCTGGCCCTGGTGGTCACATTTATGCCACATGCTGCCCTGCCCCCCAGCCTTAGCCTTGCTTGCTCCCTGGCAGCCACAAGCCCCCCAGTGGGTTTGGGCTGAGGTGCAGCACTACCTCCAGTAACCAGGTCCCCCTGCCCCAGCACCTGCCCCAGGGTTCCTGCTAGCTAGCTTCACTGCCTGGGCCTAGTCCTTCCACTTGCCCCAACTCCATGTGGCCCCACAGCAAGAGCTTCCCACAGCAGGACCATCAATGTGCATGGGCCCTAATGGATCTGGCCACTGGCTGCAGGAGGAGGAGCCACGCATGCCAGCAGAGCAGTGGCCGTATTTGTCCATGGGTGATCCCCCCCGCACCTCACCCACCAGCCTTGCCATAGTGTCAAGGCCAGGGTGCTGACCTGTCACCAGGCTCCATCCCCTAGATGCCCCCACTCTGGGAGGGCACACAGAGCACACTGTACATAATCTGCACAGGGAAGAGAATTTGTTATTGGTGGTGGGTAGGGTGGTTGGCAGAAGGGCTCTGTTGTTGGGGAGGGAAGGGGCAGAGATTGTTGTAGGATGGGAGGGGGGTCTGTTTTTGTGAAGAAGAATAACCTCTGAAAACTGTCTGCTGTAAGAATGGTGCTGGGAGTGCATGGTAGGGCTGGGATCCAAGGCCGGTTAGCCAGGTGGCCTATAGTGGGGAGTACAGAAGGAAGTGCTCTGCCAGTTCCTCTTGCACTTGGTGCTCTGGCCCCTACTGTTGTGTGTGTGGCTCATCTGGGGCCTCAGAGGTTGGGGGCCATTGCTGTTGCTGCCACTACAGCTGGTGTTCCCATTGCCAGGCATCTTTCACATGCTGTGCCTCCTCTGCCCAGGTCTCACAGAAGAGCTCTCCCTGGGGCCTTGGAGATGTTATGCATCATGCAGATTGCAATGATGACCCAGGAGATGTTGGCCTCTGTGACTTTGAGGTGGATACTGAGGGTGTGCCAGCATTTCTTCGGTGCCTGAAGGTGCACTCTACCAGCGCATGGTTCCAGCCCAGGCACCTGTAGAAGTATGCCTGATGGGGATCCAGCTAGCCAGTGTAGGGCCACATAAGCCAGGGGAGGAGCTAGTAGGTTGGGTCTCTTAGAAGAAGGGGTAAAACCATCGCGTCACCCAGCTGAAGGTCTGGCATCCCTGGTGTGAAGTGCTCACCCTCCCCAAGGGCTGGCAGGGTGGAGTTGTGGAACACATGGGCATTGTGGGCACTGCCTGTTCAGTCAGCCCTTACATTGGTGAAAGTGCCACAGTGGTCAACAACAGCCTGCAACATGATGGAGTGAAAGCCCTGCTGGCTGTAGTAGGGGCAGTCACCACAAGGCAGGCATGTGATGAGGACGTGGGTCCCATCCAGGGCTCTGATGTACTGGGGGAATCCCAAGGCATGGAACCCTACCACTACCTGCAGGGGGTTGTGAAGCCAGAGCACAGTATACCCCAGAACATCCTGGAGGGTGCTATAGGACTCCAGGATGGCCTCCCTAGCTGTCCCTTTGCCCATACTGAAAGGGTGGCTGATGCAGTGCAGGCTGGCAGGTATGGCCAGCTTGAGGAAGGTGATGGTCAGTCGGGTTTCTGTGGGGAGGGGCAACCATATGGCGGTGGCCTGCTATGCAAGGTGTGGGCAGAGTTTCTTGAGGAGCTCCTGGAAGGTGGCCTGCTTCATGCAAAATGACTGCAGTCACTGCTCATTGACTCAGGTGTGCCAGATGGCATGCAGCCACCAGTTCTGGGTGGCCCAGTGGGCCCACAGACAGCAGATCTAGAGCCCCAGTACAGCCTAATAACAGCTCATGGATGGCACTGATGGCAGTGTCCAGGTGTGCATCATTGGCATCCCTGCTGGGGAGCACAGGGGCTGGGTGACAGCAGCATGGTGGCAGGGGGCCTCAGATGCCACAGTGAGCCTGACCACATGACTGTGCAGCACAGGGGCCAGACAGGGCCAAGAGTGACCGGGGCCAGGCAGTGGTTGCCACAGCATTGAAGTTTCGTGAGCACGGTTTTAAGGAGGAGCCTGAGAAGCAAGTCATCATTCCCAAGTCATCATTCCCAGGGCCTGGGAGTGCAGCAGTCATCATGCAGTGGTCACAGGCTGTGGTGACAGTGACAGAGGGCTGTGCCAACATGCTGGACCCTGATCCAGGCCAGAAAGGCAGGTGACCAGGGAGCATCACATGGGATTGGCTTTTAAAGAGGGCCCCTGGGCACAGGCAACTTGCCCAGAGCTTCTAGTTCCCCTTCGCTGCTGCAGCGGGGTGGTGCGGGGCCAGAGGAGGCTGGGAGCAGGCTAGTGCCATGAGGAGCAACCCTGCTCCAAAATGGCTGCATGTGTAGACACTTCTTCAGGGCAGGTTTACTCTGCAGTAATTACTGCAGAGTAAACCCATATAGCATTTATTACATGTGTAGATGCACCCACTGGGTCTAAGTTCCAATGTAGGAAATTCCTTCTCTTCATTCCTTTCTTTCCCCATTATACCTGTGCTTTTCAGAGGCCCAGAGTTTAGGAAGTATATGTTAAACACATCCTAGAACAACTTCCATCAAAAACAGACCTTTCCTTCCCTCTGCTTTGTATGTTGCATCCTTCCAGCAAAGGAGGGAGGAAGGAGACTGGCTGAGCCCACAACATCCTCTCTGCTTCATGAATTCTGAGTCAGAAGGTGAATCCTACACTGAAATCTTCCCCTGCCCCCCAAATGCAATTACAGTTTACAGAGAGGCATCAATATTTCAAAGCCCCTAACTCAGCTTTCCATCTGTGCTGCCTTTCCATGAATTCCCTTTGCTGGCTGAATAATTGGCAAGGGGAATGTAGATAGGACTTTTGCAGTTTGGTTTAAAATCACTAGGCTTAAATGGCTCAGTTCATGAGGAATAGGAACAGACTGGAAATGGTGTATAATACAGCTATGTTGTCTGACAAACTGTCCTTATCTGTTTTGCTCAGTGGGCTTTTATTACCATCACAGCCAGCCAGCAGCTCTGGCCCAGTGCATGGGACCTGGCACATAACCCCTTTGCCTTACTACAGTACTCTCAGCTGGGTGGTTAGTTTAGCCATCAAAAAATGCACTCCTGGGTTAGCCAAAGCTTTTTAGGTCAAATTGAACAAATAGTTTTGGCCAAAAGGAAATAATGTGTATTTTTAAAAAGCCAGAATGATTCGTTTTGTCATTTCATTTGGCATTTTGCCATTTTTGTTTTGAAATAAAATTTGAGACGAAATTAGCTTACATGTAATTTAAAAGGAATTTTAGAAAGTTAAACCTAGAATACAACAACAATATTAATACACAATTTAAATGAACTGCTTATTTATTTGATTTAAAGACAAGTCCTCTCACCCCATTTCATAGATTTCATAGACATTGGGGCTGGAAGGGACCCCGGAGGATCATCGAGTCCAACCCCCTGCCCCAGGGGCAGGAAGTCAGCAGGGATCATAGGATCCCAGCAAAATAAGCATCCAAATATGTCTTGAAGGTGTTCCAAGTGGGTGCTTGAACCGCCTCCAGCAGCAGTCTGTTCCAAATCTTGGGGGCTCGGACAGTGAAGTTCTTTCTCATGTCCAGCTTGAATTGGTCACGGTGGAGTTTGTGACCATTTGATCTTGTCATCCCTTGGGGTGCTCTGGTGAACAGACGTTCCCCCCAGATCCTGATGAGCAACCCTGATGAACTTATAGGTGGCCACCAGATCACCCCTGAGCCTGCGCTTTTCCGGGCTCAACAGCCCCATTGCTCTCAGCCTCTCATCATAAGGTCTGTTTTCCTGACCTCTGATCATGCATGTGGTTCTCCTCTGCACCCTCTCAAGCTTCTCCACATCCTTTTTGAATTGTGAAGCCCAAAACTGGACATGGTACTCCAGCTGCAGCCTCACCAGGCCGAGTCCAGCGGGAGAATGACGTCCTGGGATCTGCTTGAGAAACATCTATGGATGCAAGTCAGCATTTTGCTTGCGCTACTAGCCGCAGCATCACACTGAAGGCTCATGTTCATCTTGTAGTCAACCATGACCCCCAAGTCCCTTTCATCTGTAGTGTTAACCAATGTAGCACTACTCAGCCTGTAAGCATGGTGCAGATTTTTCCTCCCGAGGTGGAGAACCTTGCATTTTTTGCTGTTGAACACCATCAGGTTCTTTTCCACCCATTTCATGAGTCTGTCCAGATCTGCCTGGGTCACCCTCCTGTCCTCAGGTGTGGATGCTTTGCCCCAGAGTTTGGTGTCATCAGTGAACTTGGCCAGTCCACTTCTGACACGAATGCCCTCATCATTGATGAAGATGTTAAACAGTGTAGGCCCTAGGACAGAGCCTTGTGGGACCCCACTGGTCACAGCACACCAAGACAATTGACTCCTGTCGAACACCACCCTTGGGAAGACTGTCCCTTGTCTCTGAATCAACTATGAGGTGGTGGGGAACCAGGCAGCTGCTGCAGCTCCAGTTCTTCCCCTGACCCAGGGCTGGAGCCAGAGCCAGAGCCAGACAGCAGCTGATGCCTGTTCCCTTCTATCCTCTGCCCCCTGCCCACCCCCCACTCCTCTTAGCTTGCTCCATCATTGTTGCCTGAAGGCTCTGGCTCCACTCAAGCCTGGGGCATGGAGAATGGCACCACCCTGGCCCAGTAGGAGTGGCACCTGTGTGGCAGCCCCAGCCCCAGCCTCAGCTCCAGCTCCAGGGCCCAACGACAGTTGCCACCACTCCTGCTGTTATTAGGCTGGGCTGGGGCCATGCCCTATGCCCCAGGCTAGAGTGAGGATGGAGCCTGCAGTCTCTGAAGCAATGGTAAGTGAAGGGAAGGGGCAGGTAGGGTAGATGGGGGGATGAGGCAATGGAAGGGCAGGGGGCCTTAGGCTGCATGGGGAAACAGGCACAAGGGGAAAAGGAAGTAAGGGGGCATGTTGTTGGAAGGGTGAGATATGGCGGGGGCAAGGTGTAGTGGGGCAAGAGGCATAGGCCAATCTGCTTGACCTCTCCCACCATCTGCCCCTCCTCCACCTCACCTCCTGTCCTCTAACTACCCCACACTGCCTGCTTCCCCCATCTGCCCCACTACTTCCTGCCCCCATGCCCCTCATGCCCCACTGCCTGCCCCTTGCCCCTGATTTCTTCGCTGCAGAAGTGGGGGAGGGAAACAGATTTAAGGTGACCCTCTAATAGATTCTATACATGGAAAATTATAACATAGAATGTAAGTTTTTGGGTTTCTCTTAAATTTGAAATTACCTTGGATTCAGGTAAACACAGTATTTGGTTTTGGTTAAAAATAAATCAATCGACTCAAGAATAATTTATTTCTTACTCTTCCTTTTGGCTAGCAAACCCTGATACGATTGGCATGGGCTTACTCATGGTGCCTGGACACAGGGTCTTCCTTTCATTGCATATGGCGTAGACAATTTGTTCTCAATCTGCAGCCCATAGGCCACATGAGGCCCAATCAGCACACTGCTGTGGGCTATCTGACATCCTGTTAAACTATTTGTTAAATGGATACATAGGAAGTAAGTTGGGTGGGTCTGGTCCACATAACATATTGAGAGCTGCAAGTGTGGCTCACTCTGGCAGATAGGTTGGCCTAACACTGATCACAAATGGCATCCCCACCTGGTTCCCTTGCAAAACACAGGCCACTACTCCCAAGAGCCCAGTCACACTCCTGTGTCCCATGTAATCCTAGTGGTGTCGAAGGACCCAAAATGGGGGATCAGGCCCACAGCCAGAATTATTTCAGGGCTTTTTTCAGTGCAACTGTATTTTCTCCCTTCAGAATAAACCAAAACTTTTTCTCTTGCAATTTTGGTGAGGAGTAGCCCTGCAAAGCCCCATGGGCAGCTGGGTGTGGTCTTGCTAGGAGTGGGCCACAGCCTTTCAGATTTTCATGATTGTCAGCAGCCACTGCTCATCAGCCAGAAGTGCGGGAAAAGAAAACAGCAGAACTTACATAGTAAGGCTGTGCAAAATTTCGGCAGCTGTTTCGTTTCAGAGGTATTTCATTCCATTTTGGCACCTGAAACACTGAATCCAAAACAAAACAGAAGGCTAGTCTCTCTTTTTGGAAAGGGTTAGATATACACCTTTCCAGTAGATTACAGATACAAGATATAGTAAGCAGATAGAAGAAGATATAGTAAAGACATAGAAAATATATTAGACACACACACATTAAGCAGATAGAAGATATATTGCATAGAGAAAATATATTATACACACTTACACATATATTAAACACATACAAGATATGTTAATCACACACACATGTTCCAGCACAGCAAACATTATGAAGCGTGCTGGAAAGGCAGGTGCCAGGTCTTCTGGCAGGCAAGTGAGAGGGGGCAGAGGGAGAGCTGTAAGTCCTCCCACCCCCTGAAACGTATATGTACCCTCTTCCCTAGCAGGCATGAGGCTTCTGTTGCTAGTGGCAACAAGGAGGTAGGAGCAGTGTCTGCATCTACCGCACCTCCACTAATAACAACAATAATAATAATTCCCAGCACAAGCATGACAAGCACCAACATGAGAGTCTCCTCCACCCCAGTTTCAGTTCTCAGCCTGAGCGTCTTAGTGCCAGAGGAGGAGCTGGATCTGGAACCAGAGGAGCTCAGTACCATAGCCAGGGAAATTCTGGGGAATGAGGGGGAATCTAAGTTTCTGCTCCACACCTCTCAAAGTTCCCCTAGAACCAGGTCATCTTTTCTGGAAGGCACTGTGGAGGAGGTTTTGGAGCAGCTGGCTCAGGTTCACCTGTCCTTGTGCCTCTGCCTGCTGAGGAGGGGGATAAGGTAGGATCTGCAACCACAACCCAGAAATGAGGGGGTAGTTTAGTGTGGGATGATTTTGTCATGGCAGATGATCCCCAGTATGCTATCTGCCTGCACGGCTAATGTAAGGCCAGCTAGGGCAAGCACGAGAAACACATCAGCACCATGGGGATGCTGAAGCATATCAGGAGGCACCACCCCCTTGTCCTTGCTTCTCCTCAACCATGGCACCAGTAGGAGTGTGCCCAAAGGGAAGTCCCCCTCTCACTCCAACATCCCCATCTCTCAGAAGCAGAGGCAGGGCACCCTGGACCAGTAGGGGAAAGGCGGAGGGGAAGTGGGGTGTGTTCCCAAGGCGAGTGCGGTCACCCAGAGCATTGTGGAGATGCTTGCTCTGGATGGCCAGCCCTTCTCCTTAGTTGAGCTGCCAGGGTTCAGGTAGCTCATGGTGCTCGTGGCCCCATCATACCATGTGCCCACATGCACCATCTTCAGCAAGCTGGTGGTGCCGTCCTTGTATGAGGCATGCAGGGAGTATTTGAGGGAGGAGCTGCACAAGGCAGGGCTGCAGGTAGCGTTGCACTTGACTTCCAACATCTGGAGCAGCTGGGGTGACAATCATGCCTACCTCTCCCTCACAGGGCACTGGAGCAATCAGTCAGGCCATCGGTGGGTTCTCCTTCAAGCCAAGGTGATGGATGAGTCCCACACGGCAACAGAGATCAGTATGGCCTCAGTGTAATATGTAACTTCACCCTAATTAGAGTACAGGGAACAGAGATTCCACTCCCTCTCTTGGGACAACCCCTCCTGACAGCAGTACCTCTCCTATTTGGATAAATTCTGATCCTTTTCCCCTCTCTCAGGGAAGAAACCTCCATACAATTCTTTTCCTCTCCCTGCTTTAGTTAGCTGCTATGCCCTCCATCCCTGCTGGCTGTTTGCTGTGTTTTTTATTCTTTAACACTAGCATGAATATACATGGTCACTACTTCCCATATGACTTAATTGTGGCTTCCTTTTCTCCAACAGTGGGATGGCAGCACTGCCTTTTCCAAGTCTATTTCTCTTGTAAGTTCTTTGAAACAGGACCTGTCTCTAGGATAGTTTTGCAGTGTCTAGTGCAATGGTTCCCTGATGCCTCACTTATGAGTTACTTAATTGATAAGGTAGGGCTGCTTCTTCTTTCAGAAAGTAAATCTTTGTCTTTAGCTGTGACACATGAAAGCCAAGATGCAAAAGAACTAGAACAGGTGATTTTCCATTAGGCCCATTTTAGGGGCCCATGGGTGCATCTACACAAGATGCTTTACTACAAATTAGCATAGTTTACTGCACAGTAAGCATGTGAATCTACATCAGTACAGTAAACCTCACAAATAGCAAGTAAATTTGCTACCAGCTAATGCAAGTAGCAAATTTACTTGTGAGTGATTACTGTGCAGTAATTCATATGGAGATGCCTGACAGGGAAAAAATCTGATTCCGGTCAGTTGGAAACCAGGGGGCGAGAGATTGCTCCCTGCCCCAGGAGCTGCCTGCTGCCAGGGTGGTCTGTGACACTAAAGCCCGGGTGGACACTATGTCCTGGCAGCAGTGAGATCCAAGTCCCACTGCTCCAAGATTGTGATATGGGATCCTTATCTCCGAGCCTCCACTTTGACATTATGATTAGGGAGGATGGGGGCTTGGAGCTCCATGCTGCTGAGGCAGGGGGCTGGGAGAACCTTATCTTCCAGCACCAGCTCCACAGTCACAGGGCTGGTGCTGGGAGATAAGTGTCTTCTAGCCAGAGCCCCATCACCATGGAGCTCAGCCTGGGAAATAAGGATCTCCCAGCACAGGGATGGGAAGCCTGTTCCCGGCTCAGCTCCATGATCCTGGTACTGGGTGGGGAACAGGCTGTGGAGCTTGCACAGCTGTCTCCTGGCACCCAAGATGAACATGGGCCGGCAGTGTGGGGATGCAGTCAGGAAGGCCAACCATACCTTGTTGTGCATCCACAGATGCATCTCAAGCAGGTCCAGGGAGGTGATACTCCCCCTCTATGCGGCACTGGTCACAGCTGGAGTACTGCATCCAGTTCTGGGTGCCGAACTTCAAGAGGCATGTGGACAACATGGAGAGGGTCCAGAGGAAGGCCACTCACATGATCAGGGGGCAGCAGGGCAAGCCCTACAAGGACAGGTTATGGGACCTGAACCTGTTGAGCCTCCATAAGAGAAGGCTTAGCAGGGATCTAGTGGCCTGTTACAAACTAGTCAGGGGGGATCAGCAGGCTTTGGGGAAGTCCCTGTTCCCCCAAGCACTGCCAGGAGTGACTAGGAATAATGGTCACAAGCTGGCAGAGGGTACATTCAGGCTAAATATCAGGAGGCGCTACTTCACTGTCAGGGTGGCCAGGATCTGAAACCTACTTCCAAGAGAAGTGGTGCTGGCTCCTACCCTGGGAGTCTTTAAGAGGAGGCTGGATGAACAACTGCTGGGGTCATTTGACCCCAGTACTCTTTCCTGCCATGGCAGGGGGTTGGACTCGATGATCTGCTCAGGTCCCTTCTGACCCTACAAACTATGAAACTATGAAACTCTTTCCTGAGCCTGCCCCTTGGAAGCCCACCAGGTGCTGTCTCCCAGCTGGGGCAGCACCTGGCCTGCTAGCAGCCTGCCTGGGTGGCTCCAGTGGGGGTGCTTCTTCCATGAATAGAAGGACCAGGGCCCCTCACAGCTCAGATGCCACTCAGCCCACTGGCAACTCACCACCCAGCTGCAGGAAGGACTGGATGTGACAAGAAAAAAGGATTGCGCTCCTCACCGTAACATGATGGAAAAATTGAAATGGTGAGTTTCAATTAAAAACTCACCATTTCAATTTAGGGGCATAGAATAAAACCCTGAGTACTAAACCCCCATCACATGTACAAGCACCCATGACTCTTAGAAATATGTCTTCCTGATGCCTGTGAAATTCAAACCACCTATGGCATTCATAGCTGTATTTCCTCGGCTGCTGTAGTTTTGGTACAGTCATTCTGCTGAACATCCTATTAATATTTAATAATGAAAAAAATGAATTTCATTTGTGTAGCGTGGGATCCTGTGCTGTAACCATGTTCAGCCTTCCTTGTAAAACTCATCAGTTAGATATTTGCTTTCTGAGACTCTAAGTGTGATAGAAAATCCATGCGCTATTTATATATATAAAGCCAGATGCCTGAAACTAACCCTAAAGAAGGGTCCTCCTAAAACCAAGTTATTCCTTTCCTGATGTTTAAACTTCCTGAACTGTATTTTCAAAACAAAAGATAAATTAATCACAGAGACCTAGAGAAGGAGGTCTGGAAGGGACACCCATAGGTCGTCTAGTCCGACCCCCTGCCTAAGGCAGGATCATTCCTATTTAAACCATCCTGTACAAATCCATAAACTAAACTTTTAATAAAACTACACAGTCAACCCTGACATAACACAAGACATAAGCTACTTTGCTGCAATCAATACCAGAGATCAGGAGTCTCATTCCCCAAAGACAAGCTTCAGAGAAATAATTTCATGCTCTTACTTGTAGCTGCGTTGCACAATTTATATTCTCATCACCTCTTTAACAGCAGTGATAGTCACCAACTGATCATGGAAAATATCTTTTGCCACAGAGACATTGGCTTTGGAGGAAAAGCAATAAGTAACACTGCCTTGCTGTAATATACATACTAAATATCTATACCAAGCAGCTGGGAACATCTGGGAGGGATAAGGATTGTGTGATTTCAGTGTTTATGAGCGGTCAGTGAAATGAAGAGTATGATCTCTTGAGGTTGCTTCCAACCATACTTCTATGATAACTATGAAAAGTATTATTCTTTGGTTCTCAGATTTCACCTGACAGGCAGATAACCTTATTCTGGGAACTAAATCACTAGAGGGAAAAAGAAAGAACTGGCTTGATATTTTGCCACTGTGGAAGAATGTGTTGCACAGATTCAGCAGGGGCATAGCAGATGATGATATGTTAGTACAGGCTTTACCAAGATGACACTTTTGTATCCTGTTGGCACGTCAAAAAAGATTAGGCTGGCAAGCCTGCATCAGATTTCCATGTAACTCAGATAAATCTGCATGACTGATCAATGTCTAATTACAGTAGTATAAATCTTGATAGCACACCAACAACGTATGCCATGAGTCTGTCATGAGCAGGGATCCTGGTTTTTTCTAATTAACCCCCCCCCCAACCCTTTTGGTTTTAAAAAAAAAAAGTAACCTCAAATCCACATTTTTCCATGATTAAAATGAAACACTGCTAATATATGTATTATTAATGGTGTTTCATTTTCACTTTTTTCCCACTGAAAATTGGGGATTTTCTAAAATCAAAGAAAACCAGGATCCTTGGTCATGGGTGCCTTTGTTCAAGAACCCTTCAACTTTTACATTATCTTGAGGACAGAATCCTTCAGAGAGAGGAAGCCCAAGAATTTCTGACTTCCAACTCTGAAATTAGTTCAGGAGATCACATCATGATGGTTATTGTGCTACTGGGTCTGATGCATCAGACTCAAGGAAAAATATGATCTCACAACTATATATGGGAAATATAAAGTAAGCAGGGAAACACAGCTGAGATAGGGCATGACACTTTAGGAAAAGTGTTTTAAAGGATCTGGTACTGCTCTCATTTACATCAAAGAAAGTCTGGTAAAAATTTTAAATGTCAGCTCTGAACAAATTAGCACAGTAACTGCTCAGCCCTTAGGGTGCTGTACAATATTCTTTCAACAGGGTGGTCTGGTCCTTTAAGAAAGAGCAGGCTGCCCTTTTGAAGAACTCCAGCTATGAGTATTTAGGTAATGAGGGAGTATTTGAATAATACCTTAAAATCCTAGAAGAGAGATAAGGGGGAAAAACTGGATGAAGTATCAGTTTGCAGGCATGAAGCAAACTAGAACCTAAATACAGTTACTAACAGGGAGGAGATACACTACTGTATTGGGCTAGAGCTAAAGGCTCCCTCCTATTGCTCAGAGACGGGCTAAAGTCTTCTGTTTGATAGTTTGTTTGGAGCAAGGACTGTGTTTTTGCGTTTAAAGGCCTGGATGAGGAGCTCCTTAGCCAGCAGAAACAGCCTTCAAAATAGCAGGCTCACCAACCTGCTTACAGTCCTATCTTCCGCTGCTCAGAGATAATTATTAGGGGTGTGTAAAGTGGGCAGTATTCGATTCAGATTTGGATTTGGCCTCATTCAGGGATTCGCTGATTTGGATTGCCGTCCCGATTCGATTCAGCCAAATCTGAAGATTCTGTTCTGATTTGGAGAATCGGCAATTCAACCATAGACACAGCTTTATATGTTTTTTCTATGTATCTTGAGGTACCAGGTGCAGTTTGTGAATGCTGAGATGATGGGGCAGATGGAGCATCCCATGGGAGTGTATGGGGGAGTAGGGTCTGCCACTGAGTGCACGGGGGACCCCCCTGCACCCTCCTGGGTCAGCGATCAGCTGCAGGGGGACACCAGGTGTCCCCCCCTAAGACCCAGTCGCCGAGCCAGGGGCAGGGGGTGCCCCACACGCTCCACGGTGGACTCAGAAGTGGACCAGAAGTGCTTCTGATCCACTTCTGGGTCCGCCAGATGCTCCTATGGGACTCTCCATCTGCTCCATCATCTCAGCATTCATGAGCTGCACCTGGTACCTCAAGGTACATTGAAAAAACTTATAAAGCTGAGTCTATGGCCAAATCATCAAATCTCTCTCAATCTCTCTGTATTGAATCAGAGGCTTCCAATTCGATTCAGAGAAATTAATGGGTCTTCTGATTCAATCTGGATTCAGAGATTCGGCTACCGAATTGGGCTGAATCTCCTCTGAATCCAATCAGCAGCCAAAGTGTCGCATAGCCCTAATAACTATCTATCATTCTAGTACTTGTCTCCACTGAAACCATAGATGAAAAATAGCTTCACTTTTTTTCCAAAATATAAAATGACAACAAAGGCATCCAGTTTATGAAAATATGCACCCTTTAAATCCAAGGGAAATACAGTAGAGAGTCCAAGTGTGCCATACTGCTTTTTATGTGCTGGATTAATGAAGGGGCAAGGGGAGGTCTGATCTTTTACTGGGTGCCTTTCTCTTTGCTTTTCTCTATGTGAATTACCTTATTTTTTCATTGTGTTTAATGTTTGATTGATATTATGTTTCATTCTGAAAACACTTGTGGACAAGGGCACGGACAAGGATCAGATAGATCCATATATAAATAGGCCCTTCCATGGATAAGCAAGGCATGTCTTACTGACTTAGAAACATGTTACCGACAACCCAAATTGGCTGTAAAATACAATCTTTAGTTTTTAGTTGTAAGTATATCAATAACATTTAATGAGATGAGTAAACTTATATAGTACAGTCCAGATACATTGCAGGGTAAAGTTCCTAACCTCATTGCAAAAATTGCAGATGAGCTAGGGGTATACAAAATAGCAAACAGCCTCGTGAGACCACTGCAATGCTCCAGCTAATCTCTGTGGCTTTTATGTCAGGTATCAAAGAAAATATGGAAGGAAGCTTGGTATTTTTTTATTCCTCATGTTTGTTTTTTTCCTGTTATAAGTGCTGGAGTGTTAGTGCCATGCTAAGAAGCTGATTGCAGGTATCTTAATAGTCTTATTATCTAAATAAGTATTTGACAAAAAAGGTAAATTATCAGTAGGTAGACTTGGGTTAACTATATGCAATCAGGATACCCCAGAAATCAGAATCATGCCCTGAAGCTAGAGATGGGCAGATCATCAATGACATGGTTAATTAGCCAAACCAAATATTTAGGTGAGAGAGAGAGAGAGAGAGAGAGAGAGAGAGAGAAGGGAAAAAAAAACTTTTGTAGGATGAATTTTTGTTTTACTTTTTAACCTTTCAAAATTTAATTTAGATAAATTTCAAAATATAAGTTTGTTTTAGTTTTTTTTTAAATATTTCATTTATAAATGTCAAGAATGGTTTTGGTTGTGTTGAAGTGATGTCATAATGGTCTAGGAAATATGAGAGAAGGAAAATTTTTTGTGGGTGGTATAGCTTATTAAATCAACTGCATGTTTGGGAAAGATTTAGACAAATTTTCATTTATCATAATACCCTCCCTTGGGTATTTTGAAGGCAAATAGGCACAGCAGAACTAAATAACAGATGAAATAAAGGCACATTTAAAACTCCATGAATAAAAAAAACCAGGATGTAAGAGAAATTATCAGGTAGCCAAGAGGCAAAAAAGATGTAGTATAAAAACTGCAAGGCCAATGGAAAACCCCTGCCTAAGACACTTCCAGTGAAAGAGGAGCAGCTGCCAACACCCATGAGTGCATTGCCTGCTGATTGTCCTGCAGAGGCCAATCAAATGGCAGTGGACATGCAAGTCATGGTGGGAGGCCACTTTGCCAGAATCACAGATGAGAATCAAGGTGGTAGCATGTGGAGGTGCTCCCCTCCTTGTACACAGCCCCTAATTAAACATTGCAACTGAGCCTGAGCTCTTCTCTGGTCATTATTAGTATTGGCAGAATGGAGTTGGTGGAGCTGGGTGTGAACAGTGGCTTGACACTTTATGGATCCTGTCAGAACTGCAGGGGTTAAGTGGGGCTGTGGGTAACTGCTAGCTGAACAGCTGCCATCCACAACTTAGGGAAGAAAGGAAGGGAGAGCTTGGGAAACAACAAGCACACTATTTTCTTTTGGGACAAAGTGCCATTATACAGATGTCTACTTCCAGTGTTCTGAGCCAAAGCTTGAAAATCCGTTCAGATAAGAAGCAGTAAGTTTCTTCCAAGACACTGGGAAGTATATCTGAACACTTGTTTCAGAACACTGTCCTGGGACAAGTGGCCTAGGTACTCCACAATGCACCACTTCCTACCCAATCCCAGCTGCTCTTGAAATTGAATCAACTACTCTAGCCCTAGTGGCAAAACTCTAGTCCTTAAGATAACAAGGCAAAGGTGGCCTCGCTCACCTGCTAATTGCCAGATATTCTGTGCTCACCAATCACTTAAGATAAGCATTGGAGATGCGTCCATTTGAACAATCATGAACACATCTACTTATCCTTGGACACAGATTCATAGATGCTAGGGTCAGAAGGGACCTCAATAGATCATCAAGTCTGACCCCCTACCTAGGCAGGAAAGAGTGCTGGGGTCAGATGACCCCAGCCAGATGCCTATCCAAAAACAACTTCAAACTCATCCATCCTCTGTGGACAGCCACCTATTGAGAACATCTTCAGACCAATCCTTTATCCACTGAGCCAATGTCTATATTACCCATCAATCCATTCACCTGGCTTCAGACATCCACCCTTCATTGATCCTTCAGCAATGGCCCAACCATTTTTGTCCAGTGCCATTTGTAAGTATGGCATCAACTGGGACCAAGAAGTACTGGATTTCCTCACCAATTAGGAAGAGATTTTGAACCATTGATCACTCCCATTCAAGCAAGCAAAACCAGGAGGTCTTCAAATAAATCCCTGTGGAAATTGTAGCCTGTGACTGGACTCAGTGCTGCTCAAAGTGCAAGGTTCTGAGACAACAGTTCATGAGATTACAGGATGCCAATTACATGTTTGATGCATCCAAGGTTACATGTACCTTCTATAAGGAAATGCCTTACGTACTCATGGGCTTTGATGCAGTGCAGCCCAGCTGCCTAGTGG
The DNA here is from genome assembly GCF_052110815.1 of Crocodylus siamensis. Taxonomy (NCBI): domain Eukaryota; kingdom Metazoa; phylum Chordata; order Crocodylia; family Crocodylidae; genus Crocodylus; species Crocodylus siamensis. Next base: position 48,341,890 of record NC_143402.1, on the reverse strand, counting down.
ACAAGGCCTGCATTGCACAGGATACCAACATGGACTCCCATGACACCTTAGTTGAAAGTATGCAGCTCCCTGAATGATCACAGAGGCATCCAAGGAGAGGTACCATGTTGAGGATTCTCAGGTTATCACAGACATACCCTAAGATGGGCCTTGCCTCAGGCATAAAATGGTTGGATTCCTCCAGCTACCCCAGATCTTCAGCATCCTTGACATCCTGTCAGAACCTGAGGCAATTGACTTGCAGCCCACTCCAGCATGCAGAGACTCCCCATCCATGGAAATGCTTCCTTCCTTCAAGTCCCAAGGAACCAGCTTGTGAGAAGATCTAAATAGGGAGAGTATGCAAACCACATTGGGCAATGATAAGTGCCAGCCTACAGCTAGTGTAGGGTAGGAAAAATCTGGTTAGGGGTGCTTGAGAAGACAGAACATTCCCTGCAGAAGCCCATGACCCAACTTCGGGATTTCCCAATTGCTTCCCCTGTCCCCACCACAGTGCCAGAAGATACTGTTCCCACATACAGTATCTTCACATGCACCTGGGACTGCAGCAGTTTGAGCCAGGACAGAGCATCCCTGGGCTGGCAGCAGACTAGGGAGGTCAGTCCCAGGCTCTGGGCCATGGTGTTGGGCAATGGAGGGACCAGATGGGGCATGACAGTGCCCAAAGGGTGGAGTCCTGTGGCTTGGTGGCAGGTAGGGGTCTGGCCTTCTGCTGCCTGGGCTAACCAGGTGCAATTTATGTCCAGGTCAGCATTTTCATGTTTGTTTAGGCACAACTATTTTCTCCACCATAAGATAGTACTGTCCTTGACACCTTGACAGTACTATCTTACAGCAGTGAAAATTAGTTTACTGAAGTCTAATAGAATTGCACATATATACTGTGATGCTTTACACTGTAGCAAATTAGTCTACTTAGCAGCTAAACACACATGTAGATAAACCCTACATGTCCTATTACCTGCCTGTAACACTGCTCCCTTTGAAGGCAGGCAGACAATAGTTCTCTGGAGTTCTATGCCAGGACAGAGGGGTTTGTGCCAGAGGGTGTAAGGTTGGGAATAAACATGGTGCAGGGTGCAGTCTGGGATTTCAGGCTGTAGAGTGAGTAGGGAAGCTGTGGGTGGGAGCATCACAGAATAAAATCATTGCTGTAGTCAAGAAAAGTTGCCAAACCAATCATTTATTTCCCCCCTAATAATTGTTGGCTTAGAAATGGCATGTAAAGGTTTGCTTTTTGGGAATTGGCTTATAGGTATAAATACATGCATTAGAATGGTTTAAGATGAGCATCAGGGGTTAATTGATTTCTAAGAGCTTTGATGCACAAAGTGTCTCATGGCCCTGGAGGCAAATAGGCTGTCTACCACAAGACAAATGGGTACACACATAGCCTAAGAATTGCGGGGGCATCCTATAACATGAGATCACAGCCTTCAAAGCAGACAGGTTGATTAACACAACAGGGACACATATCCTGGGAACCAAGGAAGTATGTACCATACTGCCCATAACATGAGATAAGTGACACCAGCTACAAGCCCTTAGAGCACCAGCGGGGGGAAGAGGGAGGCTGAGGTAAGTGGGCAGAGGGACCAGACGCAGCTGAGCCAGATCTGGAGGGGAAGCCCCCTGGATCCCTCTTAGCTGAGCCAGTAGGAAGCTGCGCCATGCAAACAGAGCATGCAAACAGGGGGAGGGCTAGAGGGAACTGTCCTCCCAAGCTAGGGAGCACCCCCAGGGTTAACCTTTGGGGAACAGGCTCTGGAGGCACCGGATTCTCGCCGTGGGGGAACATAGGGGGCGGGACTCCTGGGAGGCACTTCTGGGAAGACTGGAGTGCCTGATTGGCTGATTGGGGCAACGGCGGCAAATTCAAACTGTGGCCTTTAAAAGCCGCAGTTTGATGTAGCCCCCAGCACTCGGGAGCCAGGAGCAGCGGTGAGAGGAGGGATCCAGGCACATGTGTGTTGCGCATGCACGTGTTCCCCCTTACCAGACCAGAGGCGGATGCAGCAGCAGCAGAGCCAGCAGCGGGGGCAGCAGCAGCTCCTCCAAGCCCGAAGGGAGGCAATGCCAACATGGATTAAAGGAAGCAGAGGGCGCAAAAGCCCCCATGGCTCACCAAAAGCATTTGGAAGTGTCTCCTAGCAAAAAGGGAGGAGTACACCCAATGGAAGGGAGGGGCCATCACCAGGGAGGACTATACTGAGGTTGCTCGGAGATTCAGGGGTGCAGTCAGGAAGGCCAAGGCGGAGATGGAACTGGGACTAGCTTCCCAGATCAAGGACAACAAGAAGTCCTTTTTCAAATACATAGGGGGCAAAAAGAAGGTACCGGGTAACGTGGGGCCCCTGCAAGACATGCTAGGAAATTTGGTTGTCACACCAGGCGACAAAGCTAACCTATTTAACAACTTCTTTGCCTCCATTTTCCTGAGCAGGAACCAGATCAGCTCCCCCACCAGGCCCCCCTCAGGCCCCAGGGGAGGTGCACCTAGGCCAAGGGTTAGGGAGGATCTAGTCAGGGAACTTCTGGAGGGACTGGATGTATTTAAATCAGCTGGTCCGGATGATCTCCACCCCGGAGTGCTGAGAGAATTAGCTGAGGTCGCTGCGGGACCCCTGGCACGGCTTTATGAGCACTTGTGGTGCTCTGGTGTGGTGCCAGAGGACTGGAAGAGGGCCAATGTGGTTCCCATCTTCAAAAAAGGGAGGCAGGACCTGGGGAACTATAGGCCAGTTAGTCTTACCTTGATCCTGGGTAAGCTTTTTGAGAGAATTATTCTGGCACATATGCACAAGGGGCCAGCAGGGGAGATTATGCTTAGGGGCAACCAACACAGGTACATTAGAGGCAGGTCCTGTCAGACCAACCTGGTGGCCTTCTACGACCAGGTCACCAAATCCTTAGATGCAGGGGTAGCAGTGGACATAGTCTTTCTGGACTTCTGGAAGGCCTTCGACACTGTCTCTCACCCCGTTCTCATTAAGAAACTGGGGGACTGTGGTGTCGACACCTACACAGTCAAATGGGTCACCAACTGGCTGGAGGGCTGCACCCAGAGAGTGGTAGTGGATGGGTCATTTTCGACGTGGAGGGATGTGGGCAGTGGAGTTCCACAGGGCTCGGTCCTCAGGCCTGCACTGTTCAACATCTTCATCAGTGACTTGGACGAAGGGTTAAAAAGTACCCTGTTCAAATTTGCTGATGACACTAAGATGTGGGAGGATGTGGGTACTTTAGAAGGAAGGAATAGGCTGCAATCGTACCTAGACAGGTTACAGGGATGGGTGGATGAGAATAGGATAGGATTCAACACTAACAAGTGCAAGGTGATGCACCTGAGGAGGAAGAACCTACAGGCTGAGGAACTCCCTTCTTGTCAGTGCAGAGGCAAAAAGGATCTTGGAGTCATCATTGATGCCAAGAAGAACATGGGCCGGCAGTGTGGGGATGCAGTCAGGAAGGCTAACCGCACCTTGTCATGCATCCACAGATGCATCTCTAGCAGGTTCAGGGAGGTGATACTCCCCCTCTATGCGGCACTGGTAAGGCCACAGCTGGAGTACTGCATCCAGTTCTGGGCGCTGCACTTCAAGAGGGATGTGGACAACATGGGGAGGGTCCAGAGGAGGGCCACTCACATGATCGGGGGCAGCAGGGCAAGCCCTACAAGGACAGACTACGGGACCTGAACCTGTTCAGCCTCCACAAGAGAAGGCTGAGGGGGATCTAGTGGCCTGTTACAAACTAGTCAGAGGGGACCAGCAGGCACTGGGGAAGTCCCTGTTCCCCCGAGCACTGCCAGGAGTGACTAGAGATAACGGGTCTGGCAGAAGGATTATATTTATATTAAGTAAAACATATGTCAGTAAAAAAAATAGGTGAGGAAAAAAGTTTAGTTGTCATTAAAAACGGTGACGATTACCAGTAAAAAATTGTCTTTGGTTGGGAAACTTGCCTGATCCCTAAAGTGAGTTTACTCAAGTGTTGCAATTTCAAGCTCATAAGGCACCTATACATGTGCCCAATAACTGTTCTGGTGCATGCTAATTAGCACACTCTGGCAGCCTCAGTGTCACATATAATTCAGCATTTTCATACTTCAAAATAGCTGTAGGGCCATTTTAACTAAAACTTATCAAATAAGCTTTAAAGTACCCAGCCACCATTTTGAATTGTGGGATGCTGAATACATGAGATACTATGGGCACTTAAATTAGAGCAGCTCCTGAGAGCCACTGCAATTAAAGTGACTACCCACCCCATAGCACATGTAAAGATGCCCATAGGAACCCTGATTCTTAGTGGTGTCCACAAACCTGTGTGGGGGTATTCAGGCTTTCTCTGAAATAAATAGGGAGAATTAGGCAAGGATCTCTGGGTAGATGTATTATATGTTATTAGACCAACTAAATAGATGGAAAAATTGTTCTTTGCAAGCTTTTGGGCACAAATATCCTTCTTCAGGTATAGAGACAGTCTGCTGGTGAATTAGGCAGTCTCCTGGGTAGAATAGAAGCCAAAATGCAAAATTCAGGTTCGTGAAAATGCAAATGCATGGCAGTAAAGATCAGAGGGATGGGAGACAATAGGTGTGAGACAGGTGGGGGGCAGGGAGGGGGAATGTAGAACTGGTGAGAGAAGAATGTAGCTGGTAAAATACAGACAGGTTACTTGAGGTTATCAGATGGCAGGTAGGTTATAATGTGCCATAAATCTAGGGTTACATACATTCAGGTTTTCTCGCACGTGTCCTCTTTTTGGGTCCTCCCATCTATGCCAGTTTTTAAAAATATATATTTTTAAGTATCAGTACATATCTGGGATTTTATTCTGCCTCCACATTCCTGGCTTGCCCCAGCAAGGAGCTGCTTGGGGCTGGGGGAAGTAGGGAAGGTGATTGGAGGCTGCAGCATCAGATGCTCTGCACACAAACCCCAGAAGCTGCAGGCAGGTAAGTGTGTGTGTGCACATGTGTGTGCACATGTGTGCACATGCCTGCCAGTGTTGGGCTATAGCAGGGTGGGAAGGCAGGGGAAGAGGTTGGGAGGGCAGTTTCTTCGGGGGCAGCAGGGTGCTGCATGGGCAGCAGGGCTGAAAGTCGAGAGTGAGGGGCACTGACGGGGCACAGGGGCTATAGACTGGGAGTGAAGGGCACTGGCAGGGCTGGGGGGAGGGTGCTGGTCAGGAATGAGGGGTATCCACAGGGATGGGGGAGCTGTGGTTTGGGAGTGAATAGCACCAGCATGGTCTGGGGGCAGGGTACTGTGGGTCAGGAGTGAGGGGCAGCAGCAGGGCTGGGGGGCTTTGACCTGGGAGTGAGGGGAAGGGGAAGGGCACAGGCACTGCCCCCTCCACAATGATATACCTCCCCCCAGCTCCTCCCCATGTGTCCTCTTTTTTGAAACTGGAACTATGCTAACCTTAATAAATCCTATTTAGTCCATGAATTTTTGTATCCAGTAGATTTATGAAGTGAAGTTCATGGGCTCATATAAGAAAAGTGTTTTGTAAATTCCCTTTGGGGATTAAAACTGAGAAATTGGAGAGGGACTGGTTGTTGGTAATTGCGTATTTTTGTCTTTAATAGATTTTTAGTATGTATTCATTCTGGTACACAGTTGTTGTTTGGTTTCTCCTACATATTTTCCATCAGGGCATTTAGCGCACTGGATGAAAATATATTATATTTCTGGAGGTGCAGGTGTAAGATACAGAAATGGTGATGGTTCTGTTGTGGGGTATAGTTATAGTTGGAATGGTGGACCTGTGCCATGTGTTGGCAAGTTTTACATATTTTGTCCTGGTATGGTCTGAATCCAGGGAGAGTTAGATACCTGAGAAGAAATTCATAAATTTAGGCTCAGCAATAAGAAATGCTGAGGAGAAAGGAAAGAGTTTCCTGTCTCTTCTCAGGAGTTTCAGCCATGAATTCTCATGTGGATTTGGTACTTAAGTCAGGCCTGCCCCTATTCATAAAAACCCATAGAGATCAATGCTACTCCATTATAACTGGTTTCCCACTCATGCTGGGAACTCATTTGAAAGAGAGGAGATCTGCTTTCACATCAACACTCTGCCTTAACCACTTAACCACTGTTGGATGTACTGGGACAGGCCTTTCTCAGTCTCTCTATTGAAGCTGTTCAACTTTACATAAATGATTAAATACTTAGTTTATTTGAGCCTGACTTGCTTGCATCCCAGGAGGGTGTCCTAACAGCTGGGTTATTGAATCAGTCTTTTACTTTTTCTCCCTCCGGCTCAAAGAATGTTTATTCATTTATGCAAAGCAGAGCAACTTCCCCAGAAGAGTTTGGGAAAACTCATATATTTCATAGATGTTTAGGGTCAGAAGGGACCTTAGTAGATCATCAAGTCCAAACCCTTGCCTAGGGCAGGAAAGAGCTCTGGGGTCAGATGACCCCAGCCAGGTGCTTGTCCAGTCTTTTCTTAAAGACCTCCAAAGTAAGGGAGAGCACCACCTCCCTTGGAAGCCCAGATTGGGACCCCACTGCCCACATATTTCCTGGTTGATACCAACCCATCCACCACCACTCTCTGGGTGCATTCCTTAAGCCAATTTGCAACTCATTCTAGAATACCCAATAGCCTACCAGGTCAGGCACTTTCTTGCAATGTGCAAGTCATAGATTCAAAACTTTGTTCCTAATCACCCACAGCAGAAATTTAAAAACAGACATCCTACCTCCTAGTCAGTGTCCTAGCTTTGAGGTTGAATGGGACACCAAGCCAGCCTGCAAATATCTTGTCCCTAGCTCTTCCCTGTACAAGGCACAATCTAATAAGCATGTCCTGTAAAAAACTTATTGGAGCCAGCCCACCAGGTGAGATAAGCAGGGAACCATTACATTTGCTGATCTTTCCAGGGATTAGTTATGAGCTACAACTCTAAGTAGTTTGGTAGCATCAGGATTTAGGAAGTTTGGTGCATGCCTACTGGCAAAAGTTTAGGTTCAAAGGGACTTTACATGCTTCAGGGTTAGGCAATGGGTGATCCAGGTCTTTGAGGTTCCTCATGTTGCCTACATGCTGTATTGAGGTGCCTAACCAGGCAGATGTGAACATATTGCTAAGAAAGGGGACTTGGTGTTTCAGCACTGCTACACCTACCTTTTAAATGCCTAATTACTAAGTGGCAAAGCACTCAATAAAAAAATAAAGATGATATGAACAACTTTAATAACTATTGCAGCATATCCTTACTTTGCATCATTGGGAAGCTGTTTGCCAAAGTCATCCTGCCAAGAGTGCAGACCCTTGTGGACAGAGTCTATCCTGAGTCTTAATGTGGTTTCAGATCTTCTATGTCCACGATGGATAAGATATTTTTTTCTTGAGACAGTTATAAGAAAAGAGCTGTGAACAAAGGCAATCTCTGTACATAGCATTTGTCAATCTCACCAAAGCTTTTGATTTGTCAGCAGAGATGAGTTGGTCTGAATCCTGAAGAAGACAGGCTTCCCTCCTAAGCTCCTGAGCATCATGAAGTCCTTTCATATCAGTATGCATGGAATTCAAAATCAAGAGTGGTGCCAAACAGAGCTGTGTCCTAGCTCTGGCACTTTTGGGGATTTTCTTTGGTCCTACTTAAATATGCATTCAGTGGCTGTTCAGAAGGAGTATACCTTAAAACCAGATATGAGGGGAAACTCTTTAACATCACTCATGTCTAAGTGAAAATGAAAACCTTGGAAGTTCTTGTCTGTGAAATGCACTTCGACAATGAAGTAGCAATTGTTAGTCATTCAGAAGCAGGCTACAAAGTCTCATATATCTCTTTTCTTGCGCTTGTGTGCATTAGCCTAAACATGATTTTGGTCTGACCACTAGCCTAAAGAAGATAGATGGGTCAACAAGAGATTGCTCTCCTGAAGTTAGAATAAATGATAAAAGCTTGGAAGTGGTTGAAAAATTCACTTGGACTCCACTGTCTCACAAAATCTTGGCTTGGAAGCTGAAATTAATGCTTGCATCAGAAAGGCAAGAAGCACCATGGCCAGACTTCAAATGAGAGTTTGGAAAAACAAAGCACTCACTCTATTTATAAAGAAGTCTGTATACTGTGCTTACATACTTAACTTTATTGTATGGCAGTGAAACATGGACTCCTTATGCCAAGGAAGAAAGAATATTGAACAGTTTCCATCCTTGATGTGTCTGCTATATCCTGGGCCTAACATGACATGTCAAAATCTCCAACTTTGCTGTTCTGGAATAGGACAAGATACCCAGTAGGTTCATGTTCCTGAGACACAGATGCTTCCATTGATTAGGACATGTGACTTGTTTGAGCGATGGCTGAATCTCCAAGGACATACTCTGCAGTGAGCTTGCGGCTGACAAACGTCAACTTGGACAGCCCAAACTCTGTTGTGTTGATGTTTGCAAGAAGAAGCTTTGTGAGCTGCGCATTGATAACCAACATTGGGAATCACTCAGTCTGGACTGCTGTGCATGGAGCAGGACCTACATCACTTTGAGATGGAGAGGGTCAATGATGAGATACAGGCATCACAGGCAGGCAAGACAAGATGGTACTTGGCATACAAGTGCAAGCTCAACTGAGTTTGTATGTGTAACTTGCCAGAAGGTGTACTTGTCACACATTGGACTCCTCAGCCACTCAAGAAGCTGTGGTGGTACCTGGTTACCCACCAGAGGCACAATCTCTATGGTCTTCTGAGACCAATGGCTGACAATGATGACGAAGTGGAATACCTCATCCTGATGAAGTGTCTGGACTCCCTATCCAGTGCCTGGGGAGAGTAAAGTAACTGAGAACAGGAATGTAAGACTGTAAGAGGCACCCCAGGCCATCAAGACAATTCTCTTGCATTAACAGACAAACAATGATACAAACAGTTTAAATGTCATCCACTCTTTGATGCTAAACAGTCATAAATAAGGACCCACTGAATTTGAAATATGCGATATTGGCAGAAACTGAAAAATTGTGGGCTCCATGAGAAAAAATTGGCTCTGCAATTTTGGCAGGCTTGCTGCAGAAAAATCCCCCAAGTTACCAGCAAACAGAGAAAATGGTGGGAAGCCCTGCAGTCTTGAAGCACGGGGAGAGGGGAGGGCAGATGGGAGGGAGCAAGGAGGAAGGGGTACAGGGTGGGGCCTCTCTCAGTAGGAGGTGCAACTACTGCCTTCAGCCTCCATGTCTCCTGCTGTGAGCAGCCCCACCCCACCCCACCCCTGCTTCCACTCTCCACCTCCTCAGGTGTGTGTGTATATATATATATATGTATATGTATATGTATATTTTTTTTTCAGTGAGCCTGCCAAAATTGAGCCTGCCACTTGGGGATGGCCGGAAGCCATGGCTTAGTTACTTTAATTAAGCTTGGGGAAGCCATTAATCCATGCTTAATAACACATGGATGAATGGCTTTCCTGTGCTTAATCAGGGAAATTAACCCATAGTTTCAGGCCATGTGGCAATCTACAGGGACTGCTGGGGTCCCTTAGCCAATCAGAGGCTTAGGGGGCCCCACCACATTCAGCCCATAAAAATGACAGCTGGCCACAGGATCTGCCCACAATATTGGCCAGCCATCTCGAGTTTGGTATACCCCCAATTATGAAAACAAAGCCAACATTATGTAACAGCATACCACAGGTATACTGCAAGGGGGATTAAGGACACTGCCAAAAACCTACTACTGTAATAGCAAAAATCTCACAGTCCTTGCCAGTCTGACCTGGACCCCAAAGTGAAGCAACATATTTTGAGGATCTAAATTCTGAACTTGCATGTCTAAGTCTGTCTATGGCTCAAGTCCTTAGTGACCTCTGAGGCAAGATCCAGATGTGCAGAAATGTGCAATTTGTGATGCTGCAAACCTCTTTTTGGTGCTGCAAACCTCAGTGCCCTGAGCTGCCTGTTGCCCCATCTTGAGGCACAGTGTGTCTCAAGATGGGGGCTCACATTCCTGAGCACAGGAGCTCTGCAATGGGGGGAGGGGAAGAGGGCCTGACTGCGAACCACACAAACGGGCATGCACTGCGGCACAAAGTAGCAGCACGAATTTGTGCCGCTACTATTTGTGCTGCTGCAAGCACATGCCTCTGCTCATGTGGATGAGGCCTGAAAGGTCAAAGAGGATGTCTGTGGCAGAGCAAGAAATTGAGCTTAGGCTTCCTTAGCATCTAAAGCACTGGGACTTCCTTCCCTCAAGCTTATGACTTCCAAGTATTGCTGTCTCCTGCCCACAGTCCAGATTAACTTGCTGACTTCTCAGTTGGCCCAAAATTCACAGTTGTGCTGAAAGATGTCTGAGTGAGGAGGCATAGATTCATAAGGAGGTGCTATCAGTCATATGATAGTGCTGGTCAGAAATTATATTATCTTATCTCTGCAAGCAGCCAGGTTTGTTCCAGAAGCATTGTTTATGCATTACATGCTCTGAAATTTCACTTTCAGAAGTGAAAATAAAATTACTGCTTCTGTTGTGGGCTGCAGATTGGGAAGACAGGGAAAGCATTTCCTCTCCTCCCATTGAAGAATGTGAGATGTTTCCCTAAGGTGAACATCATAGACTCCATGTTTTGCATATCCCCCAGTGTACACATACCACAGTTTGGGAACCCCTGTCCTAGAGGGGGTTTGTTTTTTGTTTATTGTTGAGTGGATCTAAGTAACTAACACTACATTAAGGCTACCAAAACCATTGGATATTTATTATTCACATAGCCAGGAAAAACAACTGTAAACTGGTAACTAATAAACAATGTGGGAGCTTGACAAAGAAAGCTACATGCCCTATGTATGCATCTATGGGACTCCCAGCAGCAAACCTCAAGCTCTGTAACCCAATCTATCAACCAACTTTTTATCAAGTGCACATGGTTCCAAACTATTACTCAAGTGACCAGAATTATTAGAAATTGGTTTTAAGACATGAGATGACAGAAACACTTTTGGCTTGTTTATGGGCCATTGAACGCATCCAAGGTTTCTGGAACTTCAGGTATGTGAGCTGGATTCATGGGGAATCTTTACACATATTCCAATATATTCTGATTAGTATTAGGGAATGGCTGCCACAGGTTCCCAGGGCACCAGTCCCACAGGGAGAAGCAGGAAGTTTCAGAGGGCTGTATTAAGATTTTTCACTGACAGTTTGGTTTGTCAGGTTTAGCAAAGCTGTTTAAAACTCATTTGATCAAAGTTCTTTTTAAACAAATATTTTTAAGAAAACAGAAATTTGTGTGATAAAGGGCTAGATTCTATTCTACCTTTTGTGTCCCTACATGTACTTCTCTTCTACTCTGCTTGAGTCCCTGGAAAACTGTAAATACAAAAGATGCTTTTCCATCTTACGCCTTTTCTCTGACTCAATATTAACAGTAAGATGATGGTATTTTTCAGAAGTAGATGCATTAATGGATTTTTAGAACTTCAACAGGGTGAAATTGAATTGGACTAAGGCATCTAAGTCCACTTACATGCTTAGCTCTAAATAAGTACTTGTGGGTTTGTGGGAGTTTTTTTGGTCCTCTTTGTTTAAAAAACAAAAACAAAATCAATTATTTCTACAGAAAAGACTTTTTACAGATATTCTAAAATAAATCAGCAGGCCCAGATGAGCTGCATCTGAGAGTACTGAAGGAAGTGGCAGGTGTCATAGCAGAACCACTGGCATGACTATTTGACCACTCATGGCATTGGTCAGGTCTTGTAGGATTGGAAAAGGGCCAATGTGGCCCCTATTTTCAAGAAGGGGAGGAAGGACGATCTGAGTAATTATAGGCCAGTCAGTCTCACCTCCTTCCTTGGAAAGGTCTTTGAAAAGATTATGAAGGTTCATATTTGTGGGAGTCCAGTGGGAAAAATAATGCAGCAGGGCAACCAGCATGGATTCATAGCAGGTAGATCATGCCTGACCAATCTGGTTTCATTTTATGACAGGGTCACAAAATGCTTAGATGCAGGAGTAGAGGTGGATGTCATTTTCTTGGATTTTAGCAAGGCCTTCAATACATTCTCATAAATAAATTAAGAGGCTGTGACATAGATATTTACATGGTCCAGTGGGTGGCAAATTGGCTTTGCGGTCACACCCAGAGAGTGGTGGTAGACAGGTCAGTATCAACCTGGAAGGGTGTGGGTAGCGGGGTCCCACAGGGTCCAGTCCTTGGACCTGTACTTTTCAATATCTCCATCATGGACTTGGACGTGGATGTGTGAAGTGTACTCTGTATAAATTTGTAGATAATACTAAATTGTGGGGTGAACTGCACACTCCAGAGGGTAGGGAACGATTGCAACCAGACCTGGACAGGTTAGAAAAGTGGGCAGTACACAATAGGATGCAGTTCAACATGGACAAGTGCAGAGTGCTGCACCTAGGGCACAAAAATATCCAGCACACCTACTGGCTGAGAAGTGACTCTCTCAGCAGCACAGAAGCAGAAAGGGATCTTGGAGTCATAGTGGACTCCAAGATGAATGTGAGTTGTCAGTGTGATGAAATCATCAGCAAAGCTAACTGCAGTTTTTCATGCATCAGTAGATGCATGACAAATAGATCAAAGGAGGTGATACTTGCCCTTTATGCAGCATTGGTCAGACTGCAGTTGAAGTACTGCATCCAGTTTTGGATGCCATACTTCAAGAAGGATGTTGATAGACTCAAGAGGGTCCAGAGGAGGGCCACTCGTGGTCAGGGGCTAACAAGACAAGTCCTATGAGGAAAGACTGAGGGATCTAGATGTCTTCAGTCTCCACAAGAGAAGACTGAGAGGTGATCTTGTGGCTGCCTACAAATTCATTAGGGAAACACAGCAAGGGATTGGAGATACTCTGTTCACCAGGGTGCCTCTTGGGGTTACAAGGTATAATGGTCACAAACTGACAGAGAGCAGATTTAGGCTAGATATCAGGAAAAATTTCTTCACAGTAAGGGTGGCCAAAATTTGGAATGGGCTTCCAAGGGAGGTGGTGCTCTCCCCTGCCTTGTGGGTCTTTAAAAGAAAGCTGGATAGGCATCTGGCTGGGGTCATCTGACCCCAGCACTCTTTCCTGCCTAGGCAGGGGGTCGGACTCGATGATCTGTTGAGGTCTCTTCTGACCCTAGCATCTATGAATCTATGTTTTTAAAACATCTCTAATAAATATTTTCGAGTTCTAGAAAGAAATGTGTTCTGTAACATCTTTAGGCAGGCACTCTTGTCTTCATACTTATTTGAAAACTGCCTGTTACCCTTCTCTGGCTATACATATAGCAATATCTGAGTACGTGCAGGCTGTGATGTATTAATCCTATGGAGAAGCCTAGATGTTTCTAATGCCTGCAATTCCTTCACCTATTTATCATCTGATGGAACGAACCTCATCTACTGTTTTGTCTATAGTCAAGCATAGTTAAAATTCCCAAAGGGACATAGTATCAGAGGCTCAACAAGAATTTACTTCAACATGGTGGAAAGGTAAGTATTGCAGGAAATCACTGTCACTACACAAACAGGCAATGGAAGGAAGAGTGGGTCACTAAGACTATACCAAGGGATGCTTGCTAGGACAAAATCAGGAAAGCAAAGGCAAAAAAAAAAAAAAGATACAGCTGGGAAAGGATTCTGAAGACATCAAAAAGGGGTTTTATAAATGTCAGACAGAAAAGAAAGAATAAGGAACCTGTGGGTCCACTGCTCTACTAGCAGGGTGCAAAGAAGGCAGAACTGCCTCATGACAACTTTGCCTCAACTTTGCCTTTACACTACAGGGGATAAACTGTAGATCATGATAAGTGAAGAATGTGTCAGAGTTTTTGATAAAATTAAATTAATTAAAATAAGCAGGTCCTGAATACTGATGGTACTAACTCAAGAAATCTCAGAGTCACTAGCAGTAATATTTGCAAAATCATGGATGACAGGCCAGGTCTTAGAGTATTTGAGAAGGGTTGACAGTATTAAATGGAAAAAAGAAGGGAATTATGAGCTGATCACCCTAACTTCAATACCTGGAAAGTCACAAGTAGAAATTATAAAATAGTCAGTTTTCAAATACATCTAGGGGATTATTATCACTAACATAGATTTGATAAACAAATCATGCAAAATAAACAAAATTGTCTTCTTTGGCAGAAAATGAATCTGGTGGATAAAGGGAATGGACTAAATACCCCATTGGACTTAGCAAGTCTCTTCACACAGTTCCACATAATAGTTTCTTAAGTAAAATGGAAAAATGTGGGCTGGAGAGAATTGTTGCAGTGGCTAGGCAAGTATGTGATTATGTATGACTACCCACTTTTGATGCACAAGATTAAGTCACAGAAACATAGCCGGTCATTAACCCACAGTTAAAGAATGTTAAGTACCAGAGGAAGAGGTGGCTTTTCCCATGTTTTAGCCCTAGTAGCTGCATGGTTATGGCAGTCACCTGAAAGTAAGAGACCCAGGATTTTGCCTCCACCTACCCATAAGTTTGAACCTGCAACTCTGACTTTCCTACTACAGTGTGCTAATCACCATAGGTTAAGTATTATATATATCCTTTGAGGGGATTTTTTTTTTTTGCATGATGATAATTAATCGAAGCCAGAAAAAATGTGTTTTACAGAATCATGACTTGCAATGAAGAGTTCACTTTTTCCAGTGCTCAGAAGTGAAAGTAGATTCAGGTAGAGTGGTCCTGCTTGGCAGCTCCATTTCTCCATTCCCAGGCTCAACTTGATGGCTGTCTGATTCTAGGATAATGATAACAGAATGACTGTTGGGCAGCAGGTACCACAAGGGATTCGGTCCCAGAGATGTGAGCACTAATGGCCAGTGGAATCTTTTTAATCACATAGCCCTCAAAATGCCAATACTTTCTACTACTTATTGCATTCCTGGTGTCTCTGAGCAGATAGCAGTTGTCTTGTGTCTCTTAAACATGCTCTATTAACCGCTGTCACATTTTTATCACTTCTATTGCAATATCCAGCAACACCTCTGTAATTTATCATCATTAGTTTTTATTTGTAACCATTACAAGGGTCACAGCATCAGGGGGAGCTGTGCACTTTATCTATTTTAGTGTTAAACACACTGGAATAAAAGCTTTTCAAATAGGTTATATTAAATAGATATGAAAGGATAATGAGAGATGAGGGGAAACAGGGTGAGCTGGAACTAGGCCTCCCCCTCTCCTCCCCATCCTCACAAAGACAGGGTATTTCCATGTTAAATAACAGACCCATGAGGAGCTGGTGTGTCTAAGATGGCTTGTGCTTTTGACTGCATATCTCTGAAGATGAGGAATAAATTCCTCTAGGCTGCTGGTCTGAATGCAGCCCAATCCAGGACTGAACAAATGTCTTTATTAGACATGAGAGAAGAAAGGGTTTCCACCCTGTAGGAAATTTCAGCGTTCCAATATTTGCTTTCATCCTGACACTGGGGCAAAAATTTGAATTACCTAAACATTTTGAATTAGTGTTGGAATGATACAGCCTTGATGGTCCAGGAATTATGTGGGAGGGCAAGGATGTTTGTGGGGGGATTTCTTTTACTGGACCCATTGCATGGTTGAGATAAAGTTAAACAAGCTTTTGAATGCAAGGCATTTGACCAAAAATGTTTGATCAGAGTTGTAGCTATATCATCAGGTATCCAGGGCAGCTGCCACACCCAGGGGCAGCAGTGACTTCTGGATGGTGTTGCACCACTGGTGTATGTCTGCAGTGACAGTCATTCCTTCCCCCCTTGTACTTGAAATAAACATGAAGCTGATCCTGGAAGAGTTTTTGCTTCAGTTAATTTTGTACTACAACTGTGCCACCCACACTGTATCTAACAAATGTCTCTCTCAGTGATGGAGGACAGAAGGGAAATCTGCCACAATGTGTTGCAGTGTTGTAAGTGAAGACTGTGTTCATTCTGACATTTCTTAAGGGGATTTACAGTTTCCCCTGTTAAACAGACTGCTCAGTTGTGTAGCTGTTCTGGAGAGTGTAGTTGCCTCTAAGGATATTATATTCTACTACAACACAGTTCAAGTAATCACGCAGCAGCTGTTCAGTGCTGTAGTAACAAGGTCAATAATAAGGTAAAGGTCAAATCTCCCACTGTTAGGCTGATTTTTGCCCCTACTTCTGCTATATTGTGAACATTTTGGGCAGAATCCTATTACACTCTAAAAAGGCACTTACATTGCTATATGTAACTGCTGGTTTTTGATTTTATGTATTATGCAGTTAGGGCATGCAAGACTTTATACACCTACTGAGAGTATGCAAGAGGCTACATGGTAGCCAGCAAGTATACAGCTCCATATGTTCATGTTCTGGGTGAGTGTAAGTTACATAGTTTTTACAAGGGAAAAGGCCATGACTAGCAGGTATTAGACATCACAAGATGAGAATAAGGAAAGCCCTGTCATTTTTCAGTTCAGTAAAAGAGTGGCTAGAGCACTATATAACCTGTATAATCTCCCAGTGCAATGGTCTAAACAGCAGTGGCAGAAGCTCCTTCTGGCTTGCCATCAGTTTTATCCAGTGACAACTAAATGTAAGGTGCAGTGACTTGGTTCCAAGATCAGATCTAGAAATTGAGTTTCCTGCTTCCAGGATTCATGCCCTAGCCATTGAACTAAAACATGGGAATGTCACATCTCTGTTTTTGCCAGGCTACAATTTCTGGAGTTATACTCAGGTATGCATGGAAAGAGATGTATACCTGCACAGTCAGTGCACAGCCTACTGCAGGGGCTCCATAGCTATTTGGACACATCCATTCTGCATGTGGAATAGGAGTGCAAACTATGTGTAAATGCCAAAAATGAAACGTACCGAGACAGATAACTGATGTTTGGGTATATAAAGTAAAATAAGATTCTATCCAAAGTGTCTGCAGTTTCTTGAAGTTCTGAGCAAAACCTGTCACACAAAGGCCTTCCTTCAGTGAACGCAGGATTACACTGGGACTCCTTCCCCATGAGAGTATTCACACACTAATGTGCCCAGTTCCATGGATGTATAATATGCCTGAGTTAAAGGGTTGAATTCATTACCCAAATGCACGTCTCATCATTGAGCACCTGATGGGCTCTGTGGTTATTTAGGATATGAAATTTGAACTTGAGTAAAATTTGCACAGTCGAGTGCTAAGATATGTGAGGAAACTTCCCTCCCAAATCCACAGTTTTCTGTGGCTATTAAGCTGACTGTGTTGCTTAACACACCCTTATCTGGGTAAGCTTGCTAACAGAGATACTTCTGGGGAAAAGCGCAATGTCCTTGGGAGGGCTTTTCCCACGCTGTCAAGAAATGATATTAGGGATGTTTCCAACACAATGGCATCCATTTTAATAGGTTTCTCTGGGATGCACTGAATGTCCCATAAGACTTCTCTTCTGGCTCAACTGACTATGATTCTTTAGAACACGTGCCATACAAGAATTCCCCAGAGTTCATTGCATTTTTGCACAGGCTGGCAAGGAGCTAGCAGAGCTTGTTACTGGGATGTAAGAAGGGTTAAGGCAGGGAGCTGGAAAAAAAAATGAGGGGATTATATAAATCCCACTTGCCCAAGGGATTCTCAGTTTAGGACTAGATACAGACAACCACTCCCTGCTCAAATATATGTAACATTTGGTTCCACTTAAAAAGGTGTTTGTGATTTGTAATATATCTTGAGCTTCTGTGCAGTGTCTTGTTACAAGGATTAAGCAAATCACTTCAGAAGTCTGGGGACAGCAAATAGGATGACCCAGATGTTCAACATCAGAGAAGGAGAATAGATTTATAGCCTGGCTCTCTGGGGTGAACAGAGAGTCCTATGTATGAAACACCTTGAGGAGCTGGAGGAGTAACCTTCAAGCATCAATAGGAATGACATACTGAGCCCCACAAAACATGCATCTAGTCATTCAATGTTTCAAAAGAACACCCTGGTTGTTTCATGTATTTAATTAAATATAACAAAGGTAGAAGAGGTGTTGTCTCCTTCAACCAAACTCATAGTAAAGAACTGGGAAATAATGCAGCCTGTAAAAAGAAGCCAAGGGCTTTGTGATAGAGAACTACAGGCTGTAATTATCTCCAAATTGATAATTCAAATGTGTTATCTTGGACAGAAGCAAATGAAAATTATGTTCCAATAAATATTTGTATTTACTGAGGAGCTATTTTCATTCTTTCAGCATTGGGTATGTGGAAAGGAGCAGGGGGCCTTGCCATGCAAGATTAGCTTCTCTCGCTTCTAGGGAGGAAGCTGAGACACATTTTGTGTTTGTGAATCTTTGTGGTTCCAGTGGTTGGTCCCACTTGTGGAAAGTACCTGAATGACTCCATGGACTGGAGCAGGGCTATGATCCATACAGAAACAGTTATGGGGTCCTGTGCTTTAGACCTAAACTCTGAACTCCCTCCAGTTAGATCATGGACAGAATAGAAAAGAATTGCAAATTGGAGGATGAAGAGGCCTTGGGTTCTCCTGCTCCTTCCTCAGCAAGCTCCAAAACCTTTTCACAGTTCTTTGTCCTAGAGGCGGAAGTTTAGATAGTATAATAATCTAATTGTGGCTTTAATTGTGGTTTTAGGACTTATAGAATCATAGAAAAGTGAGGTTGGAAGTGACCTTAGGATGTCATCTAGTCCAATCCCTTGTTCAAAGTAAGACCATCCCCAACTATATTATCCCAGCCAAGGCTTTGTTTTACTGGGTCTTAAAAACCTCCAAGGATGGAGATTTCTCTGGGTAACCTGTTCCAGTGTTTTACTACCCTTCTAGTGGGTAGTTTTCCCTAATATGTAATCTAAGCTTCTCTTGCTGCAACTTGAGACCATTGCTCCTTCTTTTGTCATCTGCCACCACTGAGAACAGTCTAGCTCCATCCTCTTTGGAACCACCCCTATGTAGCTGAAAGCTGGTATTAAATACCCTCTCAGTTTTCCCTCTGGACTCTTCAATTGGTCCACATCCTTTCTGTAATGGGGTGCCCAAAGCTCAACACTAGACTCCAGATGTGGCCTCACCACTGCTGAAAAGAGGGGACTAATCACTTCCCTCAGTCTGCTGACAACTCTCCTACCAGTGCAGCCCAGTATGCCATTAGCCTTCTTGGCAACAAAGGCACACTGTTGGCTCATATTCAGCCTATTGTCCACTGTAACCCCCAGGTCCTTTTCTGCAGAGCTGCTGCTTAGCTAGTCAGTCCCAAGCCTGTAGCAGTGCATGAGATTCTTCCATTATAAATACAGGACTTTGCATTTGACCTTGAACCTCAGGAGATTTATTTTGGCCCAATCCTTCAATTTGTCTAGGTCAGTCTGAATCCTAGCCTTACTCTCCAATGTATCTACTACTTCCCCCAGCTTGGTGTCATCAGTAAACCTTCTGAGGGTGCACTCTATGACATCTTCTAGGTCATTGATGAAGACACTGAACAAAACTGGCCCCAGGACCAACCCCTCAGGCACTTCACTTGATACCAGCTGCCAGCTAGACATTGAGCCATTGGCTACTGCACTCAGAGCCTGATGATCTGGCCAGTTTTCTGTCCATGTTACAGTCCATTCATCAAACCTGTACTTCCTTATCTTGCCTGCAAGTATATTGTGGGAGACTGTACCAAAAGCCTTGCTAAAGTCAAAGTATACCATAGCCACTGGTCTCCCCAAAAGCATGACTTGCCTTTGGTGAATCTATAGCAGTAAGCATGTGCCAGAGCCATTCTATTCTACCTTGGAGGCTACTCAACCCTAGCACAGCCTTCTGAGCATGTTTCAAAGGGAAGCACAGAGCTAATACAGCTATGTACAATTAAAATGTGCATAAATGTCAGCAATTGTATTTATGTGACTGCCTAAGTGCCACAGAAACACATACAGATAAAACAGGAATTATCTCTAAGAGCGTGAAGGATGAACTAATTCCTGGCAGATAAAAGGAGTTGGGGCTTTACCATGTCAGTTGCTCCAAAGTAACTACCTATGTGCTTATTCTTACCTTATGGAAGATAAAAGCCAAACTGTGATAGTTTACCCTTTTTCATTGAGGGCTTAAATCACCGCAGTTTAAGTTTGACTGCTTCTCCTGGTCATTTATTTCCTATTTACCACTGAGGAATAGGGTTCCAATGGTGCCCAGTTTTGCCTGGTATCTTAAGATTCAGCTGCAATTCTAGAAATCTCAGCATCAAGAGGATATAGGCAAAAAGGAGGGTTTTCAGAACCGGGACACAAAGTTGATTAAAGGACAATCTTAATGGGAAAAATTAAAAGAACTAACTAATATATGGTTTGGAAAAGAAGCGATTAAATATCCAAGCAAATATTAGAATTGTTTAGATTGCTTCAGTGTGATACAGCCCAACAAAAAGAGATGACACTGATAGTGAAACATGTAGGTTGTATATCAGGAAAATCACAAATTGGGCTGCAAGACAACTTACTTCCCAAGAGAAAAGCATTAGTGGAACCCTGTTGTTCATGATTTAGGGAAGTGCTGGGGTATATACCACATGTATACTTCCATTGAAATTCTTCATACTATTTATAATGCTACAGGAACACTTAAGCGTCCCAGCAGCAACCAGCGCTCCATCAAAGTACACTGCTATGCAGACACATAAGGACAGATCCCATTTACCTTTCACTTGCCTAAGTGGAAAGACATAGCCATGTCTGCAGTTCTTGGTGTTTATGTACAATTTGGGATTCTATTTTATCTTGTGTGAGTACTTGCCAGAAATAAGGAAGGGGAAGAGAGCCCTCCCACTTTTTGACCTAATAGTCTAGTGAGTAGGGCACTTGCCCAGAGTGGATCAGGTTTGAACTTGTATCTTGTGCTTCCAAACAAAATACTCTAGTAATCACTAATCCACAGGGCAGGCAATGCCCAGTAACTACTGTCCCTACCCTTGCAGCTAGCGCAGAGCAAAGTGTTTTTAATATAGATTAGATGAACAGCACTGGGAAAGTTTCTGTCCTTCTAGGTCCAGCAATGTCTACATGTGCTTCCCACTGTGCAGTTGGTACTACTCAGTAATTTAGTACTTGCTTCAGCAAGTACTAAATGACTGCGCAGTATCCGCTAGTACTGTGCAGTCCCAGCAACGCATGGCTTGTTTCTGACCCTACAGCACAATAGCAAGAAGCTCATTGCTATTGTGCGGTAGAGGTGATGTCATGGTTAGTGCCTGTCAATGCTACATTGCCGTAGCAATGAGTTACATCACTGTAGCATGTTGTATAAATGTGCATACTGAATCACAGAGCTTCTGAGTTACATGCTTCCTCCTAGACCCACATATTTCCTTCAGTTGACTAATCAATGGGACAGCTATAGGAGCAGGGCTTGAGAGGGGTCTGGGTAATTCCTAGCTGGTGGACCGAACACTTTTCAGGGAAGCAGGAGATGCAAATTCAAACCATCTTTAGATGTGGGGGGTGGGTTTGTATCTGAGTCTCCTACTGCCTGAGAAAATACAGGGATGGAGAGATTGGGGTTGAGATTATTGAAGTGAGATTATTAAATCCCTGGCTGCTGCTCCCATGGGGTGGCATGCCTGCCCCTCTTTTCAAAATCCTATGCAGAATACTGGACCATTAGTCTAATCCAATATGACACTTCTTATGTTTTTATGAAACTACCTGGCTGATTACTGATCTGCTGCAAAATGCTGTGGGCTGCATTAAGGTGGCCCTTGATATATTTCACTGCCTTTTAGTACTTCAGTGTGACAAACAACCTACAGTAAAGGATCCCCGATTTATGCTGTTGTATTGTGGAAATTATGAAGAATACAAAGCGTTTGGGGCTCCTTGAAGAATCATGTTGCTGTATAAACCTTAAAATATTATTCATAACTGTGATTATTATTAAAATAATAAACATCTCATTACAGAACCAGCAGGACCAATTCTCAGGTACTACTTTGAGTTATCCCTGGAAAATGCATCAATATGAGATATACTGACATAGCTTCTGGACACATGCATTCTGATAACTTCCACTTTTGCCATATATTTATTATTGTTAATTAGCACAACTGGAGGCCATGTTTCAGAACACAATTTTTACTACTCATTGGAAGCTATAACATAAGTAATATTTTCTGTTTATTAATGTTTTGGATTTTCAAAGGGATTTTTACTACCACGTTTACTTGCAAGCCTCATACACTTTTCTCCCCAAATTCAGCCTCCAAAACTGAATTGCTCGTTCATGAGTGGAACAGGTTCACTGACAGTTTTGGTCAATCAGCCGTTGCTTGTGTGGAAACAGCTAATGGGTTTTATCTGCAAGCTGCTTGTGGCAGCAGCGATGACAGGGATCTTGGTTTCCTCTGATAAAGAAAATTGCAAATTCTCTGATAAAAATGTGCAGATTCTCTGATAACACCCCCCCCAAGTTCACAATTAAAATGAAATGCCACTATATCTATATAGGTATTAATTGAACACAATGTTTTATTGATATAATTACAGTTTTAAAGCAATTTGGAAGTCTACCAGTGCCTCAATCAAATAAATTCTAAATACCTATAAATTTTTGCATTTGATTTTTGGTTTATCATGGAAAAACAGAGCTTCCCCTGCCATCTTAGCTCACAGAACGCAGTCCAGGCCCCTCACTCCCCCCCACCCCACCCCAGCCCCCTAGCCCCGTTGCTGTCCCTCACTCCCTCACTAACCCCCAACCTCCTGGACCTGCTGGTACCCCTCACTCCCCCACACATTACCCCCATCCCTGCCAGTGCTCCTCACTCTCCACTCAGGCCCCTGGCCCTGCTGGTACCCCTCATTCCCCCCCATAGCACCCCTGGCCCTGTTGGTGCCCCTCACCATACCCTGCAGATCCCCTACCCTGCCAGTGCCCCTCACTTCTTCCCCCACAAACCCCCTGCCATGCCAGTGCCCCTCACCCCCCACCCACACCTGCCAGAGGGGGGCCCCAGCTGCCAGGGCTATGAGGCCAGCGACTCAGTTCCACAGCCCCCAGGCCTCTGCAGCAGCCCCCGAGCCCAGGCTGCTGCCTGCAGGAGGCAGAGGCTGCTGCAGCAGAGCAGAGTGCAGAGATTGACTCCCCCTCTGCCGTGGGTAGCACAGCTAGAGGGTAACCCATGTAGGGGTAAGTGCAGGCTGCTGTGGGCTCAGATGGAGTGGGGCCAACTCTCCACCATGGTATGTGCTCCCGGGGTGGGCAGGTGGACTCATGCCTCCTAGATCTATGCACATGGGCGGGGATGGGGATGGGCTGCCTGCTATGGACTTGGGCTCCCTACTCTGCTGCCCTCCCCACAGGACCTCCACAGCCTGGTGGGTGGGATTTGGAACTGCAGGGCAGAGTGCAGCAAGGCAGGGAGGCTCCTTGATGCTGTAAGCTCTGCGCTACCCTGGAGACATACTCCCTGCCCACCAAGATTACTCATTACTAGCCAGGGAAATGTCTGAAGTCTTTCCCCATCTTTTGAATTTCACTTCAAGCTATCTTAGGGAACTCCCTACTCAGGTTTTCGAGGATAGCTTGCTCTGGTATCTATCTTTGCTAATGCATTGGAGGGGGCAATATGGGTTTTTAACTCATAACTGAAGATTTGATTAGGCACTGAGTCTTGTTATGGTTAAGTGTTGTAATACTTATATTTCTTTAAGAATCTAGCCCTGATTTCGTGGGGGATGCACGAAGTCTGCAGTAAGTAAGGGACCCCTAAAACATGGAGCATAGCAATACAGAACAAATAAGAGGTAAGCCATTAAAGTAATGCACAGAAGAGATGATTACCAGGTCAGGATATAACTGAAGCAACCAGCTACACTGAACCTACTTGAGCTCCTTCATACAGTGACAAGGTTCCTAGAGTAGAAACACTACAGAACTAACCAGAAACACTAAACAAACTGAGTGTGCAGGTCACTTCCATCACAGATTATATGTTACTGCCAAGCAACCAAACAGAATCAACTGTTCTGTTTTAATTCCTCAGCTACATAATTCAGCTGCTTAGGATGGTCTCTCTACACTTGACACGGTGCAAGTAGCAAGCACTAGGCGTGTGTGAAATGGGTCGTATTTGATTCGGATTCCTCCTGAATTGGGGACAGTGATTCCATTTGTTGAGTCACGATTGTCCTGATTTGATTTGGCCGAATCCGAATCTGAAGATTCAATATTGATTCAGAGAATCAGTGATTTTGGCTACAGACACAGCTTTAAATGTTTTTTCTACATGCCTTGAGGTACCAGACACAGCTTATGAATACTGCAATCCTGGGGTGGATAGAGTGTCCCATGGGAGTGTATCCCCCCTCTCCCCGCCAACGTGCTCCGTGGCAGACCCGGAAGTGGACTGGAAGTGCTTCTGGTCCACTTCTGGGTCCACCGCCAAATGCACTGGGGATTCCCTCTGCACTCCTGTGAGATGCTCCATGCACCCCAGCATCTCCGTGTTCATGAGCCACCTGGTAACCCTGAAAAAACATTTAAAGCTGTGTCTATGTCCTAATCATTGAATCTCTGCTCAATCGAATCAGTGACTGAAGCTTTGCACAGCCCTAGGAAGCACCTTCACTAGCCTGATTGTCATTATAAAAAGGAAGGAGAAGGTTGTATAGGGGCAGCTTCATTTTTATTTTGCTAAAAATCCTGAATAGTTTCTATTTAAGGTTTGTAATCCTCTCCCACTCCCTATCCCACAGAATAAAATAAACCTCCACACACATCAATCCCTGGTTTGCCCCAGCTCAAAACATTTTTGTTTTGTAAACACAAATTCCTTATTTTCATTACTATCTAGTTTTCTTACTAAAGTTGTTTGGTGAGATGGTGAGATATTAAATTGTGCATTACTGTGCTAAACCTTTTTAGAACTTATGCAAACTTTGTTTTAGCTATAAGCTTCATGAAAATAAATAATCACACCTCTACTACAGGGCGCCACATGCTGGAGTTAGGGTTCAAATTCACACCTGAAATTAGGTACTGGAATACCTAACTACTATGATTCAGTTTGAGTGAGTAAAGTACCTATAATGCCCACATAGTCAATGGAGAGACTCTGGAGGCATCTAATTGTGGTTCTGGTTTAGGTACCTAGGGACTCCACAAAGAGAATAGGGTGTGGCAGATACTTCCAAAGGGAGATTCAGAAAGCCCTGAAGTACCTAGAACTAGCTAAGCAAAGGGGTGTGGCTGAACTTCTGCTCTTCTCTGTTTATCTATCTGACTCATACTATTCCCATGAAGGGGCATGTCTACACATGCTGATTTAAGGCACATTAAGGGCATGGATTTACATGTGCATGCCCTTAATGCACCTTAAAATGGCATTTTTAAAATGGCAAAAACAGGTATCAAATTTAGGCACAGATAGCTAGAGCACCTTAATGCACATGTAGACATGCTAAGGCACATTAATGCTGTGTATGTCAACTGACTTGGGACTAACTTTAGTCCCAAGTCAGTCTGAACACTGCATTAATACACCTTAGTACATGCATGTGTAGATGCACACCTAAATCACCTTAATGCACATTAGGCAAATGCACATAAAGTTTAGGCACACATAAAAGAATGTGTAGACATACACAGGCATCTCTATTAACTTGCAGTTCACAATGCCAAGTTTCACTTCCAGTTTCTGAAGTTCGGCAATGGTACAGTGATGACATAGCCATGATGGTGCAGAAATTGTGAGAGGGGACATGGATTTCTTTGAGTGATCTCTTTTATTGGACCGACTGCATAGTTGGGACAGAGATATCCTTTTGAATGCAAGACATTCTTCTTCAGCCAGAAACCAGGATAGATAAGAACTTTTATAGACCAATTAAATTGTTCAGTTCTGAGGAGAAAAGCCAGCACTCTTAGTTAGGCAAT
Source organism: Crocodylus siamensis (assembly GCF_052110815.1). NCBI lineage: Eukaryota > Metazoa > Chordata > Crocodylia > Crocodylidae > Crocodylus > Crocodylus siamensis. Next base: position 48,316,039 of record NC_143402.1, on the reverse strand, counting down.
TAATTCATGACAATGCTTTCTCCACTCACTGCAGGAATGGGATGCCTGAGCTGAGATCCACTTTAGCCTTTGGGGATTTAAGGCACTGTTTCCTGCTTCCCAGGAGAGTGTTCTAACCACCAGGCCGTGAAATCAGCCAGAAAAGAGTGTCTTGGAAAAGGAACATTTTCCACCTCTTTTGTTGAAGCCAGGCCAGTAGGCAGTGGAGTGAACAAGTTATGGGCCAGAGAGGAGAACATACAAGAAAAAGCCTACCCCTGTAACATAGGAATTAGGGAAACTACATTATGATATTTGTTGCCAGCATTAGTTTTGTTTGATAGCCAATAACTATCTAATGTAAAAGCTGGAAGCAAGTAAAAGGGAACATGCTATACCTTGTGGTTAAAGCATTTCCCTAGGAAGAGGGAGTCCTGAGTTCCAGTCATTGAGGCCAGCTTTGTTTGTGCTTCACACATGGTTTTGACATGCTGATTGAAATGGAACTTTCCTGTGTGCATGTTAAAAAAGGAAAAATGTCTCCAAAAATTAATATTTTTTTCTGAAAAAAGTGGCAAAAAGGCAGTTTGGGTGCATCCAGATGAGCACAAATATGTGCTTTGCAATGCTGCAGACCCATCTGCAGTGTCACAAACTGCATGCACCACACATGCAGGTGTTCACTGCACTGCTAATTTGCAGTATGGCAGGTTTTTTTGACACTGTGAGATCCTCAGTGCCTGAATAAATCATGAAGCAAATCCTCAAGGAATCCATTTCTAAGCAGTTGGAGGTGAAGAAGGTGATTAGGAGCAGTCAACATGAATTCAACCAAGGCAAGTCACGCTTGACCAACCTGATTGCCTTCTATGATGAAATAACTGGCTCTGTGGATGCAGGGAGAACAGTGGGGATGATATACCTTGAGTTTAGCAAGGCTTTTGATACAGTGTCCCACAACATTTTTGCAAACTAGCTAAGCAAGTAGGGGTTGGATAAATGGGCTGTAAGGTGGATACAAAACTGGACAGATAATCAGGCTCAAAGGGTAATAATCATATATGGCTTGATACTGAGTTGGCAGCTGACATCAAGTGGAGTGCCCTATGGGTCAGTCCTGGGGCCAGCTTTGTTCAATATATTCCTCAACAATCTGGAAGAAGTACAGCCTTGGAAAGTTTGGGGATAACACCAAGCTGGGGGGAGTAGTAGATATGATGGGGTAAGGCTGGGATTCAGGGACAGCTAGACAAAATGGAGGATTGGACTAAAAGGAATGTCATGAAGTTCAATAAGATGTGCAAAGTCCTTCACTTAGGACAGAACAATCCCATGCACATGTACAGACTGGAGACTGACTGGCCAAGCAGCAGCTCTGCAGATCTGGGAGTTACAATGGACAATAATCTGAATAGAAGCCAACAGTGTGCCCTTGTTGCAAAGGTGGCTAACAGTGTACTGGGCTGCATTAGTAGGAGCGTTGCCAACAGATCAAAGGAAGTGATTCTTCCCCTCTATTTGGCACTGCTGAGGCTACATCTGGAGTCCTGTGTCCAGTTTTGCCCCCCCCACTACAGAATGGATGCAGACAAGTTGAAGAGAGTCCAGCAGAGGGCAACAAATGTGGTTAGAAGGCTGGGGAATACGACTTCTGAAGTTAGGCTGAGGGAACTAGGCTTATTTAGTCTGGAGAAGAAAAGACTGAGGGAGTATTTAATAATAGCTTTCCAGTACCTGAAGGGTGGTTACAAAGAGGATGGAGCTGAACCATTGTCAGTGGTGGCAGATGACAGAAAAGGAGCAATGGTCTCAAGTTGGAGCAAGAGAAGTTTGGGTTATATATTAGGAAAAAATTCTTTATGTAGGAGGGTAGTAAAGAACTGGAACAAGCTCCCCAGAGAGATTGTGGAATCCCCATCCTTAGAGGTTGTTAAGACCTGGATAGACAAAGCCTTGGCTGGGATTATATACTTATGGATAGTCGTGCTTTGAGCAAAGAGTTGGACTAAATGACCTCCTGAGGTCTCTTCAAACCCTAATTTTCTATGATTCTATAAGTTGTGGGAATCATATTTTCCTCTTCATGTAGGTATCTACCTGGGAATACTGCTTTGAAACTCACTGAAATAAAGGATAAAAAAAAGTCTGGCTGAGTGTAAACTACTGTAAAAGAGTCCCCTTTGTACTCTCCACTTCTGGGCATTGATATAACAGAAGCCCCTTCTTGCCTGCAGCCTCCCCCCTACCCCTTTCACGCATTTCTTTTTCCTTCTAAGTATTGGCAGAAACCTAGTACACTCATTGCATGGGTGTGGCAAGGCTTGGAGCAAGCCAGAAAGTTGAAGTTGCTTTCTGTAGGAGAAACCTACAAACTACATCTACATTTCAGTTGAGCTAAGTGCCACTAAAGAAAACAAAAGAACTAAAATATCCACTTCAAAGCAAAGCCTTTAAGAGACAAGAAAAGCCAAGGGTGCATTGAAAACATGACTGTAAATATATCTTTGTGAACTCATTCCCCGTTTGATTAAGACCTATTTCCCAGAGCAAACTTCCCATATCTGGCTAAAGTTTTATGAGAAATCAGTCTACATGACTGCATCTAATCTAACTCACTTACTGTCCCCAGTGGCCTTTGATCCTCACTACCTCACATTGCTTTTGTATATATTTCTCACGGTGCATTTTTATTTTTCATCTATCTCATCTTTGCCCTGACATTCTGTATTTTATGTTTTATACTTTTTAACTTTTAATGAATGTATTCTTTAAAGTAAGTCATACCTTCTATTACTAAATTTATTATTAAAAGACTGCATTGGGATTGTAATCACTGGAATGGTATTGCTGTATTGGGCTGGTTCTCTGAGTGAATATGAGTATGTATGAATCAGTAGGTAACTGAATAACAAAGCAAGAGCCTCTGACTGTTAATTGACAATAGCCTAGTCAGAGGAACTTACTATTACAAAAGTCTACTCTACAAGCCATTTTAAGCTAATCAAGCCACCTTGAACCTGCAACAACATGGCCATTGAGTCAGTCAAGTCAAGGGTGGACTTCCAAAACTGCACCATGGGGCAGAACAATGAATGTGTCTGACAGCTGTCATGCACTACTCAAGACCCACATGGGACAGTGACCTCTGGATTGGGCAGCCAAGTTGATTCTGGGGGATCACAGAAGTCTGCCAGAAAAGGATAAAAAGCAGTGAACCTTCACCCTTGGATGCGCCCTCTCATCCAGCACCTGACGTACTGAGAGAGAAGGACAAGCAAGTGACCCCCTTCTGGAGAAGACATGGTCTTGGAGGAAGCTGGCCATTGACAACAGACTCCAGCACCCCGGATAGGCATAAACCAACCTAGGCGTTATATTACCATTGCAGCAATTGCATGTGTGAGTGTGAGTATGTGTGTGTCAGTGTGTGTTAAGGTGGCCACTACCCCTTATAACTCAAAATTTGCATTTATGATTTTATTGGTAACTTCACATCCCATACAATAAATTAGAATTTATTATGATCCTGTGAGTTGGTCCTTTGTAGCCAACACTACTAATGAACCAATGTATCCAAGTTAAAGTAAATGCATGGAAACATAAATGGTTTAATGCCAAAGGGCACATCTACAAGTTCATTAAAGCATTTTTGCTAATGTGCATTAAATTTAGTACCTCCATTGTGAGGTACTAGAAAAAGGTGCATTAGCCTTTTTTAATGTGCACTAGTGAAAGCACATGGTTTTATTTGTGACACTTTAATGCTCATTAAAATAGACTAATACATATTAAAGCACATGTGTAGATGTGCCCACTATACTCCATTCCAGTAATGGCCTGAGAGAGACATTCATGGCATCTGTTTTTCCATTAACTCTATCCCTGAAAATGAATGTAAATAAAAATATTTCATTTTATATCCATGGAATGAAAGGGCTATTATGACTTCTTAAATTCTTTCTCCATAAGACAGCAGTTCTGGGGAAGCAGAAAACAGCTCAATTCTGCACAAAAGGGTGTTAGACAATCTCCCCTGCAGGAACAGACCTTAGTTGCTACTGCTGAGATTTTACAAAGGCACCTATGGGACACCACTGAATTTAAGTGGGACTTGGGTGTTGAATTCCATTGGCACCTTAGGAAATCACTGCTATGGAAGCCAGATGGGCTTGGTAAGGGTTAACACAGGAGAGACCTTAGAATCACAGTTTTCCTGCCTTTGAGAAGCATTCCAAAATCAGAGTGCTGGCGGTGCAGACAGAAACGCAACTCCCAGATATAACTCAGAACCATTTATGCGAAGCATTCTTGAGTTACAACAATACCTCAAATCAAACAGAAGTTCACTGCTGGTTCCTGGGCGGGAAGGATTCTACCTGCACCTGGGAGCCTGCAACCAAGTTCCCATAGCAAGAGCCAGCCTCTCTGCCAGTGCTTACTGTTTTCAGAATCGGAGGGGGAGAAGGCAACAGAGGGAGCTCATTCTTGGGGCTTCCCAGCTGGTGCTAAAGGATGGGGTGGGTGAATTGGAGCTCCCCTCACCTCAGGGAGGGGGGCTGCAATACACCCAGACTAGGGTTACCATATTTCCAGGTCAAAAAAATAGGACACCTGTCACTGGGCAGGCAGGAGGGGGGCTGGGGGAATATGCTGGGTGGAGGCGGCAGTGACATGCCAGTTCCCTGCCCCTGCCCATTCTGTAGCCCCTCATTGACAAGACACCCTCCTCACTCACAAACAGCAGTACCCTTCCCCCCAACCCTTGCTGGTGCCCCTCACTCCTGATCCGCAGCTCCCTGTCCCCCTCCTAGCCTTGGTGGTGCCCCTCAATCTTTACCCACAGTCCATGCCCCCTTGCCAACCCTGCTGGTGGCCCTCACTCCTGACATGTGGCCCCCTGGCCCCCAGCCCTGCTGGTGCCCCTCACTCCTGACCCACAGACCCTGCCTCCCAGCCCTGCTGTCCAAGCAGCTTCCACATTGCACACGCGCACGTGTGTTTTCTCTCTCTCTTTCCACCCCCCACCCCCGGCTTGCCAGAGCCCATGCGGGGAGCACATGTCTCCTGAAAGCCAATCACCTTGCCTGCTGCTCCCAGCCCCAAACAGCCAGCCCTGGAGAACAGAAAACTATGACATTTACACTTATTTTAAAAACCCACCCGGATGCAGCACAGGGATCCAAAAAAGAGGACATGTCCAGAAAAACCTAGACATATGGTAATATAAACTGAAGTCTCTATGCTCCATTTACCCCCTACCATTCTGAAAACAGGGACAGGTTGGGAGCTCAGCAGACATGTTTCAAAAGAAGCTACACTTTGAAACATCTTTATCTGATACCTCATGCAATGAGGGGTCAGATTTTCACCCAACTGGCCATCTATTAAGCTGTTTCCAGCCATACACTTGTGTTTGGTCACAGCTATAAACTGTTTTCTGTGGCCAGATCAGGGAAAAATTTTCACTTCTGTCTGCCCATACCTCTGGTGGTAGGCTCATACAGGGTCCAAGGTACAGGAACTCAGTGGTCGACTTCACGGTGAATCTACAAACTAGAAATGGTGACCAGCCATCTCTGGCAGTTGAAACTATGCAGTGTCCTTCAGGATAATGCAAGACCAGGAAGCCTTGGACACTAAGACAGAAGTATGGTCTTTATTTTTTAATGTGAAAATGGAGTAACTTCAAACAGGCTGTAAAATGGGGAGGAGGACAAAGTCAAGGAGAAACTGGAGATATCACCCTGTGACATGTACTTTGCCTTCTTCAAGATATGATATTAGCCTTTACTATAGTGCTACTGCCCTGCTATAATGCTCTGATTTTACTTGGGTAAGGAGATGGGGCTGACTGTGGAACTGTAGCCAGAGGGGTATTACTGAATTACTAGACAATAATGCAATACACTCTGATGACCAAGAGAAGCATCTGCTAACTAACTGAAGTTTCTTAAACTCTGAGATACCAAGGTCTGCTACTAATCAATTTGATTGACTACCCATTTGCTTCAGCCTCCCAGATTCAGCCACCTCTACTGGCATTTTGTGAATGTTAATGCCACTTAAGCAGTCATATGATGGATCATAATTTCCATTCACTACATCATTCCACTGCAAATCAGCAACAAAGGCAGGTTGCTATTGTTCTTCAGACCAGTTGCTAAGGAACCAATCACAGGAAATTTGAGGCCCACTGGCTGTAACTCAAGCAAACCTTACTTAGCATTCTCCTTACTTCCAAGATGAATTCAGTGTAGGCAGAGAAGAGCAGAACTAGCAAACTGTGATCACAGAGCTGGAATGTTTCCTTTTAACTAAGGATCTTAAAGTGTGTTACTTAAAATATCACTGCTCAGTGGGTACTAATTGTCGCTTTTCACCCACTCTAGGCTGAATCAGGTAGGAAATATGAGATGACAGCAACACTACATAGCAGGACAGGACATGAGCATTGTGACCTGTGGATATTACAAGAGGACTTTAATGATAAATTGTATGGCATATTTAGCTACATAAGAGTTCTGCTGTTTTCTGTTATTGTTAGGGGCAAGTTTGGTTTGCTCACTCTCCATTCACTGTTTGCTGGTTACTTAAGTTACATCGTCTAGAATGAGTGAGTCGGTTTGTGGAAACTCTAAGCATGCGCATGGAGGCTGTGCTAGAGGGCTTTCCCGAATTGTAACCTTCTGACCTAGTGATGTCAGTGGCACACCTGCATATATTATCATGTGCACCGAAGCTTTCAGTTTTGGCAGGAAAGTGTAGAAGATTGGCAGATGTAGAATCCATACACTTCTGAGGTGGTTGTGATTTTGAATGGCTAACATGAGTGAAAGTATCAGTTTGGCATGACTGATAAGTGATTGATATATGAATGTGCATTTTGATTGCTTCTATACATCAGGTGATTTTAGCTTTATAAGGGCAATCAGTTCTGGTGTGAGAGAGTGACCACCACGGACTAGTCAGAAAGTGGACCTGTGTAGATGGCAGTGTCAGACTTTGGCCTGAGTAAGCCTCAGTTCAGTTTGTGAGGGTTGTGGATCTTAGAAACTTTGGTCCAAGCAGACCAAGATCCAGCCGGTGAAGGCTGTGGCTCTGGGAGACCCTCAGTGGAATCAGGAGATTCCATCACTCCACTGAATCTGGGTAAAGTTTCACCCTAGCTTTACTCCTGGTTGGTGTTTTGTGCTAAGGGAGCTTGGACAGGGTATCACTGGTTGATCCCATATGTGTGTCACAGGAAGGTTTGTGTGTGAACTCTGTGCAACGGAGGCTAGTTTGTTGGTTCACAGGTACATTTTGGACATGTGTTAGTGGCTATGTTGTATGGTATCCTTGGTATACGTGGGTGAATCAGTACTTACTTGCCATCAGCTGAAACAAGTGAAAGATCAGTTGGAAGTTTGCCTGAGTGAACTGCCTGAGCCAGGCTGCATGAAATGCTGGGGTTGCCTAGCAACCATCACCCATGTTCCTTGTGGCAGAGGGAAAAGATCTGCTTGCTTGCACTCAAAGGATTCAGATGTAACTGTTTATAGGACTTGCATATTGGCTTGATATATGGCTATGGTCAGTAGTAAGCACTGGGCTGCTGCACATGTCCTAAATGCGCATTCAGTCCTACGCAGTCCTGGCGGCGCACAGTTATTTTTAGACACTACATCACTGCAGTAACAAGCTATGGCAACGTAGCACTGGCATTACGGTTTGTGTCCATCGATGCTACCTCACCATAGCTTATTTCTACAGTGACGTAACATCTCATGTAGACGTGCCCAGTGTGTATAGTAGTTTTTGGTTGTGAAATTATAAATAGTTATTGTTGTTAAGACTGTAATATGGAGCTGTTACTCTTTACACTATAGTTTGTTAAACTTCTCATGTAGCTGTGTTTATTTATAGTACAAAATACCCTCACACAAGCCTGCTGGACACCCAGCCTTAGTCATTATTTATTTCTTGAACCAGTGTTAGCTGGCCCAGAGTGCCTAATTCTGAACCCTGCTTTCACAAAGGGGAAAAAGTCTCTATTGTTTCAGGCTCATGTATTATAAAATTTAAGCTGTTAACACAAGGTAAATTTATTAGCACATTTGGGCTAATTAATATAATTACCAGGTGGAGTTCTCCCCCCAGTATTACTTCAACTCATCTCTCTAAAGCAGTGATTCTCAGCAGGGGTGTTGCAGCACCCTAAGGTGCCTAGAGATTAGAGGTATGCAAAGTGGGCCTTATTCAATTTGGATTTGGCTTAATTCGGGGGAAAGTAATTTGATTCGTTGATTTGGATCACTGTCCTGATTGAATTCAGCTGAAACCAAATCTGAAGAGTCGATGCTGATTTGGAGAATCAGCCATTTGGCCATAGACACAGCTTTAAATGTTTTTTCTGCATACCTCAAGGTACCAGGTGAGGCTTGTGGATGCTGAGATGGTGGGGTGGATGGAGCGTCCCACAGGAGAGCGGGGGGGCCCCTGTGTGCTCAGTTGTGGACCTCCCCACACACATACACCCTGGCTCAGCGATCAACTGCAGGGGGACCCTGGATTCCCCCCCAGATTTAGGAGGCACCAGTCACCGAGCCGGGGGCTGGGGTCCACTCCATTGCAGACTCAGAAGTGGAGCAGAAGTGCTTCTGGTCCACTTCCCAGTCCATCATCGAGCACACTGGGCCCCCCACTGCACTCCTGTGGGAAGCTCCAGCCACCCCACCATCTCAACATTCACAAGCCGCCTGGTACCTTGAGAAATGTAGAAAAAACATAAAGCTGTGTCTATGTCCAAATCATCAAATCTCTCTGAATCAATTTGGAGGGTTCTGATTCAATTCACAGAGATTAAAGGGTCTCCTGATTTGATTCAGATTTGGAGATTTGGCCTCTGAATCGAGCCGAATCTCCACTAAATTGAATCAGCGACCAAAATCTTCACACAGCCCTACAAGAGATCCTTTCAAGGGTGCTGTGGCATACCATTGTGCAAACCCAAATGATTCACAAGATAAACCCAGATATTTCAAATAGGAATCCATAATGTATATTTTCCTTACTTATTGTTGTTTTCTTGGTATGAAAAGGGTAATGAAGGTTTTGGTTTGATCTGGAACAGGTGTTAACCTTCGCAATACTTTAGCATAGATAAAATACCTCTCTGATCCTGTCTTGTGCAAATTCTGTTAAAAACTTAGTCTAGTGTAAATCCAGACTGGCTCTGCTGATCTCAGTGGAGTTGCTCCAGATTTACACTTATATCAATGGGAATGGAATTTGGCCCATTGCTTGATATCTTAACAACAGTATCCAGGAACATTAACTTGTTTTCTGTGAGCTTGAACATGTAAAAGTCTATGCAAGAGAGAAAACTCTCTAAAGCAACAGCCTCAACTCCAAAACATTTCATCTGACTATGTAGAAAATATCAGAAAATAACTGTTGATACTAATGGGAATGAAAAAAGTGGGGTGGAGGGTGGGGAGCAGAAATCACTCTGAAGTTGCGAAGTTACTACTCTATGCTCTGGGCACAGCAGGGAGAAGGCAGCAAGCATGGGCCTTGCTACAGTTGAGAAGTAGCAGCTTCCCTGGAGAGAGATTGAGATTAATAATGACAACAGACTCTCCCTGGAAGAAGCTGTGTTATCTTTCAGCCTGTAAGGCAGCAAATGCAGGAGACCTTGTTCATACTGTGTCAGAGTGTGGGAATTATTTCCTCTGGGATCATGACAAAGAAAGTGAGTTTCCATCCTTTTTCTGGAATATGACACTATAGCAAGGCAGCAGCATCTTGGGCTTTCAAGGAAGTGGCTTTCAAAGCAACAGTGGTACAGATTTCAAGGGTTTGTGAGAAAAAAAATAAAACAGAGAAACAAAAATAATAAAAAAACCAACACCTTCCTGCTTTCCCCAAGCTTTTGGATTTGGCTCTGAAAGCTCTCAGAAAGCTTTTGGGTTTGACTCTCATTTGGAAAAAAAAAGGTCAAGTTTGGAAAAAAAAAAAAGGTCGATAGGGCCCAAGCATTCTGAATCTACATGAGATGCTGAATGCAGTCATTACTGCGCAAGTACTAAATGACTGCATAGTAACCTGAGTTACTGCACAGCAGCACCAAACATTTTTTTCACAACTCTACTGTGCAGTATCCTAATACTACTATGCAGTAGCATCACATCACTGTTTTTGTTATGCAATTCTGCTGCGGAAATGTGTAGACATGGCCAGTGTAAAATGTACAAGCTGGTTTGCAGGGTTGCAATTGAAACTGGACAAAGGCAGGATTTCCAGTTCATGGGGAAAGGTTTTTTGAAACAAGAAATATTGCACAAAATTTCCTGTGAACTGGATATTGAGAAGCTTATGTTTTAGAAACATAACATACAGTGCTTCTGAAAGGAAGGATGCTCTCCAGATCCTGTATTTTTTCAGTATAATTGATATTAGCAGCCAAGCTGACAGGAATGTCAGTTTTACCAAGCAGCTGCTTGGGATTCTAGGGAATAAGACTCCCTTTAGAGCTAAGGCTCCCAGGGCCTTCAAGCTCCGAGCTCCATGCAAAGAAGCCCGGGAGCTATGGAATGGCTGGCTTTCCTGGAGCCAAGAGCCCCAAAATTTAAAAGTCCTGGGCCTGAAGCCATCTGCTTGAGTCTTGTCTGACCCCTGGCAAGACTCAAGGCAGGCACATGTGCTTCAGGTACTAATGGGACTTCCAAGCCACCCTTCTGCCCCAAACCCATTCCGCTGGTACACATCATAACAGAAAAGTTTAGCCCTCTGGCTACAAGCCAAAATCCAGCCCCCTAGCTGTATAAGAAAGTCTAGTTCACAGGCAAATCACAGTTCCTTATTAGTAACCTACCTAGTGCAAGGTCTGCAGTGATCTTGTAACCTTAGTGTAGCACAATATAGTAGTTAGGATTCCTCAGGAAGCCTCTCAACCACAGCCATCAGGGAGGAGCTCTTTCCCTAGCAGCCTATAAGGACAACCTTCTTCTGGGCTCAAGCTCTGGACTTATATAGGGCCTAGGTCCTTCCACTCCAGGTCTTGTGATCTCCTAGCTATCACAGGTGCTTTCTTTTAAGCTAACTAGCTGGTTTTTATAGCCACTCCTAAGGGCACTTGTACACGTGGAGAAGGATTTAGTCCTTAGGATTGCATTCTATGCCCTCTAAATTGAAATGGTGGGTTTTTAATTGAAACCCGCCATTTCAATTTAGGTGTTTCCATCACTGTTACAGTGAGGGACTTGAACCTTTTTTTTTTTTTTGGCAGAGCAGCCAGCAGCTGGAGTCAAACTGCCAGTGGGCCAAGTGGCCCCTGAACTGTGAAAGACCCAGGTCCTTCCCTCCATGGCAGCAGCACCCCCTGGGGCCACCCAGGTAGGCTGCTAGGGGGCCAGGTGCTGCCCCAGCTAGAAGACAGCATCCAGCCTGATCCAATTCTTCTCTGACCCCAAGCTGGGGCAGCACTTTGTCCACTAACAGCCTACCCAGGCAACCCCAGGGAGTGCAGCTACCGTGAAGGGAAGGACTGCCCCCCTCCAGCTCAGGGGCTGCTTGGCCTGCTAAGACCTCACCCCCAGACATGGGAGAGATAGGCAGGTCCACTGAACGACAACAACAGACCCTTCACAACTTTTGCCTTCAGCAGGTGCCTAAGCCTTTTTTTTCCCCACAGAGCCTGCCTGCCTCTCCCCTTGCTGGGCGCTGAACTGACTAATAGCTGCTATGCATCATTGTAAACTAAGCTATATCATAATGTAGTTTAGTTTGTAATGAAGCAAACTCATTTGAAACCCCCCAAAAGCTTGCATGTGTACAGCTTGATGCTATTAAGCCTCACAAAGTAACATCCTACATCTTTTTGAACAGGGACCGGGGCCTCCCCCTCACTGGGATCCCCAACAGACCCAGGGGAGGCACTGCCAGGCCCAAGGTCAGTGAGGAACCAGTCAGGGAACTTCTGGTGGGACTAGACATGTTCAAACCAGCAGGTCCTGATGATCTCCACCCCAGAGCACTGACGGAATTAGCAGAGGTCATTGTGGGACCCCTGGCACAGGTTTACGAGCACTCATGGTGCTCTGGTAAGGTGCTGGAGGCCTGGAAAAGGGCCAATGTGGTCCCCATTTTCAAAAAAATGAGGAAGGAGGAGCCAGGAAACTACAGGCCTGTTAGTCTTACCTTGGTCCTGGGAAAGCTCTTTGAGAAAATTATCCAGGAGCACATCTGCGAGAGACCAGCAGGGGAGATCATGCTTAGGGGCAACCAACATGGGTTCATTCGAGGCAGGTCCTGTCAGACCAACCTGGTAGCCTTCTATGACCAGGTCACAAAATCCTTGGATGCAGGTGTCGCAGTGGACATAATCTTTCTGGACTTTAGGAAGGTCTTTGACACTGTCTCTCACCCTGTTCTCTTTAAAAAACTAGTTGACTGTGGCACTGATGCCTACACAGTCAGATGGGTCACAAATTGGCTAGACGGCCTCACCCAGAGAGTGGTGGTGGATGAGTCATTTTTGACCTGGAGGGACATGGGCAGTGGGGTCCCCCAGGGCTCGGTCCTTGGGCCCGCACTGTTCAACATCTTCATCAGTGACTTGTATGAGGGGATGAAAAGCACCTTGTTCAAATTTGTGGATGACACTAAGATGTGGGGAGAAGTAGGCAGGCTGGAAGAGAGGGACAGGCTGCAACTAGATCTAGACAGGTTACAGGGGTGGGCAGATGAGAACAGGATGGGTTTCAATATGAACAAGTGCAAGGTACCGCACCTGGGGAGGAAGAACCAGCACCATACCTACAGGCTGGGGAACTCCCTTCTAGTCAGCAGAGAGGCAGAAAAGAATCTTAGAGTTATTATTGATTCCAAGATGAGCATGGGCCGCCAATGTGAGGACATGGTGAGGAAGGCTAACTGCACCTTGTTATGCATCCACAGATGCATCACAAGCAGGTCCAAGGAGGTCAACCGCCCCCTCTATGCAACATTGGTCAGGCCGCAGTTGGAGTACTGCGTCCAGTTCTGGGCGCCGCACATCAGGAGGGATGTGGACAGCATTGAGAGGGTCCAGAGGAGGGTCACTGCCATGATCAGGGGCAGCAAGACAGGCCCTACAAGCGGAGGCTACAGGACCTGAACCCATTCAGCCTCCACAAGAGAAGGCTGAGAGGGGATCTGGTGGCCATCTACAAACTGGCCAAGGGGGACCAGCAGGCTATGGGTGAGTCCCTGTTCCCCTGAGCACTACCGGGAGTAACGTGGAATAACGGCCATAAGTTGACTGAGAGTAGATTCAGGATAGATATCAGGAGGCGCTACTTCATTGTCAGGGCAGCTAGGATGTGTAAGCAACTTCCAAGGGAAGTGGTGCTGGCCCCTACCCTGGGGGTCTTCAAAAGGAGGCTAGATAGACACCTAGCCGGGGTCATTTGATCCCAGCATTCTTTCCTGCCCGTGGCAGGGGTTGGACTTGTTGATCTGCTCCGGTCCCTTCCAACCGTACCAACTATGAAACTATGAAACACTTTCATCATGCGTACATGGTAATGGTGTCACATGTACAACTGCCCTAAATGCCCTGTTTCCCAGTAGTACTGTGGTACAGCTAGGTCTTTGCAGTAGGCAGACAAGCGTACTTACTCTTCTCAGCTCTATTGGCCTATTGCTGTGCTACTACCTCAGCTATAAGCACCAGCCTAGGATATCCAGGTAGCCTGTCCTTTTGCTACTCTTTAGTCAGCACCCTAGTCGATCTGAACAATTCTCCCCTGCCAGCTCCTTCTTTCTAGTAACAAAGAGTCCCTAGCTTCCTGTTACAAGACCCCTGCCCCTCTCCTTTTCCCACAGCCTTCCATGGCTCTTCTCTCCTTAAATTCCACTAGATCTATTGACAGAGGACTGTTCTTAATGGTATCAGATACACAGCTCAATCAAATTAACATTTTCTGAATTCTAAGCAAAACACATTTTGGACTTTATAACATGCTAAACTGATCCAATTAAAGCCTGATGGGGCATCAAAGATGGTCTCTTGAAATTCTTATTCAGCCAAAACCTTAAATAAAAGTCTTTGTTTCCCTTCCCCAACCCCCCGCCCCAGCATGATTGCTCTATACAACCTTAAAGCAGAGAAAACCCTTATCTAGATGATTCAATTATATCCATTTCAGTTTTACAGGTGTTAACACTCTCCCTGATCACTTATCTTCTCATAAAAAGACTTGTTTTGTATATCTTGAATTCCTTCTCAAGTGATGTAAGCAATATTAAAACAGGATACTCTATTACTAGAATAGCACATAGGGAGATATATATATATTATATATGCATGAAGTGGAGAAGACAGCATGCAGGTAATCTTCAGAGAAGCAAATACACATTTTTGGGAAGGATTTGTCAAACATATATGTCAAACCATGTAAGGTTCATCAGTGGGTGTAAGCTACCATACCTGTCAACCAGTGAATGGGCAAACTGCAGCATGGATCAAGAACTCTGTGACACCCACAATGTTACAGTTTCCTGCTTTTTGGCTAATTAATTTTTCCATACAATAGTGTTTTCAAGGGCCTTGTTACACACTGCACTTTGAGCTGCTCAAATGTTGATCAGTATGGGTGTGTCTACACAACACATTTACTGCAGAGTAGACCAATTCACTCTGCAGTAAATGTCTTGATGTCTACAGGTGCAGGGCTGTCAGGTTGGAGTAAACTAATAAACCCCACAGCAGGCTAGTACTTGTAAATGCAAGTACTAGCCTGCTGCAGATTTTTTTTTATTTTGCAGCCATGCATGTGTAGATGCTGACTCAGCTGGCTGGAGCAAAAGGGTACTTCAATGTGGGGGCTGCCTGCCACCTATTCCTGCAACAGAGCACCCCTGTGCCCCAACCAACCCCTCCGTAGCATGTTAGACAGGGTTGGAGCAGCCCCAGGCTGCCAGGCTGACCTCCAAGGTGCCTTGCTATTTATGGCTGCTCTGACCCAGATCAATGTGCTGCAGTCCCAGGCCCACATGTAAACATGGTTCCCAGGAGCAATTAACTCAAGTGCAATAAGTGCAAGTTTGCTGCATCACATGAATATGTATATGTAAATATATCCTGTTAGTGCTAGCTTGCATTTGGAGCAATCAAACCTTAAGGATAAAAACCTTCTCTGACTGCACAGCTGTAACTTGCTATTAGAAGGCTGGTGAACAAGGTCCTAACTAGGAGCTGCAGCTGTCAGTTGCTACTACAGGCCTCGGGAACCAGGCCAGGTTTCTATCCCGGCTCTAGGTGGGGGTGTTTGATAGATGGGTTGGGGGGCAGGGGTGGACAATCCAGGGGTTAAAAGCTCCTAAAATTAATGTGTAACAAGGCCCCAACTTCTTCACTGTCAGAAAAAAGAAATAGCTTGCCATAGTGAGCTGCATTTCTTTTGCTATTTGGAAATGGGTATTTGAAAATGCAATTCATTCTCTAGGCCTGATTATCATGTTACCCTTACAGCAGGGGTTGTCAACCAGGGGTATGCGGACCCCTAGGGGTACTTAGGCTGAAGTGGGGACAGAGCACGCTATGGGGCACGGAGGCAGCATCTCCCCCAGTGCATTCCCATACTTGGCTTTTTACCCAAGGCAGGGGAGGAGTGTGCTGGCTGCTGCTGGCCCCATGCAGTACACCACTGCACCTCCTTGCCCGCCACCTTCACTCATTCTCTGTGCCCACTCCCAGGAGCAGGGCCGGGAGGGGAGCGAGGGCAGCGGTGCCCCTCTGTGGACTGCACATGCACTGCCTGGCTGGCTGGATGTGGGGGGCAGAACGGCTTGTACGCCACAGCCACCACTACCACCACCACCGCCGCCACTGCCCCTACCTCACCCCTTTACCCGCACACACACTTACTTTCTGGGGACTGGGGTGTCTGTGTGTGTTACTGTATCTGTGTGTGCCTGTTTGTGTGTATATCTGTCTGAATATGTGTGTCTCTGCGTGCATCTGTGTCTGTATCTGTGTGTGTGTGTGTGTGTGTGTGTGTGTGTGTGTGTCCCCTTGCCCACCCAGCGGCAGCAGGCACATGGCATCATGCAGCTCTTGGGGGAGTGGCAGTGGTGTGTAGAGTCCAGCCTGCGGCAGCAGCTACCTCCACCCCACGCACAGATCTGGGGGGCACATGCCCACTGGGCCTCTGTTGGGGTGCGTGCATTGGTGGAGGCTGCCTACCCACCCCATGGACAAATTGCTCTAATGGCTCTGTCCCACACTCCACCCCAGTTGTGCAGCACTTACCCCTGTCCCTGCCCCAGCCCCACTCCCTCCCTCACCATGGGGGCCTTGATCTGCACACCTCTCCCACACCCCTTAAAAACATCAGAAAAATATAACGGGATATATGAGGTGAAATTTTGAGGCAGAAGAGGTACACTTGTTAAAAAAAGTTAAAAAACCCTGCCATAGAGCATTGTTATCAGGTAATTTTAAGTGGCTTGCACAGCTCTTAGCACTGAATTGTCTGCACATTAACACCTGAAAGTAGTTTTAATAATAAATCCTCCAGGGCAGGATTATCTCTGAATTGTGCTAGCAAGCTCATCTTGCACTAAGGTGCAGCCATTCTAGGCTACACCTTAGTGTAAACACCACGCCTGCTCCCCCACCCCTGCTACCTCAAACTGGGCCCATTGCCCTCACCAAGGACCCCAGATCCCTGCTCACTGCTCCTCCCCACCCCCAATCTGGTTACTTGTGGCTGCTTCTGCTGTCTGTCCCAGAGTAGGCAGGGAAGGTTTAACCTACCTGCCTGCCTGGCCACTATTACTCCAGGTTTCTGGGGGAGCTCATCCCCTAGAAGAGCAGCAGTCCCATAGCTGTGAAGGCAGTCTATCCCTGCCTGCTCCCCTGGGATAGACTGCACAGGAAGTAGCAAGTAGGCCTGTGCAAAACAGCACTGTTTCTTTTCGACTTCCATTTCAACATTTGGAAGGGACAGTGTTTCGTTTCACTGTTTCAAAGCAATGTTCTGTTTCATGTCATCAAAACTTTAACTGTTTCGATGCTGTTTCAATGAGTTTTGATGTTTCACCCATAGGCTATGATGGGGAATCATGAAAATGCCTATAACTTTGTCATTTCTTTCCTGATCTGAAAGAAAATATCAGGGATGGTAGCTCCTGCTGAGGCACAAAGCCTGTCAAGTTTTAAGGAGATAGGTGCAAGGGTTTCTTGGAAACTTCACTTTGTCACTGAGTAGGGTCTCTAGAGATGGCCATGATACCCCTAGGGCTCTGTGACCATGCTAGCTTCACCCTGTGGGTGCCTTCTTTTCTCACCTATCACCACATCTTGTTGGAAAAGATAATAGGGAGGCTGCCCTCGAGCTTCAGCTCAGTCATGGTCCTAATGGATCCCACTAAACCCTGTAGGTTCTTGGACCCCTTGCTGGGACCTGCTCTAAGTAGGTGCCTCAAGGGGACACCCTAAGCTGTAAGGGCTAGATGCATAGCTCCAAACATCCCTTACTACACCCCATGCCTCACAAACAGTATATCGATATCATCCCTGTAATGAGGTCTTGGTCTCACTCTACATTCTATTGCCACTGGGCTCTCTATGCCCCTGTTGCTGCACCGTCATTGGCCCTGGAGCCTCTACATGACATGGTAGTGTGCCCCAATGAGGCCTCCTACCCCCTACAGCCTAAGTCTGGTCCACCACTTTAAATAATAACAGGTAAGCATCACAGTAGCATTAGCATCTCAGGCAGCCACTGTCACAGAGCTTTTCTTTCTTTTCCTGCAGGAGCTTCTTCTCCAGCAGCTGCCGGAGAACTGTCCCTGCCAGCCTCAGCCCTGGGACTTAGATGTCCCCAGGGCCCTGCCTCCTTCCATTCAGCTGACTGGGGACAGGTGCTAGGTTCATAGTTTATAGCCGTGTTGGTCTAAGGACATGGCAGACAAGGTTCTTTTGGTCAATCTTTTAGTAGACCAACTAAATAGTTGGAGAAATATATCTTAGCAAGCTTTTGAGTTGAAAACCCTTCATCAGGCTGAGGAAGCACTTGAAGTTTGTGTGTGTGTGTGTGTGTGTGTCTGTGCTGCTTCTGGAAGGAAGAAATAGTAAAGAAGCCAGAGGCTGGTATGCAATACAGACAAGAAAGCCAGTCAGTGAAAATGGAAATGGAGGCATTGTGGTGACAGACAGGTTGATGTAGAGGGGAAGGGGAATGTAGCAGGTAAAAGTTGAGAGGTACCTGGGGAGTCAGATGTCTGATAGATTCTATTGTTTCAGAATTCCAATGTCTATATTGAGTCCATGAGTTTCTGTACCTACGTGGTTGATGGAAATGTTGCAGGAAAGAGACTGCATCTCAGTTTCCCCTTCCCTCTCCTTAGTTTCTGTTTAGCTGCAAGCAAGCCAAGCTTTGAAACTCAAAACATTTTGAAACTTTCAAAACATTTCAAGTGCCTTCATTTCATTTTGAAGCTGTTTCGAAGCCCTTCATTTAATTTCGATTTTGCTGTTTCGAGCTTGAAATCCATTGAAACGAAACACCAATTGAAATTTTGCACAGCCCTAGTATCAAGTAAGTGGGAGGGAGGTTCAGGGAGGATCCCCAAGGGACAGGAGGGAGCCTGGGGGGTGGTAACGGATGGGGGGAGCCCCTGGAGGCAAAGGGAAGCCCGGAATGGGAGTGGGAAAAATTCTTACCGTTCAGTCCTCCAGGCCCCTGCTGACCTAAATGAATGACTGCTAGAAAATCAAGCTAGCACTAACATCCTTAAACATTTGGGCAGCTCACAGTGTAATGTGTAACAAAGCCCTTATTTGGAGAGCTTCTGAAAACAAGAGGTGTCCTGGGACACAGTCTAGTATTACTGGTCTGATTTCAATTGGATAATTGAATTATTAATTAGAGGTCATTGTTTAAAGATCAGTAATATCCTTTATCCTGTTTTTCTGTCATGGCAAATCACATGTATAGTCCAACAATTTTTCTCTCCATATTGCAGTTTGTTATAGGTGGTGAATAAGAAGTATTACTGGATAGGAATCAATTCTACAGTTTGTTCCCATAGTCAGATGTTTGTGTTAAAGAGCTGGAAGATAGTTGTATTTTGAGAGAAAAGCAGCCTGGCTTGGCTTAACAGCAGAGGGAAGTTAACTATGGCTATGGAAAAACAGATGACACACAGTGCCATATGCCTGTAAACAACACCAACAGCTGCAGAACAGCAGAGCATAGTTTCCCCCAAGACATAGATGGCATCATCTATTACAAACCCACAAGGTAGAAGAGCAGCACAGCACAGGCTCCCCCATGTTCAAGAGTAGCAGTCACTGCACAGAAGAGACTCAGGGGGTCCCTTTATCATTCAGAATAACTCACACTGGAGCTTTTCTCTGTCTGAAGATATGCCATCCTTTGTGGTGGCGATGCAGATTCCTTTATCCTGTTTTACTTGCCAGATTGGAAGGTGTGCCATCCTGTGTGGTAGCAATTGCAGATTCAGAGAAAAAAGTAAAATGAGATCGTTTTGAGGCCCTGATACCTTCAGGATGGTAGCCCCTGCTTAGTTTTTTTCTTCCCCAGAGATAACTTGCATGGTTCTATGGGGAGGGGGAGGGGGAGGGGGAGCATTCCATGGAAGATCCTCCTTAAGAATGGGGGGTGGCCTTTTTGGCACGGGATTAGCCCCATGCCACCCCGAGTGCCACTCTGATTGCTTTCCACTGTGTCATCTATTGCTCTGCTTTCTGCCTTCTTATGATGTGCTGCCTGTAACCTCCCTGATCTGCACTGTGCCACACACAAAGGCTACCCAAATCATTTGTGACATGTATGCACCCAAATCATTTGTGGCTGCTGGTTGGCCACCCCTGCTCCATAACAAACAGCACTAGTTTCCACTGCTTGGCTGCTCTCAGAAGGCTGGGCATGCAACAATGTTAATGGCATTAGAGGATTACACCTTGTATAGGAGAGACTGTGTGGGGAATAGGGGTGGAGGTATTCCTCTCTACATCAAAGATCAGCTCACCTCCCTGAAGAGTGAGTTTCCAAACCATGGAGGGCATCTTGAGACCCCCTGGGTCAGGATACGAGGAGAACATGGGGATGGTGACTTGTAGAAATCTACTCTAGACCCTGCAACCAAGAGGAAGACCTAGATTGGGAATTCAGTAGATTGGGACCTAGAGGAAGACCTAGATTGGGAATTGGTTGCAGCTGCGTGCTCGCAATGCTTGATCATCATGGCAGATTTCAACTTCCCTGACATCTCTTGGGATGAGTGCACAGCCAAATCTGACAGGTTGCATAGCTTTCTCACATGTATCAATGGCCTCTACCTAACCCAGGAGATCTATGGGCTGACTAGGGGAGAGGCATTGCTGGATCTGGTCCTAGCTGAGGGGGAGGACCTGGTGAGTGATCTGCGGATTGATGGGAAGATGGTGACAGTGACCATGAATTGGTCACCTTCTTAGTTCACCGAAGACCAGGCAAACTCCTCAGTAAAACAGAAGTCCTTAACTTTGGGAAGGCCGATTTCTGCAAACTGAGGGAATTGGTCAGTCAGGCAATCAGAGGCCATACCCACCCCCACCCACCTCGCCCCCGAAAAGGGAGTACATGAGGAATAGCCATTGCTCAAATACATAATCCTTGAAGCACAGGGAAAAGCCATCCCTTCTCACAAGAAATGCAGTCAATGGGCAAGGAAGCTGCCATGGCTGAATAAGGAACTGTTGGACCTCATTAAGCTCAAAAGAGTAGCCTACACCAGCTGGAAAACAGGAAGCATTACCAAAGAGGATTACTCTGCACTTGCCCACTCCTGCAGAGAGCAGTTGAGAAAAGCCCAGGCACAAACTGAACTTAGGCTAGCTACAGGGATCAAGGAGAAAAAGTCCTTCTTCAGACATGTGGGAAGTAGAAAAAAGAACAAGGATAGTATTGGGCCCCTGAGAGATCCAATGGGGCAACTGACATCAGATGCCCAAGAATAGCCCAATCTCCTAAATGACTTTTTTGCATTAGTTTGTCACCCTCCCAGGAGGATCACACTGCCAGGAATGGCACTAACCAATTTGGGAGTGGGTGACAGGCCCAAAGTCAATGTGGATCAGGTGAGGGAACACCTTGAGAAACTGGACATTCACAAGTCCACAGGCCCAGATATAATCCACCCAAGGGTTTTGAAAGAGCTGTCAGACATCATTGCATCCCCCTTGGCAGGGATATTTGAAAAATCATAGTGCTCAGGTGAGGTCCTGGATGACTGGAAAAGAGCCAACATGGTCCCTATCTACAAGAAAGGGAGGAGGAATGACCTGGGGAACAATAGTCCTAACAGTGTGATGACTGTCCCTGGAAAAATCCTGGAGAAAATTGTCAAGGGATCCATCAACGCTAGACTAACAGAAGGCAAGCACCTGAATGCCAGCCAATATGGCTTTGTGACTGGCAGGTCTTGCCTGATCAACCTCATTTCCTTCTATGACCAGGTGACACAACCCCTGGACAAGGGAGATGATGTGGATATCATATACCTGGATTTTAAGAAAGTCTTTGACCTTGTTCCCCATGATGTCCTCATGGCTAAGCTGGGGAACAGTGACTGTGATCATCTTATGGTCCAATGGCTAGGTAACTGGCTGTGGAGTTGGACCCGAAGAGACATTGTTGCACTCTGCTGGGGAGAAGGCTTTTCTTAGCCAGACTGGCTGACCTGTTCCACCGTGCTTTAAACTAAGCCCGCCGGCGGATGGGGGCACTACCACCACTGCTGGCCAAATGAGCAACCATTGCAAAGCCAGAAGGCCAAGGCACTTATGGGAGCCCACCCCTGCCCCAGCCCTGGAGTGAGCTGTGGGCAAGGCAAGGGCTTGCAAAGGGACTCTTGCCTGCCTGTACACAAATGCCAGGTACTCAGGGAATAAGCAGGGGGAACTTGTCCTCCTGCTTAACACAAATAATTATGATGCCATTGGGATAACGGAGACCTGGTGGGACTCCACCCATGACTGGACCACAGGTATAAATGGCTATACCCTGTACAGAAGGGATCAAGTCAACAAAAAGGGAGGGGGGTGTAGCTTTCTACATCAAGGAAAGCTACGCATCCCTGCAAGCCAACATTGGAGCCCAGGGTAGATGACTAGAGACCCTCTGGGTTAAAATCCGTGGGAAACACAGCACAGGAGACGCAATGGTGGAAGTCTACTACAGACCTCCAACCCAGGATCAAGAGCTTGACCAGGAGTTCGCCAGGGAGGCCGCATGCTCCTGGTGCATGGTTGTCATGGGAGACTTCAGCTACCTTGACATCTCAAGGGAAGAGCGCTTGGCCAAATCTGAGTGGTCGCAAAGCTTTCTCTCATGCATGGATGATCTCTATCTGATGCAAGAAATCAATGGGACAATGAGAGGTACAGCACTGCTTTACCTGGTACTGGCAATGGAGGATGACTTAATCAGTGACCTAATGATTGAAAGGAAGCTGGGTGACAGTGACCATAAGCTGAACACCTTCACCATCTGCCGTAAAGCTGGCAAGGCAGTCAGCAATACAGAAATCCTTGACTTCAGAAAAGCTGACTTTCACAAGCTCAGAAGGCTTGTCGGGGACGCCCTAAAGGGCCACAACCCAAAGTGGGGGGGTTCAGGACGAGTGGTTGCTGCTCAAAGGAGTGATCCTGGATGTGCAAGCAAAGTCTATCCTGTCTCAGAGGAAAGGCAGCAGAAGGGCACACCAGCCCGCTTGGCTCTCCAGGGAACTAGAGGACTTACTGCATCGAAAAAGACAGACCTACAAAGGATGGAGGACTGGATCCACCTCCAAGGAGGAATACTCTGCACTGGTTCAGACCTGCAGAGAGAGAACCAGAAAGCCAAGGCTGCAATGGAATGCCAACTAGCTACAAGTATCAAGGATAATAAAAAGTCTTTTTTTAGGTATGTGGGAAGCCAGAGGAAAGCAAGGGCAACATTGGACCCCTGCTAAACTGACAACCAGTTCCCAGGAAAAAAACAACTTGCTAAACAGGTACTTTGCATCAGTCTTTCACCAGTCCCATGGGACGCCCCTGCCCATTATGGGACAGGGAGGCCCAGGTGAGGGAGATTCCTTACCCCATATCAATGCTGACCTCATAAGGGAACACCTTGTGAGGCTGGATACCTTCAAGTCAGCCTGATAGTTTACACCCCAGGGTACTCAAGGAGCTGGCTAGCATCATATCTCAGCCCTTGGCATGAATCTTCAAGATCTCCTGGTGCTCTGGTGAAGTGGCTGATGAGTGGAAGAAGGCCAATGTGGTGCCTATACTCAAGAAAGGTAGGAAAGTGGATCCGACAATCTATAAGCCCATCAGCTTGACCTCTATCCTGGGAAAGGTCTTAGAAAAGATTATTAAAGAGACCATTCTTAACAGACTGGCCAATGGCAACATCCTGAGGGATAGCCAACACGGGTTTGTTGCAGATAGATCTTGCTTGACCAATCTCATTTGCTTCTATGATCAGGTGACCTATCACCTAGACAAAGAAGAGATTGATGTCGTATATCTTGACTTTTAAAAAGTCTTCAATCTGGTATCCTATACGTCTTAGTAAAACTGGCTAACTGCGACCTTGGCCACACCATGATCTGCTGGCTGGGGAATTGGCTCCGTGATAGGATCCAGAGGGTGGTGGTGGATAGAAGTCAATTGTAATGGTGCCCTGTGACCAGTGGGGTCCCCCAAGGCTCTGGCCTTGGGCCTATACTATTTAACATTTTCATTAATGATGTGGACAGTGGTATCAGAAGCAGACTGCTCAAGTTTGCTGATGATACCAAGCTTTGGGGTAAAGCATACATACCCGAGAACAGGAGGGTGATCCAGACTGGCCTTGACAGGCTCACAAAATGGGCGGATGAGAACCTGATGGTGTTTAACACTGAAAAATTCAAGGTTCTCCACCTTGGGAAGAAAAACCTGCAGCATCCTTATAGGCTCAGTAGTGCTACATTGGCTAGCACTATGGACGAAAGGGACTTGGGGGTCATGACTGACCACACGTTGAACATGAGCCTGCAGTGTGATGCTGCTGCTAGTAAAGCAAGCAAAACACTTGCTTGCATCCACAGATGCTTCTCAAGTAAATCCCAGGACGTCATTTTCCTGTTGTACTTGGCCTTGGTGAGGCTGCAGCTGGAGTACCACGTCCAGTTTTGGGCTCCACAATTCAAAAAGGATATGGAGAAGCTTGAGAGAATGCAGAGGAAAGCCACGCGCATGATCAGAGGTCAGGAAAGCAGACTATGAAGAGAGGCTGAGAGCCATGGGACTCTTCAGCCTGGAAAAGCGCAGGCTCAGGGGCAACCTGATGGCTACCTGTAAGTTTATCAGGGCTGCTCACTAGGATCTGGGGGAACATCTGTTCACCAGAGTGCCCCAAGGGATGACAAGGTCGAATGGTCATAAACTACTACAAGACTTTTTCAGGCTGGACATAAGGAAGAATTTCTTTACTGTCCGAGCCCCCAAGGTTTGGAATAGATTGCCGCTGAAGTTGTTTCAAACACCTACTCTGAATGCACATGCATGATCAGAGGTTCATTCTACATCCTTCAAAAGACGATTGGATGTTTATCTTTCTGGGATCCTATGATACCTGCTGACTTCCTGCCCCTGGGGTAGGGGGCTGGACTCGATGATCTTCCAAGGTTCCTTCCAGCCCTAATGTCTATGAAATCTATGAGTACTAGTTGATGGGAGCAAATCAACATGGTGCAGGGTGACCAGTGGAGTCCCTCAAGGCTCAGTCCTTGAGCCGGTACTCTTTAACATTTTCATTAATGATCTGGAGTTGGGAATCAGATCTGAACTGGCAAAGTTTGTGGACGACACCAAATTATGGGAGAGGGCAATCACACCGCAGGACAGGCTGGGAATACAGGCTGACTTGGACACACTCTCAAGGTGGGCTGAGTAAAACCAGATGGCCTTCAATGCAGAGAATGGCAAGGTGCTGCAGCTCAGTAGGAAGAATCCCCCAGCACACTTACAGGCTTGGCAGTGCTATGCTCACTAGCACTACGGCCAAAAGGGACTTGGGAGTCTTGACTGACCACACGATGAATATGAACCACTGATGTGATGCCATGGTGGGCAAAGCTAATGAAACTCTAGCATGCATCCACCAGTGCATCTCAAGCAAAACCAGGGAAGTCATCCTCCCACTTTACTCAGCCCTGGTGAGGCCACAGCTGGAGTGCTGCATCCATTATTGGGCCCCCACTTCAGGAAGGATGTGGAGAAGCTTAAGAGGGTCCAGAGGAGAGCCACTCATATGATCCAAGGCCTGGAGGGAAGGCTGTATGAGGAGAGGCTGAGGGACTTGGGACTCTTCAGTCTCCAGATGAGAAGGCTCAGGGGGGACTTGGTGGCAGCCTACAACTTCATAAGAGGGTACATCAGGACCTGGGAGAGCACCTGTTTACTAGAGCTCCCCAAGGGATATCATGGTCTAACGGCTGTAAACTACAAGAAGGCTGATTTAGTCTATAAATAAGGAAAAAGTTCTTTACAGTGCGTGTAATCAGGGTCTGAAACAAACTCCCCCAAGAGGTGGTGCAAGCATCTAATCTGGACTCCATCAAAAATCAGCTGGATTTATTCCTTGCTGGGGTCACTTTATCCAAGCTGACTTCCTGCCTATGGTGGGGGTTGGGGGGAGGGCTGGATCCGATGATCTTATGAGGTCCCTTCCAGCTCCTAATGTCTATGAAATCTATTAAACGAGCTGGCAGACAGTTGCAGCCTTTTCATATCTTTGGTCATACTGTGTACCTTGAGGATCTCTATATGGGTTTAGGATCTTGAATACCTGTAAATCAGAGGAGGGCAATTATTTCTGGCAGAGAGCTGCTTACCAATTTTGGCAAGCTATCAAGGGCTGCATTGGTAGCCCTTCCTCTTGACAGGTGCCCCACCCCCAGGTTGCCATTTTTGCCCAGAAGTCCCGTCTCCTAACCCCCAACCTTTGGCATCAGAATCCCCTCCCCTTGCCCCAGAAATACTTCTTTCAGCAAGGGGTTTTGCCATCTTAGAACCAGAAAAATACCAAATTATATCCTAAAAGTCAAACTTCTACAACATGCATTAATTTGATTAAAAATATATATTTTTGTCCTAATTTACGTGTGTTTGTGTAGTCTACGTAGACGTGATTGCATAATAGCTTAAAATGAAGTCTTATTCTTGTATACTGTGAGGAGTTGGGCAGCATAGGGGGTGAATATAGGTTGCTTGGGGGCTGTGGGTGAGTGGGTATGTGGGTTGTGGGAAAATGTGGGTGTGTAGTGGGGGGATAGGTGTGGGGGTGTGGGGTGAGGGAGCATGTGGGTGTGTGAGTGGAATATGGGTTTCGGTTGGGTATGGGGTTTGTGGAGGCTATGTATGGGGGGAGAGGGTGGTTGGGATGTGTGATAGGGTGTGGGTGAATGTGTATGGTGTTTGCCCTATGAACACACACAGACACACACATGCACGTGCACATGCACGCAGACACACACGACCGGGCCATCCCATACTGCAAAACCTGCAGCCACAGGGGGCCCTGCAGATAAGGGGCCCCCTGCATCTGGCCGCTCACCACCCCCTCCAGCTGCCGACACCGCTGGCAGCTTCATCTCCAGTCACTCAGCATCCCCCTGCCCTCGCCACCACCACCAGCTTATTCGGCTGCTTGCCACTCCTACACTCCACCCCCACCGCCACCACCGGCAGCTTCTTTGGGGAAGGGGGCCCAAAAACTATTTTTTGCAGGGGGCCCTACAAAATTGTGGGCTGGCCCTGCATACACACACACATACACAGAGTCTTTTCCTCCCTCTTTGCTTCCTCTGTCTCTCTCTCCCCCTCCCTCATTGCAGGGATGCACATGTACACATACACACATTCACAAGCACATGCACATGCACACGCATACTCCTGCTCCTGGCCTTGGGGTGCGTGTGCAGCCCTGTGCTCCCATGTTCCAGTGGTGCAACCAGGGGTCACATGATGCTAGAGCAGCCAGCAATGTGCAGGGAAGCAGTGAAAGCTGCAGCAGGCAGAGACTTCTGGTTGGGAGGGAGGTGGCAGCGGGCTTGGGGGTGGGGTCAGACTGGCCTTGCTGGTGAATTCTGTTGTCTCCCCCCTGGATCCTACTGCCCCTGGCTCCTGTCATCTTTGACAAGAAGCCAGAAGCAGATAAATATACATTTTCTAAAATTTTTAGGGGCCCTACAAGCCATGTTGAATGGTCTGGCAGGCCAGATATGGCCCATGGTCTGTATTTTACCCACCCCTGCTGTAGATCCTTAGTCTCCATTTCCCTTTTTGACTCCTTGATGCTTGTGAGGGCATCAGGGAGGGCTCTACATTTCTGTCTTTCAATTCAGAGCTGCTTAGAAAAGGAGCGTGTGGACTGAAGCCAGTAAAACTATATAGTAAATCTATATTTGGTTTGCCAACCCCAGTTCACCTCAAATCTATGCTTAGATCTACTAAACAGTGATGGGTTGAAACTCAAAAGGTGGAGAACTTGGATGAATATGGAAGGTAGCTGGATACCTTCTAGAGGTACCTCCCAAAAAGTGAAAAACTGCATAAAGTGAAAACTTGATCATATTATTGCCGAAGGTTATAAGAGTGTTTTATGGGCATGCAGGGAGCAAATAAAGATGGCCTGATCCTAAAAGGGATTCTAAAAATATGTCAAGAGTAGAAGAAAGACCAAAGAAACCAAAGGTCTCTTACAAAGCAAAAGGCCAAGGAATGAGTTCAGATGCAGCTGACAAGGGACATAAAAGGCAATAAAAAATGATTGTACAAGTATGGCAGAAGTAACAGGAAGACTAAGAAAAGTAGTGACCCCTTATTATATGCAGAAGGCAACTTAATTACGGATGATGTGGAGAAGGCTGATGTATTTTAATACCTGTTTTCTTCAGTCATAACAAATGAGGGCAGCTGCCAGATGATAAGTGCAGTTGGCAGCAAAGGTAAGGAAGAAGCAAATAACTTATAGTAGTGGAAGAACAGGTTAGGGATTACTTAGAGAAGCTAAATGCTTTCAGATTGGCCTAACCCTAGGGTAATGAAGGAATTGACTGAGATAATTTCAGAGCTATTACCAATCCTTCTTGAGAAAACTTGGAGGTCAGGTGAGGTCCCAGATGATTGGAAAAGGGAAAATACAGTTCCCACATTTAAGAAAAGGAAGAAGGAGGAGCTGGGGAATGACAGACCAGTCAGCCCTACCTTGACATCTAGAAAGCAGGTCCTCAAGGAATCAGGTGTGAAGCAACTAGAGGAACAACCAACATGGCATGACCAAGAGCACATTTTGACAGACCATCCTGATTTCCTTCTAGGATAAGGTGATAGGCTCTATGGATGAGGGGAGAGCAGTGGATATGATATACAGGAAATCCTCACTATTTGCAGGTTTGGCATTTGAGGTTTAAAATATTCGCGAATGCTGAACCCAAATTTTAAATACACTTTATACACTTACAGGAGCTTTATGCTTGCTGCTCCTGGGCTCCCACTGCTGCTGCTGGGCTCCTGCCGCCGCCACTGCTGGGCTTCTGCTGTCACTGCCAGAGTCAGGCCCCCCTGCCAGCCAACTCTGGCTATTCACGGATTTTTCCATTCACAGATTTTTCCATTCAAGGGGGATACAAGAACATATCCCCTGCAAATGGCAAGGGTCTCCTGTACCTTGATTTTAGCAAGGCTTTTGATACTGTCTCCCACAAAATTCTCATTAACAAGCTAAGGAAATATAAACTGGATGAAAGTACTGTAAGGTGGGTACATCATTGGTTGGATCATCATACTCAATGGCTCAATGTAATCATCAATGGCTCAATGTCTAGTTGGGAGGAGGTATCAAGTGGAGTCTCCCAGGGGTCTGTCCTGGGTCCAGTATTGTTTAATATCCTCACATATGGTTTTCATGAAGGGATTGAATATACACTTAGCAAATCTGCAGATGGCACCAAGTTGGTTGGAGTTGTAGAAGCTCTGGAGGGGAGGGCTGGAGTCCAGAATGACCTGGATAGACTGGACAAATGATCTGCAATCAAACAGATGAAATTCAGCACAGGAAAATTAAAAGTCCTGCACTTGGAATGGAATAGTTGCATGCACAAATGCAAACTGAAGAATGACTGGCTAGGGTGCAGTGCTGAGGAGAAGGACCTCGAGGTTACAGTAGACCATTAGCTGTACAGGAGCCAACTCTGCGCTCTTGCTGCAAAAAATGCTGGTAGTATATTGAAGGATTCAGCAACCTTTTCAGGCTGCAGCCCATATTGACACATTTTGGGTTAGAGGTAGGAGGACCAGGGGTGGCTGGGCATTAGGAGCAAAACGCTGTTGCTGCTTTTCCTGGTGATTGCACTATGAAAGTGTTCACCACCACTGCTTTCCCTGTGGTAGCATGGGGAGAGTCTGCAGGTGGCACTTACTCCTGTAGCAGCAGTAGAAAGTGACTGCTGTTGAAGACGTCTGCTGGTGGCTCTTCCTGTGCCATTATGGGTAAAAGCAGCAGCGGCAGAAGCTTTGTCTTTGCAGCTGAGAAAAGTGGCAGCAGCCGCTAGGTCTTAGCACCCACCCTTCACACACCACCCCGACTCTGACTCAAATTGAGTCAGTCCAGCTGCTGGCTGGATTAAATGGCTCCATGGGCTGGATCTGTAAATTGCTGACTCCTTGTATACCAGGTTGTACTGACAAGTGTCACTTGAAGATCATGGGAATTGATTCTTCTGCTGTACTCAGCAGTAGTGAGGCCTCACCTGGAGTATTGTGTCTTGTTTTGGGCCACACGCTTCAAGAAGAACATGGACAGAGTGGTAAGTATGCAGCAGAAAACAACAAAAATTATTAGAGGACTAGAAAGCATGTCTTATGAGGAAAGTTTCAAAGAGCTAGGGTTGTTTAGTCTGGAGAAGAGACGACTGAACAGGGACTTGATAATAGTCTTCAAACATTTAAAGGGTGATATAGAAAGGATGGACATGAGCTTTACCCTGTGGCTGTAGGGGGCAGGACTAGGAGCAAAAGCTGCAAACTGCAGTAGAGGAAATTTAGGTTGGAGATTAGGAGGAATTTTCTGATTAAGAGGGTACTCAAGCATTGGAATTGTCTACCTAGAGAGGTTGTAGAATCTCCATCCCTGGAAATCTTCAAGAGCAGTTTAGACAGCTATTTGGGTGGGATGATTTAATCAAGGATGATGCTCATCCTGCTTTGAGCAGGGGGATGGAACAGTTGACCTCTTGTCCCTTTCAGCCCTCGTTTCCTATGATCTTATGATCCTAATTCTTTCAACCTGTCCTTGCAAGTTTTACCTTCCAGGCCATTTATCATTTTTGTTGCCTGCCTCTGGACCTTCCCTAACTTCTCCAAGTCCCTTTTTTTTAAATGTGGAGCTCAAAACTGCACACAGCACTCTAGTTGAGGCCTAGACTTCATGTAATAAAGAAGCACTATCATCTCCCTTGTCTTGAGTCCAGTTCTTCTATTGATGCAGCCTAAAACTGCATTTGCCTTTTGTGTGTCTAAATAGAATCATAGAATCATAGAAAATTAGGGTTAGAAGGGACCTCAAGCAGTCATCTAGTCCAACCCCCCTGTTCAGAGCATGGCCATGCCCAACTAGATCATCCCAGCCAAGGCTTTGTCTAGCCAGGTCTTAGAAACCTTCAAGGAGGGACATTCTATAACCTTTCTGGGTAACCTGTTCCAGTGTTTTACTACCTTTCTAGTGAGAAGGCTTTTCCTAATTTCTAACCTAAAATTCCCTTGCTGCAACTTGAAACCATTACTCCTTGTTCTGTCATCTGCCACCACTAAGAACAGTCTAGCTCTATCTTCTTTGGAACCATCCTTTAGGTTGTTGAAAGCTGTTATTAAATCCCCTCTCAGTCTTCTCTTCTGCAGATTAAATAAGGCAAGTTCCCTCAGCCTCTCCTCAGAAGCCATATTCCCCAACCCCCTAACCAGTTTTTTTGCCCTTCTCTGGACTCTTCAGTTTGTCCACATCCTTTCTATAGTGTGTGTGCGTGGGGGGAGGGGGTTAAAACTGAACACAGTACTCCAGATGTGGCCTTGCCAGTGCTGAATAGACAGAAATAATCACTTCCCTCTATCTGCTGGCAACACTCCTACCAATGCAGCCCAATATGCTGTTAGCCTTCTTGGCAACAAGGGCACACTGTTGGCTCATATTCAGTTTATTGTCCACTGTAACCCCCAGGTCTTTTTCTCCAGAGCTGCTACCCAGGCAATCAGTCCCCAGCCTGCACCAGTGCATGGGATTGTTCCATCCTAAGTGCAGGACTTTGCACTTGTCCTTATTGAACCTCATGAACTTTCTTTTGGACAAATCCTTCAACTTGTTTAGGTCTCTCTGAATCCTAACCCTACCCCGCAATGTATCTACTACTCCTGCCAGCTTGGTGTTGCTATAGCACACTGCAGACTCATATTGAGTCTGTGATCCACCAAAGCTCCTAGATTCTTCTCCATAGTGCTCCCATCCAGCCAATTACCAGCTACCTTGTATTTGTGTTTTTGATTATTCTCCATGTGGCATAGCACCTTGCATTTGTCATCACTGAATCTCATCCTGTTGGCTCTGGTCCAGGACAGAACTCCCACTGAATTCTGTTTGGGCCAGGTTGTGCTCAGAAGCTGCTACCAGGCACACCATGGTGCCAACCTAAACAACACGCTCAGCAGCAGCCCTGTCATCTAAAGGCAGAGATAGCAGATCACCTTTCAGAAAGGCCACAAAAGAAGTGACAAACTGAGGTGGGGAATCAGCACTATATGGAGTAGAACAGTAGTATCAAGCTCATTTGGCCCAAGCAGATAAATTTAGACCACAGAGCTTCTCATGGGCCAGATCCAGACTCAAAGCAAAGCAAGGTGAACAGTGGTGGGTTGACTGCTGGCAGAGTTAACCTCTACTGCTTACTGAGCCACTGTCAGCTCAGGCAGCCATAGGACTTAACACTGGTATCACTTACCCTGCTGCCACCAAAGTTATTCCTCAATGGGGATTCGTTCCTGGGATTTCACCAGCAGGCACCAAGAAAACAAATAACCATTGGGGATCTATATCCAGGACTAAGGCTGCTATTGCTCACCTTGCCATCAAAATCCAAACCCCTCCAGGAGCACTGCGGGCTGTATGTTTGACACTCCTGGTGTAGAAAGAACAGAAGAGGAAGGAAGTAACACCTTGCTAGCTCTGAGATATAAAGCTCTGTGTCAGTTGCTAAAACTGAAATAGCACAGAGATTTGTTAACTACAAAGCTATCATCCAGAGCCACTTTCCACTTTCAGTTCCTACTGCATAAATGGATTAAGGCACATGATGGAAAAAAGCATGCACATAGAGGTTGTACAGTACTATGAGGAATAAAAATGTTCTTTGTCATCAGACTCCTAAGAATTCATTTGGTCATGTGGAGCAGAACCCAGTCATCTGTGTGTGCTCAGAAGAAAGGGAATGTGAACCACTACCTTAGCAGATCTGCTCATCACATAGTGATTCTTAACTTCTCTGGGCTACATTCAAGTAATAAGGGCTAATATAGAAAGATGCTAAAAGATTTTTTATACAGCAGCAGCTTAAGACAAACAGGAAAAAAATTAAAAACCTCCCCATTTCCTGTAACAGAGCTAAAGACATTTAGAAATACTCAACCACTGCTTGTTAGATTTTTGGGTAAAGTCTGAATCATATTCTGCTGATAAGTCATCTACATGGATTTTAGCCATCTAAGTCACTAAATGCTAATATATTACACTCCATGCAGCAGCTGTAAACCTACTAAGATGTCTATATTTCTTAGGTGTCTCTATTCTGGGCTGGAAAGATCCACTGGCGTTTAGACATAGGTGACTGGACATACTCAGAAATAATCCAGAATGGCCACTTACATATCTAGCTCCACCTAGGCTGTGTTGTGACCCATTTCTGTCTGGGAAGAGCATTAATTCTGTAAAAGTTCTTGGAGTCTTAGTTGGAGAAAAAAAAATACACAGTGCCTGATATGCTAGTGATGCCCATCATTTGCTCAGTAGCCTAATGGTGAACAAGAAATGGAATAACTAGGTGTAGGTCTTCTTCAACTCAAGATTATTTGAATCAATATTCCCTTCTTCAGAAGCAGGTACCCACAGGGCCATTAGCTCAGGCACTGGTCAACCAGGAGTGGAAGATTCATGGGGCCAGAGGAGGGCAAGTAAGAGGACATGGTGACTCTGCAGAGTTAGACTATTCAGTGGACGAAAGATTATCATCTTCTGGCCCCTGTTCCCAATGCAGTTTATTACTTTTGCATTTGACATTCATAAGCCATTCCTATGAACATTGACTGTGAGACATCTAAAGACACATGCAAATATGCTTGTGTTACAGCATCACATCATATTACTACACCTTTCATGTCACCTTGGTTGTATAAAGTTATTCCCCTAAGGATGTGGTGACACTTTGCTAAGAATGTAATAACACTGCATTTTCCTATTGGTGTTGTGTCAACAGGTAGAGATGCAAAAACATTAGATGTGGATGCAGATTATCAATGTGAAGGAGAAAGAATATGAGAATGATTACATAGATAAGATGGCATCTTTAGGTGGGACTTGGGTGAAGAGTTCCCAGGAATTCCTGTCTGGTTTTAATGTTTTGTAACTGTGAACTCATTAAGCCATTTTACCCAAGCTGGGAGTCAACAACACTGATTTTCTGAATGCACTTAGCAGAAGCAGATTTGCATTCCTTACGGAGCTTTTCTCTCCATAGCCCTGGCCCAGGTTGCTCTTGAGCAATTCCAGATCCACATATATACAGATGATTGAAGGGAAGTCTCAGTACCTTCTTGTATGTGTTCATTTAAGGCCATGGACACACATTATATTTTTAAAGCTATATGCACCCTTATAGCACTAGAAAAAGTGAGAATACTTATATAGTCATTGCCTATAGCAGTACTTCCCAACAATTTTCTCAGCAGTCCGCAGCCTCCACAGCCCCTAGGTGCTCCTCATTCCCTACCCACAGGTCCCTGCCACCTCAGCAGCACCAGAGCTCTGGCTTTCACCAATGGGAGTGGGTAGCAGCACAACCAGAGTGGAGCATATGGTGCAGAAGATACAGGCTGCCTGCTGTGGGCTTGGGGCTCCCCCACTGCTGCCTTCCCCCTCTACAGTCCAGAAGGAGCGATCTGGTGTGGGATGGTGGGGAGGCTTGATGCTGCTGCTGGGAGCTCCATGCCAGCTGTGCTGCTACGGTGAGGCACCCTCTGCCTACCTGGCAACAGCCGCAGCAATAGCATCAGTTGTGCAGAGTTGTGCCCCCTGCAGCTGCCAGGCAGGCACAGGGTGCCTCACAATGGTGGTTTGGCCAGCTGGGGATCCCAGCCTTCCTGCTTCACTCTGCTGCAGAAGCCCTGCTGTGAGGGTAGGTGGGTGAGGAGCCCGAAGATGCAGTGGGCAGACTGCATCTGCCCTTGTCCCATGCACAAATCTAGGGAACATGTGCCCCCCCTGCCTCCCTCCCTAGGAGTGCATGCAGCCTCAGGAAACCAGCCTCTCTCCCCCCACCCCAGATGAGCCCCCTGTGGCTACATCTTGTTTCCCTAGACAGGCCCCCCATTTCAACCCTGGCCCTAGGCCCCATGCATCAGCCCACCTGGGAAGTGCCCCCAGCTCCAGCTTTCCCCCCCCCATCCCTTTCTCACCATGAGGACCTCAATTTGCCCTCCTCCCCACATAGACTTACCTGGAGGGAGCTGTAGGAACTTCTCTCCATGCTGCCTGGTTGCCACGTGCATGTGTGCGTGCTCACATACATATGGTGACCCCTGAGCACCATAGTGCTCCCACAGAGTTCTGTTCTCCCTCTCTGCCATAAGAGAGGAGGGAGGGAGAGTGGCTGGATCTCTAAAAGCCTTAAGGAAGCAAAGCTGACTCCCTGGCAGCCCCCTGGGAGCTGCTGTACCACTGTAATGGCTGTATCACTGCTGCTGATGGAGCAGCTGTGGGTCTCCTCACTACCCTCCAGGGGAGGAGGAAGTTAATGTGTCAGGCAGTTCACTGGTGATCTGGACACCGAGACAGCAGCACCCTGACCTCCATGAGAGGCTGACAGCCTTCCAGTCCCATTTCCCCAGTTGGGGGAGAGGGTAGGCTGTCAACGATTGGACTCACTGTTAGGCCCCTTTTGGGATAGTGGGATCAAAGGAGAAACCTTCTGTCACCCACTATTTGGAAAGCATGCCTTTGTGGCAACTTTATAGCATTCCAACCAGGGGACACTAAACATGTTTATTCTCCTCAGTACTTTAATTTTTGTAGAGCTATAAAAGAGCATGTCCAAAGTATACATGGTTCCAGTTTGTCATGAACAAAAGAAAAATGAACTCAAAATTGTTACAGGGGAAAGAAAAATCATATACAGTGTGTGCGTCAAATAATTTGACTCTGAATTCTCTGTATGGCTAACCGATGCTAATTAGGTTCTTAAAGAATGCCAATCAGAGATCTGGTTGGCTAATTGATGTTAATTAGGTTCTTAACAAATACCAATCAGATCAAATTAATTTTCTAATTCTGCATACTGTAATGCACAGTTACCTGACCATTGTCAGGACATGTTGGAGGATATGTGCTCACCAGGATTTCCAACTTTTTCCCCTCAGCTCATTTCATGAAACTCCTCTTATTATCCTGAGGCATCAAATTAATCACTTATGGAAATAATCAATGACACTAACTGCTAGGAGTGAATAGTGGAATGTCCCTGGAGACCAAGGCAGTAGCTGTCAGAGCAGGGAACTGGTTTATCTGCACTTGGTCTATGCATCTACTTAGCTGATGCACTGAATCTTGCATCTTGACAGGGATTGTGGTCTGAAAACAACTCTTTATTAGGCATAGGAACTTATTTAAAGAACTATACATAGTAAAGAGGCAATAGTCTTACCCCAACTCTTGCAAAGGCCTTGGGGAAAGC
This sequence comes from Crocodylus siamensis, assembly GCF_052110815.1. NCBI lineage: Eukaryota > Metazoa > Chordata > Crocodylia > Crocodylidae > Crocodylus > Crocodylus siamensis. The sequence continues at coordinate 48,279,997 of NC_143402.1, read as the reverse complement.
CTTGATCCTGTTCTACAACACCAAGAATTACCTGCTGACCCCACAAAGACATTTGGGAGGCCACACTGCCTACTTTATGTTTCCAAGAGGATTTACTGTAGTTAATTTTTCTGCTTTTTTATAAAAATCCTTAACTAGACAAATAATATTAATATAACAGCTACTACAAACTCAAACTAATATGTCTTAGTCCCATTGGCTGCCTTAGCAAACATCTAGCTTTTGCTACATGGGTTTACCTTGCCAACCACAGGGGTTAGGTTCCTGAAAGTTTTCACAGTTGGCAAAACTGTGGTTGGTAAGACAAAAGGCTTATGGGAAAAATCGTGTTAGGGACTTGAATATGAATAATAAAGGAACATACAGTGTATAAAAATACTTTTTTATATTCGCCACACTCTCTCCGTGTGCCAGAGCATCCAACAACCCCAATTTTGTTTCCAAGGACATCACTTCTCTTGCCTTCTTCACAAATTGCTCACCTTTACCACTCACTCAGTTAGAGGCCATGATTAAGGGCAAAATGCAAAAATCACAAGGAAATTGGGAGAAAAATGCAGAGCACCTGCAACTGGATGTTAATGGTGTGAAGCACAATGTGAGACTGAGTGTACAAGAGGAGATGGGAGTGCCACAGGTGGCTAGCAAGAGCACAGGTGATTTGAAATGTCAGGTGGCGGGCTAATGCATGGCCACAGAAAACGGTGGTTACTCAAAACTGTATACTGTTGTAGCCAAAATGGTATATAGACTATTAAATGTGGATACTCAAAACCATGATTGGCAAAACTGTGGTTGGTGAGGGAAACCTTTACTGCAGGCCCTCTTTGTCTGTATCCTTGTGTGCATTTAAAAGTTCAGTCTCTTAGTCACAACGTAGGTCAGCTTGTAAATCACTTTTAATTGGTCTCTCCGCTCTTGTTTTTCTCTCATCCTTACTGTCAAGTATTTTGAGCAGATGTCTGTGATTCCATTTTAAGATATAGACTTCATCTGTGTGCACCAAGTATAGGAAGGTGACCCTCCTTTGATTAGTGTAGCTTTAACTAGCCAGTGTCCAGCTTCCCAAATTCATACTGAAACTTTTTTTTTAGAACTTGGAAGTAGTCTTCCTCCTTTGTTGTAATTTATTTACGTTTTTAGCTTTTTATTTTGTTGTAAGAAGACCATCTTGACTTAGCAGGGAATTCCCCAATCAGCTAAAACACAAAAAGGAAGCTTAAAAGAAATGGAAACTTGAATGAACTACTTGAGAGGAATATAAGAGGAATATTGCTTGGGCATTAAGGGATGAAATCAGGAAGGCCAAAGCACAAGTGGAGTTGCAGGTAACAAGGGACATGAAGGGTAACAAGAAGGGTTTGTAGAACTCTATCAGCAACAAAAGGAAGATCAGGGAAACTGTGAGTCCCTTTCGTGAATGGGGGAGGCAACATAGTGAAAGACAATGCCCATTTACCCCAGTCTTCACAGGCCAGTTTAACTCCTAGACTACTGCACCTGGCAGCACAGTTTCTGGAGGAGATGAGCAGCCAACAGGAGTGAAAGAAGAGGTTAGAGACTATTTAGAAAAGTGGGACATGTACAAGTCCATGGGGCTGGAAGCGATGGTGTTGAGGGATTTGGCCAATGTAATTACAGAGCCACTGGCCATTATCTTTGCAAGCTTATGACAATTGGGACAGGTCCCAAATGACTGGGAAAGGACAAATATAGTGCCTATCTTTAAGAAAGGGAAGAAGGAGGATCCAGGAGACTAAAGATCAGTCTGCCTCACCTCAATCCCTGGAAAAAACATAGAGAAGGTCCTCAAGTAATCTATTTTTAAGCACTTGGAGATGAAGAAGGTGATTAGGAGCAGCCAGCATGGATTCATCAAGGATGGATTGCGCCTGACCAATTTGATTGACTTCTGTGATGAGACGACTGGCTTTGTAGATGCAGGGAGAGCAGTGGATGTGATATACTTTGACTTTAGCAAGACTTTTGATACTGTTTTCTACAACATCCTTACAAACCAGTTAAGGAAGTATGAATTGCATGAATGGACTATAAAGGGGATAGAAAACAGGCTGGATTCTTGGGCTCAAAGGGCAGTAATCGATGGCTTGATGTCTAGCTGGCAGTCGAGATCAAATGGTGTGCCTTAGGGGTTGGTTCTGGGGGCAGTTTTGTTCAATATCTTCGTCAGTGACCTAAAAGATGGGATGGAGCATGCCCTCAGCTAGTTTGTGGATGACATCAAGCTTCTTGGGGGTAGTAAATATGCTGGAGGGTAGGGCTAGGATTCAGAGAGACCTAGACAAATTGGAGGATTGGATGAAAAGAAATCTCATGAAGTTCAATAAGAACAAGTGAAAAGTCCTGCACTTAGGATGGAATGACAGTACAGACTGGAGACTGACTGGCTAAGCCACAAAGCTGTCAAAAAGGCCCTGAAAGTTACAGTGCACAATACTCTGAATAGAAACCAACATTGTGCTCTTGTTGTAAAGGTTGGATAACAGCATACTTGGCTGCATTAGTAGAAGAGTTGCCAGCAAAATAAGGGAGGTAATTCTTCCCCTCTATTTGGCACCAGTGAGGACACATTTGGAATCCTTTGTGCAGTTTCGGGCCCCCCACTTACAGAAAGGCTGTGGACAAATTGAAGAGTCCAGAGGAAGCTGGCAAATATGACTTTTGAGGAAAGGCTGAGGGAACTGGGCTTATTTAGTCTGCAGAAGAGAAGACTTGGGGCGGGGGGTGGATTTAATAGCAGCCTTGAACTACATAAGGGGTGCTTCCAAAAAGGATGGAGCTAGACTGTTCTCAGTGGTGGCAGATGACAGAACAAGGAGCAATGGTTTCAAGTCACAGCAAGGGAAGTTTAGATTAGATAATAGGAAAAAAACTTTCTCATGAGGAGGTTTGTAAAACACTGTAACAAGTTATCCAGCGAGGTTGTGGAATATCTATCTTTGGAGATTTTTAAGGCCCAGGTAGACAGAGCCTTGGCTGAGATGATCTAGTTAGGGATGGTCCTGCTTTGAGGAGGGGGTTGGACTAGATGACCTCCTGAGGTCCTTTCCAACCCTAATTTTCTATGATTCTAATTCCACACATGATTTTATTTTCCCAGTTTATTCTGCACTTTCATGGACTCCTTTCTTATCCTTCATTTTTGGCCCATGTCAGATAGTCAAGTTTTTATGTTTTATGTTTGTTGTAGAGATGTTCTGCAGGTAACCTTCAATATTGCAGCAACAACATTGAAGTCTGAATATTGCAGCAACCTTGAGTAGTGCCAAGTATCATTTTCTTCCTCCATTGCCCTATAAAGCAGGTTCTTCACAGAGCATACTCCACATTTCACCAGTGCATTGCCTTAGGGTATTTGGGGCTAGATGTCTCATTACTGAAGTCATAATTTGAGCAATGTTACCTATTTTTGTCAGTAGTCACAGCTTTTGGAATCCTATGGTGTGCATATATAGATCTGGTATGCTTAACAACTGTTGTCACTGTGGTATCTTCAAATATCACCACTTCTAGGAAATTAATATAGTATCCCATTATAATCAGGTGGTCATGCCTTCCCAAAATGAACAGGCTAATTCCCAATGTGTCCCATGGAATAGAAAGTTTCTTATGAGGTTTAATTTATTATTTTTGATGGGCCTCTCTGTGTTTCTCACATGTTCCACACCTTCTCAACATGTCTTCAATTCATTTTAGGCCAAAAGACAACATCTCTAGCTCTACTTTTTTATTGGGTCTTTCCCAGATGTCCTTGATGTATTTGTTCCAATATTTTCTCTTTCCCCACTGTGGGGATCACATCCTCTGTACTCAGGAGATTACTGAAAGTTCATTTTTACATTTAGACTATGTAGGTGGGAAATGGTGATTTTTTTCTTTCTTTACTTATCGCCTGTATGACTACTTGCATTGTTTCAGCTTTGTCTGTTTCCATCACCATTTAATCTCAAATACCTGGAGATAAATTGCATGATGCTTTAATCATGTTAAATTGTATGATTACAGTTTGTTCCAAATCAGGTTGTGGACTGTTTGCTCTTGAAAGCACAACTGCCATCACTAGGTGGTATCTATGCTAGAAATCAAGGAACATATCATACATCTGTAATTTAAAAACTAATTGCTGTATCTTTGGTTGTTCATCTCTAAATCCTTTTTTGAGTATTACAGTCATAGATTTCATAGACATTAGGGCTGGAAGGGGCCTCACAAGGTCATCAGGTCCAGCCCTGTGCCCAAAGGGCAGGCAGTCACCAGTGGTCAAATGATCCCAGCAAGATAGGCACCCAACTGTTTCTTAAAGGAATCCAGAGTAGGTGCCTGCACTACCTGCAGGAGGAGTCTATTCCAGGTTCTGGGGACTCGGACAATAAAGAAGTTGTTCCTTATGTCCAGCCTAAAATTGTCTTCCAAGAGTTTGTGACTATTGGACCTATGGGGTGCCCTGGTGAAGAGACGTTCTCCCAGTTCCCAATGCATACCACTTATATACTTACAGGCTGCCACCAAGTCTTCCCTGAGCCTATGCTTTTCCAGGCTGAAGAGTCCCATGGTTCTCAGATGCTTTGCTCTCTTGCCCTCTAATCATTCACATGGCTCTCCTCTGGACTTTCTTGAGCTTCTCCAAATCCTTTCTGAATCATGGAGCCCAGAACTAGACACAGTATTGCAGCTGTGGTCTCACCAAGGTCAAATAAAGTGGGAGGATGACTTCCTGGGTCTCGTTTGAGATGTATCAGAAGATGCAGGCCAGAGTTTTGTTTCCTTTGGCAGTTGCAGCGTTGCATTGGTGGCTTATGTTCATCTTGTGGTCAATCATGACCCCCAAGTCTCTTTCAGACATGGTGCTAGCTAGTGTAGCACTGCTAAGCCACTAAGTGTGGTGTGGGTTCTTTCTCCCAAGGTGGAGCACCTTGCATTTCTCGGCACTGGATGCCATCAGGTTTTGATTCACCCACCTTGTAAGCCTGTCGAGGTCAGCCTGGATTGCCAGACTATCCTCTAGGGTGGCTGAATTTCTCCATAGTTTGGTGTCATCAGCAAAGGTAGCCAGTTTGCTTATAACACCCGAGTCCAGATCATTTATAAACACATTGAAGAGTACAGGTGTGAGAACAAAGCCCTGGAGGATGCCACTGATTACAGTGCACCAAGTTGATTTGGTTCCATCAGCTATCATTGTCTGGGTCAGACCATGGAGCTAGTTCCCCAGCCATGGGACTGTGAAATTGTCTAGGACACAATTCCCCGATTTTTCCACAAGAATATCATGGGACACCAGGTCAAAGGCTTTCTTGAGGTCCAAGAATAAGATATCCACCTCTTCTCTTTTGTCTAGGTCATAAGTCATCTGGTCATAGAAGGAAATAAGGTTGGTCAGACAAGATCTACCTGCCATGAAGCCATGTTGGCTATCTCTCAGAATATTACCTTCTCATAGAACGTTGGTAATGGTTTCCTTGATTTTTTCCAGGATCTTTCCAGGGAGTGAGGTCAAGCTAATTGACCTGCCATTCCCTGGATCGTCCTTTCCCCCTTTCCTGAAGAGAAGAACCACATTGACCCTTCTTCCAATCATCAGGCACCTTGTCCAAGTGCCATGAGTTCTTGAATAGCCTTGCCATAGGCTGTGCTATAATGTTAGCTAGTTCCTTTAGCACTCTTGGGTACATTCCATCCGGGCCAACTGATTTGTGGATGTCCAGCCTTTTAGGGTGCTCCCTCACAAGATCAGTGGTAATGATAGGTGTAGGTTCATCCTTCCTCTGGTGATCCAGCCTCTTGTCAGGCAGGGTGATCCCACTGGACTGATGGAAGATCAACACAAAGTAGTCATGAAGGAGATTGGATTTTTCCTGAGTGTTGGTTATCAGCTGCCCCACTTGGTTTAGTAAGGGTCCAATGTTATCCTTGTTCTTTTTCTGACTTCCCACATATTTGAAGAGGGACATTTTGTTGTCCTTAATTTGAGTGGTCAGTTTAAGCTTAGTTTCAGCCTTGGCTTTTCTAGTTTGGTTCCCACAGGTGCGGGCTAGTGCTCAGTACTCCTCCTTAGTGATATTTCCCATCTTCTATCCTTTATCCTTTATCTTTTTCATTAGGGGCAGGTCATGTCAGACCAACCCGATTGCCTTTTATGATCAGGTCACAAAGGCAATGGATGCAGGTGTTGTCGTGGACGTAGTCTTTCTAGACTTCAGCAAGGCCTTTGACACTGTCTCGCACCCCATCTTCATTAAAAAACTAGGTGACTGTGGCATTGAAGCCTACACAGTCAGATGGATTGCAGATTGGCTTAAGGGTCATACTCAGAGGGTGGTGGTGGACGAGTCATATTCAACCTGGGGGGAAGTGGGCAGCTGAGTCCCGCAGGGCTCAGTCCTGGGTCCCACGCTGTTCAATTTCTTCATCAGCGATTTGGACGACGGGGTGACTTGCAACCTGTTTAAATTCGCTGATGATACCAAAATTTGGGGTGAGGTGAGCACACTAGTAGGGAGGGAAAGACTGCAACAAGACCTTGATAGGTTACAGGAGTGGGCTGACATAAACAGGATGCGCTTCAATACTGACAAGTGCAGGGTGCTGCACTTGGGCAGTAGTAACCAGCAGCACACTTATAGAATGGGAAACTCCCTTCTTGAGAGCACAAAGGCAGAAAGGGAACTTGGATTCATTATTGACTCCAAGATGAACATGGGCCGACAATGCAAGGTCACGGTTGGCAGGGCTAACTGGACCTTGTCGTGCAGCCACAGGTGCATCTCAAGTAGAGCCAGGGAGGTGATCCTCCCCCTCTATGCGACATTGGTCAGGCCACAGCTGGAGTACTACGTTCAGTTCTGTGCGCCCCATTTCAGGAGGGATGTGGACAACAATGAAAGGGTCCAGAGGAGGGCCACCTGCATGATCCGGGGACTACAGGGCAGACCCTACATTGAAAGACTGTGGGACCTAAACCTGTTCAGCCTTCACAAGAGAAGGCTGAGGGGGGACCTGGTGACTGTCTATTAACTCACTAGGGGGGACCAGAAGGGTTTAGGGGAGACACTGTTTCCCCTAGCGCCCCCTGGCATGACAAGGAACAATGGATACAAGTTATTAGAGAGTAGATTTAGATTAGATATCCGCAAGAACTACTTCACAGTTAGGGCAGCTAGGAGCTGGAACCAACTTCCTAGGGAAGTGGTAATGGCTCCTACCCTGGGGATCTTTAAGAAGAGGCTTGATGACTACCTAGCTGGAGTCATTTGAGTCCAGTCTTCTCTCTCACCAAGGCAGGGGGGTCGGACTTGAAGATTTACAAGATCCCTTCCAACCCTACTTCTATGATTCTATGATTTTTTTTAGGTTGAGTTCCCTATTGAGCTAAGGGGGTTGTCCAGCCCTTTTGCTACTTCTTCTGTGGATTGGAATGGACTTCCCTTGTGCTTCAAGGATTGCATCCTTGAGGAGTGACCATTCATCGTGGACATTCCTCCCTGCCAGATTGTGGTTTCTCAGGGTCTGAACAACTAGACTCCTAACCTTGTGGAAGTTGGCTTTTCTAAAGTCAAGGACTTCCATATTGCTGACTGACTTGCCAGCTTTGCAGTGAATAAAGTGATCAACTCATGGTCACTGTCTCTCAGCTTCCCTTCAATTCTCAGGTTGCTGACTGACTAGCTGTGGAGGGAAGTGGGTATGCTAGAAGGGTGGAATAGGCTGCAATCGGACCTAGACAGGTTATAGGGGTGAGCGGATGAGAACAGGATTGGTTTCAACACTGACAAGTGCAAGGTACTGCACCTTGGGGGGAAGAATCAGCAGCATACCTACAAGCTAGGGAACTCCCTTCTCATCAGTGCAGAGGCAGAAAAAGATCTTGGAGTCATTATTGATGCCAAAATGAACATGAGCAGGCAGTGTGGGGATGCAGTCAGGAAGGCCAACTGCACCTTGTCATGCATCCACAGATGCATCTCAAGCAGATCCAAGGAGGTGATACTCCCCCTCTATGTGACGTTGGTCAGGCCATAGCTGGAGTACTGTGTCCAGTTCTGGGCACTGCACTTCAGGAGGGATGTGGACAACATGGAGAGGGTCCAGAAGAGGGCCACTCGCATGATCAGGGAGCAGGAGGGCAGGCCCTACGAGGAGAGGCTATGGGACCTGAACCTGTTCAGCCTCCACAAGAGAAGGCTGAGGGGGGATCTAGTGGCCTGTTACAAACTAGTCAGAGGGGACCAGCAGGCATTGGGAGAGTCCCTGTTCCCCCGAGCGCTACCAGGAGTGACTAGAAATAATGGTCACAAGCTGGCAGTGGATAGATTCAGGCTAGACATCAGGAGGTGCTACTTCACTGTCAGGGCAGCTAGGGTCTGGAACCAACTTCCAAGCAAAGTGGTGCTGACTCCTACCCTGGGGGTCTTTAAGAGGAGGCTAGACAAACACCTTGCTGGGGTCGTTTGATCCCAGTACTCTTTCCTGTCATGGTAGGGGGTCAGACTTGATGATCTGCTCAGGTCCCTTCTGACCCTACCAACAATGAAACTATGAAATTAGATCATCCCCTTTAGTCAGTACCAGGTCCAGCAGCGCCTTGCCCCTTGTCAGTCTGTAGACTTCTTGAGACAAATAAAGCTCATCAATGCTTGTGAGGAAGCATTGTGACTGATCGTATTTGGCTGAGTGCTCTTCCCATGAGATGTCCTGGTAGTTAAAGTTGCCCATGACAACCATGCACTGAGAGCACACAGCCTCACTCAGTTCCCCGGCAAACTCATGGTCAAGTTCTTGCCCTTGATTAGGTCTGTAGTAGACTCGGATTGTTATATCCCCCTCACCATACTCCCTTCCTTATTCTTACCCAGAGTCTCAAGTCACCATCCTTGGTTGCTGATCTTAACCTGTAGGGAAGTGTATTGTTCTTTCACATACAGAGCTACACCTCCACCCTTTCTTGCAACATGATATCTCCTGTACAAGGTATAGCCATCTATATCTGTGGTCCAGTCATAGGTGGATTCCCACCAGGTCTCCGTTATCCCTATGAGATCATAATAATTACTGTTTAGGAGTAGGGCCACTTCCTCCAGGTTTGTTGCCCAGGTTCCTAGTATTTGTGTAAAGGCAAGTGAGCTTGCCATTGGCAGCCCTAGTTTTCCCTGTACTCCTGAAAGAGCCCCATCCCTGCGGTGGGGTAGGAGTTTGTTTCCTTGTACAGATTGACCTAATGGTTTGGTGGCTGATGCTTAGTGGGCTTGCACCAGTGATTATCTGCCCTTCCCCTGTCAGTGGTTTGTGGTTTGTTTCTGTAGTGAATTACTAACCATAGAGAAAGTCATGGAATCTTGTACATTAATAAGCCTGGATATTTTCTCACATATAAACCCATACCTTTATGCCCAAACCAGCTAAGAAAAATTGGAGAGCACATTACATGCAAAGAAAAGGGATCCCATGGGTCTGTAAATTTGGTCAGACATGGTAATTAATACTGGCAATTAAAGCTGCTCCTGCTCCCCTTCCTACTGTTAAATTTCTGGACCTGTAGGGATCCCTTTCCCCATCTGCACACTCGACTGGGTCAGCAAATGAGGCAGGTCTGTGGCCAGATCTAACACACCAAGTCCAACCAAGCATATAGCCCTGGACCTGGCATGCTGGGTTCAATCCTGCACACTTGCTAAGGAGCCATGTGCTGGGTCATACCCAGTACTCCAAGTCTGGGATAGTGTGCTGGACATAATGTATAGTCCCAGATGTGGCACACTGTGTTGGACTCATTACATGGCTCTGGAGCCATCACATAGGGTCAGGTATGGTATGTGGTGCCAGCCTGGGTGCGTTGTGTCAGACCTAGCATGTGGCCCCAGAGCCAGCAATCATGGTTGGCCCCACTTGATGCATGCAGTAAGCAGCACCTTGGAAGCAGGCTCAGCCCCCTAGCTACTGCCACTTACTTACCTCAGTCAAAGATCTTTTTCTTTTCTTAAGGCTCTCCTTCAAAATGAAGGTGAATACTATATATAGCAGGGTATTATATGCAAGAAAATACGGTATGTGGGTGTGGACAAATGAACACTTGAAGCCTTTCCAAAAGAACATTTCAAGAGGGTAGTAGTTGGTGGTTCTAATTGTTACATGTGAACAATCTGAGAAGGATTTAAATGGAATAATACTGCTCTAGTTTTAACCTTTAATAAAGCAGTGTTAAAGTTGGAAACATGTTGTTATACTTTAATTGTTCTTGGCTTGTTCACACATAACAATTAGAACATACCAGTTGCTGCTGTCTTCAAGAGTTCCCCTTTTGAAAGGCTCCAAGTGTTCCTGTGTGCACACCCTATATGTTCCTATTTTATTTGCACATTTTAGCATAATGTAGTGTTTCTTTGTAAACCCAGGGCAACCTTCAGAAAATAACAGCTCTTGGCTTTCACTCATTTCTTGACTACAGAACAATAATAGAACAAATTCTTTGTTGCAAAAGATTCAGAAAGACCACAACAGGCCAGAATGTTTTTGACACTACTGATTCCTATTGGAAATCCCTAGGTTAATTTTATGGATCAGGTGTAGGTGTTTGCACAAAGACTGCTAATATTATGTGGCACCCAGCAGCACCCTTAAAAGGATTTTGTGGTACCCAGCATGCTTTAAAACTCTGATTAAGAATCAGTGGCATAATGGTCCAGTTTATTATAGCTTACACATTATGCCTGAATGCTGGGCACTTTCTATACTCATGCTGGTTGCCATATTGCTCATATTGTTTTTTGCTTCCCACATGACTCTGCTTGCATTTTTTTTTTTTTTTTTTGGTTTTTGGTTTTTGCTGGTTTAATGATGGCCCTAACAGTCAGTTCTTATGTGCTTTTTTGTTGGCTTCTTACTTGGAGTTCTTGTTCTGCAGATTGAAATATACATATTTCTCTTTCTAGTTTCTGGTCCCCCTCTCTCAGCAATTGTTCCTAGACTTCTTTATTATAACATTACAGGGCCAGCTCATCTTTAATAAGACAGTAAGTGTTCCATATTTGTGCAGTTGCTGACTTTTTAGTTTCAAATTTCTGATAAATGCTTCTACTGATACCCATTCCTTTTGTGTTCTCAAGCTGAACATGTTACGTAAGTATTTTTTCCCCCCTAGGAATACAATAATCTTCAAACATTTTCATTATTTCTGCAAGGCTTTCCTTTTTTACCCCTTCCCCCTCTCTATTATACCTGGCTAGTGCTTCATTATCTGCAACTGTTAGGAGTAGAGCAATATTTCACTCTTCCTCTAATTTATCTGCCCCTGCGGCTTTCATATACAACCTGAATTGCTGTTTGAGCCTTTTCCAGACATTTTCAGAATTCTCCTTTATTTTCAAGGGCTGGGGGCAAGGTGGCTACTTTGCAGTCTCACAGGCTTTGTAGCAGCCATTTATCTGATACCTCTTCTACTAGGTCTTACAGCATGCTGTGTCTTCCACTCTTGGTACCCTGTAGTATTTTGATAAGGTTTGTGATGTGCAAACATCTTTTTATTATGTACAGGAACTTATATAAAGAACTATTTACAGAAAAGAGGTAGCAGTCTTACTACGGCCTTTGTCATGTTCTTGTGATAGCCTTTATTCCCGATCTGCCCCACCAGGAAGTTCCTGCTGGTTTCACCCCCACTGTTTCCTGGGGTACCACACTTCTGTTTTCAGGATAATTTTATGTCACACTCACTATCTGGTTTGTTTCTTATGTATACACTTTCTACCAGCTAATTAGAAATATGGGTTATTTTCCTGTGTTGAGTTGTTTTACTTTAATTCCCTACCCTGAGAGATTGGAATTGCTCAAAAGACCAAAACTCTTCAGTTCTCCAGATAGCCTATTTATTTTGTGTTATTTTTTAGTCATTATTTATATTCCTTTGGTGTCATAAATTTTTGTATTATGTTTGCAGTAAATTTTCCAATATGCCAGAGAATCAAGAGAGGCCAATATGGTTTTCAGTAACATATACATCCTGTGTTATAGGTACTTTTCTACATGTTTATTCACAGGACAGGAGCAAAGGGAGTGATGAGTAAAGCTGGAGAGACTAATTCATTGGAAAACAAAGAACTGCAGGAACTCTGCATCATATTGCGTACCCAAGTAAAAGAATGGCTTCAGACATTCTCTACATATGTATTATTAACTCTGGATGGAGTTTCGTGAAGATGGAATTAACTCGGAGAGTACTTGTCTATGCATTAAGGTGAAGAATATTACGTTTCTCTTAAGTACTAAAAATGCAAGAAATTCAAAATTAAGTTTAAATGAAAAAAATCCAAACCTGTTTAGATATAGCAATGCACAGTTAAAACACTTTTTAGTTTTCATCTTAGAGGTTAAATTAAATGGATGGTTAAAATACACAATAATACTGGAGTGCCTAAGGACTAGAATAAATAGGCACCTGAAATGGTTCTTTTTCAGGATTTAGGCACTTAACTCTGAAGTTGTGATCCTGAAAACTCACCCTGAACTACCACTTCATTCTAGGAGTGCTAAAGGGTCTGAAAACTTTGGTCTTCAAATTCCTCAAGCTCTTGAAAATTGTAAACCTGTGCCTGGCCATGGGGGCCTCAATTTTGACAGGAATTAGCATTTTGATAATCGTATGCCTAATCCTGAACGTTATCAGGAAATCAGGTGTTTCTGTCAAATTCCCATTGATTTTAATGGGAGCTGGTGTCTAACTTGGACACTTTTGAGTATCCTACTAGATGTCTGTCTGAATCTTTAGTCAATTAAATATCTTTGAATATCTACCCCTATGTCACATTTGAAAATGGAACCTTTGCCCCTGCCTCTCTTTAACCAACATTCTTTCTTTTTTTTTTCATGCTGGAGCCACTATTAATGGTTCAGATGAACAACATAATATACCTGCAAAAATACATTTTTTAAACAAATGGATCATTATGATAGCTGATGGTGTAATACTAGAAAGTAGTCAGCTGGGTGATTTCTTGAAATGAGCTGTTTTGCTAGCACCAGTCTCTTTTTGGGCTCTAGAAGGATAGCAGCCCTGTCAAAAGTTAATTTCAGGAATGAAAACTGCTGCATTTGGTCAATGCATTCTTTGGACACACTTCTTAGGGTTCTAGGGTAGCAGTTCCCAACCTTGGGTTCATAACCCTATTTGGAGTCACAATGATAAAAAATAAGATCGCAAAGAAAATCAGAGATTTTCTTCTTTTAAAGGGGAAAAAAAGTGGGAAATGATGGGTTCCCCTTGCTGGCTGGCAGAGTTCCAGCATGCAAGGGATTGCTTGGGGCTGGGGGGAATGGGAGGAGGCCAATCAGGCAGGGGGCACACATGCGTGTGGCAACCAGGTAGTGTGGTGAGCAGCTCCCACAGCTCCCTCCAGGTAAGTCTATGGGGCGAGGGCTGATTGAGGCCCCCCCATTGGAAGGGAGGGAGGAAATGGGGCAGGGATAGGGTCACTGCATAGCTGCGGTGGTACATGGAACCCAGGGCTAAGGTGGGAATGCGGGGGAGCAGCTGGGATGCAGGGAGCTGGCTCCCTGCTTCTCCATGCATTCCTAGGGAGGGAGACATGGGGAACACATGCCCCCGCCCAATTTGTGCATGGGACAGGGGCAGATATGGGCTGTCCACTGCAGGATCAGGGCTCCCTGCCTTGCTGCCCTCTCCTGGGGCCTCCAGGGTCAGTGGGCATGACCCAGCTCAGGAGGGTGGGGAAGCTTGGTGTCACTGCTGGGAGCCCTATGCCAGCTTTGCTACCATTGCTCTGTGTTCCCTTCCCATCCAGCAGCAGCATGTGGCACAAATCCATGGCAGCACAGCCAGTGTAGGGCTCTCAGCAGCGGCACCCAGCCTCCCCACTGTTCCATGCCAGGTTCTGCCCACTGGGCCATGGAGGCCTCAAGGTGGAGGGCAACAGGTCAGGGAGACTGAAGCCTGTAGTGGATAGTCCAAATCATTCTCCCCTGCCAAGGGCTTTGCTATGGCCATGCCACCTATTGGGAGATGGGGTGGGGATGGGGGGAACTGGACTCTGTGCTGTACTCCACCTGCAGCAGCCGCTGCCTCCTGTGGGCCTAAGATGGCACTTGGGTGCTGCTGGGGTGTAGAGGGCTATGGATTGGAAGTGAGAGGCATCTGGGGATGGTGGGGGGCTGCAGGTTGGGAGCAAGGGGCTCTGCTGAGGAAATGGAATCATAAATGTGGCCATGCTGAGGAAAAGGTTAGGAAGGACTGTTCTAGGGCTTTTCATGAGCTTAAATTGAAACAAATAAAACAAAAAAAAATTCACGGGAAGAGATGAGCCTGAATAAAATTCCAGGAAAACATTCCATTCCAGAGAAATCTGGTTTTGGGGAAAGATATAGACCCTGCTTTCCAGGACCATTCCCTGAAATGAGACAGCTTCTCACACTTAGACTGAGTAGTGAGTCACAGAACCATCTAAGAGGATCTGCCAGATTGCCGGATGCTTCAACCTCTCCCTTTGTCAGAATAACAAAGTCTGAAACCTCCTCAATGCTAATTTTTAATAAAGATTAATTATCAGAATTATGTGATAGCAGGAGGAGAGCTTTATCATCTTTAATTAGCCTCACCATTGCCAGCTGCTTGGATATGAGTCATTCAGGAAATGCCACTATGAGAGTTGCACAGTCCTTATACATAGGTGGCATGGATTATAAATACTGGTAGCTTACTCACCTATGGGAATACTCAAGGCTATGGAATAAATGCAAGGCAATTCAAAGTGGTAAATAATTATAGTTGTTTCTGATATATTATGAAGATTGTTGGGACTGACATAGGAATCCATATTCTTTAGCACAGAGGTTTGACATTAGTCTTGGAAAGGACATGATGATAGAGATGTTCAGACTCTGTTTGGGTCAGGCCTATATTTTTACTATACTTTACATATTTTTATGGAAAAAAATAGATTCCAGAGGATGTAACAAAGTATGTCAGATAATGGCTCAGATAGAATTGGGGAAAACAGTTTAAGGGTCATGTTACTCCCTATCCAGAACTCTAAAGACTGCAACACTGCACAATTTGGGATGAGAAAGTTGTCAATAAATTGGAAGAAGTTTGGAGAACAGCACCCAAAATGGTCATATGGCTGGAGGCATTGCTGTAGGAGGTAAGGCTCTGGGATCATATAGAAATAGGGTGGAGATCTAGTCCAATTCCCTGCTTGAGACAAGATCATTCCTATCTAAACCATCCTAGACAAGTCTTTGTCTATCCTATTTAAACTACACCAAGGTTGTAGTTTTTCAAAGCAGCAAGAAGCCACATGTCCCAAATGGCACACCAGTGGGGGCTGCACACTATATGGCATAGGTGGCAGAAGGGGATGCTAATGGGGCATAACCCCCCTAAATGTAAAGCAGTGGTAGAACTGCAAGGCAGGCCTGCTGCAGGCTTCTGGTGGCTGTAGGAGTGGGGAGTGATGCACAGGCAGTGGTGAGGAAAGGAGCGAGGCTGGGGCAGTCTGAAACTAGGGGAGGGGCAGGCAGGCACTGCACAGCTGGTGGGGAAAGGAACTGAGACATGGCAACTCGTATGGGGGACATGGCTCCTTGTGCTACATGCCCCCTGGGAGGCATAGTAGGCATATGCCCCTGGATCTGTGTAGGGCAGGCCTGGGTCCAGACTCTTCCTGGTAGGGGGCTGGGCTGAGCTGGGCCAGGCTGTACTCGGAGTGTGCAGCAGAGGCACTAGGAGGGGGCTATGGAGGGGGAGCTGCAGACACCCCAAAATTTGTTGTAGCCCCTGTGACCCTCCTTCCAGCACTGCCACCCCCCACCGGGAAGAGCCCAGTGCTGCCCCAGCCCACAGCAGCAGCCTGCCCTGGCCTGCACAGATCCAGAGGTGCATGGTCGCCATGCCCTCCCAGGGCGTATGCGGTGGCAGCAGCCACCCCCCTCCCTGTGCCCCACCAGATGAGCTGCAGTTCCTTCCCATGCCCTGCCCTGACTAGGCAGCACCTGCCCCAGCCCCTGTCCCACTCCCTCCCCCCATGCCCCTTTCTCCTCCCCCTGCAGACTCACCTGCTGGGGGGGAGGGGGTGCAGGCACAGGTGTATGCACACATTCACTCAGTTCCTCCCTATTTTTTTCTTCTTCTGCCTATGCCATGTGGGCAACATTAGCAGGGAACACAGGACCTCCAAAATGCACACCCAACATTCATATGTGTGTGTGGGCACTCCCCTCTTTGCTTTACTGAGCAGACATATGGATGATTCCTGCCCCATTGCACCAGATGCCCACATGTGTGGGTGCAGCCAGGGATGGGGTCAAGCCACTGCTATGCTTCCGTGAAGCCGGATAAGCTGACACAGGACTCATTGCCACAGGTCCAGGACAGCGACATGTCTTCAATATACCAAGGAAGAGGGCCCAGGGAAAACCCAGGAAACAAGCAGGCCCTGGGGGCATGAGACCTTGTACCCCAAGGAGCCTGAACCAATTGGCTCACAAAATGAACCAGGCAGTTTAAAAGAAAATGCTAAAGAGAGGTTCAGAATGTCCCGGAGTGTGAAAAGCACAGTGGAGCCAGAAGCTGTGAAGACCAAGGAAGAAGAGGGCCCAGCCAGCTGAACCCCTGGGAATCGCTGGGACCCAGGCAAGCCATGAGCGAGGCTCACCCCCGTCTTATAAGAGAGAGATAAGTAAAGCAGACAGTGGGGTAATGTGGATCACTCTGGCAACCCCTAGAAACAGGACAAGGCAGAGACATTTTCCAGGAAGGCCAGCAGAACTCAGTAAGGAAAAGGAGAGGATGGACCCAACAAGAAAAGCAGGGCCTGGAGAGAAATTGAGGCAGTCAGAGTGAAGGAGGGATTTTTACAGTATACCTGAAAAAAAGAAAAAAGTGGGAGTTTGACTGTTACAGATTAATGAAACCATAAGACTGGGTAAGAAAGAAGAGTAATTACTTTTTTTAGTTTAAATGAACTGTAGGCCATGATTAAGAAATACTCTATAATTTACACTAGCTGTGTAAATAAAAGGCAACTGGGAAGAAGCCCAGAGGGACTGATTTATGGTTAATCAGGGTTCTATAGCCTGTATCTTAGTGTCTCCAAGGAGATTAAGTATGTAAGGTCTGAAGTAAGGCTGAGGAAAGACTGAAAAAATAAAATAAGTTGATCTAAAGACTAGTTATAGGAATTTTGAGTTCCATGAGGGAAGACGGACAAACAGTGAAGGAAAGAGAGTGGAGAGGTCTTACTTGAGGATAACCCAACAACTTAACAACAGGGAGTGATTCCACCAGAGGAGAAACAGGGACCAGGTAGAAACAGAATGAAAAAGTAGGCAGAGCCCAAAAAGGGGACTTTGCTATGCATCCCCAGCCCAGGCCAATAGGGGTTTTCTACCACAAGCCTGAGAAGAAAGGGGCAGGGTGTAGGGGAGGTGGAGCCCTGCAGAAGACCTGGAACCTTGCCAGATGGACCTATGTCTGAAGAGCTATCCAGACTCCCTAAAAGAATTAAACCATCAAGGCGTGGCAAGAAAGTGGGAGGAAAGGACAAAGGTCAGTGGTATTCCAAAACAGTGGTAGGTTGAAGGTGCACACACACCCAGAGTGGGCAAGCACTCTCTCCTGCCACACTCCTTCATGCAGCATAGCACCCTACCACATCATCATGTCCCTGTAGGCTCCTCTGTGGCACTATGCTGGTTGGGTGCTCTGAGCTGCCATCTCTACCCAGCACTGCAGGCAGTGCCACACCTTGTTGCCTAGCCCCTTGGATAAGGGGCATGCTGCAGAAGCTAGAGGAGGGAGGAGGAGCCCTGAAACCCTGGCTTCTTCTGCAGCCAGAGCAGTAGAGGCAGCAATTGGGTGGGAGCCCGCATGCCACATGTTAATCACTCACAGGTTGCATGCAGCCCACAGGCCACCAGTTGGAGAACCTTAAACTGTACAATAAACTCTGTTGCACACCAACATATTGCCCAAAGACACCAAAAGTATCCTAACCTGCCACAAGTAAAACAGGGTAATAAAGGTTGTCTGTGGCCCACTGAGTCACTAAGGCTGCATCCAGATAAGTGAGCAGATGCCTGTTGTGGCATCTCAAAGCAGTTTGAGATGCTACAAAAGGCATGCTGGGAGCAAAAAATGTTCCCAACACTGTATATCCACAGCATAGGCTCTGATTTTGATACTGGGAAATCCTGGTATAAAAAATAAATACCCTGGGAAAAAGCAGAGGCTGGGTTCTCTAGAGAGATGCTTTAGCATGTGGCCAGAGTGTCTTTTTGACTGCCACATGCCCTTGCTGCTCCAGCATGCTGGAGCAAATAGAAGCAGGACAAGGCTGCAGTAGCAGCTTGGACCCAGGCTCTGTCCTGGCTAAGTAGGGATGTAGGGTTGGGGAATCTGTGTGGGGGTGGGGAGACATTGTGAGGGTGGGGGAATTGGCGGTGTGGAGGGACTGTGGGAGGGCAGGACTTTTGGGGTGGGGACCTGCTCAGGAGGAGTGAGTCCTCCATCCACCCCCGACACAGCACACAGCCCCCCCTGCAGCAGCAGCAGCAGCAGCAGCAGCAGCAGTTGGGTCACCAGTGGCCTGCTGCCACCTGACACTGGGAGCTGCACATGGTGCAAGGCTCAGACCCAACCCACTGGCATGCACCCTCAGCAAGAACCGAGCTGGCTCCTGCTGTCACCTGGGCTCTCAGCACCACACGCAGGGGCCATGTGCTCTCAGGCTGGCTGGGTCCTGCCTCCATGTGTTCCATGCACTGTCAGGCTGGGTTGGCTCCATGGAAGGAGGACCTGGCCCACCCCAAGTGTGTGTGGCTCCTGCATGTGGTGCCAGGACCCCAGGTGACAGTAAGAGCCAGCCCAATTCTGGTTGAAGGTGTGTGCCAGTGGGCCAGGCCTGGGCTGTGCTCCATGTGCAGACCCCAGTTTCAGGCAGCAGCAGATCATGAGCGACATGATGGCTGCTGTTGCTGACTGGTGTTTTGGGGAGAGGTGGCCTGTGTGCCATGCAGGGGGGTGGATGTGTGACCCACCCCTCCTGAGCAGTCCTCCTCACCCCCACAGTCCCCTCATCTCCACACAGCGCCCACAACAGTCCCCCCATGCACACAGAGTCCCCTTCACACAGTCCACCCCACCCCCACACAGTCTCTCCCAATCCCACAGTCCCCCCACCCACAGCCCACCCACCCCCATGTCCCTAACTATTGGGGACAGACCCTGAGTCCAATCCACTGCTGCCACCCATGCCCTCTTCTGCAGCACAGGTACACAACAGGCATAGAGATACTCTGGCCATGTCACACCCACAAAACCCCTAAAATCCACACACAATCCCCACCCCTACACCCCCACACAAGATCCAGTCCCCATAAAGGGGCAGGAGCATGGCACTGGCATATCAGTTCTGCTCACCACCCCACATCCTGATGAGTGAGGAGGGAGGGGGCAGCTCTGATTTTTCTATGGTGAAAAAACCAAAAGCAAATGTCAAACTGTATATATATTTAGAATTCATTTTATTATGATGATAGAGGCATTGGTAGACTTTCGAATTACTTTAAACTTGTAAATATATCAATAAAACATCGCCAAACTGACCTCTCTATATATACTGGTGTTTCATTTTAATAGTGGAAGAACATGATTTTTGGGTATTTTAATAGGAGAATTTGGGGTTTTTATCAGAGAATATGCAATTTTTAAACAGGGAACACTAGGATCTCTGGACTTGATGATTTCATGAGGTCCCTTTAAGCCCTAAATTTCTGTGAATCTGTGAATCTCTGCTGGTGAGGCAAGTGGCAGGACCCAGGCAGAGGAGACAGTCCAGGGCCAGCACTGGGGACCCACCTGGAGGGCAGATGAGGTGGCTGACCTTGGCTATTTGGGTCGAGGAGGACGCATTTCAACAGTTCAAAGTGGGCCACTGTAATGAGCACATCTTCCAGACAATAGCTCCCCAGATTGCAGAGCAAGGACATCACAAGACATGACAGCAGTTCTGCATGAAGGCCAACTGTGCAGCGACACCTCACTGGCAGCTGGCCCAGAGGTGCAGGAGGCTCTGCTATGGTGTCCATACCCAGTAAGGGGTGCACAGGTGTGCATGTGCACCCCCTGAGAGCACCAGTGCACCCCCTGATGGCCACACTTGCTGCTTAGGTGATGGGTAGGGAGGGCAGGCAGGAACGCCAGTGCCCTCCCTGCAAGTGCTGTCCAATCGCTGCTCTCACTGCAGCCACTTTCAGGAGCAGCTGCAGTGATCAGCCAGTGCTTGCTCCCAGAAGCGGCTGCAGCCACTCCTGGAAGTGGCTGCAGTGAGCGCAGTGATTGAACATCGTGGGATTTCCTGGCCCCCTCTTCCCCTGGTCCACAGGATCACCCGTGGGGGACCCTCCCCCCAGATCTCAGGATTGCCCATGGGGGACCACTCCCTCTGGGACTGGTCATGGTGCGGGCATGTGCCCCCCCGACTAAGGCAGCATCAGTCACCCATGTCCATACCACAGCCCAGGCAGCTGTGTGGTCCCCATCTGGGTCTGGCAGACATGGGGCTGCAGGTCCAAGGGGGCAGATGCTTTCGCAGGTGGCAGAAAGTCACAGCCAGGCAGCAGCCCCCACTGCCAGACTGCTGGAGTGGGTAGAGGGTGCAGGGGCCACTCTAGGTTAGGGCTGCTTCAGGAGTCCAACTGGCACAAGGGGCTAGGGTCCCCAGATGCCAACTGGCAAGGCCTCAGAAACACCTGTGGGCAAGCAAGCCTAAGCTGTTCATCTATAGCTGGACTCTATAGCTTAAGCGAGCCTTTTGAATACCTGCAGGAGAGTTATATACTCCTCCCTTAATAGGTTATTTTTGTTCAGTGTTAATGGCATATAGATGCACCATGCTGTTACACAAATTGAAAGCACTGGAAGGCGACTTTCACATCAGAAGGATACTTAGCTGTAAGCAAAAGAATAATCATACTTTCAAACAACAAGTCATCATCCATAATAGGCAATTTACCTAGACCAATTTTGAACTGAACTTGGTTAATAAATTGAATGAAGCATCCTATAGCTTTTGAATATTAAAAAATTAATCCAACTTGATTAACAATAAATATATTTTCTTCATTTCTAATAACTACCAAATAATTTCCAGCCAACTTTGTCTTAATTCCAATTCATGGTACATGAAAAAATCAATTCCAGCTATGCAGTTATTAAGGGTTATTAAAGTATTTAGTCTATCTGAAGATGTGATTAGATTGAAATGCACAAAACTGTTTTTAATACCCTTGCTGTAGTAATGTCACCAACTAATTAGAATCTCTTGTGAGATTACTGCTGTGCTGTACTTCACTTTCCATAAAGAAACTACCTACTGGAGTCTGCCGTATTACTAACTTTGAAACAATATACCTACTGGTGACATTTCTGTCACACTTTAAACCACCATCTAATTTTATTCACATTTGGAATATTATCCTGTAAAACTTTTTTCTCTTTGAAGAAGGATTTCAGTCCAGGATTAAAAAGATCATTATTGCCCCATAAAAATACATGGTCAAAATTTGATTTGAAGCTTCACTGTAGTGTTTTACTCTTTATTGTGAGTTTCTTGCTCTTAAACTCTGGAGTAGAAAACTAGAAAAAGGAGTTGTCATCTGTAGGGAAAATATGGTGCTTGCCATCCTTGACTGGGTTCATTTTGGGAAGCAAGCAATTGTCATGTTCTAGCCTCTGGGTTCAATCACCAGAAGGAGAGTTTTCAAAGCAGCCAAGGGAGGTAACTGGTTATTCTGCTGGCTGGAAGAGATGGAAGGAGCAGAGCTTTTTGGGGCTGTATATTCATTTCATCTGCTTATATAGCTTCACTTCAGCTCAATTATATTCACATTGAATTAAAGTCACTTACTAGGTTAATTTTCTAACCTGACTCAGGCTCTAGTTATAATTAACCCATCTATGATTCGTATTTGGCACCCATCAACAAAGTATCTGGAGGCCTCACAATTTCTAATGCAGATGTGTCAGCTCATAGGGCTCTTGGCATGCCAGAGAATTCAAGGGTAGGACTATCAGGGTATAGGGCCTACTGCAGAATCTAGGACTATGGAATTCTATTGGACATGACTTGACAAGCAGGTGAGCAAGTGCTGTGCCAACATAGCCCCACTTGCCCTGAAGCTTCTTGGCCTACAGCTGCTTGCCCCACTCCCTCCATCACTGGCTCCACTGCCACCACTTGTACTGTCTCTGTCACCACTTGGTGTGCTGCTAGCTTCATTAACAGCTCTTCCACTGCTGATGCTGCAGCCCTGCCACTACCAGGTCTGGATCCAATCACCAGGGACCTCTGTGATGTGGATTTGGCCCAGGGCATGGGCTGAGTTAAACACCCCTACTCTAACAGATTTATTCTCAAAACAATCCTAAGAAGTATCACAACACCATGATTTCCACTGCACAGATGGGAGCTGAAGGAAGTAAGGCAGAGGAACAGATTTTTAAAGGTATTTTGGTACCAAAAAGATGGAAGGAGTCTGTAGATTTTTTCAAATGCAACTAAGTGATTTCAGATGGGAGTTTAGTTACCTAGGTACCTAAGGATCTTTAAAAATCTGAGAAAGAAACTGAAGGTACATTTTCCAAGTATGTTTCAATCCTATTTTCAAAAATAATTTAATAACACATGACTGAAAGGGACCTCCTGCTGTTGTACGCACATCTGGGGGAAGCATGGGGGGCATGTGCTGCCTAGATTTGTGCATGGGGTGGAAGAGGTCCGCTGCTGTGTGCTGGGCTCTGCAACCTGCTGCCATTGCCTTGGGAACTGCATGATGCCATATGATGCCATACTATGCCTTCCGCTGCTGGGTGGGCAAGGGATTCAGTGCAGCCAGCACACAGCTCTCAGGACAAAGGCAGCAGGATGCAGAGCCCAGCACACAGCAGCAGTCTGCTTCTGCCCTGTGCAAAAATCCAGGTAGCATGTTCCTCCCATGCCTCCCCTGGGGTTGGCACAGCGGTTGGATTCTCCCCCACTGCCCCACAATATCCCCGGATGAGATGCCCGCTGCTCCATCCCATGACCTGCCCCAACTCCGGGGCCGCATTCACTCCAGCCCCAACCCCTGCCTCTGCCCCACTCCCTCCCTCACCATGTGGGCCTTGATATGCCCCTGCACTCCTTCCCCTTCACAGACTTGCTTGCTGGGCACTGCTCCACATGACATTGGGCTGCGTTCCTGGCCACCTGCAAGCTGCAGCTGTGTGTCTGGCTCTGTATGTTACCCTCTCCCCCTGATGCAGCTGCCCAGAGCCCACACCTGGGCTGCCCTGCAGTCCTCTGCACTGCCACTGCTGCCCTGCAGGGTGGCCCGGAGGCAGCAGTGATGATGGTGGAGCAGAGCCCAGGCATGGGCTCCAAAACCTCATGCTCAATTAACACATAAAAAAATTAACGCAAATGAAAATTAAAGCATTTATCACACATGTTAACCATGATTAACTGACAAGCCTAGATAGCAGGTGACAGACAAAGCCATTGCACCAGAAGTGTCAAATTTACTTTGTGCCCCAGGCTGAATTGGACCATGGGGCTCTCACAGGCTAGAGCTGACTTGGGGCATGGGAAGGTGGCAACCATTGCAGCAGCAGTGACCACTGAAACAGTGGTGAGAACAGATGTGGCAGTGGACACTGTGGCAGCAGCGAGGGCAGCCATTTCAGCAGTGGTTCCAGTGGGGCAAGCAGCCACAGGTCAGGCATTGGCTTGCCATGGTAAGAATGACTCAAAGGACAGGTGGCTGTGTCACTATAGCTTTTGCTCAGCCTTTGGCTGCTGTTCACCATGTTCACTGGATCCACAAGGTCCTAGAGTCTATGGACTCTACCCACGCTATAGCCAGGTAGGCCTATGATTGGTGCCCAGCCATAGCCACAAATTTACTGGCATAGTGGTGGGCTGGGCAGAAGCCATATGTCTGACAATACTGTATTACACTGTATTCATCTGGACTGCAGAAAATTTCTTTTCATTACCACAGTCCATAGGAAATGCTGAGGAAATGGTCAGGAGTCCAAGCCCTGCCTTTCAACTATTATACTCCAGGTTGGAAGGAAGCACCATCTTCCACTTAGGATTTTCACTTATGACCTCTATTCTGGAGTTAGGTGCCTAAGTCAGGTAAGCAATTTTATATAACAAATGAAAAGGAGATGGTACTTTCACCTACCTGATAGGTCCGTAATTGTAGTACTTATATGGGCAGTGTAAGACCCAGTTTCAAATCTCTCCTCTTCCTGAGTTGGAGTACCTGCACTAAGGTAACTATGTTGCATCTGTTTTAGGGAATAGCCTGTGTGGATTGCTTCAGTGCAGCTCTGCCCGGCATTGTCTCAGGTGATGAAAATTTGACATAGCTGATTTGTCCAGCTCAGACAAAAAAGTCTTTAGCACAGCAAATCTTAACCAAGTGTCCAAATCATTGGGCCATTCTTCCCTCCTTCCAAATAAAAATAATATATCTTTCTTCTGTAGCCACTTTTATTCAGAAAGATCAGAGCACTCTGGAAAAAACAATTTAACAATCCACACAGACTTCTTGCATGGTACAGAGGGATTAATATCCCTGTTAAAGAGAAGGACACTGAGACAGAGAGGTGAAAAGACTTGGTTGCAAATGCAGCTATAATGTGATTGATAAAGCACACTGGACAATCCTTAATAACAGTGCCAACTTTTACAAACATGGGCATATAAGTAGGTAGGCACTTAGAATATTAATGAAGTACCTATATATGTAGCTGAAGGCTGTATGAGGCCACAAACTAAAAAGGAGACCAAGGCTGCACTTTCTACACCAGGAATGGGCAAAATTTGGTTCCTCAGTCCTGCCCATCCCAGGCAAAGTGGGTAGTCTGGGCCATGGCATGTGTGGCTGGGGCAGTGTGGTGGCCAGATTTGCTTCCCAGCAGCCCCAGCAGTGGTGGCTACCTTCAGCTTCAGGGTGTGCTGCTGGCAGATGGGATGGGGGCAGGCAGGGAGCAGTTTTTGGGAGTGGGATAGGTGGGTAATACCAGGATCATGGGGCAGGACCATGGGGCAGTGAAAGAGACTGGCATGGGTTCAATAGACAGGGTTTTGTAAACAGCAGATTAAGGCTCTGGCCCTGGTCCCAGCTCTGCACTGTCACCGCCTCAAGATCCTGGCTCTGGCTTTGGATGTAGCTCCCTGCCCTCAGAACCGACGCTCGTCATAGGAGAACGAGGGCAGTGGATTATGGCTCTGGCCTGGGCCCTGGCCCTGCACTGCCACTGCCTTGTGATCCCAGCCCCAGTCCCACCCACCCATCCTGCTCCCAGGTGCTGCTCCCCACTGCCCACAGCCCCGTCCCAGTCACCTGGCTGAGTACAGCGCAGGGCTACTTTGGGAGTTTTGGTGATCTGCTGTGTGTGTTTGCGGGAGGAGCAGGGGGTGGTGCTGACCAGTGGCGATGTGTAAGGGATACATGGGGGTACACATGCACCCCCTGAGAGTGCTGGTGCACCCCCTACAAGCAGCGTTCCCTGCTTAGGTGATGGGTGGTGGGGGGCAGGCAAGAGCGCTGGTGCCCTCCCTGAAAGTGCTAGCCGGGGAGTGGGGGCACCAGGAGAAGCGATCCCCGCAGTCCCCCCCAAGGTCGATGATGCTGGCCCGGAAGTGCCAGTGGCACATCGCCTGCCCCCGCTGCCCGTTGCCTAAGAGAGGAACCCTGCTATCAGGGGGTGCAGCAGTGCTCTCAGGAGGTGTGATCAGCTGTGGGGGACCCCCCCAGTCAGCATAATTGGTCACAAGGGGGGCAAGTGCTCTCCCTAACTCAGGAAGCACCAATTGCCCACGGTGCTGACCTAATCTATGACAGCTCACCAAACTTCCTGTGGCCTGTGGACCCAAATAATTGCCTACTCTTGCTCTCTATACCAAACTTGGCACAATGGGCACTTAGAGATATGTGGAAAAAAATAACACAATTTACTGCAAGCAGCAGTGCATTACTTCAATCTGGCTCTATAGCATCTGTTGGACACTTCAGCAGGGCTTTCTGAATCAGCTGTTAGATAAAAGCACCAAAAGGTCCTCACTATAGAGCCCAATCTGTACAGATGTTGGGAAAGCTGCGTTCAACTAACGTGATGCCTCTGCTAGGGCTTGGCATGGAAACACATCAAGTTTAAATTAAAGCACCTTTTTGGGTTTTTTTTCCGCATCTGCAGGCAGCCAACATGTTTATCTAAAGCAACAAGAGGTCTTGCCAAAGGGTATGGGCATGTAAATGATTTACTTCAGGACAAAAAGGGGAGTAGAACAGGGGCAGGATAGTGGTCATTGCCAATGGCCAGGTTAACTATCTCCTGGCCCCACAGCTGTGGAGCAACAATGCAAAGCCCATATTTAGTGGATGGCTGCAGGGTCAAAGAAGGGTTTACCTGGTAGTTGGTGCAGACACCTCCCCTCAGAGCAGTGTCTTGACCCTGCTCAAGCTCCCCTGCTGCTATTCCAATGCCCCCCTGCTTCCATTCTAGTGTGCCCCTTTACTGAACACTAGGGGCTCATGCCCTGGTTGCCCATCCTTACTTACACTACTGCTCTAAGTAGACTTCGTTGCTCAAGTGCAATTATATCCACTTTTTTCCTAGTCCCTTAAAATCCATGATTCCATCTTCTTTTGTAGCACAACAGTATCTAAGCCTTAAGATTGAGACACAAAAAAATCAGTGAGGAGGAGGAAGGGTGCCTGTTTAACTACTACATTCACTGTTATTTAGGAGCTTAAGCTGAGTGGAACAGAATTGTACTTAGGCATCGAAGTCCACTTACATGCCTAATAGATGGAATACAATTTGCACTGTAACTTTAGCTGGCCAGAGTGCTCTTTCAAGGATGTTCTTTGTCTAAGTACAGAAAAAACCCTCTCCAGGAGAACCTAGTTTACTTTCATAAAGTAACTCTACTGTCTTTGGTACAAGTGCTCCTCACTTATTTCTACAGAAGTGAAATCAAAGAAGGTCATAACATTTAGAACAAAAATCAAAGTGTCCCTCAAATCCTTCTCTTGATACTGTACAGTGGAGTGATGTTCATCTCAACACTTTGTGTGCATCTCATGACAAATTTTAAGCCAGTTAAAATTTGATAAAGTTTACATCTAAATAGACATCTCTGAAGTAAGTAGACTTCAGCTGATAAGCAAAGTGAGATAAGCTGGGATCCTCATTTTCTCTGATAAAAAAATTCCCAATTTTTATTTTAAAAAGTAACCTAAATTCCACATTTTTCCATGATTAAAATGAAACACGACTAATATATAGATACATATATAGTGGCGTTTCATTTTAATCATGGCAAAATGTGGATTTGCGGTTACTTTTTTAAAATAAAAAATTGGGGATTTTTTTATCAGAGAAAACCAGGGTCCCAGGAGATAAGACTGCTATGTGGAGGAGATGGAATCTTTTGGGAAGCCCAAAAATATCCCCTAAGTAGGTCAGCCCTGTGACCTGGATATGTATTTTTAATACAGGAATAGCCTATATATCTTTAAACTATTTGCAAAGGAGGGAATATTTTTGGGACTATGGATTATTTTTACTAGTTAAAAATGGGACCCTTGTATGAGATCATGTACTGTAATGAGAACAGCATTGCAGTTTGCTAGGGCAGGGCCACACCAAATACCTTTGAATTAAAGATGACTGGCACACATCATTTGATGAAAGCTTGTTACAACAGCTACAAAACATTGTTGTGAATCAAGTAAGCATTTCTAACAAGAATGTCTTGGCTACTCCAAATACCAGTACTCCTTAGAAAACAAAGTTGACTGCAAAAGAAGAAAAACTCAGAATCCAAAAGTGTTTTGGTGGAACAAAGAGACATTTCTAAGAAATCTAAAATGAGTTATAAACATCAGGCCTCAAATGAGAGTCTCTGCTTGAGACAGAGAGACAGTTAAAAAGTGCAGGTTTCTCTCCTTGAATTTTAGGGATATTTGTCTTTGTATACTACTGCTTTTCAAATTCTAGCATAGGCTATTAGGTAACGCTCTTTTCATCTAGGAATATTTTAAACAATTTGCAGAGTGGAATCATTATTTATCAAGCTATTTCTTACTGAAATGGATCCAAACTAGACTGTCATCAGCACAATGTAGCTAGAGATGGGGTTAATCTGCAATATTATGTTCAACTTCCTTTCCTCTTTGAGATAACTTTGATCTTGAATGAAACAGCTTGGGTCCTTCTCAATAATAAGCCTCAATCAGAATTCTAGATTTAAACTCCCCCAATTACAGGAGTAATAGGAATATAGCTCTGAAACTCCAGTCCCACTCAACTTGTAACACCTCTGCAATAAGGAAATGTCACTTTGAAAAATTATTTTATCGTTACCTAGGCCTCAAGACAGAATAATAGACCCCTGGAGCACTCCACTTGATACTGGCTGCCAACCAGACATTGAGCCATTGATTACTACCCTTTGAGCCTAATGATCCAGCCAGTTTTCTATCCACCTTATGTCCACTCTTCCAACCTGTACTTCCTCAGCTTGCTTATAAAATTTTGTTGGAGACCATGTAAAAAGCCTTGCTGAAGTCAAGGTATATCATGTCTACTGCTCTCCCTGCATCCAGTCATCTCATTAGAGCAGGCAATCAGGTTGGTTGAGATATGTCCACATTATTGAACTGAGTCCAACAGAGGGCAACAAAAATGGTTAGAGGGTTGGGGAACATGAGGAGAGGCTGAGAAAAGAGTCTGGAGAAGAGAGGACTGAAAGGAGATTTAATAGCAGCCTTCAACAACCTGAAGGGGGGTTCCAAAGAGGATTTATAGATTCATAGGATGGAGATAAACTGTTCTCAGTGGCGGCAGATGACAGAAAAAGGAGCAATGGTTTCAAGCTGCAGCAAGGGAAGTTTAGGTTATATAACAGGAAAAAGCTTTCTCACTAGGAGGGTAGTAAAGGACTACAGCTTGAGGTTGTGGTATCTCCATCCTTGGAGGTTTTTAAGATCTGGTTAGACCAGGGGTGGGCAATTGTTTCGGCAGGAGGGCCACTTAATGAAGTCTGGTGTGCTGTCCAGGGCCACAAGGGTAGCCCCACCCCTTGACAGGTGCCCCGCCCACTGGCCACCATTTTGGGAATGGATTTACACCCCTAACCTGTGACCTTTGCCATCAAAAGTCCCTCCCCTTGCCCCCCCCATAAGTATTCTTTTTGGGAGAGGAGGGGTGCCATCTTGAAACCAGAAAAAAACCAAATCATATACTAAAAGTCAAACATCTACTCTAATGTATTTTAATTTTATTACAAAAAATATTTTGTCATGATTTGTGTTTGTATAGTATATATAGAGATGATTGTATAATATCTAAAAATGAAGTCTTACTCTTGTATATTGTGTGTGGGTATGTGGAGTGTGTTTGGGAGTGGGTGTATGGTGGGGTGTGGGGGGTTGCTTGTGAGGGAGTGTGGCTGTGTTTGGGGGGAAATAGGGTATGTTGGGGGTATATATGTGGAGGGGCTGGGGGCAGAGTGTGAGTGTGTGGTGTTTGTCAGGTGTGAGGGAAAGTGGAGGGTGTGGGGATCCTCTAAACACTCCCCCCCATGGCGCGCACAACCTCCGCTACTGGTAAAAGCAGCAGCAGGCAGTGTGTCCTCAGGGTGCTCATGGCCCACGCAGTTGCTGCCGCCCAGTGGCACATGGGTCTGGCCAGCACTGCAAGTGGTGACAAGGAGCACACCCAGGTGGGCCTGCCTCTATCACATGGGGTCCATGTGGTGCACATGCAACTCCTGGCACTTGTGTGCCACCAGGGGAAGCTCTGTCCAATGGAACCAGCTGCCTTTGCTGCTCCCTGCTGTGCAGGTCCCAGGACTCCACCAGAAGTGGAAGGGAGTCCCATCCTGTGCTTCCCTGTTGAGTCCTGGGACTTGCATAGCACAGGGCTAGGAAGGCAGCCAGGTCCATGCATGGGGCTTCCCTCAGTGGCACGCAAGTCACAGGAGCTGAAAATGCACTGTGCAGAGCCCTATTCAACAGAGGTGGGCCAGCCTGGCTGCACTCCTTGCTACCACATGCAGTGCTAGTAGGAGCTGTGTGCCGCTAGGCGGTAACACCTGTGCGGGCCACGAGCACCCTGAATGCTTGCTGCCTGATGCTACTGCTGCTATCAGTAGGGGGTCTGTGCACTATCAGGGGGAAGTATGTGGGAGGATCCTCACACTCCCCTACCCTCCTTCATACCCACACCCTGCTCACCCAAGCGCTGCACTCCCACTGCCCCACTGGCATGACAGAGAAGCCAAGCAGGTCCCCAGCAACTGAAACAGTGGCAGCAGCAGCCCCATTTGAAAGCTGTATGCTGGTTGGGCTGGGCCCTTTCGCCCATGAGGATGGAAGCAATGCTTGGGGGCAAGGTACAATTAGTTAGTGAGCACCTGTGGGCTGGACAAAATTGCCTGGCAGGCCGGACCCAGCCCATGAGTCATATTTTGCTCACCCCTGGGTTAGACAAAGCCTTGTTTGGAATGATCTGCTTGAAGATGGTCTTGCTTTGAGCAGGGGCTTGAACTACATGACCTCCTGAAGTCTCTTCCAACCCTAATTTTCTGATTTTATCTGAGTCTATGGATATGTGAAGAGGTAGCAAGTTAGGCTGATCCAGTTTTAGGCTGATCCAGTTTTAAAATGCTGGATTTTAAAAGCCAGCACAAACCCTATATGCTAAATGCTGGCACAACCCTTATATGTTCCCCTTCCCCACCAGTGGAAATTTTTCTCTTGATGGATTTTTTCATACTTTCAAAAGCTTGTCTTTCAAAAAAGAGCATTGCTGATATGAAAATGTTAAGAGAATGACACAATTTACTTAATATGATACATATCCAGCCTTAACTGGGAGACTCATTTTGAGACATCACATTCATCTCCTTGGAGGTTGAATCTTGGCCTACTTTGGTGAAATAGAAACTAAGTTAAGCAGAGCGTATGCCCTCTGTGGCAAAGTTGTTGTATAGTTACAACCACTAGTTAAGTAAATTTGAGATGGTGTGCCTTGGGGTGCCTTGAGATGCATTCGAGGCTGTTGGGGGATGCCACATGATGTTAGAACTGTTAAAGTATGTAAATATGATTCTGAAGATAAAACCAGAGATTTCCTATAGAAACCCATAACTGTGGCCTTTCTGAGTTCTTTGCAACAGCAAAACTGCTCTATTATTTTTTCTGTAATCATAAAAGAGTGAAAACTAAGACCTGGAATTTTCCAAAGAGTGCTGCCAGTCTATCAGGCGGGTTTCTTCTGTTAAGCCTTTTTTAAAATGCAGAAGGTGGCAGCTGGTTAAGATGTGAGTTATAGAGTTTGTAAGTCAGCAGGGTTCTCTTGTCCCCAAATAGTTTGGATCTAATTGGAGATTAATTGACAGGAGCCCATGGTATAATACAAAATAATCTGTGGACTCCCTTTAGGATACATTGACAATATATTCTAGAAACAGTCCCAATTAAATACTTTTAGTTTTCTGTTGTGCTAACATGACTTTAATATTTCCTCTTCTGCATAGCAGCTTTTAAATTGTCTATCACCTAAATGAAAAAAAAATCTCCTCCAATGCATTGACTTAAAGGAAAAAAATGCTGATGTACTGATATAATATGTAAACAACGTATTTTATGGTCACAGGAAAAGAGATATGGAAGAGACTTTGAGAGGTCATCTAGTCCAGCCCTGCTCAAGGCTGGATCATCCCTGACTAAACCATTCTTACCTATCAGCTCTGTGTTCCTGGGGAACCCTAGCACAGTACCCAGCCTGTCTGACTCATGAAGTGTTATCGTGGAGTAAGGCATCTACACGTGCATTACTGTGCAGTAACTAATTGGGTGTAATGCAGGTATCAAATTTGGGGCATGATGCAGGTATCAAATTTGCACTAAAGTCAGTGTAAATCACCATATTTACTGCACAGTAAATGTGCATGTATAGATGCGCCCTTTGAGTTTCAAGTCATTACTGTTTAGGAAAGCTGGCCTCCTATTCTATTTCCCATTCTTTCATTGTATCAGGATAGCTTGCTCTTGAGTCCTTAAAAGGGCCTTGTTAAACTGTAAACATCTCTTCTGGAATACTTTTACCCAGAAGATCCAACCCACCAATTCCCTGAGTTTGCTAAAGTCTGCTTTTCTGTAGTTCATTCTTTTTATTCTGCTCCTCTTCTTCTTTTCTCCCCTTAGGATCTTAAATTCTATCATATCATGGTCACTTTCACCCAAGTAACCTTCCACCTTTATATTCTCAACCCTCTTTGTGAACAGCAACTTCCCTCTTTGTGAACAGCAACTCAAGAAGAACTTCCCTGCTACTTGGCCCGTCTGTCATCTGTATCAAAAAGTTATTCTGAACACACTCTGAGAATTTGTTGGGCCGCTTTTGGACTCCTGTGTTTCCCTCCATGCATATGTCCTGATTAAAATCCCCCTAAGTCATGCAATTTGGAAGTTTCCATCAGTTGTTTAGAGAAGGCTTTGTACACCTCTTCCTTCTGGTTTAGTGGCCTAAACCAGATGCCCAGTGTGATATCCCCCCTGCTGCTCTCCCCTATGAGCTTTACACACTGCTGATTGGCTGGAAGGGCTGCAATTCATGCTGTTCTACCCCTCTCTGCTGATTGGTGAAGAGGGGCAGAGCTGAATGACAGCCTTCTCAGCCAATCAGTGACAGAGGGAGGAGGGGGTGGCTTCCATCTTTGCGCTCTTTCTGTGTGCCAGGGGCTGTGAGAACTGCTGGCTCCCACTAGGAAGCCATCATTTTATTTCCAGTAAGTTTTTTTGCCCCTGGTGATTCCACTGAAAATCACAGGGAATGCTGATTTTCATGGAAACCTCCTCAAGTCATGGTTTCCTCAAAAAAATGAAAAATCACAATTTGAGTAGGTCCCTACCTATATATATTATTTTTAAAAAATCCATGTATTAGTGGATTTAGCATAAATACACCCTAAGATAATATAGCCAAGGAATCTGTCAACATCTGTATTTTCTTCCTGATTTTTCTTTAAAAAAATAACCCAAACGGAACTGGAGCTAAAAAGATAAGAAGATAAGATGTGTGTGATACTTCCCGCCCCCCTCCCATTGCTTTGTTGCCCTTTCAATGATTTTATCTTCAAAGTTTTTAGAAATCCATTGTAGTGTCAGAATACAAACTAGGTCCCAAAAAATCAGATATAACCTAAGACTTGGCTTTTGGTTTTTTAATGGCTAGAATATACAGCTTGTATTCATGACTAGAACAAATAGTCTCACTACATTCAATTGCAATAGGTGCTCAAAAACACAAGTATGGATTGCATAGTCTAATCAGTGTGTGACCAATATCTACAATATTTGAATGTTCTACATATAATATAGTCAATGATTTTTTAAAGTATACTTCAATATCTATTCAGAATTTCAAGAAGTATCTTCAGTTCAGACCTTCCTTAAAAGAAATTAAGATTTTATTGTTAGATTCCATTTAATCTCCTAAAGCAAAAATGTGCTATTGGGGAAACATGAACTAAACTGCTTCTGAATCTGAGAAAACTGTGAGGCATGATCTAAATCACCAGAATACTCTTTTCCTGTAATGCCCAGTACTGCATTATTAGTGTTAATAATTCCATTTTTTGTGTAGAAAATAAATATATGTTGTGATTATTTTTGTATACGACAGGACAGACCTTCAGGTGGTGTAGGCAGACAGAGATACACTAACTTAAAGCCAATATTTATGTACAGTTATGGGCACAGTCCTTTTTGCAGGGCTTACTGCAGGCCCACATACTCATGATAGGATGGTGAGGCAAGCTAGTCTTCAAGACGCTGGGGTAGGGCGTCATTGTTCAATTTGTGTCTTGACTGATTTTTGCTGGAAGCAATATGGAAGGAAGAATGGGGGGCAGATGAACCTGATAATTATTTAAAGGATGTCTGGAACAAATGGAAGAACATTCATAGTGATTCTGTATAACTAAACAAATAATAAGGAATACATACTGTCTGAATGCATGAATTAAGATAAGCCTGCAGTAATGTTCATGGTCGTTGCTTTTTATACTTTAACAAGGCCTTGACAGAGACAACAGCAGAATCCAAGTCATGGCCTACTGCCTTGGGATCGTATTTTTGGAATATAAACCTACATACCAAACTTTGCAGCAACACATGCAAGTTAAATGGTAGGAGTAAAGCAGTGTTTTTTTCCTCTGCCTGATCTGCTGCTCTACTTTCTGCATCCTACCTTGTGCTCTCTTCCCAATTTCCTGCTTTTTCGTCTGCCACTGTGCTGCCTGTCACCTCCCTGATCTCCCATGTGCTACATTCAGAGGCTGCCCATGCCACAGGTTGGCCACCCCTAACCTAAGCCATGCAGAAAGCATTGACAAATACATTGCAGGGATTTTTGGTTGTATAAAAACATATTAAGACCATTATTTTGAGGTTTAATGAAGCAATATTTTATGCAAGCATAAGTTAATGTTTGCAAAAGGTGCCTTATCATCCCCACCAGCTCCTAAAACTCTGCAATGCTGACCTTCATTATTCCTCTTAAAGAAAAAAGAAGTCAACAGAGATTCCTTGTGTGAAATTCTCAGCAAAATTAGCATTTTGTCAACCTCTGTTATAATCTCCTGAAAGCCAAGCAACTCCTCAAAGAATCTAAGAAAAGAGAATTTATTTTAGGGCATCACCACACTTCTATCAAAAAAGAATATTTAACAAGACAGTCTCTCCTGTCTATTCTCAGTGTCTAGAACTTGTGTAGGTGCCTGTAACAAGGTACATGATTTAGGGTCTGGAGCCCAGATGCAAAGATTAGAGGGTCATAGCTGACCTGCCTGCCTAGGAGCACTGGGCCAGCTGACAGGGATGATTGGCTGGCTGTAGGAGAAGTAAAAAGCTCCCAGAAAAATGATCCTGGCAAGGGAGGGAAGCTGAGAAGAAAGGAAGTACAGAAGCTCTGTGTTGAAGTCCTTTTCTGGCTAGGAGAAGCAAGGGGTGTGGATTCTGTTGATGTTTTGCTATTGTTTAGTTTGAGGTAAGAAAGGGGAAAGTCTGACTCCTGGGTCTGGCTGAGAGAGTAACAACTTGCTACACCTGGTGGAGAATGTGGGCATTCTAAGTTAACTCTGGCAATGAAGACAGGAGCCCTGCTAAAATGGCTGGAGGGGCTGAAGTAGCAACAGGAGCAGCTGTTTCAGCAGCTCCAACTCCAGAAGCAACAGTTGCAGAGGGAACAGCAGCAGCAACTGCAGCAGTTCCAGAGGTAGTAGTAGCAGCAATAACAGGAGTTCCTAAAGCATTATTTGGAGTCAAGATGGACCCACACCCAAATTGGTAAATCACCTGATTCCCAGAGGATAGAGGGTGAAGTACTCACCTGGATGGGACCTACAGATGACCTGGAAGACTTTCTTGTAACATCTGAGTGCGTTTCAGAGGTTTATCAGTGGCTATAGGACATGTGTGTTGTGAGGGTGGCCCCTCTATTAACTGGGAGGTTGCAGGGAACTTACTGGGACCCAGATAAAAGATCTGACCCAGGATCATTAGACACTTAAAGGTGCTCTATTAGACTGGTTGGGTATCACAGAGAAGACCTATTGCCACAAGTTTTAACAGGACACTTGAGACTCAAATGCATGGCCTCGAGCCATGGCTCAGAAATTAAAGGATTTGTGCATCTTCTAGCTAAACTCTAATACAAGCTCAGATGTGGAAATAGTTCAAATCATGGCCCTAGAGCAGTTCTGCACCATCCTCCCAGTAGGAGCCTGGAGCTGGGTGTCAGTTGGCACTGGCCAGCTTGAAAGGAGCCACTCAGAAACCAAAGCACTTCATGGGGGTGGAGTTAAGACTGGCTGGATCTCTTGGAAGGCCAGCAGGTCTCAGGACTGAGTAACCCTGGACTGCAAAGGAAACAGACAGGGTCTCTAAAGAAACCTCTTGTAGGGGTGCTACTTCCTTCTCCTCTGAGACCTCAGCCAGGGAGAGGGTCCTTGATGGCCCCCCTGAGGAAGATAGCTACATGGGGTATTCCCACAGCTCAAGAGGAGGAAGGGATTCTCTGATAAAATATTTGCAATACAGGCAGAAGCACCATCGATATCAGGACTGCCCTCAGAGGGAATGTGGTTATGCCTACGCTTATGTCTCAGAGGCATCATGGGAGAGCCCAGACCAGAAGGGATACGTGGTCCCAGTTAAGATATAGGATGTCAATGTTGTAGGGCTCATAGGCTCCAGCTTTACCCAAACCTTTGTCCATGAGCAATTTGTGAACCTGGCAGACATCCTGATAAATCAGGGGAACAGGGCAAAATATGGCCTGCAGGCCAGATCTAGCCAATGGAGGGACTTTGTCTGGCCTGAGGAGGGTCTCTCATTCTCACCTGGCCCAGGTGCCAACCAGCCCATGGAGGAGGGAGCAGTGGAAGATTCCAGGGAGGAGACTTTGTGCACACAATGTCCTGTGCGGGCGGCAGGAGTCAAGAGGCCCAAGAGGAGGAAGCGTCGCGTCATCGTGATTGGTGACTCCATCCTGAGAGGTACGGAGGGCCCCATCTGTCGCCAGGATCCCTCAGCACGTGAGGTCTACTGCCTGCCCGGAGCGAAGATTCAGGATGTGAAGGGGATGCTCCAGTCCATCATCCAGCCCACTGATTATTACCCCATGGTCCTTGTCCATGTGGGTACTAACGATGCGGCCAGGAGAGCCCCTGATCGCCTGATGGAGGACTACCATGCTCTGGGAGGCGTGCTGAGGGAGATGGGCGCACAGGCGGTCTTCTCTTCCATCCTGCCAGTGAGCGGTCGAGGCAGACGTCACGAGATGTGCATTGCGGAGACCAACTGGAGGCTACAGGAATGGTGCTTCGAGGCGGGCTTTGGCTTCCTCAGCCATGACCGGCACATCGTGATGAGAGACATGCTGGGATGGGATGGGCTCCACCTTTCCCCTAAAGGTAAGCGTGTGTTCTCTTCCAGGTTGGTGAACCTCCTTCGGCGGGCTTTAAACTAGGCTCGTCGGGGGAGGGGGAAGATGAGGGCGGAGGAGACGATGAACTACCAGGCCCAGCAACAGCCAGCGAGCCCAGACCAATGGTCAAAAGGGAGAAACAGGTAAGCGATGGGGGACGGGGCATTGCTGAGACTAGGGGGTCAGTGGGCACAACCGTTGAAGGCCTCAAATGCCTCTACACGAATGCTCGAAGTATGGGGAAGAAGCAGGAGGAACTCGCCCTCCTCCTAGCTGTCACCAGCCCTGACATAGTAGGGATCACAGAAACGTGGTGGGACTCATCGCATGACTGGGCGGTGAGTGTCAAGGGCTATAGGCTATACAGGAAGGACAGGATAGGAAGGAAAGGTGGAGGAGTAGCACTCTACATCAAGGAGGAATATACTTCCTCGTTAATTAGCAAGGGGGTAGAGGGGGGGCACTCTGAGGTGCTCTGGGTTAGAGTAAAAGGCAGTCCAGGGGAGAGAGACTTAACGGTGGGAGTCTACTATAGACCTCCCAACCAGGGAGAAGAGCTCGACCAGGAATTCTTAGGTCAGCTTACAGAGGCAGTGAGGGCTAAGGATGTGGTCATCATGGGGGACCTGAACTTCCCAGACATCTGCTGGGAGGAGCAGTCAGCCAAGTCTGATCGCTCACGTCGGTTCTTAGCCAGAGTGCAGGACCTCCATCTAACCCAGGAGGTGCACAGTCCCACCAGGGGAGACGCCTTGTTGGACCTGGTGCTGGCCACGGGTGATGACCTGGTGAGGGGGCTGCGGGTGATGGGCCACCTGGGAGACAGCGATCATCGCTTGCTGGAATTCACCATCCAGCGTAAGGTGGCAAAGGGCTGCAGCAAGGCAACAGCCCTAGACTTTAGGAGGGCTGACTTCAACAAGCTAAGGAGGATCGTTGGGGAAGCGCTGAGGACCCAGAGGGGAAGGGAATCGGATGTCGAAGGTGAGTGGTTGCTCCTTAAGGAGACGATCCTCCATGCCCAAAGGGAGGTAATCCCAACAAGGGTCAAAGGGAGCAGGAGGACACATAAACCCCCATGGCTCACTAAGAGCATCCGGGAATGTCTCCTTGCTAAAAGGGAGGCATATACCCAATGGAGAGATGGGGTCATCACCAAGAAGGACTATGTTACAGTCGCCCGAGGATGTAGGGGGGCAGTCAGGAGGGCCAAGGCAGAGTTGGAGATAGGACTAGCTTCCCAGATTAAGGACAATAAGAAGTCCTTCTTCAAATACATAGGGGGTAAAAAGAGAGTCCCGGGTAATGTGGGGCCCCTGCAGGACACGATGGGCAACTTAGTCATCACGCCAGATGACAAAGCTAACATATTTAACGATTTCTTTGCCTCTGTCTTCCTAAGTAGGGACCAGTTCAGCCACCTCCCTGCTGGGCCCCCCTCGGGCCCCGAGAGAGACACGCCTGGGCCAAGGGTTAGCGAGGAGTTAGTTAGGGTACTTCTGGAGAGGCTGGACGTGTTCAAGTCCGCTGGTCCGGACGATCTTCACCCTAGGGTTCTACAGGAACTGGCCGAGGTCATTGCGGGACCCCTGGCGCGGCTCTATGAGCACTCGTGGTCCTCTGGCGAGGTGCCGGAGGACTGGAAGAGGGCCAATGTGGTCCCTATCTTCAAAAAGGGAAAAAAAGAGGACCCGGGAAATTACAGGCCAGTTAGTCTGACCTCAATCCCGGGTAAGCTCTTTGAAAAAATTATCCTGGCACACATCCAGGAGGGCCTTGCGGGGGAATGCAAGCTCAGGGGCAACCAACATGGGTTCATCAGTGGCAGGTCTTGTCAGACCAACCTGGTGGCCTTTTACGATCAGGTCACCAAATCATTAGACGCAGGGGTTGCTGTGGATGTAGTCTTTTTGGACTTCCGGAAGGCTTTCGACACTGTCTCTCACCCTGTCCTCATCAAAAAGCTGGGAGACTGTGGTGTCGATGCCCACACGGTCAAATGGGTCGCCAACTGGTTGGAGGGCCGCACCCAGAGGGTGGTAGTGGATGGGTTCTTCTCGACCTGGAAGGATGTGGGCAGTGGGGTTCCGCAGGGCTCGGTCCTCGGGCCCGCACTGTTCAACATCTTCATCAGTGACTTGGATGAGGGGGTAGAAAGCACCCTGTTCAAGTTTGCTGATGACACTAAGATGTGGGGGGATGTGGGCGCACTAGAAGGGTGCAATAGGCTACAAGCTGACCTTGACAGGTTGCAACGGTGGGCGGATGAGAATAGGATGGGGTTTAACACTGATAAGTGCAAGGTGTTGCACATGGGGAGGAAGAACCGGCACCACACTTACAGGTTGGGGAACTCCCCTCTTGCCAGCACGGAGACGGAAAAGGATCTTGGAGTCGTCATTGACTTCACGATGAACATGGGCCGGCAGTGTGGGGAGACAGTCAAGAAGGCCAATCGTACCCTGTCATGCATCCACAGATGCATCTCGAGCAGGTCCAGGGAGGTGATCCTCCCCCTCTATGCGGCACTGGTCAGGCCACAGCTGGAGTACTGCGTCCAGTTCTGGGCGCCACACTTCAAGAGGGACGTGGACAATATGGAAAGAGTTCAGAGGAGGGCCACTCGTATGATCAGGGGTCAGCAGGGCAGGCGTTATGAGGAGAGGCTACGGGACCTGAACCTGTTTAGCCTCCACAAGAGAAGGCTAAGGGGGGACCTTGTGGCCTGCTACAAACTGGTCAGGGGGGATCAGCAGGTATTGGGGGAGTCCCTGTTCCCCCGTGCGCTGCCAGGAGTGACCAGGAATAACGGTCACAAACTGGCGGAGGGTAAGTTTAGATTAGATATTAGGAGGCGCTACTTCACAGTCAGGGCGGCTAGGGCCTGGAACCGGCTTCCAGGGGAAGTGGTGCAGGCTCCTAGCCTGGGGATTTTTAAAAGGAAGTTAGATGAGCACCTTGCCGGGGTCATCTGACCCTGGTGCTCTTTCCTGCTAAGGCAGGGGGTCGGACTAGATGATCTACCTAGGTCCCT
Source organism: Crocodylus siamensis (assembly GCF_052110815.1). Taxonomy (NCBI): domain Eukaryota; kingdom Metazoa; phylum Chordata; order Crocodylia; family Crocodylidae; genus Crocodylus; species Crocodylus siamensis. The sequence goes on along the minus strand of NC_143402.1, from coordinate 48,239,879 downwards.
TCCGACTCTATGAAACTATGAAACTATGAAACTATAACTATGAAACAGCCTGCCGCTCCCTGGGCATACAGCAGGACTGGGTCGGCTCAGCAGTTGGACTGCCTTTCTAGGCAGCACAGGTGGTGACAGCTCCTTACAGCTGCCACGTGCCTTGGCCCTGGTGGGGACCCTCGTGCAGAGCCCTAATCTGAGCCCAGCCCACACCCACTCCAGACTTGCCTGCCCATGCTGAGCAGGGGCAGCAGCCATGGAAGTTGGGCAGAAGCTGCTTCTCAGTACTGGGTAAAAGCAGCCCCTCCCCTTCACCACTGTCAGGCGATTTTTGCTGCAGCTGCCCAGAGCCCACACCTGGGCTTCTGTGCAGCTCCTCCACACTGCCATAACTGCCCTCTTGGATGGCCTGGAGGTGGCAGTAACGGTGGCAGAGAGGAGTCACAAGATATTCTGGGTGCAGGCTCTGGGGAGCTGCAGCAAGAAGGACCCAGCATTGGTGAGAGGGAGTATCTACTTTCCCCCCAGAAAGAGCAGCAGCTTTGGCCTAGCTGCTGCCATTGCTCAGCATGGGTGGGTGGTCTGGAGCAGGCACAGAGCGGGCCAGACTGGGGCTGTGTGTGAGGGTCCCAGCTGCTCTGCTCTGGCTGGGGCGAGTCCAGAGTGGGCGTGGGATGGGCTGGAGTTATGGCTGGGGGTGTGAGCTGTTGGCTGTGGCAGGGAGGAGCCACAAGCTGTGCAGGCTCTGGGCTGTTGTGGGGTGAGGTGCAGGGTAGTGCTGACTGGCTTAGGGAGGCATGTGGGCATGTGTTTGTGCATGCGTATGTGTGTGGCTACCATGAACACCCCACCATACCTGCACACCTTCCCCCACAAACTGTGGTCTCTGAGCTATTGGAGAGATTCTCTCAGATGGGCATTCTCTGAGAGATTTTAACTGTCCCAGTCTAGTCTTCATATCCTGGTTATTTCAAAAAGTTTAAAGATCCATTCTGTAAAAACTTCAATGTACCATCCCCAAACAGATGAATTCGTCAAAAGATTTAATTGGACACTGAAGAGGATGTTTAGTCAATTTGTCTTGAAAGAGCCTCAGAAGTGGGACCAGTTATTGCCATACTTATTGTTCACTATTTGAGAAGTTGAAGTTGAGTCCTCCACAGGCCTTTTGCCCTTTGAATTATTTTATGGAAGGCAGCCCCATAATGTGCTAGATCTCTTACAAGAATCCTGGCAAGCCCAGGGGACAACAGCACAGGACATAGTCCAATATGTTCTGAAGCTATGGGAAAGACTAGACCTGGTAGATGCCCTTGCAAAAGAAAATCTCAGGCCTATGCAGCTTGCACAACAACAGCAGTATAATAATAATGTCCAGCTTCAGGTTTATCAGCCAGGGGATACAGATAAAAAACAGACCTTATGATGAAAGGCTGAGAGCCATGGGACTCTTCAACCTGGAAAAGCACAGGCTCAGGGGTGATCTGATGGCTGTCTATAAGTTTATAAGGGGTACTCACCAGGATCTGGGGGAATGTTTGTTCACCAGAGCACCCCAAGGGATGACAAGGTTGAATGGTCACAAACTCCTCAATGACCATTTCAGGCTGGACATAAGGAAGAACTTATTTACTGTCTGAGTCCCCAAGGTTTGGAATAGACTGCCACTGGAGGTGGTTCAAGCACCTACTCTGAATGCCTTCAAGAGACATTTGGATGTTTATCTTGCTGGAATCCTATGATCCCTGCTGACTTCCTGCCCCTGGGGCAGGGAGCTGGACTCAATGTTCCTCTGTGGTCCCTTCTAGCCCTAGTATCTATGAAATCTGTGAAATCTATTACTATTCCCCTCCTCTGAGAGTAAATTGATGGCTAAATGAAAAGGCCCTTTTGAGGTGCAGTAGAGCGTAGGCCAGGAAAATTAGGCAGTTTGCTTGGAAGGAAAACAGTGGTGTTTGCAGCTATATCATGTCAACCTGCTGAATCCCTGGAGGACCCAAGAAGCCTGCATGTCTCAGCATGTTTGCTAGAAGCTGGCCTGGGGATTCCAAATCCCCCACCAGATCCTACGGCTTGCTTCATGCGAGGGGAGGCTTTGATCTGCAACTCAATGGGCTGAAGTAAAAGGCCTACTGGAGGATTTTAGAGAGATGATTATGTATATTCTGGGCAGAACTTCACTGATCAAACACCAGATTAACCTGGGCTGTGAAATTCAATAATTCCAGTGTGGCTGAGGAAAATGGTAAAACAAGAGATTAAGAAGATGCTGGACCTAGTGGTTATAGCGGAATTTCCCAGTGAGTGGAGTAGCCCAGAGTCAGATGACATCATCCAGGTGATGCCAAACCCTAATCACACCATCCAGTTTGTCTTTAGTTTTCATAAAGTCAACAGTTTAAAAGTGTAAGAGTAGATGAAATAGTGGAAGGAATAAGCAATGCAAAATATATAAACACCTTGGACTTAACCAAAGGTATTGGAAAATACCTCTGGACCCAGCATCCCAAGAAATCACAGCCTTTGCAACCCCCTGGGGACTCTACCACTTTCAAAATCCATATTTTGGTCTCCACAGGGCCCCTGAGACCTTCCAACATGTAATGGATAAAATAGTCTGCCCACACCAGACATATGCAGCAGCCTACCTGGATAATGTAGTAATATTTGCCAACATGTGGGCAAAATACCTCCAGCATGTGAAAGTGGTACTTTGGTCGATATAAGCAGCTGGCCTCATGGCCAACCCTGCTAAATGTCACCTGGGATGCATGGAGACTAGATATCCAGGGTATATACTGGGCAAGGAAAAGAACAGGCTCCTACTGGACAAAGTAATGGCCCTGGTGGAAACTCCAGTGCCAGCAACCAAACAGCAGGTGAAAGCATTTTTGAGATTAGTGAGCTGTTATTGGCAATCCATCCCACACTTTGCTGCCATCATGGCCCCACTAGCTGGCATGCACCTCAAAGGATCCAGTGGTCACCCAACTGTGAGGCAGCATTTGGGACAGTAAAAAAAGTTATTATGCAATGTGCTAGTCCTGTGCATCCTCAATTTAACAAAGGAGTTCATATTACAGATTGATACCTTGGAGTGAAGCTTGGGGGCTGCTCTCTTCTAAGAGACTGAAAATGGAGAACACCTCATCCTGTATCTCAGCAGGAATCTCTTCCTCTGGGAACAGAAATATGTGGTGATAGAGAAGGAGTGTTTAGTAATTATGTGCTATTTATGTTTAGCAATTATTAGCAGTTGGGACCCTCCGTTATTACTTTTTAGGGGCCCATTTTCTTTTGGTAACTGATCGTGCCCCTTTAGCATGGCTTCATGCTATGCAGAAGGCCAACTCCCTGTCCCCTCAGTCTTTTGACTTTTAAATAAGCCACCTTCCGAGCACTGCACATGCAAATTCAAACTACTACTGAGAGGGAGGAGGATGGGTTAAAAATGGAAGAGTCTATCCTGGGTCTCACTCATGGGAGGGGTATGTATTTCAAGATACATGGCTCAGAGACTGGAGCCCAGCTACAGGGGGGGCGCTGGGCAGTAATAGCTTGCCTGCCTAAGAGTGCTGGGCCAGCTGGCAGGGATGACTGGCTGGCCCTGGAGGGAGTTAAAAGCTCCCAGAAAGGAATTAGGCACTATGACATTGAGAATTATAAAACCTAACTTTTAGGCTTCCAGGCCCCAAATAGAATCCAGCACTTTGTATTAGATATCTAGATGCCCTATACAGTGCAGAGGACTGTCTCAGAATGGGATCCATAAATTAGAGCAGGCTAACTAGAAAGCTGCCTAGAGATAGATAGCTGAAGCACTCAAAGCAGCATCTCATAACAACATACTAGAATATTAAACAGTGATGTCACATGGGCTGACTAATAAAGCAGGGGCTATAACAAGTGTCAGATTAAATAGTAACAGATAAAGTTTATGTGTATGGATGTAAAATGTGTGTGTATGGATGCATACAAGAGCATTCTTCTATGTGTAGTGGTGGTCTATGTATATTATGTTAGAAAATGTTGTATACAGGTTTCCCTCGCTTTTTGTGGTACATGCATTCCCAAAAAACTGTGCATAACTCGAATTTGCATAAAGGGAACCCAATTTATAAGGTAACAAATAGGAATATGTTCCCATGGAAGTGAGGGAGGGTGGGAGTGAGGCAGGGGCTAGGGAAGGGTTGGGGGGAGGGATGCAGTGCAGCCCAGTGGCTGTAGGCAGGTGACGTCAGTTCCTCCCAGGGCTGCAGCAGGAAACAAAATGGAGGGAACTGTCAGTGCATGTGGGGCATGACTTTTGCTGCTATGTGGACCCTGGGAGGGCTGTGGGCTGGGGGGCTCTGCTGGGTTCTTCTCAGGGGGCGCATGCCCCTGGACCTGCACGCGGGGCAAGAGCAGGCTGCCACTGTGGCCTGGAGTTGGCAGCAGTACCGGACTCTTCTTGGTGCTCAGGGCAGATGGCAGCAGCTCTGGGAGGGCAGGTTGGGGGATGCCAACTCCCACCCTGAGTACCAGGAAGAGCCCAGTGCTGTCACCGGTCCCAGCCCACAGCAGCAGCCTGCTCTCAACCAACTTGCAGATCCGTGGGCACACGCCCCCAGGGAAGAGCCAGGTGCAGCCCCCAAGCCTGCAACTTTTCTGGGGTGCACGTAGCACCAAGTGCCGTGCCCCTGGCCCCGTGCCCCACACCCACTGATAATTCCCTCCACTTTGCTTCCTGCTGAAGCCCCGGGAGCAGCCAATGCCAAGTCCAGAGGAGAGCCACGCGCATGATCAGAGGTCAGGAAAACAGACCTTACGATGACAGGCTGAGAGCCATGGGACTCTTTAGCCTGGAAAAGCAAAGGATCAGGGGTGATCTGATGGCCACCTATAAGTTTATCAGGGGTGACCACCAGGTTCTGGGGGAACGTTTGTTCACCAGAGCGCCCCAAGGGATGACGAGGTCGAATGGTCACAAACTACTGCAAGACTGTTTCAGGCTGGACATAAGGAAGAATTTCTTTACTGTCCAAGCCCCCAAGGTCTGGAACAGTCTGCCAGCGGAGGTGGTTCAAGCACCTACATTGAACACCTTCAAGAGTAAATTGGATGCTTATCTTGCTGGGATCCTATGACCCCAGCTGACTTCCTGCCCTTTGGGCAGGGGGCTGGACTCGATGATCTCCCGAGGTCTCTTCCAGCCCTAATGTCTATGAAATCTATGAAATCTGCCTGCAGCTTCTGGGCTGTGCCACAACCCTCCCTCTGCCTCTTCCCCTACAGATTTACCTCACATATAATGAATTTTCCTCGCATGTATTGAAATTTTGGGTGTAAAAAGAGTAATCACATAAGACCGAATTCGCATATACAGAACCCATATAAAGCAAGGGAAACCTGTATTGTTAAACTACGACATCCCAATAATTAAATTTGCAGAAGAAAATAATTTAGGAGGTAATACAAAAGCCCTATTGAGGAAAACAGAAAAATGATAGTAAAGGAGCTAGGGATTTTAGAAATATGGGCAGGAAATAACACAAATGATAGTCTCCAAGCTGCTTTTGAGACTGCTTATATTGACCATTTACTGGAGAGTCCAATAGGAACCGTAAATGGAGAGACAATGTTTTGAGTATCTTATCCCAGGCATGATGTACCATAGTATTGTGTCAACATGGGTAGATGCGTCAAAGGGAGCAGTCACACACTTAAAATTAGGCACACACTTAAGTATCTTGGGAAGCTTATTCTAAGAGTGAGACCCAGACAGAGTCCTTAGGTAGCCCCCCTACAGGCTTAATAATGTGCAAAATGGGTGCCTATCTCCATGGAGGTAAGCCACAGAAACACAGAATTGTTTCAGAGTTTATGTGGATTCAGGCATCTAGCTTGTGGTGCCTGGTTATTTCTGTTTTTTGCCCAATGACTGTCTAATGTAAAATGCTTAAACATCCCTAGATGAAGAATCCAGCACTGTCCCCCAAAATGAGTGTTCTAACCCCTACACTACAGTCAAATTCCCTCTTGCTTTCTCTTTTTCTGGACTCATGACTTGGACTTGTAGTTTTCTAGTTATCAAGCTTCAGCAAGAGGGATGGAAGGTGCCCTCCCTAAACTATTCTATGTCATGAGGTTAGGGCAGTCTCCTGAAGGTGAGAGAAATGGATTTGAATCTATTTGGGTCAAAAAACTAGGGACAGAAACAAGGTTTCCCACTTCCTGGGTAAGTTCTCTAATCATTATGCTAGTCTATGCAAGTTGGGCACAGGTTCTTCTTGCACTGCCTTTATCCATGGTTTTGAATGAGAAAAAGTGACTTTGGCTGTAATGTTTTGTAACAAAATCAATACTCTTGATGTGTTTTAGGTGTCCTCTAAGTATGGCTACTGGACTAGGACTTCCAGAAACCTACACACTTTTTTGGTTCATTTTTTGCATTGTGACAGAATTAATGGAAGTACATAAAACCTAGCATATCAGACCTTGACATGTATGTGTAGAAACCTAAGGTTAAATGACTCAAAATTTGAGGAGGAAAGTGTTAGTGCTGAATGAATGTAAGTACCTGGGGTCTTGCCCCTTCCCTCAGTGTGAAATGAACTGCCACATCTTCAATTGGGAAGGATTTTTATACTACAGTCAAACTGATGTGAACTGTGGAAGCTTTGGCCTTCCTCTATGGTAGGGGTCATGGCCCTCTTCTTTGGATCTCCTAGGTGCATTTTAACAACAACTGCAGAAGCAGCATAGCCCTAATTCCCCTGCTTTACCTGTTGCAGTTTAGGGGACGCATGGTGGTTTCAGGTAATAAACCTTGTTGTAGTTATGTGACAGGATTGCTTGTGTGGTTTTAGGAATACTGGAGCCAAGCACTTTGTGGGATGGCTTGTATAGGGATGATCTTCCAGTGAGCATGGGGGTTGACTAGATGACCTTTTGAGGTCCCTTCCAGCCCTTCTTTTTTATGATTCTATGACCAAGAGGTTTGTGTCTGTTAAACTTCCCAGATCAGTATTTTAACTACCAAGGCACAGCTTTGGCATTATCCACTGCCTTCCCTGTTGTTTCTTTTGAAACTGAGACATTTCCCCATCAGTTTGATCATGAGCAGTGGGACAGCCACCTCTAATCAGGAATCTCTGGGTTTTAATCCCAGCAGGAGCACTGGCACACTCCAGTCAAAATCCACAGTCTTGGCTGCAGCCAATACCTAGTGCTTCTGAGGAAGGCAAAAACAACCTATGACCTGCAGTGACAGGAGGGAACCCCTTCCTAGCCCCAATGGCAATCAGTAATGCCTGGAAACATGGGAAAAAGCAAACATCCTCTCTCTGTTCTGCAAACTGAGGATAGCACACCACTCCTATATCATGCCCCCTTTCTGTCATCCTTTCCCCTCCATTAACTTATCTCAGATATTTTAACCTTCTTTTGTAACTAAGTAGGCGTAGAACTCTGCTTTGTTCTCCAGTTGTTGAGTACTGGCCTCTGCACAGCTTCTCTTGTAATCTCCCAGTGATCTGTGAGTGTAGGATTTTCTTGGTCTCCAACTGTTGCTCTTCATAGCACACTCTAGGCATTGCCACTCCTGGATTTTCCCTAACCAATGCTTATCCAATGCCTTTTTGAAAATCTCTAGTGAAAGAGCTTCTCCAACTTCCTTGTGAAATCTACTCCATTATCTCACTGTTCTACCAGCAAATAATTTTTTCCTGTCTAAACATATCTTGCCACAATTTCAAGCTATTGGTATGCATCCTACTCTGCAGCAGTGGAGACAATTTTTCCTTTTTCTTCTTTACCTAAGCCCTTCAGATATTTGAAGACTATTATAATGCCCCCTCTTAGTAAACTTTTCTGCCAATTGAAATATTTTAACCAGTCTTCACATAGCTTGCCTCCCAAGCTTTTAATCATTTTTGTTGTTCACCTCTAGACCGTCTCTAACCTCACAACTTTTTAAAAAATGTGGAGCCCAAAACAGCACAGACTCTAGATAAGCCTTAAAGTTCAGTGAGTAAAAAAAAACTATCACATCCTATGTCTTGAGCCTAATGTCCCTACTAATGCAGCCCAAAATGGCATTAACTTTTTTTAAAATTGCAGTACACTATAGATTCATACTGAGTCTGTAATCCACCAGAACTCCTAGATATTTTTCCATAGTGCTGCCATCAATCCAGTTTTCATCATTTTTATGTGGGCGTTTAGTTATTTTTCCTGAGGTGTAGCACCTTGTATTTGTCAGCATTGAACATCATTCTATTGGCTCTATCATAACTTTCTAATTTATCAAAATCTTTTTAAACTGCCTTTCTGCCCTCTTGCTTTGAGATCCCTATTGCCAGTTCTGTCAGTACCCTGGGGTGAGGTTTGTCAGTACCCTGGAATGGCTTTCATCAAGTCCTGGTATGAGGGTACTAGAATCCAGGCCTCATGTTGTCTAAGTAATCTAACCACTCAGATCTTGGGGCTAATACATAGAAGAGTTGAGTTTCTCTTTGATTTTTCTTGAACATATGCTTAGGAATACATGTTCATGCCAAAATCAGTACATAACTTACTCTGTATGTAGATTTACATGTTTGCTGTGAAGAGATAAAATCTCAACACATGAGTAGGTGCCAAAAAAACACTTATGTGGCTAAAAAAGTGTCATTTAGGTGCACAAAGGGAAATGGAATTCTGTTCCTAATAGATTTTGTGATCATTGGAGCAGGGGTATTTTAAGTAGCTTTTTTTGGACTTAGGTGACTTAATTCCCTATGCTGGCACTAATGTACAGTTCATACACAATATCATGAACAAACCCATTTGCTTTGTGATTCTAGTAACACATAAAAGTAGCATAATTGGCAGTGTAAATTAGGGCTGTTCAATTGGGAGCTCACTGACCACTCAGAAATTGGATAGCCTTGGTGTAAATCTTTTTGAGCAGTAATTCTTGGGTGTACGAGAAGCATGAGAGCAGACTGTGCAGCTGAAGCATGAAGACCAAGTCAGCAACCTGCTTTTTATTGAGCAGCCTGGGACCCTACTGAGTCAAAGCAAATGTCTTTGTCATACAGACTTGTCTTCATAATGAAGTAATCATTGACAACCAGGGGCATGTGTTAGGAAATAGCGGGGAATTTCAATACAATATCATTCTGTGCCTAAATTCAATGCATAATTTACAGTATAGACTATGTATATCTTTCTCCGGCTGCCTCTTACAGGACCCTCTTCTGGCTTTTTGCTTTAAACAGGTTCTCTGACAAAAGAGGACCTTCATTTGTCATGTACAAGAGGATTTTATATTCAAGGTAACTTTAAAAATCTTTCCAACTAGAACAGGAATAGATTTTTCATGCAGTTTCCACTTTACCCAGCTAATGTAACACACGAAAAAATGATCCAGGAATCTGCAGCTTTAAGGAAAATTATGAAGAATTCTGAATTTATGACACCCTGTAGGATACCTATTTGTAGTGCTAATCATGTAACGTACCAAATAATAAATATAGTCAACTAAAATATATTCAACATACAAAATATGTATGTGTATATAAGGCCGTGATATTGGAACAAGATATGAACGAACCTAGGTGGTGTGTCTGAATGAGGCAAAATGTCTCCTTGCATAAAATTATGTCATAAACACTCACCCACAGAAGTCTGCAAAGATACTAGCAAATTCTCTTGCAATATTGCTCCAAATCTCTGGGCTTCCCTAAATGATACTAGTAACAACAAACTGTATTTATTAAGTGCTTAGCATTGGAATTCTAGGCTCCTTATATAAAAGCAATAATAAATCCCTATAAATCTCATTAAAAGATTAACTTCATATCACAAGCTTAAAGTGGTTAGAATACTGTCAATGCTGAGCTGCCTGTATGAGAAAGAGTTAAGAACCCCCAAAAAATTCTTCTAAAAACCATATTGTAGAAAACCCCTTGGTATCTTGTTGAACAAGCTTTTATAAACTTAAGAGAAATAGCAGTAATTTGAATATGCTACTCTGCAAATCTGAAATAAGAATTATGCTCAAAATCATGGCACAGCAAGCCCTGCCATTCTCAGCTCCAGTTAAATATAGTAGTCTGGAGAACTGAGACAGCAGAGAAGAGATGTTTAGGGGAATGAAGGAACGTAAGAGGAAAAAATACCAGTCATAATCTCCCCCTACTCAAAAGTGCTGAAAGTCCAAAAAAGAATCAAAATACATCAGCCCCAAAGCCTTCTGAGTGTGGAAAAACGATTACTATTAGGGACTACGTTATACCGTATTTACCCACATCCAAGACAACTTTGAATTTCAGATGACTCCTTCATTAATTAGACTCTATATATGGACAATTATAATTTTTTTGTAATCTTCCTTGTATAGAATTTAATTAGCGGAAGGTCATCTTAAATTTGTCCTTCCAGCATGCTACTGTGCCAAGAAAAGCAGTGGGGGGAGCCTTTCCTTCTCACCCCTGCTTACTCCCCCATCATACACCCATACTCCCCACAGCTGCATATCCCCTCCCCTGCCAAACAAACCATTCCAAGCTGGGGAAGGCAGCTCAGCTCTGGCTTCAGCCTGGGGCTAGAGGCCAAAATCTGGAGCTAAGCTACTGCTTGCCTTGGGCAGGTACTTGAATACAAGATAAGACTTTTTTTTCCCCCATGCTGCTTGAGCTGGGGGTGTCTTGCATTCAAATAAATCCAGTACAGGTTTCTCATGATTTATGCTGGTTCTGTATGTGAAAATTCATTCTTATGCGATGACCCTTTTTATACCAAAAATGTGTTATATGTCAGGTAAATTCATTCTTATGGGTGTGGTGGAAGCCCACAGTCAGCTAATTTGTATGGTGCATTGTGGGAGTGACGTGCACCAAAATATAGTTTCTTGTGTAGATCTGCGCTCCCTGCTTGTTGTCTGCAATGTGTTTCTGTAGTTGCCATCCCCATTATGATAGTGCCCTGTGCTTGTGTGTACTGTCTGCTATTGGTAAGTACTAAAATTGTCTTGTAAAAGTGGTAGAAATGGGTCTGGGGATCCATACAGTTGAGATCTTGAAACATATCCCTATTTGTTACATTGTAAAGTGCATTCCCTTTATGCAAATTTGAGTTATGCACCATTTTCCATGAACGCATGCATGTTCAGCAGAAAGCAAGGGAAACTTGTATGTAAAGCGGTTCTGGCCATGATCTGAGAAACACAAAATCCCCCTATTAGAGGAGGAGGAAAAGGATGAGGAAGAGGAAGAATATGTCATGGAAGACACTTCCATTAAAAATGTCCCAGTTGACCTCACAAGAAAGTCTTTTAGGTCCTGTCTACATACAAAAGTAGGACTGTTTGGATAATGTTGGTAGTCTCCCTGCAGACATGTAAGTATAATCAAGCTTATAATCGTATAACTTATTTTTGTACAGGAAGGAGAATATGCTATATTGAGATAAAAGCAGTTCTATGCCAGTTTTAGTGTGGTAGGGTACTGATATTACTCTATCCTTTAGCTCTTTAATTAGCATAGCTATACCAGTGCAAAACTGTGTGTAAGCTGATGCTGATTCATCGCCAAAGCATTAGCAGTTTGACAGGTGATGTAAACAAAACATCCTTTGTTTTGACTAATCAAAAAACAGCCATGACTTGTTAGCTTCTAGAAAACAAGTATTTTCCACATAAGCCATGAAACCACTGCACTGCCAATGACACATAGCTGGTGGTCCTAAAAGCCCCAGTACACTGTTTACAGAACTCATCATTGCTTCATAGCCCGCTGTTACCACTGGTAATGACCATCCTGCCAGAGTGTCAACCACTTGCATCTTTACCTCAGGCGGTTCAAAATACATTCCTCAGAGATTATTCCTATACTGTAAATAGCACATGGATAAGGAGAATCACTGCCCCTGCTGCGAAAGGCTTTCTAAACCAACAGGAAAACAGCATGCATAATTATGTTATAAAAATATTCCTTCTGTTCAAGAATGACTTACAATGATGGGAATGTCAGTGTGACCTGCCAGGACTGGCAGCACACTTTGGATCCTGAAGAAGTTCACTATTCAGAACTGACCTCTGAAAAAAGTAGAGGCAAATAACCCCCTCTTGCTTCACTACTTCCCTCTTCCCCCATCCACCCTCAGCCTCCCACACATATTTGGGAAGCCAGCAGGTTGTGTTGACCTTTGACACTGGGGGGCAAACAAACAAAGCTGCCCATTCATGGAAGGAATATACTGAGACACAACAGTGGTGGGAATTCCCCTGTATGCATCCCCTTCAAATCAAATATAATTTTTCTTCTTCAGCCTGTTGGTTATTGTCCTTAGGTTTCAGTAATATTTGAGATGCTGATGGATGGTCCCAGAAGATGTTCTTTTCCCTGACATGCATATTTCAGCATCAATGAATGAAAGCAGCACATTTTATTTGCAATATATACAGGCCAGTCTCAAGTCCCTTCTCTCCCATTGCTTTTCTTGAGCTGAGTTTTCTCACTCTCTACATGGATGGAATTAGGTGCTGGAAAAGCAGTGTGCTATGTTAGTTTATCACATTGTAGAGTGAGTGATTGGCATGAGGCACACAGTTATGTTAATCATTGTTTTCTTTGTGAAATGTTTGTGGACAGGTTATGGTTTTCCCAGATTTATTTACAAAGTTCATGAAGTCATCTGCTACAGACATTTACACTTCACTACTATTCCCTTCCACCTGAGAAAGCAAAGAATCCTGTTCAAGTGCCCAAATATTAGTTGGAGAAAAGCTATGTGACAACTGTTTGCAGTTGGAGGAGGCCCTCCCACTTTTTGGTCCAGAAGCCAAGAGTGGTTATGATACTCCCAGTAAATAGGAGCCCCAGGTTTGAGCCACCCTCAGCCAGAGACAGTTTGAACCCTCTTCTCTTGGACCTTAGCAATATCACCCAACCATTAGACCATGAGTTAGGCAAGGCCAAGAACACCTTCCAGATCTGTAGAAGCTGGCTGACTGTGTAGCCAGATTTGGGGGTTCAAAAGGCTTCCATGTTTTTTGGCCCCTGCTCCATGTTGCATTAGTCTTTGCATAAAATACATAAGTAGCACGGGGAGCAGAAAGCAGAAGAACCCAGAGTTCCCCTCCTCCACCCCAACCCCCAACACTCTTTCAAAAGAGAACCCAGCTCACTGAATTACAGAGCAAAACTCCCTGAACTGTATTCTCCTTCTGGGCCCATCTACCTTCCTCACTTGGCTGGCACTTGGGCCAATTTCATGAAGCAAAAACTCTAGACAATGCTTAACAACTGCTGAAGTAGGAGACTTGCGTTCAAATCCTCCTACCCAGCTAGAAGCCTAGAACCTGAGTCTTTAACTTCCTAGGTAAGTGACCTAACTACTAGGTATAGCCTAAGGCATGGGGGGAGTTACCTTTGTCAAATGGTTGCTAGTCGAGGATTTTCTGTAAGTAAAGTTTTGGGAATTTAAAGAGGATTATGTACTTTCCCAGGTGGAATAAAGTTGCAAAGGTATGAAAGTAGCCATAGCCTTTTGAGTGTTCACAGAAAGATGTCTAGTTGTTTGGGTAGGAGTATTTAAAATATACATGTGGCATTTATTGCTACTTTAACTAACTTTAGGAGGCTAAGTAGCATTTAGATGCCTAAAGATAAGTTGAATTTTGGTCATAGTATCTGGACTAGAAACCTTAAACCACTTCAGATATCCCATAGTCTCCTATGGTGGAACCAAAATTTATCTGGGGAACAACATTATCCAAAAATCTGGAATTAGGGTTCTCTCCTACCCTCTATATAAATTACCAGAAGATGCTACCCTTGAGACTGGAAGCCTTTGTTCACAGAAAAAGATACTAAAGGCAAACTTCTTTTGCTCTAGTCCTACTAACCTTCAGCTAGACAGAGGACCTTTAGGAACAACATAGATGTTCATTATTAATGAGAAATAATATTGTCAATTGAAAAGGTGGTTTTGGTGATTTGGATTTCCATTAAATATCTCAACTAAGAGCATCAGACCTGTCAACAAGTCATCTGATCATCCATCAGTTTGGGTGGGTTAGAAACAATCCTATGATCCTGACTTGAGCAGGAAGTTGGATTAGATGACATTCAGAGGTTCCTTCCAGCCCTTATAATTCTATGAAGTGCTGATATCAGGCAACACTAATCTGAGCCAGATTTGAAAGTGCAATAAAATATGTTCTATCCTGTTACTAAACTTTGGCATCATCAAGTCCTATGGGATTACAATATTGATAAATATGACTATTTGTCCAAACCAGGTAGAGAAAATGACTTTTTTCATAAAGATATATCCTAGTTATGAGCTGGAAGAACAGGGTTGAGGGCTAAAATGACATGAGTTGTATGAATGGGTGGCTTCAGCTTGCAAGTATTACCATTTGCTGATTATAAAAGCTGTTCTAAAGTTATTTGGAGCGCCTCTGAAAACAACGTTATAAGCACACACTGGGCACATCTACATGAGACATGGTACTGCATGGTTGCATAGTTTGCTGTGTAGTAAAAATCCTTAATTTTGATTAAATTTGCTACCTGCCCATTATGGGACAGGGACACCTAAGCAAGGGTGATTCCTTGCCCTCCATCAATGCCGACCTTGTGAAGGAACAGCTTGAGAGCCTGGACACCTTCAAGTCAGCTGGCCCTGACAATTTACACCCAAGGGTACTCAAGGAGCTGGCGAGCATCATAGCCCAGCCCCTGGCATGGATCTTCGAGAGCTCCTGGTGCTCTGGTGAAGTGCTCAATGATTGAAAGAAGGCCAATGTGATGCCTATCTTCAAGAAAAGGAGGAAAGTGGATCTGGCAAACTACAGGCCCATCAATCTGACCTCTATCCTGGGGAAGGTCTTAGCAAAAATCATCAAGAAGGCCATCCTTAATGGACTGCAATGGATGGCAACACCCTGAGGGACAGCAAGCACAGGTTTGTTGCGGGTAGGTCATGCTTGACCAATCTCGTTTCCTTTTACGACCAGGTGACCTATCACCTGGACAAGGGGGAGGAGATTGATGTCATATATCTCGACTTTAAAAAAGCCTTTGATCTGCTATCCCATGATCACCCTTTGGCAAAACTGGCCAACTGCAGCCTCAGGTCCACCACAACCCGCTGGCTGGGGAATTGGCTCTGGGACTGGATCCAGAGCATGGTGGTTGACAGAAGTCAATTGTAATAGTGCCCTGTGACCAGTGGGGTCCCTCAAGGCTCTGTCCTTGGACCTATTTTGTTCAACCTCTTCATTAATGATGTAGACATTGGAGTCAAAAGTGGACTGGCTCATGATACCAAACTTTGGGGTAAAGCATCCACACCTCAGGACAGGGTGGTCATCCAGGCTGACCTTGACAGGCTCAATAAATCAGTGGACGATAACCTGATGAAGTTTAACACTGAAAAAATGCAAGTTTCTCCACCTTCGGAGGAAAAACCTGCAGCATGTTGTGAGGGAGTGGGGCCTAGGAGCGGCCGTGAACTCCCTAGCGCCCCCTACAGTCACGTTAGGGTGGACTCAGCACCCTCAGAATCTCGCCCGCCACGACTTTGATGATAAATAAGTTGTATGGGAGGCTGCCTCTGTTCTCCTAGTTGACGGTACTGATATTCCTGCCCCTACTCTGAAAGGGGGTGCCTCTGTGCGCCCCGCCTTAAGGGCTATGCGTGCCTCCAAACCTCCCCTTCAGCACGCCCCAAACCTCGCAGCTGTTCCGGGGAATGTTGTACGGTCCCTCGCCCCTCTGGTGCCCTCTCTCTCTCTCTTGGGCACCCTGGGCTCCTCGCCCGCCTGGCGCCCCTTTGGGCCGGGCTCCTATCTTCCGGCCCGCTCCCTGCGCCCTGGGCTTGTCTCGCCGGCGTCCGGCTATCGCTGGCGCCCCCTGGGTCCGGCTCGCTACCGCCGCCCTACCACCAGCGCCCTTGGGCCGGGCTCGCTACCACCGCCCTAATACCGACGCCCTTGGGCCGGGCTCGCTACCACCGCCCTAATACCGACGCCCTTGGGCCTGGCTCGCTACCGCCACCCTAATACCGGTGCCCTTGGGCCTGGCTCGCTACCGCCGCCCTAATACCAGCGCCCTTTGGGCCTGGCTCGCTACCGCCGCCCTAATACCGGCACCCTTTGGGCCTGGCTCGAAGCCGCCGCCCTGTACTGGGCCTTGCCCCCTCTGGGGCCGATACCGCGCTCCTCACACTCGCTCTCTGCCCTGCTCTGGGGCCTGATACTGCCGCCCTCTCTCTTTCTCTGCCCCGCTCTGGGGCCTTGCCCTCTCTGGGGCCGACATCGCGTGCCTCGCGCTCTTTCTCTGCCCTGCTCTGGGGCCTTGCCCTCTCAGGGGCCGCTACCGCACTCCACACGCTAAAGGCACAGGCGACCGCTGCCATGCCTGTCCCCTTGACCCTTCTCTGGGTCCGGTTGCCTCACTGGGTAAAATACCGCCCTTATGGGCTGGGGTCTGCAACCCCACACACTGCACCTCCCCGGTGCAATACGGTGCCTCTCCAGCACAGACAATAGTGCCCTGCTGGCACTGTGCCCCTACTGGGCACTTGGAACCCCCAAGCTGTTGGGGAGCCCCGCTGAGGCCTCCTCACTCCCCTGCAGCCTCACCCGGTCCTCCGGTGCAAACTGTAACATAAGCTCAAGCCACCCGGCTGTAACATAAACCACACAGAGTCTCCGTGCTCCAAACATAAACACAAGCCCCCACCAAGGCTCTCAAGCCTACCTACCTTTAGGGCGTTCTTGTTCCCCGCATCATCGCAGCCGGTTAGCGTGGTAAGGCTGCGACCACTAACTCAGGCCACTCAGCTCAGCCGCAGAGCTCCTGCTCCTGCGGCAGCCAGAAGGGAACTGCTAGGCAGGCTCTGGCCTAAGCTGTTTATAAAGGCCCGGCCCTACCCCTTCTGGCCATGTGACCTGCCTGGTCACCCTGGTAACCGGCACCTGAGCTGCCCGGGTGACTGGCAACTCTGCCAATCACCCTCACAGTCACGGGGCACTTACGTGACTCCGTGACACATGTCTATAGGCTCGGCAGTGCTACACTGATTAGCACTACAGACGAGAGGGACTTGGGGGTCAGGATTGACCACAAGATGTACATGAGCCTGCAATGTGATGGTGCAGCCAGTAAAGTGAACAAAATTCTGGCTTGCATCCATAGATGCTTCTCAAGCAAATCCTGGGATGTCATTCTCCCACTGTACTTGGCCTTGGTGAGGCCGCAGCTGGAGTATTGCGTCCTGATGGCTACCTATAAGTTTATAAGGGGTGTTCACCAGGACCTGGGGGACCGTTTGTTCACCAAAGCACCCAAAGGGATGACAAGGTTGAATAGTTATAAACTCCTGTAAGGCCGTTTCAGGCTGGACATAAGGAAGAACTTCTTTACTGTCCGAGCCCCCAAGGTCTGGAATGGCCTGCCACTGGAGGTGGTTCAACCACCTACTTTGAATGCCTTCAAGAGAAATCTGGATGTTTTTCTTGCTGGGATCCTATGATCCCAGCTGACTTCCTGCCCCTGGGGCAGGGAGCTGGACTCGATGGTCTTCTGAGGTCCCTTCCAGCCCTAATGTCTATGAAATCTATGAAAACCATGGGCTGGGTGGCAGTGCAGCAGAGTGGTAGGCCTGCAGGAGGATGTGGGGAGGCGGGGAACAGCGGGGTCTAGAGCCATGGCAGGAGGTGCTGCCAGGAGCCTGGCCTGTCCCACCCTGGTAAAAGGGCAGGGGAGACAGGCTGCCTGCATCCAGGACCCAGTGGTTTGCCAGCCCCACGGGTGTGCATGGAGATGGGGGCTTGGTAGTGGCTGTCTGGGCCTGGGGCTTCCCACCTGACTTACCATGGTCCCTGGGCACCTATGCACAGCTGACCCCCAATCTAAGGCCGGGCAGTGCATGGCCCCTGGTGCAGAGCATCTTATCTCTGAAATGTTGCAAACTCTCACAAAAGGCTTCTATCTCCTGGCTCTGCAGGCCCAGCATGTGGACACAAGGGAGAGGTTGGAGTGGCCAGCAGGCATGTCAACTCAGGGTCACTGCTGCCCACCACCGGAGCTCTCCAGATGCACCTTATGTACCACATGAGCACCATGGACAGAACCCTCCTCCTCCAGCACTTGGTAGTGGTGGCTGAGGAGTGGGAGGAGACTGCCTAGGCATGGCAGGACAAGGACCTGGCCCAGGACAAGAGGTGGTGAGTGGAGGACTTGGCATTCCAGGCCAAACTCCTGGCCCTGAAGCAGGAGAGTATCTCGGTCCTGCGGGAGCAGAAGGTTATCCTGGGCTGGGCAGTGCAGGCTACTGATGATGACCATCATACTCTGGCAGTCTTGTTCATGTCCACTGCTGCCTGGCCCCTGTCCCTAGCCCTACAGACTCCCTGGTAGCCACCCACCAACCCACAGGAGGCCATTGCCTGGGCCTGGGAGGAGGTTCTCCACTGTCTCCTGCTGGTAGGAGCCCCTGGCCTGGCCCCCATACCAAGCCCATTCCCACCTACCTGGGCTCAGGCTTGCTGTTCACTCCACCAGCTGTAGGGGGAGACACCCACCCCAGAGGAGCACCAGATACCACTGCCCATGGGCAAGCCCCCCTCTCACTACAGTCACTGTGGCGTGCAGATCCATGGGGGAACAGCCTATGGCCGGGGTGCTGGTCATCTACTCTGAAGCTCTGCACCCTAGATACTCCCCTTTTTTTTAATGTGATGCATGTGAATAGAATAAAGATTTCTTCTTTGTGCTATACACGCAAGAAGGTATGGCCTAAATTCCTGTGACTCTAGGGCTGCAAAGGTACAAATCTTTACCAAGCTGTGCAAAAGTGGGGTAGGCCCCTCCCTATCCATTGAAAGTCCTGTCAGAGTTAGAGTTTTAGCTGCAGTTTTGCCAAATTTTCCATATTTAGCTCTATCATTTATTTCCTAAAATTCTTCATCCCCACATTCCATTTCTTTGTTTTTCTCTGAACTTGTAATTGGAATGAACAGGGCAGATGAGCACAACACTCCCATTCCATTTGGCAAGTAAGACTGCAGTTAAGAAGAAGCTATTATCATTCTAGTCAGTGGCAGACTTTAATGGGAGTAGCATTAGGCCAAACCAGCTTGGGAAAAGTCTGTGGTTTCTTCTGAAAGGCCTAGAGGAATCAAATCATCAAATGGAAGACTGAAGTGATGAGCTGCTCCTGGGAGAAGGCTGAACATCACCACAATAAACACATGGAGAGAATCACAAATCAGAATTAGGGCTGCAAGAAATGGAAAGACCATTTTCTTTAAGTCACTACCTTTTTTTGCACAATTTTGTTGTTGTTGTAAAAAGTGACGTCTTTCATTCTAATTTGGAATGCAGCATGATTTTGAAATCCCCAAATTTACTGTGGCAGGAAATGACCTTTCTTTAGAACAACTCTGAAGTTCTCTATAAGCATTGTGCTTCAGACTGAGGTGAGGAATGAGGTATCCAGCAGTCATAGAGAAGAGGAAAATGAAATGTTGACAATTTAAAATGGCTAAATGCCAAAGCAGAACTGGAATTAATGAAACCATACCATTAGCCAAGAGAATAGGATGGGATTAAGGAGGAGAGAGCTACTATCTACAGTATTCCTAGGAAAGTAAAAAATGAGGCCCTGGGAAGATAAAAACCTGTAAATTTAACTTCATTGTCTTATTAATTACTAGAAGCACCATATCCATCTGCTGTAAGCAACTAAAAGAAAATAAAATGATAAACAACGTTGTAGGTGACACAGTTGTGTCAAAAGTAAATCAATGCTAAGCTAATTTTTGGGAGAGGATAATAAGCCTGGGTCCCATCTATGCTTTTTCTATTGCTGAATAGTTACACCAATGTAGGGAAAGATTAATTGTTAGTTGTGACATTTCAAACTAGCCAGCGCAAACACTATCCACCTAAGGGAATTCTATCGCCTCTGAAATAATAAATCCAAGCTTCCCATAGTCTTTGACATATTTATCCTCCAAGCACTGCTGAGAGGGGAGAAAGTGATATCATCCTCTCCACATTACACATGAGAAACAGTGACACCAAATAAGTGGTCCAAGGTCACAGTCTATAATTCACAGTATATATACATACTACAATTATTGTGGATTATTTTACCTTTAATTTTATGGATAGTAAATTTAATCCATAGTGGCTATACCTACACAAGACACTAACTGCTCAGTAGGCTGTGACTACTGCATGGTAGTGTCACATGGCAGAAACTGTGCCACAATGCTACTGTGCAGTAGTCTTAGGTTACTGCGCATCCAGCATCATGAAAAACCCCTTTCCTTGGCATTACCGGGCAGTAACTCTGGTTACTGAACAGTTATTTAGCACTTTTATAAACAAGTGCTAAATGACTATGCAGTAATGACTGTGTAGTTAGTGTCTTGTGTAGACATGGGCAGTTAGAAGCAGTCAATCAGCTCTCCCAAGTGGGCAGCTTGCAGTAGGTGTTTTCATAGCATCTGTCCACTAGAAGAGGAGGGAGAAAATTTACCATAAAATAGTTATCCCAAAATAAAATTAACCAGGGGAGCAGACATGAATGGTACATGAGTGTTACTTACAATGGTGTACAGTTAATCTTCGCTTTCTTGTTGGTTACAAAGCACCAACTCACAGGATCGTCATAAAATTCTAGTTTACTGGATAGATGCAAAAGTCAGACCATAAACCTTGGTGCTGATCCCCTCAAACACACACACATTCATGCATGCACACACACTCACAGTAGCTAGCTCTGAACACTAAGCACTGGTGTCAAGATATACCTATCCCCAAGCGCTAGAATCTGCCGTCAATGGCCAGTCGAGACTTCCTTCAGTGTGATGTTGCTTCAGAAGTGGGGTACCGGCTGGTCCTTCTGGCTGGACAGGCAGGGTGCTGGCTCTTTATCTAAAAGCTAATGCCTTACACGTGGCTCTGTGATCATTCACACTGGACTCCACTCCTGCTGTTTACAGCCCCAGGGGAAGTGGCAGTCCTCTGGACAACCCTAAGTCAGTTTCTATTTGTTGTATTATACCCTGCTTCTACTCCAGTGAAAAAAACCCAGTTTCCATACTTAAGATATACACCCCACTTTTGTAGGCCTGATTTTTTGAGGGAAGGTGCATGTGGCAAGCAAGTAAATATTTTTCTATCTGCAAATGTAACATGAAAGACTGAACTTCTTCTGGTAACAGAAGCTAAGCAGAGTTATACCATGCTAGTGAAAAGATTATGCAATATTAAGTGCACTATATTATCTTTTTATGACAATAACAAAAACAATAACAAATGGGGTAACAAACAATAGATGAAAAACTTACAAAGAAAATATCTAAAAATCACAATATATATGCGTTATATCTGAGAGCTGTTCTGATCCACTTCCACTGAAGCCCCTGGATGGATTCAAATTTTTATATTTGTTCTTTCCAGCAGGTGCTGAGAGCAAGACACACACCTCTCTGGATGACAAAGAAGTCATTCAAATTCTCCACAACGTTGTTTACTTCTTGGGACAATGGACACACTTGCCACCCTTCTGCTACCAGAAGTGAAAGCTGACCCAATCCTGATCAGTCAGTGTTTTCAAACGAATAGTCCATTTCAGTCAACCAGATTGTGCCCCCTTTTCACAGTGAGTTCTCTCAGGACACTGCCCTTTGAATCCCAGCTGCCCCACTGTCTCTAACCTGGTTGCTAAGTTTGTGTTTTCTTCTCTCAACCTCAGTGGTATACTCGCCATGGCTTCCAGCCACCTTCATTTCACCACCAAACATGCTCAAGAGGGTTCCACCAACCTTCCAAAGACAGACACATTTTAAAAAGTTCCCCTCTGCAGTAAAAGGGAGTTGTACTAGTGCTTTCATAGGAGACCTGCCATGATTTCTATTGTGCTTCGAGGTGAAACAATGTAAATTCAGTGGCAAGTACTCTTCCCTCAAGCATGGTGTTTAGTACTACCAAAAAAAGTGTTATGATGTGTCTGCTATGAGACATGCTTTGCCTCCTACTGACAGTTTTGTTCATTATAGTGGAAGAAAATGACTATCTGGTTGGTTGGCTATGAAGAATTTTTTATGGTATAAGTTTGCAAGGACATAAATGCCTATTTATTATTATTACATTTGTACGCAGTGGTCCCAGTCATGGATCAGGGGACTGTCCCTGGCCCAATAAGCCTTTTTGCTAAATTATATTTTTCATGTCTCTTTCCAACTCAGGTGGAGCCAGAGAGCAGGGCAGACCTCAGGTTGAGTCTGTTTTCACAAGTTTCTAGAGCAATGAAACTTGATGAAGCAGAAGGCTATGTTACACATGTATTTTGCAGCATTGTCTCCTAGCCCTTGTACTTCTGCTTCAAAGACACACTGTTATACTTATCTTCTACTGACTAGGTTTCGGCTCTAGGTTGAATCAAGAGTCAAAAATATTTCTGTCAGCATTGATTTTGAAATATATGAGCAGAACTGTACAAGGTATTTTTTTTTTTAAATCCAGGAGAGTCCAAGTGAATGATGTCAGTAGGGTGATGTCACTACTTTAGTGCCTTTGTGCCCCAGTATCAGTACAAAGAACATCTAGTAAGATAACAAGCACCAATTACGAACCTTGACAATACAGTAATAAGTCTGTGACTTCCAGCCATGATCTCAGGGTGCAGACAGATGTGACACTTTTTGCCCAATCTGGCCACAGAAAGCAGTCTATATCCATAACTAAACATAAGTGCATGGCTGCAGTCTGCTTCAAAGATGGCCAGTTAGGCGAAAATCTGAACCCTCATTGGATGAGTTTCCTTTGCTCCTTTCCCCCATCGCATTCTGAAAACAGTTCAGGCTCACGGAAAGGAGGGGCCATTGCTAGGGGAAACCAGCTGCAGGCTCGCAGCCAGCAGCTAGATTCTCCTTCCCCCTGGAATCAACAATGAATTTCTGTTTGGTCTGTGAGACTGTTGTAACTTGGAATACTTCCTGCAAAGTGTTCTAAGTTACAGTGGGAAGTTGCATTTCTGACTGCAGCCTCAGTAAGGAAAAACCCAATAAACTTATTCCTAACATGGAATCTTTGTTGCTAGTCACTGGGCACATCTATACAAGATGCTACTGCGCAGTAACTCTGATTACAGTGCATTTATTTAGTACTTGTATTAGTGAGCACTAAATAAATGCACAGTACTCAGAGTTA
The DNA here is from genome assembly GCF_052110815.1 of Crocodylus siamensis. Taxonomy (NCBI): domain Eukaryota; kingdom Metazoa; phylum Chordata; order Crocodylia; family Crocodylidae; genus Crocodylus; species Crocodylus siamensis. The sequence continues at coordinate 48,216,684 of NC_143402.1, read as the reverse complement.
CTGTGTAGTAGTGCCAGTGAATATCTTTTAGGCTACTGAGCTGTAGCCTAATAATACTGCACAGAGCATATTAGCATTGTCTGTGCTATGATGCACTACTGGGCAGTATTTTTTGCCTACTGTGCACTCAGCATCTTGTGTAGAGTGCCCACTGCATTGTAAGTTAGCACTGTCATTTGCCAGCTCTTTCACTGTCTGAGGTCAATGAGCTTAAGTCAGATCCATTAGAGGAAATTGTTCATTTACATTTTCCTGTATTTACAGTGTTGCTTTCATTTTATTCCAATTTAGCATTCTAGAAATATTATGATTTATGCAACAGACTTTCTTTGATCTTAAACAACTTGCAAGAGCTTTCAAGGTGCCTTGCCTTTTCAGTCTCTGAGTAGGAGTTGAGCAGGTAAGTTCTGGGGATGGATGTGCATCTTTTAGTTAGCTGAGATAGCAGCGGCTTTTTTTCTGCAAAAACTGCTGGGTAAGTTATTCTGCATAGGATGAACTTGTGAACCTAAACAAAGAGCTTTCTTAATTTGAGCTGAATTGCCTCTAAAGTTTTACACAAATTGGTTAAACCTACCTGCAATGTTTGCTTATTGCCTATACCAGGAATAGCAATTTCACAGGGGAGAGGTATTTGTTTTTAATGAAAGCACTCTAAAGAAATTAATCAGGGTCATTCCACAGAAAAGCACAGCCAATGCAGGGCAGAGCCAGGAACAGTCGTTGAAAGGGGCCTACATTAAAATATAGATCTTTGCCTTATCTTGAGAAATGCCTAAGCAGGCTCACCTGAAGAGTCTTTTGTCATCCAAGAGAACAAAAATGACCTCTAGTAATGCACAACCATCTCCTTCTAACAGGCTGATGGAGAAGGCCACAGGATTTCACAGTCTCTGGCATGAAATAAAGGGTTGTGAGGGTCATGGATCCAGCCAAGATAAGTTCATGTCTAGACTAGGAAAGTTGGTTGTGTTTAAATTTGTTATCCACAGTGGTTTGAAAAAACAAACAATGGGAACAAAATTCTAAAATAGACAAGTGTTTTTTATGAAATAGAAAAAAAAATAAAGTAAAAAATTTCTAATGAAAAAAAGTGATATTTTTAGATCCAAAAGAAACTAAAATACATGTTCAAATCACTTTCTGTATGACATCAGTTAGCACTCAGACTACCAGAACTCATAGATACAACTCCTAGGTATGTCATTTACATATATATTTACCCAAGCTGTATGCTGATCCTCACTGGCCACTTCTACATGAGACGCTGACTGTGCAGTAACCCAGGGCTATTGTGCAGTAGTATAGCTGGCAGAAAGTGTAATGAGACACTACTGCACAGTAGTCTTTCCAAAGGACATGCTGGGAATAGTGCAGAAGTGGCCCCTGCCTGCAGGCCGCAGCTATCACAGGCAGCCTGCACTCTCCCTTCCTCTGCCCCCTCCCCAAGGGCAAGTATGTATTCTGCTTGCTCCTAATTTAAACTAGGCCACTTACAGAAGACTGCATAAGATCAGCGGTTTCCAATCTGTGGTACACGTACCACCAGTGGTATGCAGACAGCCTGTCAGTGGCACACGTTAACAGATTTATTATAATTACTTTATATGACAAAAAATTGCTGGTAGTACTTAAAGTTGAACTGAAAAATTTGCTGGTGATACTGAAGGTTGTATCATTTTAAATTGGTGGTGCACAATCTGTCAGAATTTGGGAACTGCTGACTTAAATCAGTTCCTCCCCTGACTTTGAATGTCTGTATGTGGCCATTGTCAATACATTAACAAAAGATATTTTAAGTAGCTGAATAATTCAAATGATTGAATAACACAGAGTTTTGGGCTGACTACTCTGCTAAGAAAAATCTATCCAAAACTCAATTTTCTGGAAAAATTATAAAAACTCAAACAGGCATTTAGAAGTGAAATGAATTCTTAGCTGACATTGCAGCATCATTTCCAGGAGGCCAAAAATGTGATTATGAAAGACAGGATCTGCTAAACCTGCAGGATTTCTGCTTTCTACAGATTTCTTAGCATAACAAAAAAATCCAGCAACTGAAGACTCTGAGGTTTTGATCCATCTTTACTGTACATTTTGTCCTGTACAAAGAAATCAAGTTAGCAATTCACCATGAGGAGTAAGAATTATAAAAAAAAACTTTAATAAAGAACAAATTATAAGGACACTTGTATCTCTTGATGAGGATTTCATACAAAACAGAATTAAAAGCAAAAAGATATTTGTGGGTAGAAGATCTGAAAACGCACCTAACCCCAAGTTTCTGAAGTTGAGACTACTTCTGTGCCTTAGCAGTGCATATTGCTCAGAAAAGAGATTAGAAACAGAGGACTTAAACCAGTTCTGGATGACATTAATGGGGATTTTGTCACTTGTGGCATTTTTACACATGCTTTGGGGGGTGGGATGCTTTAATTAGAAATATTCTAAGAGCTGCTGTAATTAAAGCACCTGCAGCATCTCATGTATCCGTGTCCCGCACTTCAAAATGGCAATGGGGGTGCTTCTTAAATGAGCTTTAGTTAAAGAACTTTTGCTCCCATTTTGAAGCCTGGAGATGCTGATACGTGAGATGTGGAGGCTGCAGAAATGCACTAATGGGGACGCTCCAGCAGACTCAATTAATCAAATCTGCTTTGACGTGTTGTAATTACATAGCATCAGATCAGCCCCCCTGCACATCTACAGGCGCCCTTAAGGCTCAGATTCAGTATAGCATTCAGCACATTCTGAAATCCAATTCAGTGCTTTGCTAAACTATGGCCTGTGTGCAGGAGTAAAATATTCTTTATTTTAATAGCATCTGCTGTGTTTCTGAACAATTTCAGGGGAAGATGCAGTCATTTGCGTAATTCATATTTGCAGCATCCCAACAAAATGAAAGAAACTACTGAAGATGGAAGAGTAATAGAATTAACAGCAAAACAAACTGAAAGCTGACTACAAAGAGGACATTGGGTCTTTTCTGTTTAAACAAAACAATGTCTGTCCAATCAAATAACCAGTTATTAAAGAGTATGTGCCACTCTGTACAAGTGTTTTAGCACATTTCAAATCCAAAGTCTTTATTTAACAGTGCAAATTAAGATGGGGCACTGCACCATGTTTGAATCATAACAAAGTAGATGGCGAATATACATTAACCTTCATCTAGCCACCCTCTAGACCATGCAAAACTGAGGATTGCAGTCTATTTTCAAATTCATTATTTCCAGTTTTAATTATAACAAATCATTTCCTAATATTCAGGCTGACGCTTCTAATTCATCCCCTTACATATACAATCCCCTAACCAATTTATTGCTCTCCTGGGGCTTACATTAAAACAGGATGTTGTTGCAACTGAAGCAGACAATGATGTTTCTTGAAATTCTAAGTGTCAACCAGTGTAGGTTATCTCGTGGAACATGATTCGATCTGTTACTACAGACACAGAAATGGCAGTCAGATACTGAAGCAGCCTCAGGAAGCCAGACATTTACATAAACATCCCCCACATTACTATTTCAACTGTTCCAGGGCTTCCGAACCATGTCCTCCTGAAATTTTCCTTAGAGGATGGCTGCCATTTGTGGCAAACAGATAATAACAATCCATAATAGAAGGTGAAGGAAGACAGCTGGGTGGGTTTCTATGGTGACAAGTCCATCAAAGACTGAGGGTGAAAATGAAATAGGTAACATTGTGATAGTTTCCAGGGCTTAACACTCTCACATAACTATGCATGCATTCAGGTAGTTCCAATACTGGGTGTTAGAAGAAAACTGCTGTGAAATACAGAAGAGAGTTTGCTTGCTGTCTCTCATCATAAAGTAACGCAGAGCACATTTGCTTTGGGTCTATATAAAAAAGAATAATCATCAGTCAAACAGGAAGCATCCACTCTAAACTCTGATATTCTGAAACCCAGAAAATGGAATTGAGCATCTGAATGAATGAGAAAGACAAGCAGCTATTAGTCCTGCTGTAAGGTAAGTGTTATTATTGCACAAAATAAGAAAATCCTGAGTCATGGCTGACTGAAAAGACTCATGGTGACAAGCAAGGAAATCTTTTTAATGTTCTGAGGAGACGGTAAACACTGCAGCAGAATTAATCTCACAGGACATATGATAATAGAAATCACTTCATTAGACCACACCAGCTCTGGTCAGCTCAGCATCCAGTCTTCAGAAATAACCAGTACCAGATGAGAAATCCCAGATCCCAAATCAAGCAAACACACAGTGTCCTTGCCAGGTGCCCACAGTGGCTTCTTACTCTCCTTAAGGCCACACCATGCCTTGTGGCTTAGCAGCCAAACTCAGAGACAAAAGGATTAACCAATTTAATTTTCTCTTGGGACTCTCTCTCTTACAGTCCCCAGGCTCTCCTTTCTCCTGTCCTTCAAGGAGCTCAGCCTGGGCCAGACGGACTTTATAGTCCTCCCCCAGCTTTAGTCCCACCCCTTCTGGTCACCTGTATTCCCACTCTCTTAACTGGGCACAGGAGTCCTACATAGGTAGGGTGACTATGGGCCATCTACACAAAACAACTGATGGCGAATTAGTTTAGTTTACTGTAAAGTAAGTGTGTGGTTCTACACAAGCACACACTTACTTTAAATCTCTCTAATCCTGAGTATATTTGCTACCTGCAAATGCAAGCAGCAAATTTACTTGGCATTAGTAATAGCGCCGTAGCACTTGTGTAGACGCTTGCTTGGGAGCCAAATCTGCTCCCAGTTACCTATCCATGAGGGGATGAGAGAGCTCCCTGCCCCAGGGAGCTGCCTCTTGCTAGGGCAGGCTCTGTCACAGGATCCCAGGCAGGGACTATGTCCTCCTGCCCCAGCAGCAGGGAGCTTCAAGCCCCCTGCTCCCAGATTGCTATTGCGGAGCAGGGGGATGGGAGCTACCTGCATGGGGACAGTTCCCTGCCCAACCTAGAGCTGGCTGAGACCTTCTCCTGACCGGGACAGTTCCCAGCTAGTGGGTGGCTGTGTGGGGAAGCACATGAAGCCTGGAGGTGACTGTTTCAGGCAGTCCCCAGCCAACTCTGGGCTGCATATGCAGACTTCCCCATGCTGGCTAGGAACTGTCAAAGTCAGGGGCAGGTTCCAGCCCAGTACCCCAGCTGGGTGATCAAGGCACAGAGCTTAGAAAGAGCTGCAGGGGTGGGGCAGGTCCCAGCCCCCTGCCCCGATCCGCCAGTGAGGCAACTAGCACCAAGCTAGATGCTAGGTGCCCCACTGGTGGATCGAGGCAGGAAGCTGGGACCTGCCCCACCCCTGCAGCTCTTCCCAAGCCTCATGCCTCTGAGTGGGGAGCCAGGGCCAGGAGTTCCCTGCTGCTGGGGCAGGGGGACATTGTCCCTGCCTCAGGAGCAAGCAACCTCCTGGGTCCAGGAGATAGCTGCCTCCTGACCCAGTGATCTTTGACAGCCTCTGGGCTAGCACCCAGGAGGAGCCTAGAGCTCCCCCCTGGCAACCACAGGAATGCATTTCAGGTCTGCAAGTCAATGGGCACAAATCTGCTCCCTAACTCCCGAATACATAGAGACCTACCCCAAAACCCTTACTGGGAGTGTCTACATGTTGCTGTACGGCAATGCTATGGCACCATGCTTCAGTACTTCCTTTTGGAGAGAGAGTCCTGGATTTCAGAGGCTGGTCCCAGAGGGCTGTTGAGAATTATAGTGGATGTCCCAGAAATTCAGGTGTGCAGGCCGCATTCTGGCCAAGAGTCGGAGCAGCACAGAGTACCTTGCAGGTGGGAAGGCAGGCACCACTGCTTGCCCAGCATGAAGCCCTGCCACTGCCTGGTAAGAATGTGGGGGAGGGTGGCCAGTGTCCCAGATGATGTCCCAGATTTCTGGGATTTCCATATGGTCAGCTTATCCATAGTGTAAATAGCAGCTCACTGTTTCTGCTGCTTGCAGCTCTGTAGCCTGCTTTGTAGCATATTTTTCTTTGCAACTTTACTCTGCCTCTTTGCAGTATTGTATTCTAGCCTGGTTACGAGTCCCTGTTACATACCCACCTCCTTCTTATAAGCATACTGTAGTGAGGGTTTGGCTGCATATGGTATTCACATCTTAAGTCTTGTTATCTATTCCTTTGATGTGATGTATTGGATTTCATGCTCTGCAGCCAGGGCACTGCCGTTTCCCACCAGAATCTTCTCTCATTCTGATACCAGAGGATATCTTCTTAAGATCACCAACATTATTTCTCTCTTCCTTTCAGCTGATATGCACTCTTAGCTCTCATTGGGTTTTACCAATAGCCCTCCCCACCAGTCCAAGTCCCACCCTAGTGCCCCCGAAGCCACAGGGCAATTGTGGCACTCTCTAGACTACTGCTTTGACGTTTCTACAAGAAACCAATATTACATACATTTTTATCTGCAGGGACCTATCAAAGAGCAACTGTCCATTGAACATAGATATAGCTTATATGGCTTCAATGTCTTGTTCAAAGATAACTGTTCCCATGGCTTGACTTTTTACCGTTTTTAACAGGATTTCTTTCCATTTTATAATTCCTGCAACCTTCTTTTAGCCAACTCATCATCAACAAAGGCAGTGGACCCAAGTCTGTCAGCCTTCAAGTTCCTGTTAACTTTGGGAGGAATATACAGATACTTGAAAACCAAAGATGGTAAATCCCTTAATCCTGGGGCGACCTTGACACCCCCTTTTCCAAGGAAAAATCCCTTATCACACTGTAATACCCTATGAACATGTTGACTCTCAAGATCTTCCTAATTTTTAAAAATCTTCCCTACAAGGTCATAGTTGCCCATAGTCTATAATACTTTTATCATGCATTCCTCATCTTTGAATTTAACCATACTACAGTAACCGGGTTGCCCCTTTGTATTCTTAAACAGTTTTACATATGCAAATCCCTAGGGGTGCATTTAAGTGGGAGAGGGGCTTGAAGTGGCATGGACACAACTGGCTTACAGTCAACCCTGCTGTGGGAGCAGCAGCCAGGGACTTAAAATTTAAGTCCCTGAAGGAAATCAGAATCCTTCCTACCTTTCCCTCTGCATTCAGCTGCACATCTCCTTCTCTCTCCTTCCCTTCCCACCCCCTCCACTACTACTGCTGTCTCTGGTTGCCCTAGAGGCAGGGACAAGAAGGAGCTCCAGAGCTACTTCTGCCTGCTCCAGCTGGGCTCTGTGGGGAGCTGGGCTCAACCCAGAACAATGGTACATGGGGTCTGTTCATGCGCGTGACAGTAAGCACATTTTTCCTCAGAGAAATCTGACCTGTTTCTTTGCTGGGTTTGATAGTTTCTTGACTGCTTTCTTTTCTCCACAGAAAGGAGGGGGTGGAGAGTGTATCAGGCTTTCACTTCATTATGTGTTATGTTCTACTTCAGTCACTGACACTTACTGACCTTCCTGGGTCTGGACCTCATACCTTTGGAGCAGAGACCTGTAAGTTGACCTGGTAAAACAATAAACATGAGATCCTAGCTCCTGAGAGGGGCTCCTAGCGGTAACTTTATGATTATTATTATTTGCATACTACCATAGGCAATGCGTAGGGGGATAGGGGGTGGGCACATGACCCCCATGAGACTGGCTACCACTGAAGTCGCCACTGGCTTCTGCAGACAGTCATTGCCCACACCTGTCCCCACCTCACTGTTGACGTGGCCAGCGGTGGCTGTGGGCGTTCCCCACTTGCCGACAACAACACTGTGGGCAGCGGCTGCGGGTGGTCCCTGCTCACTGCTGTGGTGCCCCCCAGTGTGGAAGGCACCAGCTGTTCATGCATACTACTACTACTAATGCTCCCCCTACTGCTAGTACCATTACAAACAGCCATTGGTATTATTAAACCTGGTCCCCCATCACATGCCAGGCTCTCCTTCCTCAGCCAGGCAGCTGAGGAAATTCACAAGGGTCCCCCTTTTGACATGTTTAGGATGAAGCTGTTTGGTGGCCCCCAGTGGGAAAATGGAAGGAGGAGGCTATTTTAAACAGTGAGTATCTATTAATTGTCCCAATGTGCTTTATTTAAGATGTGGCTCTTGTTGGCAATCTAAGGGCTTCCTTACTTGTCCTCTGGAAAGATCTTTTATGGGAGAAATCCCAGCAAGAACAAACACCTTTCCAGGTGGAGATGGGTTTCCCATTTTGCCTGTGAGGTGGCACTCCAGGCTCCACATTTCTCATGCTTCCAGCCCAGTTATCATGGTCCATTGCAGTTTCGCCTTGGAGCGCAGCTTGTGAGAAGGAAACTAAGCTCATCTGCTACTGAGAGCTGGAATGGTGGATTACCAAAAGGGGCAAGAGAAAGGAATCTTTTATATTTCTACAGTATAGAAAGTGTCAGGACAGAAGTGTCAGAGCTGATGTACAGACTTCCCAGGATATCTACAGATACGAAAATGGGCATTGATGGTGGTGCTATAGGAAGTGTTCAGGTGGACCAGGCCCAGAGAGTCATAATCAGATGCCAGGATGTGTTACTGTGTCTTGAAAGAAAGTACCATGTAAGACTCACACAGCAGTACTGTGCTGATGCTGTTGGACCCTGAGCAGGGCCTGTGGCATGTTTTCTGCAGAGGAGTGAAGGGAGCTGACCATCTCAGCAATACTATGAGTTTCCCCTCTGGGGTGATTTCTTATCCAAGGCCATGAAGGCTTGGAGCCACTAGAAAGAGACATGCTGTTTGGGGTTAATGCACTCCCTTTTCTTGGGACGGTGGGGGACAGACATTGAAGTGATTTCCATTTACCCCTTTGGCTCTTACACCAGGTGAAGAACATTTCAAGAAATTCATTAAAATTGCTCCCTTGAAAACATAAATGGCCTTGTCTGATATAAAGGCATCACTGAGGCAATTTTCCTGAGTTTCAACAGAATGTGTGTGGGTTTCATATGGAAAATATTTGAAGCAGGTGCAGGAGGAGGGAACACACCCACTGCTGTTGCTGTCTCTAGCAGAGCCTGGCTCTATGTACAGTCTGGCCAGAACAGGGCAGGACCATCTCTGGGGCCCCTTCATCTCTGGGTCTGCTGGGGAAAGTGATAGCAGTGGGCAGAAGAGGGCAGGGAAGGGAGGGGAGGCACCATGCTTCTGAGCAAGGAGGGGAAGGGAGCAGGGAGGGAAGATTTGTACCTGTTTGAGGGACTTAAAAAGCAGTTCCCCACTGTTGCTCCTGTGGTGTGTGCTTTGCCCACTATTGTGAGGGAGGAGGCCAAGAGCTGTAGCGCATCCACCCCTGCAACTCAGGTCACTGCTCACACACTCTGCTTTCCAAAATCTGGATCTTCAAGAGGGATGTCGACAGCATGGAGAGGGTCCAGAGGAGGGCCACTCGCATGATCAGGGGACAACAGGGCAGGCCCTATGAGGACAGGCTGCAGGACCTGAACCTGTTCAGCCTCCAAAAGAGAAGGCTGAGGGGGGATCTTGTGGCCTGTTATAAACTAGTCAGGGGGGATCAGCAGGCATTGGGGGAGTCACTGTTCCCCCAAGCACTGCCAGGAGTGAGCAGGAATAACAGTCACAAGCTGGCAGAGGGTAGGTTTAGGTTAGATATCAGGAGGCGCTACTTCACGGTCAGGGCGGCTAGGGTCTGGAACCAGCTTCCAAGAGAAGTGGTGCAGGCTCCTACCCTGGGGGTGTTTAAGAGGAGGTTAGACGAACACCTTGCCGGGGTCGTTTGACCCCAGTATTCTTTCCTGACGTGGCAGGGGGTCAGACTAGATGATCTGCTCAGGTCCCTTCCAACCCTAGAAACTATGAAACTAGGGAAACCATAGCATCTAGGGTCCCGTTGCTGCAAAAGTTTTTAAAAATACACTGAAGACACCTCAGGAAGAGGGCCATGCTCCACACTACAGAAGATGGCAAAAAACCCCATACTAATGGGGTAAAATTCCTTCCTGACCCCAAATATGGTGATCAGTCTCACCCTGAGCAGACAGGGAAAACCCTCTATCCAGATTTAAATCCAGCAGGAGCACTGGCACACCTTAAAGCCCAATCCCCAGCCTTGGCTGCAGCCAAAACACAGTGGTGACACTATGCCTCTGAGGAAGGCCTGAAAAAAACACTGACACATATAGCAACTGTGGAGGGCAGGGTCTGGTGCGGTTGGGCGGGTGAGGAGGGTGCCTTCTAGAGCTCAGAAGCATGGGAGATATTTATAACAGAACATAGGCCTAGATGATCCCTGACCAGTGGCTGGCTGGCCTCTTCTTGAACAGCTCTAATGATGGAAAGTCCACAACTTCTAACAGCAAAGAGGTTTTTTTCCTGATATCCAATCTAATTAGCAACCCTCTGGTTCTGCTGCTTGCAGTGCTGTAGCCTGCTCTCTAGCAGGCAGATTTTCTTTGCAGTTTTGCTCACTTTTTTGTGCATTGCACATTATGTCAACCACCTGCAGGTTTGCAGAACCCTCTAAGTAACAACGGTTAGGAACTGTTTCGTTAAAGTGTGCGTGTATGCGTGCATGCGTCTTCTCCAGACTGTGGAATAAACTCCCTCCAGAGATGATGCAGTCACCTTCCCTGGAGGTTTCCAAGAGGAGACTGGACAGTCACCTCGCTGGGATTACCTAACTCCAGTTGTCTTCCTGCCTAGAGGCGGGGATGGGTGGGGGGAGGGGGGACCTGATTATCTGCAAGGTCCCTTCATAACAATATGAATCTATGAATTACATCTCTAGGAACTTCCTTATTGACAAAGTTCAGAGGGAGGCTAAGCTGGTTGAACAGCAGCATGCCAATGGAAGAGATTGAGTGTTGACAGGTAAAAGGGAACGCATATTATAAAAGCAATTTGAAATATTCATGCTAGGTTATAAATAAACTATTTTCATTGGGGGGAGGGGGGTAGAACTGGTGACACTGAGAGTTCAATGTCACTATTGGAACAAAGATCTTAACAGAATTCAAAAAAGGATTTTATAAACAGTCCCCCCCAGCAAGTAATTGATGTGTCACCTACAATTTTTTCCAGTCAGGTCATGTGTGTATAGAAATAAAATTTCTGTCTCCTCAGTGGTGAAAAACAGGGTTTATTAGCTCTGTAACTACATCGCCTCTTGGAATGTGGGAAAACTATCAATATATGAAACTCAGAGAAACAATATCAAATGGAAGATACTTCCCATAAAGGCCTTCAGGAGATGTATGATAAAGGTGTATCATAAAGGAGGTGTATGATACTGACATTCTGTTTCATTAAAAAAAAAAAACGCACCATTTCTTCCAGTTCTAGAAATACTAGGAGCCGGTGTACTTAAATCAATAAACCTTGATAATCACCTCAATAGTAGTCAAAGCTCATACCATTGCTGCATTACCCAGAGGTCAATAATCTTAAGAGTCTAGCATACTATATTATACAGCCACATCTTAAATCAAATGAATTACTGCAGTAATATGTGCCATGCCATGGAAAGCATTGTAATCTAGTGAATAGGGCTGATGATTCTATTTCCAGCTCTGCCTCTAGACTAATGCTCATTCTAGACCAATGTTTCTCTGCCCTCCCGTTGCCTGTCTTGCCTATTTAGTTTGTAAGCTCACTATGGAAGAGCAGCTTTCACAATATGCTTGTGCAGCATCCAGCTTAGCTGTGGACTAAAAGTTATATAAATAATAGCATACATCATGTATAGAATTGTATCATAGTACTTAAGGTCAGAAGGGTCCTAAACAGATCACCAGGTCCGACTTCCTGCACCAGGCAGGGACGGGTGATAGGATCATATCACCCCAGCCAAATATCTGTCCAGCCTCCTCTGGAAGACCCCAAAGGTAGGAGAGAGGACCACCTCACTTGGGAGTCCATTCCAGAGCCTGGCAGCCCTGTCTTCTTCTGATGGCTCTAAATAAATTGCACTTCCATTTTTTGTCTTTTATAACTTATAACTTTTATAACTTAACTGTTATTCATACTCCTGTACCCGGATAAAATCTCACAGGCCTTACAAAGAGCTGAATTTGTACTTTCTTGGGGCCTATAACCTTAGTGCGAAGCTTTGGGGTGATCACGGTAGCAAATATCAGGCCCCAGGGGTGACTGGTAGCCACTCAGTTTCTGCTTCATCATGGCTCTCTGGATGCCCTCCTCATTTTTTCACCTACCATGCCTTGATGTAAATATTTAATTTGGAAAAGGGAGGCTGCCCAGGGGTCCCAGAATGAGGCTTCACCCTCTAACAGGCTGTGTTATAGTGCATTAATCACCTTAAAAGATAATTTGGTGGCCTCTGAATTCCCCTTTAGCCATGTCCATGCCTTGCAGATGTTACTGTCCAATTGATCTCCCTTGTAGGTGTCTTGGCCTCCTCAACTTTCACCCCTTTTCTCTCACTAGGACTTCTAGCCTAGGCCCACTGTGTTAGACCTGGCTTCTGGGCTCCAGCCCTTGCCTCTGCCCTGTCCCAGGCATGTCTTGCCTGCTTTGGCTCCAGTCTCCACACTGCTCCAGGCACTGTACTTAATGGCCTTGTCCTTCTGCCCTGCTTTGGGCATTGGGCTCTCTGGCCCTTTCTTTGCCCTGGGCACTGGGCTCAATGGCTCAGTCTCCTCTCTATTCTGGGCACTGGGCTCAATGGCTCAGTCTCCTCTCTATTCTGGGCACTGGGCTCAATGGCTCTGTCTCTAATCTGCTCCCTGTCACTGCTGAGATCTCTAGCACCACTTTATAAGCCCAACACAGACCTCCAATATAAATTATAACAAAACATATGCCTACTGGCTATAACACAAACTAGCCTCACACAGGGTTCAAACATAACCCCACAGTGCTGGCTGTACCACCAGGCTTACCCCTGCCCTGTGCTGTATTCCTTGCAAGTTAGCAGCATTCTACTTGCGTTACACCCAGGTTGACCAGGTGTCTCTCTGCAAACCTCCTGTCATGAAGCTCTTTCCACAGCAGTCTCCAGGCCAGACTGCCTGCCTAGGTTCAGACCTGGGCTTATATGTTCCCTAAGCCCTGCTCCATTCTGGTCAGATGACTTCCCCAAGCTGGTTGCAGGTGTGCCTTTACCTTGATGGACCACTTACTGCCTAGGCAGTACATGGCCCCTGTTTACCTGCCTGGGCTCTAGCTGAGGCAGTTTCTCCCCTTAAAGTAACAGGGGCTCTAAGCTCTCCATTACAGTCATCAACACAGGTACAAAGCTGATGGTATTTCAAAAAAAAAAAACTGAAAATGCTTTGGCATCTCAGTTCTGTTCAAAGGAGAAACAATAGGGTTTATTTTTATGGGGCTGTCTTCATAAAAAGTGTTAATCTCTCTCCAATCAAAAAACCTTTGAGGGAGAATCTTAATGCTTTTTACGAATGCAAAGCAAAGGGATGGCATAGAAATAAAAGAGGAATAAGCTGCTTGCTTCACAACTGACAGTTTAGGATGAGATTACACATTACAATTAGACTTTGTTAAGGACACTTAAAACGTGAATAATAACATGTTCAAGCTCATTAACAAGTGCTAAAACCCTCTAAGAATTTTAAAGTTACCTCAGTTCAGGCAAGGATTATCTATGAGCTGTGCTAGCCAGTTCAACTTAGTCTAACTTCTGACAGGTTCAGAGATTAAACAACCAATTTGTGGTCCACCAGCATCCCAGGAAGCACCATTTCCCAGTGGACCAGCCATCCTCCTAGATTCTCATGCCCCCACAATGACAGGCCAGACAGTGGAGCAGTGGCTGGTGAGAGGAAAGGGGAGAAGTAGGGAATGGGGGCTGCAGGGGGTCCAGTGGGGCATGCATGCTTGCAAGTATGCACACACACACATCCATCCATAGACTTGTCTTTATTTGCCATCACCACTGCGCAACACAGCTGGAGCAGTGAAAGCAGGGGTCCTGTCTCTGACTGCATGGGGCCACACTGGGTCTGAAAGCACACAGGAAGCCCCTCCCATTACTGCATAAGCAGTTGTGGGGGTTTGTGGAGCATGTGTGTACCGCTGACTGTCACCACCCCCAGCAGCAGCAATAAGTTGGGTACTCCCTCCACACTCCTGAGCTCTATGCAGCCCTGTGCTGTCAGAGACGGCACCTGCTCCTGCTGCCGCCACTCCAATTCCTCAGCTATGCTACTTGGTAGTGATAGCAGCCAAATGCAAGTCTTGGAACAAGTGTGTGTGCACACTTGTGGCTGGGACTGGGTGTGTTGCTGCTAGAGAGCGGAGTGAACAGAACGAGCGGAGTGAACAGAACAGGCATGGAGCAGACTTGTCAGTTCCTTGTCATGCCCCTTCTTATCATCTCTCTAGTGCTGTGCACATTGTAGGCTTTAACCCTGAATGTGCAACTGCAGGCACATCTACAACAGACGCTGACTGTGCAGTAGCCCAATACTACTGTGCAGTAGCATCACATGGCAAAAGCCATGATGTGAGGCTACTGCACAGTCATATTAGGCTACTGCACAGTAGCATCACAAAAAGGTGTTCACCAGCGCTACTGCACAGTAACTCAGGTTACTGAGCATTTATTTAGTATTTAGTAATACATAAATAAATGTACAATAACGACTGCACAGTGGTGTCTCATGTAGACACAGCCTGCTTGTACTAACTTTAATAATGATTTAACATTCCTTAGAGTTAGCAGATGCAAATTATAAAGTATTAGCATACCCTTAGAGACAATAGTAGGCTAAAATAAGCAAAAAGCTTTCAAGGCTGACTCTGCTAAAGAAAAACTGGTCAAGCAGTCTCCATCAGTACTCACACAACCCTTTATACTTTCCCAGATAAGTAAGGCTGCACTAACAGTAAAGGAGTGGAGAAGAAGACTAGGAGGTCTTTATGCTAAATAGCACTCTGGGTTCCTGCGTTAAATCAGCCATCATGGATGAAAGGTGGCAGAAAGGTTACGTGAGCCTAGAAACATGTAGACAGGGCTGGCAGAAATCTTTCCTTTAAAACCGTATTTTTGCATAACTTGCAAATTTTTCACAAATGGGTTTCTTCTGCAGAAAATGTCCTTTTTACTGTTAATTTGAAAAACAAAGCCTTTGGGGCTGAGAAATTAATTTTTTTTTGCTTTTCAGTCCAAATGAATTGTTTTTCAATTTTTCAATGAAAAGTCAATATTTTACACAAAGAAAAAGGCCCTGTTTTCCAAGGAGTAAAATGTGCAATAGAAAGATGTCATCAACAGAAATCAAAATGCTTCAAAGCTTGCTTGTGTAAACTGGGTAAGCTAAACAGCTTTTCTAGTTTTCACAAGGGGACTTACAAGGATACAGACTTGCCATAGCAACAGAGCAACAGCTGGAGGGAATAATTCTACTGGACAATATTTAATGCACATGGATTTCATGTGTTAGTATGTTTCAGGAGAGTTAAAACTATGGGATATATGTGAGAAGTTGGCTATTTGTGAAAAGTTGACTGTTTTCTAAGAAACAGCACAATACATCATTACTGCTAACACATCATAAAAAAGTGTTAGCAATAATCATGTACTGTGCTGTTTCTTAGAAAATAGTCACTTGTGTAAAGTCTATGAAGCCAGCTTTCTGTTTTTAGCCTCTGATATCAGAGGTGTGTGCACTAAGGCCTGTGTGTGGGTATGGGCATGGAATGGGAGGCTAAAAGCAGACAGTCAGCTTGATGCAAGGCATCTTGGTTCTAACTTGTATCAGTACTGGTTTGAGACAGTGGGTTACATAGGGCTTGTATTAGACACAATCGTTCTGTGGCAGTGTTAATAATTTGGATAATTCACAGGTCCTTTATGTGTGATGGTGGGCTTAGAATAATAGAATCTTAGAAAATTAGGGGTGGAAAAGATCAGGGGTTCATCTAGTCCAACCACATGCTCAAAGCAAGACACCAACTGTATCACCCCAGGCAAGGCTTTGTCTAGCTGGGTCTTAAAAACTTCTTGTCAGTCTGTGGTTTGGTGTGGGACAACATCTCACATGTGAACTTAGCTCACTGTCTGTTCTTAGCCAGAATGAATAGTTAGGGCTTGTCTCTCTCAGTAGCAGTCTCAGGTTTACCCTGGAGGTGGTATAGACATCTCCTTACTGCACAGGAGTTTCCAGGTAGCTTGCCATTCTTTCAAACTTGCTGCATGTTAGAGATTCAGGGTTCTGGGGCACCCTGGGGTGTTGCCAGATCCTTTGAAGGGTGCCAGCAGGTGTGAGGAGATAAACAGATAAGCAAAGTAGAGAAATGCAGGTTTAGTCTTTTCTCCTACTTCCCAGCCCATCTGCAAGGGGTTAAGCACTCTAATATGTAAAATCATTTTTTAAATTGGGTGTTACTCAATTTACAAAAGTTATGGATGGAATCTTGAGTGCAAAAAGGTTTGAGAACTACTACTGTATGTGAAGAGCAGGGCCGTCCCAGGGGGAGGGGGACTGGGGCGACTGCCCCAGGCCATGCACTTTGGAGGGCCCCACAGAGCTGGGCGGAGAGGCCACGGTCTCTCCTGCAGAGCCTGCTTAGCGCTGGTGACTCTGCACTGCCACTGGCACCGATTTCACATTCAGCAGCTCACCATCCCCTTTTCCCCACTGCCACCACTGCCACTAGCTTCTTCATGTCTGGGCTCCACACAGCCTGATTTGCCTTGGGGCCCGCACCCTGCTAAGGTCATCTCTGGCAAAGAGCATTTAATTTTGGAGTTTTTGTAGAGTAATGAGTGTGGTGTCACCCTCTAGTTTAATTTAGTGCACGTTAACCTTCTCCTATAGACAAGTCAGTATGCAATTTTCTTACTGCTTGCTTTAATTTTTCAAAATCTTGTGGTTACTTTAGCTTGATGTTAGGATGTGCATTGAATATTAATGGGCACATCTACACATGCAATTAATGCAAAGCAATAAACTCTTAAGTGATTTGAACATGTGCCCAGAAGCAATAAACTATGAGGCAATAAACTGCGGAGTTAATTGCTGCTTGAATGTGCACCTAGGAGAGCAGCATGTTGAACTGGGTCAGAGCAGCCCCAACTGGCAGGGGACCCAGAGGTTCAGCTCCCTCTGGCGAAATGTGCTGCAGAAGGGCTAGCTGGGACATGAGGGTGTTTCAGTGTGGGGCTCGCTGACAAGTAGCCCATACACTTGAAGCACCCTTGTGCCCTAGCTAGCCAGGGCAGCATCAAAAGCAACTTGTTTAAATTTGCTGATGATACCAAATTTGGGGTGAGGTGAGCATGCTAGTAGGGAGGGAAAGATTGCAGCAAAATCTGGATAGGTTACAGGGGTGGGCTAACATAAACAGGGTGCGTTTCAATACTGACAAGTGCAGGGTGCTGCACTTGGGCAGTAGTAACCAGCAGCACACTTATAGAATGGGAAACTCCCTTCTTGAGAGCACAGAGGCAGAAAGGGATCTTGGAGTCATTATTGACTCCAAGATGAACATGGGCCGACAATGCGAGGTCACGGTTGGCAGGGCTAACCGGACCTTGTCGTGCATCCACAGGTGCATCTCAAGTAGAGCCAGGGAGGTGATCCTCCCCCTCTATGCAACGGTGGTAAGGTGACAGCTGGAGTACTGCATCCAGTTCTGTGCGCCCCATTTCAGGAGGGATGTGGACAACATTGAAAGGGTCCAGAGGAGGGCCACCTGCATGATCCAGGGACAACAGAGCAGACCCTACAATGAAAGACTGTGGGACCTAAACCTGTTCAGCCTTCACAAGAGAAGGCTGAGGGGGGACCTGGTAACTGTCTATAAACTCACTAGGGGGGACCAGACGGGTTTGGGAGAGACACCGTTTCCCCTAACGCCCCCTGGCATAACAAGGAATAATGGATACAAGTTATTGGAGAGTAGGTTTAGATTAGACATCTGCAAGAACTGCTTCACAGTTAGGGCGGCTAGGAGCTGGAACCAACTTCCAAGGGAAGTGGTGCTGGCTCCTACCCTGGGGGTCTTTAAGAAGAGGCTTGATGCCTACCTGGCTGGACTCATTTGAGTCCAGTTTTTCTCCTGCTCAGGTGGGGGGTTGGACTTGAAGATCTACAAGGTCCCTTCTGACCCAACTTCTCTGATTCTATGATTCTATGATCTACATGTGAACTGCTGCTGAGTTTTTACTCCGTACTAGTAAATACAAGAATTATCCCACTGTGAAGTAAATTAGTTTACTCCAGCCTAATAGAGGTGCATGTATAGATGCCAAAACAATTGCTGCACAGCTAATTAGTCTACGGTTCAGTAAATGTCTCAAGTAGATGTGCCAAGTTATCACTTGAGTCTTTAATTGTAATGATTCTGTGCAACACATTTTTGTGTTATACCACCTTATCTGGGGGCTGGGGTGGTGTGGCTGCTAAGGTGCACAGTTGCTAATCCAGAGGTCACAAAGTCAAGGCCATAGTAGAAGGGCCCATGGCATGGCCTTATCAGATTCTGCTAAAGATCTTCCTACAGTAAGGACATGAAAAGGCAAGTCCATATTGGGAGGCATGTCTATATGTGTAGACAGACCTACTTTTATTTTGATGTGATAGTTATGACCTCAATAGACATTTCCCAGGATCAGCTGGGTAACTGTTGATGCATGGAGGTATATACATTTCATAGAACATTAATCACATAATTTTTGCACTCACTACTGCCCTCATCCCCACCCCTGGAACTCAATGCCTGCTTCTTACCACCTTCTCTTAGCAAGCTAGCATGTGTGACTCAGTGAGATGAGCACTTCACTGGCAAGGGCCCCTGGGTTCTAGGCTAACCTCTTGCCACCCACAGAGTGGAAACTTCACAGTGAGCTCAATTTCAAGAGCAGTGCTGAAGAGGTGATTGGATAATGTGTTTCCTCTGGTCTGGTGGCTGTAGCACTGTGCTAGAAAGTAAGAGTTCTAAATTTAAATCCCAGCTAGATGAAGGAGGCCTAAAGTCTGGGTCCTGTTCCTTTTACTATCCACTGGGAGAAAATATGATAGGACTTTCCACCTCCTACCCTCATCTCCCAAAGGTCTTTGCTGGGGTGCAGCCTTATGATGTACTAGCAAATTGCCTGTCAAGAATGATGGGCAGGGCCAGAGGCCTGCATACACCCCCCACCTCCCCGATCAGGGCCAGGGATGATCCCCAGCTCCCCCCCACCCCACTGCTTTGGGCCAGGTCGGAGTCCAGGTCCAGGTCCGCAGCCCCCTCTGCCCTGCTGCTTTGGGCTGGAGCCGGGGCCAAAGCCAATCCCCTCTGCTACTTCAGGCCAGGCCAGGCTGGGCTGCGGCCACTCCCCCCTCCTCCCCACCACTTTGGGCCAAACTGGGGCCAGAGCCAGGTCTGCTCCCCTCATCTTCCCCCTGGACTGTTTCCCCTCTCCCCTCTGCCACTTCAGGCCAGGGGCAGGGCCAGGGCCACTCTGCCCCTCCCCCTTCCCCCTGCTGCTTTGGGCTGCAGCTGGGCCCTTTGCCCCGGCCCCCCACTTCTGTTGCCACTGTCACCTCAGGTCATGGGAGATGAGGCCAGCAGATAGCTGGCTTTGTCCTCCTGCTCCGCTACCACCATCATGGTGGCACAGCCACCAGTTCCTGTCTGAATACTCACACTCTGATTGGTTGTTTCAGACAGCCAATCAGAATGCAAATAAAGCATTACAGCCAGACAAAGGCTTTTATAATATTAGAATGTTAGGTATGGACTTATCCAACCAGAGCTCGGCTTATGGTCCATGCTCAGTAGCCACACATAAGCACACCATTTGGACATTTATGCTACTTATGGAACAGGACTACAAACTGTGCATAAGTGGGAAAAAAGGCAATTACTTGGCTCAGTAAATGCTATTTAGGAGCATAAAGGGAAAGAGATTCTGTCCCATTTTTCCATAGCATTTTCTTTTTTCTTTATTCTAGAGAATATTTTGATTAGAGGTGCACTGATACATGGGTCTAATATCGGATCAGTACCGATATAAAGAAAATTTGCTGTACTGGATATCAGCCCAATGGGGCCTATAAATTGGCTGATAAATGCTTGTGCTGCACGCAGCCACAGTGCAGCATGTAGACAGCAAGGAGCAGAGCCCAGCAGCTTGGAGAGCTGCCTCCAGCTGGTAAGTCTGGTGTGGTAGAAGGGGAGGGGGGAGGGAAGGGCTGTGGTGGGGGGGCAGATCAATGCCTCCCCGTGGTGAGGGAGGGGGCAGGGGCAGGGGCATGCGCTGCCCAGGCAGGATGGTGGGGTGGAGCTGTGGCTTGTGGGGGAGTGAGGGCATGTGCTTGCATCCTGGGAAGGGAAGGTGTGTGTGTGTGTGTGTGTGTGTGTGTGTGTGTGTGTGCCCTCTGGATCTGTGTGGGGTGGGGCGGGGTTGGGTGGGCTGCAGCCAGGGCTGCATGGGGCTCTTTTTGGTGGGGGCTTGGCTTGGAGCAGGCACTGGTGGTGCTGAGAGGATGCTGCATCCACCCCAGATTTCGCCCCTGCTCTGCACCCAGAGCGGCTGCCACCAGCTGCAGCCTGGGCTCTTCCCAGTGACTGAGTGAAGGCAGGGCATTGAGTCAGGGCTGGTGGTAAAACTTGGGGTGGATGCAAAATCCTCCCAGTGCCCTCCTGGGGTGCAAGCAGCAGCAGGAGCTGCCCTCTCCCCACCAAGTTCCTGCTGCTCCTGCGATCCAGAGGCTTGATCCTGTGGGACAGCTGCAAATGAGAGAATTCTGGGTTCCTTGCTTGTAGGTGCATGCTCAGGGAATCCCTTGCAGGAGGATTCCTAGGGTAGTGGTCTCCAAAGTGGGGTACGTGCTCCCCAGGGGGTGTGTGAGACAATCCCAGGGGGTGTGCAAAGAAAATATTAGAACTTCTATTTTTATTTATTTTTTTTATCTAAAAAAATAAGAAAGAAATTAAGCTTTACTAATATTTAATATAAAGATGGACACTGGCACCCTCACTCAGTCCGTATGTCAGATGGTCACATGTCATGTGTGGTACGTGAGGTATCCTGAGGGAAGAAGCGTACGTTCACTTCCAGCATATTGCGACGTATTGCAGTTTACGTGTGTCCAGTTAAGGGGATTTACAGATTACATTATCTAGTTTTAACTAAACTAACCCTCACAAAATGGACATGTGGCTTAAAAAGATTCCTGCAAAGAAACCGCTGATTGAAGATAATACTAATAATGCAAGCACAAGCGAACAAGAAAATGGCAGAGCTGACACTTCTCCTACTCCTAGTATGAACTTTTTGTCAGCCACATTACGAGGTGAAAACAATGACGATTTAATTTCTATTTTTTGTGTATGTTTTACAATGTACATAATATATTAGTACAGTAGTACATGTATATAATTTATAAATAAATAAATATACATATATTGGGGGTGCGTGCTCAAACATTTTTTACTGATGGGAGTGTGCAATCAAAAAAGTTTGGAGACCACTGTCCTAGGGTATGCATCTGCAACTGCAGAACTGAGAGGTATGAGGACTGGAAGAGGGCCTATGTTGTGCCCATCTTCAAGAAGCAGAGGAGAAAGGACCTGGGCAACTATAGGCCAATTGGTGGGGGAGACAGCTGCCCTTGCAGCTCACACAGCTCCCCTGCCACATCGGGTCTTGGCCAAGGGGCAGGGGTGGAGCAGCTGGCTGGGGCACATTGTGCCTTGAGACGGGAGCAGGCAGAGTCCTCGCCCTGAGGCACATGAAGCCCCCATGCTAAGGCACCCTGCACCCCAGCTAGCTGTGGGGCAAAAGGCTGGAGCTCAGTGTGCCTTGAGATGTAGGCTAGCTGGACCAGCCAGCTGGAGCAGACCAGCTAGAGCAGGGGCTTGTGTTTGCAGGGACATGCATTTGCAGCAGCACAAATAGTCGTGGCACAAATTTGCGCCATTCCTTTGTGCCACAGTGTATATCACTGCCCACATGCTTTGCAATGGGACACAATGTCCTGTTGCTCCATGTGCTGCAAGGAGGCTGGCTGAGGCATAGGGTGCATCAGCATGGGGGCTAGTAAGGAGGCAGGCCCTACAGTGAGGCACCCTGTGCCCCAGCCAACTGGGGAGTGGCACATGAAGACAGGAGAGCAGGCAGCAAAAAAAAACCCCAAAGAAAAAAGCAGCACAAAACATGCCAAGGTGGCCTGTGCTGGGACAAATGTGGAGATGGGGAGCAGGCAAACCAGGACTGACTGTTCCCCCTCTCCACACACTGAAGAGCCCTGCAGTGAAGCACCTGTGCCTCAGCCAACTGCTCCCTGGCTAGCTGGGGTGCAGCATGCCTCGAGACAGGGGAGCAGGCAACCCTGGGCTGACATGGAATCCTGCATGTTCCCTTGTCTCTGCATGCCTCAGCGCAGGGGCTCTGCTGAGAAGCCCTGATGCTGAGGCAGGTGGAGCTCCTGCACTGAGGCACCCTCCGCCTTAATGTGGGGGAGCAGGTGGAGACCCTGCACTGAGGCATGGGGAGCCCCCGCACTGGGGCACAGCGTACCTTGTCACAGGGGACCAGGCAAAGCTCCTGTGCTGAGGCACATGGAGACAGGGGAGCCGCTGGCTCAGAGCTGCCTGCTCCCCTATCTCAGGGCACACTACACCTCAGCTAGCCAGGGAGCAGCTGGCTAGGGTGCAGGGTGCCTCAGCACAGGGGCTTCACAGTGCACAGAGAGGGGAAGCAGACAGACCGGGGCTGCCTGCTCCCCTGTTTCCATGTTTCTCCCAGCATATGCCACTTCCGTGTGCTTTGCACTACTTTTTTCTTCAGGGTTTCTTTTTTGTTTTTGTTTTTTGCTACTGGAAAACCCCAGTAGCAAATTTTGCCCCAGCACTGTGGATTAGGAGCACCATGCCAAGGGGTGCAGTTTGTGGCACCACAAAGAGATTTGCAGCAACACAAAGTGCATGTGCCTGCACATCTGAATCTGTCCAAGAGGTCCAAGGAAGAGGGCCATGCCCTCTGCTACACAGGAAGGCAAAAACCTCCTCAGTCTATACCAATCTGACAAGAGAATAAAATTATTTTCTGATCCCAAGCCTGGCAAATTGGCCTGCTCATGAGTGGAGGGGGACACCACCACGTTTTAGTACAGGTTTCCCTCACTTTATGTTGTACATGTGTTCCTCGAAAATGGCACAAAACTTGAATTCACGTAAAGGGATCCCACTTTACAATCTAACAAATAGGGATACATTTCAAGACCTCAACTGCGCTAACCCCCAGACCCATTTCTACCCCATTTACAAGACAATTTTGTATTCACCAACAGCAGACAGTACACACAAGTACAGGGCACTATCATAATGGGGATGGCAACTATACAAACATGTGTTGCAGACATGGGTGTCTGGTATTGCTTGAGTCAGGGCAGACACGTGACCCCCCTGATACTTGTCAGTGACTGGGGCGCGTCCCCCAGCAGCCAA
This sequence comes from Crocodylus siamensis, assembly GCF_052110815.1. Taxonomy (NCBI): domain Eukaryota; kingdom Metazoa; phylum Chordata; order Crocodylia; family Crocodylidae; genus Crocodylus; species Crocodylus siamensis. Next base: position 48,193,349 of record NC_143402.1, on the reverse strand, counting down.
TCCCACTGACTGATGGGTGGAGTGTATCCCCTGCGGCCAGTCTCACTCACCATGAAAGCAGCCGTGCTGCTTCCAGAAGTCCCACGGCCACTTCTGGAAGTCGTGCGGCTGCATTTGCTGGTGGCTCCGCTCCCCGGCCAGCACTCACGGGGGGGCACTGGTGCTCCTGCCTACCCCTCTGCCCACTAGCTAAACAGGGAGCGTGGCCTGGCAGGGGATGCACATGCACTCCCTATGCGTTCCTCCTGGTCACAGACAATGAGAGAGGAGCACAGCTCCACACAGGAGACTATATTTTGGTGTGCATCACTCCCACAATGCATCACACAAAGCAACTGACTGTGGGCTTCCACCACACTGATCGCATAAGAGTGAATTTACGTCACATTTAACAATTTTTTTATATAAAAAGGGTCATAGCATAACAGTGAATTCACACATACAGAACCCGCATAAAGCGAGGGAAACCTGTACCAGCAGGAGCACTGGCACAATACTCATGAAAGCTCCTAGCCTTCACTGAACCCAATACCCAATGGTTTTGAGGAAGGCAACCTCCCCTCTCTGCAGGAAACCCAAACACCCTCCATTATGCTCTCCAACCTGAGCACAGTAAACATAAAATCTGTAGAGCTCTTCTTGTCCCCTAGTCATATGTGTGTGCAGATTGGGGATTGGGGAGGAGAGGAAGAGGGAGGTTCTGGAAATACAAGTTTTGCTCTTTACTGCATGCTCCAGGCATAGCTATTCCAAGACCATCCCCAACCAATGCATATCCAACCTCTTCTTAAAAAACAAGAAGGATGGAGGTTCCACAGCTACCCTTGACCGTCTAATCCACTATCTCACTGTTTTAACAGCAAAAAAGGTTTTCCTCATATCCAATATAAACCGACTTTGCTGCAACTTCAAGCTATTGGTTTGTGTCCTTCTCTCTGCAGCAATGGCATTCCTTCTTTTTAGCATTCTTCTTCTTTTTGGTGCCCCTTCAGTTAGTTATTTGAAGCATGATATTGTATCTCCTCTTCAGTGCCTTTTCTGCAAGATGACTATGCCTATTTCTTCTTCAGTAGCTTTTATACATATACCTTTTAGTGCTGCGATGCACTGGAGATCCAGCACGTCGGAGAAGACTCAGTTAATCATTGCATGCATTTGTACACATGGCGAAATGCACATCAGTGCGCAGAAAATGGCACCAGTGCATTTTTGAATCAAAACTGATGTGTTTTAGTTCAAAAGCAGCCCACCACCATTTTCTGTGTGTTGGCGCACATTTCGCTGGTTATACAACTGTACACACTGCAGTGCTTTTCAAACTGCTCAGCACTGCAGCGCGTACAAGTGTAAAAATGCCTAGGAGCCTATCTTTATCTGTAGGTGCCCTAGTCATCAAAGCATTCTTAAAAATTTTCCTAAGAATGTTTCAGGGCTTTTAGTCAGACCAGGACTCTAACGGCCTTGAGGGGATCCAGAGGGGGTATGGTGGCAGTAAGATGGATCATACCACAAAAGCAGAAGCCAGGGGCTTTTTTTAAGGCTCAGAAGCAGGTAAAGAGTCCCTGTCCGTGTGTTCCCCCTCCTCAGCTCTTGACACTCCTCATCTCTTTCTCCTCCGTATCCCTGCCTGTATTTGTGCCTCTGGGTGCAGAAAGGGGAGACCCACCACTTCAGCTCCTGTTCCCAGTTGCCTTGGGTGCAGGGAAAGCCCCAGAACCATCCTGCATTACTTCTGTTGGGTCTGTGGGCAGCAGCTACACAGGGAACCAGGCTCAGCCAAAACAGCAGTGGGGGCCAGGTTCCCCATCCCTGCCTAGACCTGTCAGGTTTCCTCACTAGCCAAGGAGCAGGAGCAGGAAGGGGGAATCTGCCTACTGCTGCTGCTGTCACCAGCCAAGCCCAGCTCCCATGCAACTGCTCTTTACAGCCCTGACTGGAGCTGGGGAGGAGCAGCCTGGACAGCAGCGGCAGGGGATGCATTTTCCCTTCGTGTACAAAGAGGACTAAGTAAAGAGGAGGAGAAGAGGAATGGGAAGGAAGGGAAGATGCTGCTGAGCACTGAGGGGAAGGGATGGGGTGTTGAAAGGAAGGTAATTTAAAAAAAAATTCCCAGGTGCTTCTCCTACAGCATGGTCTTTCCATCCTGGAGTGGGATGGGAAGCCTGGCAGCTCCTGCACCTGTTTCCAAAATTCTTGATCTACCTATGCTAATGGCTCCTCATCATGATCTTCAAGGAAGAAAACCAGATGATAAAAAGTTTGAAATTTATGCTGGGTGGGTTTTTTTGGATTCAAACTCTTTAGCTGAAAAATACGTTGTCAGATTGGTGAAAACAATTTACAAATTCAAGCAAATTCACTGAAATCCTTCAATTGAAAATTATATATACACAGTGTAAAAAAAATCATTCCTCCTCTCCCCAGCAAAAATAAATTATTTAATCCTAGTAGATTAACCACATTATGGTAATTTTATTCCAAAAACCTTTTAAAAAATTCCATCTAGCTAACAAAGAAACAAACCAAAAACAAAACAACAACAAAATCAAACACGCAGCTCTGCTTTGATTTTCAGAGAGCCAGTAGTGCATTTGATCTCCAGATATGTGTAGGAGACCAGTGAAGTTGACAGTGAAAAGATGGCACCTTGTAATGAGTACTCCTGCTCTGCACAGGAACCATCTGGCTGTTTACAGCCTTCTGTGCAAGTATTTTTAACTGTTCCATTCCTCTCTGGGTCAGGTGGGGGGTATGTGAACACCACAGCTTTTATATTTATATTGTGACATTGATTGCTAAGGAAGATTGTTCATATCAGTGCTGGACTGAATATATTAAAACAAGCTTCTTATGACACAAGCTAACTGAGAGCTCTCTGCTCCTGACCTCAGGTGAAATTTGTGTGGGAGGCAAAGGAATTCCTGAAGGAGTGTGCTCAGGCTGGCAGGTTTTCTTGTTGGGTTTTCTTATGTTGGAGAGAACTGATTCCCCCTCTTCTCCACAGGATGTGCCTCTTGAACTTTGCACACCAGAAACAATCAGACGGCAAAAAAAGGGTGTAGTTTTGAAATAATCAAATTTACTAAATATGAAATAATATGCTAAACACAGCTCATGCACATGGATACTCAGGTTAATTTCTGGTGGTTTTTTACAGCATAGAAGACTGAGTGCCATTAGAGTGCTTACAAACTATGCAATCGGGTACTGCCCTATTTCTAAACTCCGAGGAAACAGATTTAACTGCTTAGCGCTTAAATGATTTAAAATGCTGTTTAAATTAGAAGCATCCAGAAGCACAAGCCAATTTAGAATTGTTTACATGTTCTGGAATGTTTCAAAAGTATACTTAGATAATCACGTATTATTTTGAACTGGGCTTCCTTGAACTGGTTCAGTGATGCATGCAGTGTCTGGTGGGTCCTATAGGCATCTTACACTGCATCACTCCCTACCAACCCCAACCCACATCAGTCCCATTGTAACGACTCTTACGCAGCCAGAACTCTACAGTCCCAACCTATATTGACTGCATTTGACCCAGTGCATGCCATCACAGGATGATGGGGGGTGGGGAAGGGGAGTTGTGTGGGTAGATCAAACCAGTCTAGTCACTTGCCTCAAATCCTGGTCAGTTGCCACAAACTGAATATACAATTGATAAGCAACAGAGTTTTGGGCAGGCCCCAGAATACATAAAAACCTCAGAGCAAGAGTCCAGGCATTACCCTGAGCTAGGGCACCATCATACAGATTTTAGTAAAGTGCAGAAATGGTCTTTATTGAACTCAGTTGCTCTTCATCAAATTCATTGTTAGTGAGAAAGTGGAATCAGGAAATTGAAATTACCGGCATTTGACAAATTCCCCTGATATAGTGCTAACTGTCCCCTCTTAGCCTTCTCTTTTTTAGGCTGAAGAGACCCAAGTCCCCTCAGCCTTCCCTCATATGGCTGGGCTGGAAAGTCTCTGATTATACAGGTGGCTCTTCTCTGAACTCTCTCAAGTTTTTCCACGTCTTTGTCGAAGTGCAGTGCCCATAACTGGATACAGTACTCCAGCTGTGGTCTCACCAATGCTGAGTACAGCAGAAGAATCACTTCCCTGGTTTTGCTTGAGATTCATCGGTTGATGCATGCCAGAGAATTGTTTGCCATACAGCATCGCACTGACTACTGTGGTAATAGTCAGTTTGGCACCACTGAGCCTGTAAGTATGTTGGGGATTGTTCATTCCCAGGTGGAACATTTTACACTTCTCAATGTTGAACTTCATCTGGTTCCGATCCACACAACTTGCCAGCCTGTCTAGGTCCTCCTGTATCTGCAGCCTATTTTCAAGGGGGACCACTCTCCCCCATAACTTGGTGTCATTTGCAAACTTATCCAGTGAGCTCTTCACCCCCATATCCAAATCCTTGTTAAAGATGCTGAAAAGCACTGGACCAAGCACAGACCCCTGAGGAGCACCACTGCCCACTTCTTGCCAGGACGACACAGATCCGTTCAGTAGAACTCTCTGAGCCAGCTTCCAACCCACCTGACTGTCAAGCAGTTAAGACTGCAATCCTCCAATTTTCCTCTGAGAACAACGTCATGGGATAACAGGTCAAAGGCCTTTTGGAAGTCTAGTTCAAACCTCTCAAGTGTGTTCCATGGTTTGACAGGTGTCATGAGGAGCAAATGGCAGAGGTAGGGCATGCTGGCAGTGCTATGACACTGCTCTTGCAGAGACCAGGATCTACACTGCCACTCACTTTGGCCTCTCAGGCAAAGCCCTATCTATAAAAGACTCTCTGATGTACATGGGCGACTGATGACTCCCAAGCTGGGGGGGCACCATACCGACCACTGGGGGGAGTTCCCTGACAGCTGCTTGCTGCTTGCTGACTGGGGGGAGGGGGTGTCCCCTACCAGCCAATCACTGAGCCAGTGGGGCAAAACTGAAAGTGCACTTCTGCCGGCACCTCTGGTTTTGCAGCTGGTGCTTCCCGGGGGTGCATGACTGATCTCAGGGGGGTGCGTGTGCACTCATGTGCACTTGCTACACATCACCAATGCTGATCTATGCTCTTCCTGGGTCCATCCCACCCTGTTCCCAGATGGTAGGTGGGACAGAAATCCGGGTGACAGAAATCCAGTGCCAAACTCTCAACTCTGACACCTTTTCAGACCAAAAGAAAGAATCCTATTAGATCTGCCTGCTTAGTGCTACTGCTCTTAGGGCTTGAGCAGGAAGAAAAATATGACTGTGCTCCCTATGTGCAAAGAATCCTCCATGTCACTGAGGCAATTTCACTAATAATTCTCTTGTCTTATCTCCCCTGAGAGGAAGAAGTGTCAGTATGCAGAAGCTAAGCCTTTGTAAGTCTAGCTCTCTTATATCTACAGATTCCTTGGCCCCAGTGACCTTGAAGAAATGAAATAGTATAATGAATTATTACTGAAGAAATATCTAATTAATTCACCTTTAAACTACCGTATTTATTCTTATACAAGACAAGGGTGTCCCCTCTCCCCCCCACCCAAATGGCATGGAAAAAAAGCCTCTCATCTTATAATCACATAAAAGGAAACCTCATTAAATGCATTGGCTATCATTAAACTGCAGCCAAAAACAGCACATGCTCAGGATTGGAAACCAACTATGAAGATGATTAAATGCAGCCAACACTGAGCATGACTATAAAACACATGGCACAAACTGGGCAAACAAGGTGATGAGAATCCTTTTTTTATTACAAAAACACTAAAAGAAAATACATTAACACAAAACCTAACAACCTCCCCTACAACAATATCTTATTCTTATTATCCCTCCTTTCACCACTAACACACTAACCTCTCATGAACTACCCCAACCTAGGAGGAAGCAACAACTTTCACTCAGTCTCTTTGTCCTTTTGGAATAAACATTGCCATTATTCTTTCCTCTATATCTTCTCTGCTTTCTCTTTTCCCATGTCATCTGCATCTTGACCCACATAGTGTTTTAATTCATATATTGCCATTCATATATTGCCATTTTCTTGTGAAAACCACTCCCTTTACCAACAGTAGGTTTTTCACCTTCCATCATTACTGTTGCACAAATAGTATGGTTCTCAGTCTCTGTCTCTCCAGTCATTTGGGCATTAACCCATACAACACCATTTCATGTTAAGTCACAGTTCATATTCATTGCCCTCAAGAAAACGACACACCCACTCCCATTCCTCTTGAACAAAAAGCCAGTTCCAAAATACATGCAATACAGATTCTTCAGCTCCACATCCCTCCCTGGGGCATGCTATTGATCTTACCAAACCCTATTTATACTGACTGCCCCTCACAGGAAGAATATTCTGTATGATCCATATGATATCCATATGTTGCCCTTCCACTCTATTATCTGTCACTTTGTTCCACACATTTGCCATCGGTCCTTCTGTCAAATGCCCAACTATTGCCATCTTATCTTTCTTTCTTATCATATTAATCACCTTCTTATGGTCTTCCAAGCACTTCAATCCCCTCCCTCTACTTTATTTACCCTTAATAAACTCCATTTTCATAGAGTGGTCCAAACAGGAGATTTTACCACACCTTCAACTCTCCTATGAAATCTGAACTTTCATTTCTACCCAGGAAAACTTTTACAATCTTTTCTCCTATGCCTGGAGAAGGGTGTTTGGGCCTGAAAGCTTGCAATTAATAGGTTGGGTTTTTTTGAAAATCTAGTTGGTCTGATAAAAGATATCACCTCTACCACAAGTCCTGATTCCTTTTGCCTCTAGACCAATATGGCTACAACCTGGATACCTGGGAAATTATAACACATTTATAAACTTTCCATATATGGAATCTAACTATTGGGCATCATCTTATAAGCAGGGTCATCTCCTATTCAAGTAAATGCAGTATATCGAACCACTTAAAGAAGGAAGAGAAGGCTTGGGGAAGTTTCAGCTCCTGCTGTTGCTCATCATCATTTCATTTCCCACCCTCCTCCCTCCTGGCCCATGATTCCCTTGGTCCCTAAGCTAAAATGCCTTATTTTTTCCTGTCTCTTAGAGTATGTGTGTTTGTACTCAAACTCTTCAGACATAAAATATTTACCCATGAAGGCATACGAACCCCACATACTGATACGGGTCAGATTACAGTGGTGTTGCTAGGCCCATTCACTATTCATTTCAATTAAGCACTCATGGCTGGAAGAAGAAAAGAAATGCATTTCAGCAGATTATAATGCAAGTATGCAGCCATTAGAAAATTTGCCAGAAATTTGGCTTGGATTTTATCATTTGTTTTTCTATGATTTTGTTGCAGTAAAGAGCATGTGATCAAATTCTCTTGGGGAAATACCAGATCTGGAAAAGATTTCAGATGTGCTGAATGCTGGCTCCAGAATTTGGAAACACCAAGGCCCACCTGAATCTTCCCCTTGCGGTCCACTGATTATTCCAGTGTTTGAGAGCCTACATCAGGTCTGTCCAACTTCTAAGCTCTGAGGGGGAACATACTTCAGGGGCTGTACCGCAGCAGTCACACCAATTGGGCCACTGGCTTGTATGGACAATCCTTCCCACCCCACTGCTGCACTGTATGCCTATGTGAGCACCTCCTCTTCTACAGTTGTACCGGGTTCCCTACGCCCGGTGCAAACATGGGCACATGAGTACAACTCCTGCCTTCCTTGATACAGCATACACCCATGTGGGCAACACTCCCTCCTCCCCCAAGGCACATCCCCAATGTAACACCATGGAGATGCATGCATGATACTTCATGTGCTCCCCTCCCCGCCCTCCAGCCCTGTAATCACCCTCAGCTTTATATGCCACTTGTCAGGGACTCTAATCAAGCAAGCCTGGCTGGGCCAAGCATGTGAGTTACCACACCTGCTAATGTGACTGACCCAGTTGTCTACAACCTTATTGGTGCTGAAAGTGTCACTCACCCTTTTTAAACACACCTGCAGCCTCAGGCTGCATACTGCATACATGCCTTGACATGGCCTCAGTCTCTTCCGGCAAGCCTCACATTCACAGCTGTCCCTGGTTCTTCTGACTTCTGATCCAGCCTTGGTTTTTCTCTGAACCTGATCTTGGATCTTTCCTGAAATTTGATGCTGGCTTTGCTGTCTCTGGTTTTCCTGGCATTCTGACTCACCTTGGATTCCTTGACATAGATCTCAGATTCTCCCTGGCACTCAGCACCATTTTTTCTGACCCCTGACTTCAGCTTGCATCTCAGACTATACCTCTTGGATCTCCCCTTCTGTCTCCCTTGGAATTTGGTTTCATACTCCCCACTCCACTGACTTAGACCCCAAACCCAAGGCTCTGGTAACCTATACTCCTGTCCTGCTGACTTCCTAGTTGTGGACCGCTAGGGTCTATCCTCAGGCCTGGATACCTTATATTTCTCATTGCCCTGTCCAACCCACTGGTCCAGAGGCAGGAGGTAGCAGCTAGAGAATAGAGAGGAAACTGGTTGTAGTTAGAGTGATGAGGAAAAACGGAACCACAACTTAACCCCTCATGGGCTACCAGAAGGACAGCCATGACCTAGATCGGGGGGGGGGGGGGCAAAATATGGCCCACAGGCCAGATCTGGCCCACCAAACACTTTCATCTGGCCTGCAGGGCCCCCCCAGTGAATTTACGAGGGTGGAAGCAAGGCACCCATGTGTACACATGCCCCCGATATACTTCATTGCGCCTTGCTCCCACTCTTGTGGACAGAAGGGCCCAGCCTGGCCAGCATGCTGCTTCTGGGCAGGGCTGCTGCTGCAGCCCCCAGGGACCTGCTCTGCTTCCCCAGTCTCCTGCTAGTTCAAGGCAGCAAGTAGGAAAGTGGCAGAAGTGGGGCTGCAGCTGGGCAGGAGCACAGACCATGGGGCTGAGGCTGGTAGCAGTATGCTTGCGCCCAGGGGGCAGTGGCAGCGTAGAGCTCGGCTGGGCAGCATGTGAGTATGAGGGAGGGTGGGAGGTGTGGGGACCCCCCCTCACACTCTTGCCACAGCATGTAGCCCCAGCAGGCAGTGGAAGTAGCAGTGGCAGTAGCAGAAAGAGCAGGCGGAGGTGCTCTGGGCACTCATGCCCAGTGCTGGTGCCCGGAGGGGCATGGCTCCAGCCAGCCCTGCACATCATAGCAAGGGGTGGTGAGGGGCGCAGCCTCCACTTGGCTGTCTATATCACTAGTGCTCCCTGCACTCACGTGGCATGGGAGGGAAGCCTTGAACTCTGGAGCTGGGTGCCTTCCCCTCAGGGGTGGGGAAGGCAGCTGATCCCAGTGTCTGGGACTTCCCTCCTGTGCTGCACATCTCCGGCAGGGAAGGCAACCAGCTCCAGTGCATGGGGCTTCCCTCCTGTGCCATGCAAGTGCAGAGACTGCTGGCAATAGAGTATACTATTGGCTCATATCCACTGTCACCCCCAGGTCCTTCTCTGCAGTACTGTAGCCTAACAAGTCATTCCTCAGACTGTATTTGTACAAGTAATTATTCTATCCCAAGTGCAGGACTTTGCAGTTATTATGGTTGAATCTCATCTGACTGATTGCAGACCATTTATCCAGTGTATTGAGGTTACTGTAAATCATTACTCTCCAGGGTATCTACAATTCCACCCAATTTGATGTCATCCACAAATAAACTAAGAGTGCATGAATATGGGTGGCAGAACAGAAACAGGCCAGGCACAAGACCCTTGCAAAGGTAATAGTTAAAACTGTTACCTCTTACTGTAAATAGTTCTGCATATAAGTTACTGTTAGCAGTAGTGATTGATGCAGACAAATATATTAGATACTATTATAATATGTAAAGATATAATTTATATATAAAGATTTGATTTGTTATATGATCTATTTATTATTAAAATTAATTAAAATAAACATATAGATATAATTTGTTAAGATTCTTAGATAACTTGTAAGAACAAAGCAGCCTTGTCAGAGAAGACCATAAACTAAAGAAAAACGGGGAAAAGGACAGAATCGAACAACATTCCACAACGGAAAAATGAAGGAGATTAAAACCTTTTACTTTCCCATGGACATAAATCCCCACTAATTGACACCTTCCAAGTTCACAACAGATTTGATTCAGCCCAGTCTCCAAAATTTCAATAAAACAAATTTAAATAAAAACACATGAGGGAACATTTAGTAGAGTATTTAAAATAAGTCATCTACATATATAGGGCGAAACCAGAAAATTCAAGAAGTTCTGCTACCATCTGCATGCCACCCCCCCCCCCAACCTTTTGCGTCAGTATACGTATGCACTGTCTATGTTGTGCTTTCACGGGCAGCCAGATGGACTTTGCGGTAAAACAAAAGGCCCAACTATAGCACTGTCTCTTGTCTTTTTTATCAGTAGCCAACATGTATGCAATATTTTAATCCTTCCTAAAATAAATTAGTGGCTTTGTATACACACCCTACAATCTGGTATGTTTTCCATGTTTTATCAAGTGGGCACAAATATTCAAGTGGGAACAGAATTTAAATTATGTGGTAAATGTTAAACATTTTCAGAGTGAAACAACAAAAGGTTTAGTCATTGCTTATGTGGATTTTAGCATTAAATAGGAAGAAAATAAAAGAACAGCAAAGCAAAGAAAAGAATGCTTAGTGGAAACTCCACTGCACAGTTCATAAATTGATGTGGCATACGCCAGTTCATAAATTGAACAGCCAGAGTTTTAATAATAGGAACTACTGCCTTTTCTTAATAGCTTAGCTTAAAAATAAAGCTAACTGATGGATGCAGAAGAATCAAGGCTGTCCCAGGGATCATATTATTAGCAACCTAGGAGATGCTACTCATCTCATTTAGGCCTGACAAATCACAGATTTTTAGGCTACAGACAGAAATTACAAACAAACCAGTTTAAGTGATCAGAAACTGGTTTAAACTTGTAATAGAACAAAAGTTCAGTGCACATAAGCCAGTTTCAAAATAGCCAAAATCGGTTTAAGATAAACCTGGTTGAATGTATTATCAGACTTAACTGATTGAAGTCAAACTCATTTATGGAAATTTTGTCCCAGACTCCTTCCTGGTTTAAGTTAAATCAGAGTCCCCCAGCATCTCAGCATGCTCTGCAGCCCTGGGCTGGGCTGTATTGTCTGCTCCAATAGAGCAGGGCTGGCCCTGCCCCTCTGCTGTCTAGCCAGAGGAGGGGTAGGGCTGTGGCCAGATGCCAGCCCACCTAAGGCAAAAGGGGCAGGGAAGGGGTTAATTCCTGCCTCCCTCCCCTGTCCCACCAGCACGGGCCCCAGCTGGGGTCTGCCAGGCAGGGGTGCAGCAGCCTGTCAGGCATTTTGCAGGGTTTAATTTCCCCCTCTCTCTATCATGCCACCAGTGTGCTGGGGTCTGCCTGCTGGGGTGGAACAGCCTGTCAGGGACCCGCTCCCTCTTGCTGCTACAGTGGCAGGGGTCAGGGCTGGTATGGCCCCCTGAGGTGAAGGGGGCAGGAAGGGAGTGAATTTCTCCTTCCCTCCACTCTCCCACTGGGGAACCCCAGCTGAGGTCTGCCTGGCTGGGGGTGAGCAGTGAATGTGGCGGCCAGGGGCTGGCAGAGCCCAGCTTCAGTTCTCTGGTGGCAGAGGGGACAGAATGGGTAATAATCTCCCTCCATGCCCCCTTCACATCAGGGGCCATGCTGGCCTGTGTCTGGGCATGCTCCTGCCCTTGCTGCAGGAGCAGTGATGGGGGAGTGACCCTGACAGGGGCTTCTGCACCATGGCCAGGCAGAATCCAGCTGGGGTCCCTGCTATTGGGACAGGGGAGAAAGGAGGGAATCAAACCCCCTTCCATCTCCCTGTTCACTTTAGGCTGCTGCCGGGGCTGGCCACACCCCCCACCCCTCAAACAATGAGAGGCGAGTGGGGGTAATGCCTGGCAGGGGCTCCTTCCCCCCCCAGGTACACCCTGACTAGGGACTGTGCAAACCAGGGTGGGGGTTTAAACCCCTTCCCAGTCATACCCAGCTTGCCAGGACATGGCTACACCGCCCTCAGCTCAGTTTCCCTCCAGCCAAGTACTTTCTCTAATGGCCCCCCAGCTTCTGCCCTGAGCCACTGCAGGCATTTGCCTGAATTTCCAGAATCAAAAGTGAATGTCTATCTATTTTCCAATTGGTTCAGTCTATACAAGTTAGGCTAACCTGCAGACATTGAACTGATTCAGGCTCAGGCTTTTTGAATGTCTGTACTTAGTTTTAATGTAAATAATGCTAAAGTGGTGGAAGGATATGATGTCTCCTTTATTCAGGAAATGGATTCTTACTCTTAGAATTCTGAGGAGAGCTTTATATTCACATTGGGTTACAGAGACATATGGAAAGGAAGGGAAGAAGTACTTTTCTGTTGGCCATGTTGCACAAATGCTATAAGTTGTTAAAGAACCAGGGACAGCCAGCTGTGGAAAGCTGCTGCCCGGATTTGTGCACTGTAACCAGCCCTTACTGACTTCCCAGTGGAACATAAGGCATCCTTATTGCAAAATTTCATCAAAATTCTTATGTTGGTGTTGCACCAACGCAGCTCCCATCCTCACACAAACACCTCTTACCCAAGCTTGTTGGTAGTTGGAACCTGGGTAGCTGGCCTGATGCGGGGTAAGGATTAATGCTCATGTAACCACTCAGGCTTATCATCCTCACATTATTTGATGAGGATGCACTCTAAAACCTTCAGGCATTGACGGTTCTACAGTGCAGTCCTATAAGTCCCCCCATAGGTCAAGAACAGTCAAGTTCTCCACAGTTCACTAGGTAGGAGGCACAGAGCAGCTCAGCTTACAGTAACACAGAGAAGCCTGGGGTGTGGCTTAGGGTTTCTAGCACAAATGTGGGACAGAGAAGAACCAAAGAGGGTTCTATGCAGTAGTGTTTCTGTAGTTATGATGGTCAAAGAAACGTTTCTTCTTGCATAGTTCTTCAGTACTATATTTTACTGAACCAAATGTATAATTGGGAAAGAAGTTAGAAAAGCTTCTAGATACAAAATACTATATTCTTCAGGTCTGGGAAAGACCTGCTTCAGGAAAGACCCCAGACCTGAGGAAGGGTATTTGGAGAATTCTGATTTCTCTTGCTGTATCTAAGTAGCATGTTTTTCTTTTTCTCTCCTTTTGTTTTGGGTTTTTTTATTTTTTTTTTAAATCTGGGTAAGTACTAAAAATGCCACGTATGTACAGGTAGCAGTTCTGTTTAAGTAGCTGAACAATATCATGTCCTGGCTGGTCAACACTGTTACTGTCTGGTATAACATTATTGCTGTAGCTTGCAAAACTGATGGCTCAACAACAGGTGGGGCTCTATTTCTGCTGTGCTCTGCTCAACAGTCATGCCTGTATCTCGTAACTGGTCAATGTGGCTGTGGCAAACAATATTCAATGCCACTTGCAATGTGTAAGATAAAGGGCCTGTTTATGCATTCACAGCTACAGACTGTTATTTTTAAATCCCTGGTAAACATGGACCAATACCTTTTGGCCTGTATATAGCTCCTGACAGGTACCTGTTCCCCTTGCCATGGCCTGACTTATCTGTCGATTTCTAACATGTTGTTTTAAGTCTGGCTTTAATAAGTCCAACCATGACGTGAGATTCCAGCCCATAAACAGCATTGCTGGCATCTTATTTCTTGCAGCATGCACTGCATTCAGGTATGCTAGGAAAAAGTAGGCTATCTTTTGTTGTACTGACCTTGTCTCTTCTTTCATGCAAGTCATTTTTGAAAGACTGAAAATTTTTCTGTCAGCTGACTTGTGTCTAGGTGGCACAGTGCAAAAGTGATGTTCTGGGTGCCATATTTCATCATGAAACCTTGAAACTCATTCAGCTGAATTATGGGCCATTATCTGTTACAATGTGTCCTGGCAATCCTGCCTGTGGAGAGTTCACACTAATTCTGTGGTGTTACAAACTTCAGTTGACTAACTTAGATAACAACTAATAAACTAATTCTGTCTATATTTCTCTTTTAATGGTGATCCTGAGTCCCACTTGCCATGCCTTGTTGGAAATAAAAGGTTTATTTGGGAGGATGTAACATAAACACCACCAAGTAATAAAATATTGATATATTATTCAGGTTTTAACCTTTCTTACAACAGTGAGATATTTATTTATTTATTTAAAACCAAAAAGGCAAACTCACCAGATGTTCTTTGAACTAAGATTTTTTATTAAATGTCTATTTAAGTTTTATATTTTTATCTTTAAGTTTAAGCATTGTTTTAGTTGCTTAGATCAACAGAAGCCTCATTTTTTTTCCTTCTAATCAACTGTTGACGTCTTCCCTGTAGAGGTAAGTATTTTCTCTTTTATAATTTTTAAATCTCAAACATAAATTCAAACAGTATACGATACAAATAAGGTTTTATCTTTTTTTAAAAAAAATAAGAATATAACAAAGAAAACAGGTTGATTTCACCTTAAAAATGCTTTAAGGAGAGCTGGGCTTGGTGTATCTTTCAGCTTTTCTTTCCTTTTCTTTGTTTTCTTTAAAATCAAGGATTCAGAAATATTTTACTTGTTATCCTCAGTCTCTGCTGTTTCCTCCTGTCTGCTCCTCCGCCCCTCAAATGCTGAGCTGACTCCAGAACCCCACTCCGGCAGAACCTTTTTTTTCTTTTTTGTTCCTTTTTTATTATATCTTTTTTTCTTTTCTTTTTTTTCCTCTAGGCAGATGCTGTTTCCCTCCTCTTCGACGCACCCGCAGACACTTCATTTTCACTGCCGACAGCCGATTCTCTTCCCTGATCTGCTCCCGCCATCCCGTCTTCTCTCTCTCCAACATGCGGGTCTCTCCCCCCTTCGCTCTGCTTTCGGAAACATTCTAGGTGCATCGAGCAGCTACTCCAGAAGTGTGGCTTCCTTCCATCCGCTCCCCGTTTCTGCCACCTCTCCTGTTCTCCCCTGCCAGTTCTCTCTCTTCATGACACTGCCCTTTCAAACAGACTTCACAATTTTTATTTTAATGTCTATGTCATAATAACGGTGTTTAATACAGAAATTTTCTAGCAATTTAGAGTGGTTATCCACCACCAAGTAGGTACATCATGTCTAAAAATGGTCCCACAAAATCAATATGGATCCATTGTTAGGGAGTAGGTGGCCATTCCCAGAAGTATAATGATTTGGGCTTCTTCTGTACCTGGTGGCATCCCACACATTCTTTAACAAGGTGTTCTATTTGTTGATCAATACATGGTCACCATACAAAATTTCTGGCTAATGCCTTCATTTTTACAAGTTCTAGATGCCCTAAGTACAGTTCTTCTAGTTCTTGTGTGCAGTGTGCTGGGTATAGCAACACACATTCTCCTCGTGACACACCCTTGATGTATAGGAAATTCATCTTTATGTATATAAAGAGGCACTAAATTGGAATTGTCTGTATATGCCCAGCCTTTCAGGGTGGTTTCATACCCCTGTGCCAATGTGGGATCTTTCTTGGTTTCTTGACCAATCATACTAGAAGTCACTGGAACAAGATTCTTGCTGAAGTAAGTTAACAATTTCATTAGATACTGTTTGTATTACAGAAGGTTATTTCACAGGTAAACAAGAGAGTCCATCAACTTTTTCATGTGCCTTTGTTCTTTTGTACTAAAAGTCATAACTTCAATTGGGTAAAAAGAAAGCCTACAGTTTCATATATGCCATACATGTCTTGAACTCTCCTATCTTGGGATGGAGAAATGTAATTAAGGTTGGTGATCTATGAACAATATAAAAAACTTTCTCCCGTATAGGTATTGGTTAAATTGCTTTATTCAGCACACCAGACTTAAAGCTTCCTTGTCTATCTATGTATAATTCCATTCTGCTGCTGTCAGCGAGTGTGATCAAAATGTTATGGGCCATTCGGTACCATCAGCCATGCTGGGCATGTCTACATGGGATGTTTACTGTGCAGTAGACAAATTAGCTGCACAGTAAAATTTTGATGTCTATATG
Source organism: Crocodylus siamensis (assembly GCF_052110815.1). Taxonomy (NCBI): domain Eukaryota; kingdom Metazoa; phylum Chordata; order Crocodylia; family Crocodylidae; genus Crocodylus; species Crocodylus siamensis. The sequence continues at coordinate 48,177,386 of NC_143402.1, read as the reverse complement.
TGTACCCTCATTAGGCTGGAGTAAACTAATTTACCCCACAGCAAGATAGTACTTGTAAATACAAGTATTATACTACTGCAGAGTAGAAAACCTCTACAGCAGAACATGTGTAGATGCTGCCCTGGCTGGCTAGGGTACATTGACTTACCTTCATGCCATAGCCAGCCCCTCACAGCATGTTAAGCTGGGGGGGAGCTGACCCCTTGCCCCCACCCCTCAGCTCAACATGCTGCAATCCTGAGTGCACATGAAGATGTGTGGCCAGCAGTAATAAGCTCCACAGCTTATTGCTGTGCATTAATAGGCATGTGTAGATGTGCCCACTATGTGGTATAACAACAGTCCCAGTGCCATGTAAAGATGTATCACATGGTAGCTTGATAAACAACAGTGGGTTAAAGTGAACTCCCTATCAGATGTCCTCAGACTTTTTTGCTTTTAGGAAAGTTTATGACACTCATCTGACCAAACCCATTTGTGGTTCACTTGCCATAAACTATTTAATTGATACAACACAGATGCTAGGTTTGGTATAAGTCTGCTATAGTAATTAATAGATCCTAGAAAAAAATCTAAGTTGTAAAACATCTTTTTGGCTGTAGGTAGGATGACCATAACAATGTGAGGGGAACAACTTGAAGGGGGGGCGGGTTGTATGCCAGTGCAACCATGTGCACACATATGTGTATGTGTGCGTGTGTATGTGTATGCGTGCACACACATACACACACACAGACCCAATCTCATGGCTCCCAGGAGCGCGGTCAGGCAGGGAAGCACATCACACACAGAGCCCCAACCCAATGGCTCTCAGGAGTAGAGCACAGCATACACACACACACCTGACTCTGTGACTCCCAGGAGTGGGGCCAAGCAGGACAATGGGGTGTGCGCACATGCACACACACCATCCCTGACCCTATAGTTTCCAAGAGTGGGGCTGGGCAGGACAGTGCAGTGCACATACACACAGAACCCTGACCCTGTGGCTCCCCAAGTGCTCCACTTCCCCAACCCCAACTCTATCACACAAGCAACTCTGGTCACAGCCTGCCAGGGTCCAGACCAGGAATCAGCCTACTGACCAGGCTACCTTGAGAAAATTAAAGAAAAAGTCCTAGACTGAAGCAAAAGTCAGGAGCTGCCTATTAGAGGTGTGTGAAGCAGGCCCTATTCAATTCGGATTCAGATTCAGCCCGAATCGAGGACAGTGATTCAATTTGTTGATTTGGATCACTGCCCCTGATTCGAATTGGCTAAATCTGAATCTCAAGATTCAATGCTGATTTAGAGAAACAGTGATTTGGATATAGACACAGCTTTAAAAGTTTTTTCTACATACCTCAAGGTAGCAGGCATGTCTTGTGAACTCTGCAATGCTGGGGAATATGGAGCATCCCACATGAGTGCAGGAGGACCCTCCATGTCCTTGGCAGTGAACCTGGAAGTGGACTGGAAGTACTTACGGGTCCACTGGGGAGTGCACTGGGGGGGCCCCTCACACACCCTGCAGCTCAGCCATCAGATGCGGGGGGATCCTAGGTACCTCCCCCTCAGACCCAGGAGGGACTTGTCACTGAGCCAGGGGTGTATGTGTGTGCGTGTATGGGGTGGGGAGCACCACGCTCGCCGGCAGACCTAGAGGTGGACCAGAAGCGCTTTTGGTCCACTTCTGGGTCTGCTGCCAAGCACGCGGGGAAGCCCCCCGTGCTTCTGTGGGACACTCCATCCACCCCAGCACTGCAGTGTTCACAAGCCACCTGCTATCTAGAGCTATGCAGGAAAAACATTTAAAGCTGTGTCTATGTCAGAATCGCCAAATCTTTGTGAGTCTCGCCAAATCAATTTGGAGGGTTCCGATTTGATTCAGAGAAATTAAAGGGTCCTCTGATTCATTTTGGATTCAGAGATTTGGCCACTGAATCAGGCCAAATCTCTGTGAAATTGAATCAGGGACCAAAGCTTCGCACAGCCCTAATGCCCATGCGGGCAGGTTCCTACCAATTCAGGATTTTTGCTTCAATTTTCTCCAATGGCAGGGACAGTCTCTGAAATCTGAGACATGGTCACATTTAGGGTTACTTTATATCTGGGTTTTCCTAGGCATGTCCTCTTTTTGAGCCCTCTGATCTCCGTCTGGGAAGGTGTTTTTAAATCTGACCAAATGTCCAGGTTTTTCCTTTGCTCTGCTGGTGGGAGCAGGGGTAGGGCGATCAGAGGCAGCAGGGAGCACAGACATACCTGCCTGCCACTGTGGAGGGGTGTGCAGATCCATGTCGTGTTCCCTGCTGCCTCCTATCACCCTCTCCCTGCTTCCACCCCTAAAGCAAAGGGAAAAACCTGAACATTTGGTCAAGGCAGGTGGGGTGGGGCTGGGACTGTGACAGGGCAGGTGGGGTGGGAGGTTGCCTGTTCTCCAGTGGGGGAAAGGAATGGGGGGCCTTTGAGAGAAGTGGGGAACTCTGTGGCCAGGCCAGCAGCACAGGGGCTGGTGCCTGTGTTCATTGGGGCTGAGCAGCCAGGAGACGCTGGAGGGGCTGGAGCGGGGGGAGGTGGAGAAGGTGGGGAAGGGGGTGGGAGCTATGGACAGGCTGTCTGGCCTGGTATAGCAGCTGCATCCCAGGGCAGGGGATGCCACAAGCCCCCCCTTCTCTTCTCTCCAACCCGCGTTGGGGCCGGACACACTCCTCCGCCATCTGCATAAATTGGAGCCACTGCACTCCAGCCCAGTCAGGACAGGGACAGCTGGGGCCCCTCAAGCAGGGCTAGGGGGCAGGGGGATACGGGTCAAGAGTGAGGGGCACTGGCAGGGCTGGGGTGGCTTTGGCTTGAGAGTGTGGGGCACTGTGGTGGGGGTGGGAGACTGTGGGTTGGGAACGTGAGTCACTGGCAGCACCAGGGGGCTATGGCTTTGGAGTGAGGGGCACAAGAAATGACAGGGAGGAGGCTGCGGGTCGGGAGTGAGGGGCACCATCATGGCCCAGTGGGCAGGGTACTGCAGTGTGGGAGTGGTGGGCACTGGCAGTGCTGGGTTCAGTGGGTTGGGAGTGAGGGGCATCAGCAGGGCTGGTGGGAGCTGTGGCTTCGCACTGAGGAGCAACAGAATGGGCAGGGACAGAGCAGCAGCATGTCACTGCCCCCCCACTGTCATATTCCCTCCACTCCCCTCCCCCACATGACAGGTGTCCTCTTTATTGGAACTGAAAATATGGTATCCCTAGAGGGCATCTAAAACTATTTTATTCTTCCCTTGAGATTAATTTCATAGGCCTTGTGCATCAATAACATGTCCAAATACATAGCTGCCTATTTGAAAAAAATAGTATTTTGCACAATTAGTATTTTGATCACAAACCATATTATTTTAGACATTGTAATTCTCTGTTCAAATTTCTCAGAGGTTCTTCATTTTCACCAGTTACAATTATTTCATTCACATAACACTGCGTTCTTGGAAAACCTTGTAACGTTTGACCCATTGTTCGCTGCTATGTAGTAGGAGTGGAGACAATATAAAATATTTATTTATTACACTGGTATAATTATTTTATGTTTTTATGGCAAGGTAACCCTTTGAAAATCCCATCAGTAAGTAAGCTTGTGCTAAGTCAACTTTGCTAAATCTCTGCCCCGTCCCACTGCTAATGTGGCAAGAATATCTTCAATTTGAGGATTTGAGGTAGGGAATATTTATCAGCTTTCAGTGCAGGGTTTATGGGTTTACTATACTAGAGTTACAATATTTCCAGCATCAGAAAAGAAAACACCTGGGAGGTGGAAGGGGGAGGGGGAGAGGATAGGGGGAGGGGCATATGATTGTGGGGAGGGTAGTGATATGCGTATGCCTTGTCTCCGCCCCTCACTCCTAAACCCCTGCTCCCCCATCCCTCCATCACTCCCAAACCCAGCCCCCTGCCCCACCCCAGCACTGAGATACACCTCACTCCTGACCTGCAGACCCCTGCCACCCCAGCCCTGCTCTTCAAGCAGCTCCTGCATTGAGCATGTGTGGCCACTCTCTGTCTCTCTCTCTCACACACACACATTCACATTCCCACAGTGTCTCTTTACCTGGCTTGTTGGGGCCCACGCAGGGAGCACATGACCCCCAACAGCCAATCACTTTGTCCACTGCTCCCAGCCCCAAGCAGTCCCAAGCAGCCAGCCTGGAAGAGCACTCGGCCAAATCTGAGCGGTCGTAAAGCTTCCTTTCATGCATGGATGAGCTTTATCTAACACAAGAAGTCTACAGGCCAATGAGACATAAAGTGCTGCTCGACCAGGGATGATCTAATCAGTGACCTAACAATCAAAGGGAAGCTGGGTGACAGGGACCACAAGCTGATCATCTTCCCCATCCACTGAAAAGCTGGCAAGTCAGTCAGCAATACAAAAGTCCTTGACTTGAGGAAATCTGACTTTGACAAACTCAGGAGGCTTGTCAGTGAGGCCCTAAGGGACCACAACCCCAAGGAGAGGGGAGTACAGGAAGAGCGGTTGCTCCTCAAGGGAGCGATCCTAGATGCACAAGCTAAGGCTATTCTGCCTTGGAGGAAAGGCAGCAAAAGGGCACAGCAACCCCCATTGGCTCTGCAGGGAACTAGGGGATCTCCTTAAAAGAAAGACCTACAAAGGATGGAGGATGGGATCCACCTCTAAGGAGGAATACTCTGCACTGGTCTGGATCTGCAGGGAGTGAACCAGGAAAGCCAAGGCTACAACAGAACTCCAACTGGCCACTAGTATCAAGGACAATAAAATGTCCTTTTTTAGATATGTGGGAAGCCAGAGGAAAAGCAAGGGCCACGTTGGACCCCTGCTAAACCAGATGGGACAACTGATGATCGATGCCCAGGAAAAAGCCAACCTACTAAATGGGTACTTTGCAACAGTCTTTCATCAGTCCCATGGGATGCCCCTGCCCATTACGGGACACACTCAGGGAGGCCCGGGTGAGGGAGATTCCTTGCCCTCCATCAATGCTGACCTCATGAAGGAACACATTGAGAGGCTGGACACCTTCAAGTCAGCCAGCCCTGACAGCTTACACCCCAGGGTACTCAAGGAGCTGGCTAGCATCATAGCTCAGCCAACGGTATGGATCTTTGAAGACTTCTGGCACTGGTGAAGTGCATGAAGACTGGAAGAAGGCCAATGTGGTGCCTATCTTCAAGAAAGGGAGGAAAGCGGATCCGGCAAACTACAGGCCCATCAGCCTGACCTCTATCCTGGGGAAGATCTTAGAAAAGATTATAAAAGAGGCCATTCTTAATGGACTGGCTGATGACAACATCCTGAGGGATAGCCAGCATGGGTTTGTTGAGGGTAGGTCTTGCTTGACCAATATTATTTCCTTTTACGACCAGGTGACTTTTCATCTGGACAAGGGGGAAGAGATTGATGTTCTATATCTTGACTTAAAAAAGGCTTTCGATTTGGTATTCCATGATCACATCTTGGCAAAACTGTCTAACAGCGGTCTCTGGTCCACCACGATCTGCTGGCTGAGAAATTGGCTCTGTGGTTGGGCCCAGAAGGTGATGTTTAGTGGAAGTCAATCACTGTGGTGCCTTGTGACCAGTGAGGTCCCTCAAGGCTCTGTCCTTGGACCTATTTTGTTCAACATCTTCATTAACGACGTAGAAATTGGTATCAGAAGCGGACTGGCCAAATTTGCCAATGATACCAAACTCTGGGGTAAAGCGTCTGCACCTGAGGACAGGAGGATGATCCAGGCTGACCTTGACAGGTTCATGAAATGGGCAGACAAGAACCTGATGGTGTTTAACACCGAAAAATGCAAGGTTCTCCACCTTGGGAGGAAAAGCCTGCAGCATCCTCATAGGTTTGGCAGTACTATGCTGGCTAACACTACAGATGAAAGGGACTTGGGAACATGATTGACCACAAGATGAACATGAGCCTTCAGTGTGATGCTGCTGTTTGTAAAGTGAGAAAAACGCTGGCTTGCATCCATAGATGCTTCTCAAGCAAATCCCAGAATGTCATTCTCCCGTTGTTCTTGGCCTTGGTGAGGCCATAGCTGGAGTACTGGGTCCAGTTTTGGGCTCCACAATTTAAAAAAGGACGTGGAGAAGCTTTGGAGAGTCCAGAGAAGAGCCATGTGCATGATCAGAGGTCAGGAAAACAGACCTTATGACGAGAGGCTGAGAGCCGTGGGAGTCTTAAGCCTGGAAAAGCGCAGGCTCAGGGGTGATCTGATGGTCACCTGTAAGTTTATAAGAGGTGCTCACCAGGATTTGGGGGAACGTTTGTTCACCAGAGTGCCCCAAGGAATGCCAAGATTGGACAGTTATAAACTCCTCCAAGATCATTTCAGGCTGGACATATGGAAGAACTTCTTTACTGTGTGAGCCCCCAAGTTCTGGAATAGCCTGCCATCGGAAGTGGTTCAAGCACATACTTTGAACACTTTCAGGAGAAATTTGGATGTTTATCTTGCTGGGATCCTATGACCCCAGCTGATTTCCTGCCCCTGGGGCAGGCAGCTGGACTCGATGATCCAGCCCTAATGTCTATGAAATCTATGAAAAGACCTGGACATTTGCTCTTATTTTTTTAAACCTCACCCGGACACAGCACAGGGGACCAAAAAAGAGGACATGTCTGGGAAAGCATAGACATATGATGTCCCTAGCTGCATCCTTAAAATCTCCACATATCCTTACTGCACCACATTTAAAAAAAAGTCACTATAGGCATGCCCCACTCACTCCAGGCTGCTTTTGAAAGTATGTCTTCTCCTTTTAGGTGGTCAAATTCCACATCTGCCTTGGCATGCAAGCTGTAAGGGACTGTATGATTTGTGAAACTTGGCCTCCTGTTTTCTCTCTCAATATCCTAGCTTTGATATATTTTAAAGTTCACATGCCTTTGTTGAACACTTCAGAGATTTGGTTTAATAATATCCCTTCTAATTGTTCTTTAGCTATTTGTGAAGGGACTTTGGAGAATGCCTGCAGTGTCTTTATAGAATTCTAGTCCAGGAGTATCTCTATTTAAATATTCATGATCCCAGAATGGCTCCCCCTTTTTCAATTACATAAATCTAAGATGTGCTTCATATTATTAAATTCTCTGGGTACTGACATCACCCCTGGCCTGTGGCACAATCTTCTTTCCTGTGTATGTTTTTAACAAAACCACGATTTCCTTTAATTTCAAAATTTTAAAAAAAGGGTTTTTAATAATCATAATATGAGATAATAGACACTGATGACCCTGTACCTAATTCCATTTTAAAAGTTTTCCCAGCATTCCTGTGTGTCAGCTAGATGGCTGATTTATCACCTTTGTTCACAATATAGGCCCAGAATAGTTACTCCATTCTCACTGTTACATATATCTTTTTTATTTCCTTTCCTGTACCTTACTACACTTTTCTTTATTTCTTTTAGCATGGTGCACTGGACATGTCTTTTCTTTAGACTTGTCTACAACGTTATCCGTAGCATTCTTTAAACTCGCAATTTCTTGGACCCTTTCTAAGACCCTTTTCCACACCAATATTACATATCAGGCTGCCCACCTCCCTGGCTCTTCTCTTGCATATTTAAGAATTAATTCATTCCTATTCCTATAGGCACTCCTGTATAACAATTCTATGGCATCTTTTGTTGCAGTTTCCATGGCTAAACAATCTCAATAGCATGTTTAAAGGTAAGGTCTTCCTCTGTTAAGAGCTTCCTTTGTATGGCTTCATTAAGTAACTTGCCCACAAATCTGTCTCTGAGGGCATCTTTAAAACTATACTTAAGATTGCAATATTCAGACAATTTCCTCAGCTCTGATACAAAAGAAGAAGCAGATTCAAGTTGATTCCTCTTACGGAACCTGAGCCTTTCTGCAGTAACCAATGGCTTAGGTGCCAGATGCTCTTGAACAATTTTTGCTAATTCCTTTAGAGTTTTGCTTGCTGGCTTTTCTGGGGTGAACAAGCATCCCAGTAAACTATATGTTTTTCCTCCCAAAAATGCAGTAATGCAGCTACATGTTTGTGTGGAGGAATCGCTACAGGCTGGGGAGATTATATATAGTGGCTCCAGCCACTTTATATATAGGCCAGTCCTACTAGGGGCTTTCGTAAGACCCAGTTGATCTAATCTATACAGCCATTTTAGGTTCCAACGGATTTCAAGCACGCACAGTCAGAGCAGATTCTTTTTACAGCTTTAATGCATGCCCCACTTCCGGGATCCCATTCTTATCATCAGTTGTTATGTTTGTCCCACCGTATTCATAAAAAAATTATTCCAGCTACAAGTATGGGGAAAAGTGCAGTAAGACTGGCAGGCACAGTGTAAACACAAAGTAAAACTATATATGCATTGGCATCAGCAGATTCAACAGAAAATAATAACATTCACAGAAGCAGATTCAACACTCCCCTGTATCTTAGAGTTAAGTCACTCACCCAGTAAGTCAGGTAAGTAGCATTCTTTTCTTTCCTGATTCCTAAGGTGGCATTCTTATCTTTCTTGGTTCTCTAAATAGCCATTTTGGGGGTTCCTACAGGGCAATTTTGGTGCTTTCCACACCATGGGGAATTCTTTGATGGACTTAGCCCTACAAATGTAGATGACTATATACATGCCCAAACCAGAAGTAATAAACAGTAAGAGACCTCCCATCCTTCTCCTAATGAGTTGAGTAGCTAGGGCACTCACCTGGGAAGTTGGAGGTCCTAAGCTACCCCTCCCTCAAGTAGGGGAGGACTTAAAGCTAGGTTTTTAATTAGCACTCTAACCTAACTCTACTACATCAGTCATTATGGAATGCCTTTCTCTGACATTCCATTTGAAGCCGCACCCTGGGCAGCTGTTAGAGGGTGACCATCAGGGATCCTGGTTTTCTCTGATAAAAAAATCACAAATTTGCTGACAAAAAGTTGCAAATTCTCTGATAAACCCCCAAAATCTGTTAGTAAAATTAAAAGCCCCCATAGTCCCCCCAGCCCTGCTAGTGCCCCTCACCCCCCATGCCTCCCTCAGCCCTGTTGGTGCTCCTCACTGGCCCCAAAGCCTCCCCCCAGCCCTGCTGGTGCCCCTCACTGCCCCCAAAGCCTCCCCCCAGCCCTGCTGGTGCCCCTCACTGCCCCCACAACAGCCACCCCAACCTACTCATGTCTCTTGCCTCCCACCCACAGCCCCTGCCCCCCAGCCCTGCTGGAGGGGGGCCCCAGCTCCCAGGGCTATGGGGCCAGGGACCCAAGTCTGCAGCTCCCTGCCCCCAACAGCAGGCAGATGCAGCAGAAGCAGCATGAAGCCAGCTCCCCCACTGATACCACCTGCTCATCCAGGGGCAGGACCAGCTCCTGGCTCCTCCGCAGTCCTGCTGGTGCCCTCAGCCATGGCCTGCAACCCCCCAGCCCTGCCAGATGGGCCACCAGCCCCCTGCAAGACCCACTTACCTCACAGACTCCAGCAGTGAAGAGTGAGGCTGAGCAGAGCCCAGCAGTGGCTGACTGAGAGCCTCAAACCCTGCCCTTCCCTCTCTCCCTCCCCTTCCGGGCAGGGCTGGGGGTTCCCCACCCTGTTTGCAAACAGCTCTTGCAGTCTGGAGCTCAACCATCCTGCAAAGCTCTTTTCAAAAGCAGGGAATCTGTGGGTTTCTCTGCTAAAAGGAGAAATCTGGATTTTGTCTGATAAAAAGGGGAAATCCATGGTTTTCTCCATTTTTCCATGGGATACAGAAAACCCAGATCCCTGGTGATCATCTATTTTTTCCCAAGCATTATGTCTGTTGATTAGCTTCAATAGTAGTGCTGAAAAAGGCAGTAAGCAATGCAGTAAGAACAGAATATAAATCTGTATGTCTAGGCCCACCTTGCCCAGAGATAGTTTGAACCTGTGCCTTTCAGGTTTCCCAAGGTAATGATCTAAATATCACACCATATCTCAGAAATTACACACTATCCTTTTCTAGTGCTCCTTTTGAAGCTGTCCCTCTGAGCAACCAATGAAGGAAAATATGTGTGGCCAGAAGAAAAGCAGCAATCCAGTCAATGAGGGGGTGCCTACACCAGGAAAAAAGCAGGCCTCTGGTTTTAGATTTGTTCCTTCCTCCCAGTGGGCAAGTGTCTTCCTTGCACTAGCCTCTATCCATTTTACCCAATGATTATGAAATGCAAAGGGCAGTGGTTCAGCTTCAAAAGAAATTCCAGAAAGACATCTTAGCTATCCTGTGGCATAGTAGTTGGAAAAGTCAGAAAGCTATATACTCAAACCCTTTCTGTACAAGGAGTCTAGCCTTCAGGCCTCTGGATTCCTGGGAATGTGCCCTAATTACTCAGCTCTTGGAGCTAAACATGGGAGGGTCTCCACCCATCATTTATTCCAGCAGCTATGTAGTTATCTATATGCGCAATCTTCATGAGAAGATTCATGTGTCCAATACATAAGGTAGGAGCCAAAAACAGCTAGGTAGAGAGCAAGAAAACTACCACATAGACATGGGCAGAATTAGGATTTTGAAAAGAGGGCTGTAAATGGTGTGGTACTCTATCATATGTAACATAGCACATATTCTTCTCCAGTTAAAGAGAACCTAAAAGATTTACTAATCTGTTAGGGCCCAGCACCGTGTTATTCAGTTTAAGATCAAAGCAAAAACAAATACAACTTTATGGGAATTTGATCAGTCACAGTCTGGGGAGTTATTTCAGTAAGGGAAAAATAGTCAAATGATGAAATAAAATCTCTAGTCTTCCAGGGGTTAAAAAAAAAGAATAAGAATCAAGTCCTAAGAAGGTATATTGAATCAATGTTACCACATCTCTAAATAGGGGCAGCTTTCCTCCCTATCACTGCTAATCCTGTTAATAGAAATCACATCAATAAACCAAATTCCTTTTGATGTCTCCCTCCCTAATCTTCATGGTGGATTACTGCATTAGGTCACCTTGCATCCTATTTTATCCCTGTTAGAACAGCATCCTTTGAAATGTGTAATTATCTCACCAAGATAATTGCCAAAATCATATGCAGTCCTGAAGAGAACTTCAAAACCTACTTGTTTATAGAAGTTAATGATTAAGATTAATCAGATATTGCAAAATTCATCATTCATTATTCTGTCCATGTATGTATTTATGCATCTGCACTTTAACTGCAGTGCAACTGGTCTCCAAAATATACTTATTACAAGACCTTGGAGATGTTATTTGCCAGATGGGGCTTTGCGGGTCTGTTTAACTGCAAACTAATAATCTAGGTTGGGGATCAATTCTTATCCGTTAAGGAAAAATGCCTTAGGAGTGCTGTCACCGCAGGAACTGTGTTGATGGACAGGCCAACTTCTGACAGGTGCTGAGCACTTCCAATGCCAAGGTCATCCAGCAAAGCCACTAGCTCCACATTAGTTTTCAGGTTTTTGTCTTGTGTGCTTAGCAGATATTTTCAGTCTAACACTGGTGATTTTAGCAGACTATCTGATGACAAACAGAGCCGGTTTATATCTCAGGTAAGTGTTTGCTGGAAAGGAAACCAACTTTGGCAAACCTCTGTTGCTCATTCACTGATCTCTCCAGCACAAGTATATCCATCCCCAGCCAGACAAAGTAACAGTATTCATGTTTGATCAGTAATACCAATCCTAGATCCAACCTGCAAAACTCTCCAAACTCAACCTCCAAGTTGTGTTTGAAAAGAGACAGAATGGTAGAACAGAATGGAATTGGCTAGCTCCCAAACTGAACCCAATACATGCCATACAGGGGCTCCAAGGAGATTGAAGGAGGAGCCAGCGTGACAAACTGTTTGCCCTGAGCCAAACAGAAAATATGGGAGAAAGAAGATATATTCCCAAAGGAAAAGCAGAAGGAGCAGGACAGCCAGAGAGATGAAGGCGAGGCACAGAGGTTACTGACGTAGCACAATCTCTATAAGGCTACAAGAGGTGACATACTCCAGACCCACAATCTGGATGACATGTTGGCACTTCTGTCTCTTACGGAAGGGAGTCACCAACCACTACCATTCTTCTCTTCCTTTTGGTGCAGTGGTCACAAAGTCCCTGTCCTTGGAGTCATGAATTTCCTGCTCTCCAGGCTGCTGACTCCTCTGCCTCATGCCTTCAGGTGCTCTCTCCTCTGCATTTTCCTCAGCAGCGCCACTGCAGAGTGTGTTGAAAGCAGTTGCTGACTTCAGTCTGCTCCCCTTGATGTCTGGAGGCTCTTCCTTCTTTGAGTAGTAACACGCACATTTTTCATTGCCCTTTGGCCTCTCCAGTACCAGCCTATTGTAACTAAAGCAGCTTAAATGCCCTTTTGCATTGCTTTACTGACGCTGCTGTTTGTGCTGTCGGCAGCGTATTGCACGTTAAATGACTTTGGGATGTAGCAAAATAAAACATATCCGAGGTGTTTCAGCTTGCTACCTTACAGCTGCAGAGGGAAGCGCTGGGCCCCATGCAGCTCAGGGGCTGTGCAGAGCTCATATAGGCATGAATTAAAAAAAGAAAGCAGTGAGCCTGATCCTTTTTTTTTTCTTTCTCCCCAGAGCCTGCCTACCTGCCTGAGCTGAACCGGGGCCCAGTGCTTCTTTCTGTGGCTGTGGTGTCCCTTGGGACTGCCTGGGCTGGGTGCCTGTGGGCAGGTGCCATCGCTGCCATGGAGGGTAGCACCGTCCCTCCTGCAGCTCAGGGACTGCTCAGCCCATCGGCAGCTCGCCCTCCCTCCCCTGCTGTCGAACAGGCAGGTAAGGATCAGGTCCTACTCTTGTGTACACACCACAGGGGTTTGCTTAAGTTTAATTTGAAACAGTGTTTTTAAAAACCCACTGCTTCAATTTAGGGAGAATTAACCCGAAGTAAATCACCATGGTGTGTACAAGCAGCCCCTGTTTCCTGATGCAAGGCAGTGTAGATACATGTGCTTCCAACCTTTGGTTTTCCTCCTCCAGGGCAGACACCAGCTTACACTTGGTGTAGAGGAAGTACTCCTGACCCTCTGGGGGGACATGAACGTGGTACACCCTATGCAGGTCACAACAGCTTAGATTATTTATGTGTCCTTTGCTCCTTGAAGAACACAGATGCTATAAGAATCAAAAAAGAGGAGGTGACGGAGCAGGGAAAAAACACCACAAGAATCTATATTCCAAGCACTCACACCTATGCCTTTGCACATGCTTGCTCACACGTGCGCGTGCATGCACACATGCACGTACACACACACAGAGAGTCTTCTGCTTCTTGGCTCTCTCCTCAGGCAAACTCCCTGGGCAAACTCCTTCTCTGTTTGCTGCTCTCTGTTCACTACTTTCATGACATGACTCATTCATATTCCCTTCTCGTGAGATGACTCATGTTCCTTTCCTTTGCACTTGGGCCACTTTTTTTAATTTACAAGGCAGAAACAGTGGGTTGTGTGCTTAAGCAGCCTCTGCCACCACAAAGAAAAAAAAGGAAGTAACTATAAAATTTTAGTCCAACTCCTCTTGAATAATATTTATTATATGCAGTTCACTGTGCAAGGCTCTAGTGATATATATTTGCTATTTATTACCATCAGCTCCTAGCCTATTCCTTTGATGTTTCAGAGCCGGTTCAGAATTGTCTGATTAAAATGTATTTACACTGGAAAAATACAGATATTTTGAAACAAAAACTGTCCATAGGAAATGATCACTTTTGATTAATCTCTTCAACCACAACTCTGAAAAAAAGTGTTTGAAATTATCTGCATATTCTATTTTAACATCTTGAAAACAAATTACATAATTTTTATCATAAATGTTTTTGTTTAGAAAAAAAGTCTAATTCATAATACAAAAGGTTAGAAACAAGTTTCAAAATGAAATTAAATGTTTTGAGTCCTGATTAAGAGGGGGGGTTTTTTTCCCTTGGATTGGTTTGAAAAAAACATAATTTTAAAGAATTTAACTATGCTTTAGTTTAAACAGGAACTTTTATTTTTTTCAAAATATCAAAAAATCTTATGGGACAGGAAAATTATTTCCATTCCAGCTCAATTTTAATGAGGCATCTTCTCCGAGCTACCATGGACTAAACTGCAGAAAGTTGCTTCCTATATTGCTCTGATCAGTAGTCACAGATATTCTAAAATGTCCTTGCATCTATCCCACATCTCTCCAACAGAAAAAAAAATTAACATTCTATCAGAAAACTCAAGTTTTATAATAGCTATACAATTTGATTCTGGGAGTGGATTTAGTATCAACATGGGACCAATTTTCTCACGTATATTTTTTTTATTGATTTGTCAAGAAAGTAATATACACTCCTATAATGTTGCAGTGTTGTTGCTATATCATTAGAAGAGGCACTTTCATTTTATTTACCTTTAAAAAATTACTGCGTGAAATTGATTGTTTATGTCTCATGTGGGTGCTAAGGCAAAGTTTCAATTTAAATCTGTATGGTCGCTTCTGAATTGTTAAAATACTTTCTTTGTTCTTAGGTAAGCCCAATTTGACATGTTCTAAATCAGCAGAGTATGGCATTATTTACTACTTTAATATGGTTAAATGAGAATACATCATTGGTCACCACATATACTATTCTATCATGAGTCCAGCAATATTTTATATTTATAAAATCTCAGCGCCTGTGGTCCATTGACTATATGAAAGTCTTATCTTTAATTTTTAATAAAAGTAAGTTTCTTGTTTTCATATTTGGAGATAAAACTTTAACATGTGACCTGAGTGAATGCTAAAGGTGAAGAAACCAGAAGGCCAAAAATGTATTTCTTTTATATAATATTTTTAAATTAAATCTCATGATTCCTATACTAGTGTTTGTCTCACAAGATGTGTCTATACAAGATGATTTACTGTGCAGTAGACTAATCTGTGCAGTAAAGCATCACTATGTAACTATGCACAGCCAGCACTGTGCATTAAAAAAGGCTAATGTGCAGTTTTCTACTACCTGTAAATACAGGTAGTATTATTGCACATTAGCTAATGTACAGTAGTGGGAACAATTGGCAACTGGGGGCAGGAGAGCTATCCCCTCCCTTGGGCAGCTGCCTGCTTCCCAGACCCACCTCCGATCAGCCAATCAGAAAGGGGTCTGGGACAATGTCCCCTGCCCCTGCAGCAGGCAACTGCTGGCCCCAACTCTGAGATAGGAGATGGGGCTGGAACATTGTCTCTTGTCTTGGGCAGCTGCCTGCTGCCAGGGATGACACCAAGATTGGAACCAGTTCCGAGATTGGAGCCAACCCCAGCAGCAGGCAGCTGCCCAAGGCAGGGGACAATGTTGAAGCCTGACTCCAATTTTGGGGCACCCAGGCCTGACCCTGGTGCCCCCTGTCAGACTGAGGTTGACACTTGGGGAAGCCTACAGCCTCCCCCTGGCTGCCGTATAGGAGCAAAGCAGAGCAGGACAGAGCAGGAGTAGCCTTGCCCTGAACTGCTCCCATTGGGAACAAATTTACTGCCAGTGGGTGCAATGTAGATGCGATCTCAGGGAAAGAGTGCATTAATTGCACATGTAGATGTGCCCACGTAATCTTAAAACTGCATGAACATGCCTGTTGCACAGTTACCAAGCATAATGCTCCCCAAACACCAAAAAACACCGTCTTGCCACTAATAAAGCAGAGGGATGAGTGCGATGTCAGTGTCTTGACATTGCAAGGAAAGGAAGCCAGGAAGTAATTTGGTAACCACCAGTTAATCTCAAAACACTTTACCTGATGGTGAGACACTGTAAAAGCACCTACTACAAGTGTCTACTTTGGAATAACTGGTTATCTATCTGCTCTGTATCGCAGGGCATGTCTACATGTTCATTAATGCACTTTTGCTAATGTGCATTAAATTTAGCACCTCCATGGTGAGGTACTAGGAAAAGGTGCATTAGCCCTTTTTAATGCATATTATAGAATCATAGAATCATTAGTGAAAGCACACTTCTTTGTGATGCTTTAATGCACATTAAAATAGGCGAATATGCATTAAAGCACACGTGTAGATGTGCTCACAGCGTATTCTTATTGGTGTATAAAATTGATGTAAATTGATGGGTGAACAGGTTCAATAAAAAAATAGGAATATTGCAAAAACTCAAGATTGTATAACTTTCATCTTCTGCTAGAAATTAAGTCACTTTTGGTCATTTATTTACAAATCTCTGACAGGTACTGTCAGAGTACTGGTCAGATCTTTCAAAAGAGCAAGCCTTGAACATTATATTTTAGATTCCTCACAATATCTTAAGCTCACATTAGAATGTGTACCTTACTTATTATTGACTCATGGTTTGCACTTGTGGTAGAACACTTCTCTCTGTATTCCCCAACCATTGCTTTGTATCCAATATTTTTGTGTTATATAGATAGGATGGTTAGCTCTTGGTAGCAGGGATGGTCTTTTTGTTCTGTTTGTATAGCACCTCACACAACAGAGGGTCCTGATCCATGACAGAGGTTTTGCGGCCACATTTCAACAGAAGTAATAATAAAATGTTCCTGACAAGGCAGTCTTATTTATCTTTATATGTACAAATTACACTTATCCAATTATATAATTTGCACCTAGTTTTAAACCCTAGTCCATGTGCAACCTAGACACACAAACATCTGCACAGCTAGTGAGCACATGAAGGAGGGTACACAGTTGCTGGGCATGTACGAATTCTGTATGTGCATAGCTGGATGAGCATAAGTACCAAAATCCATGACTATCAGTTAGTATATGCTAAAAGAAGAGAAGAAAGACCATCCTTTGTTTTGACCTGATAGTCTAGTTGTTAGTATACTTACTCAAAATAAGGCCTAGATTATGGGCTATAGAGGGGCTTTGAACCTGCAGGTCTCAAACTTCCCACCATACTACTCCAACCACTAGCCTATACACTAGGCTAGGTAGATCATGAGGGGTCATTTGCAGCCCCTGGACTCTCACACAGGTACTGCTCCCCCATCACTTCAGCTGCAGCAACAGTAAGGACCTTTGGGTTCTCTCTTCTGGCTTCCACTTCCTGCCTCTGCTCTAGGAGACAGGACAAGGCAGTGCAGCACAGAGCAGTCCATGGTACTTAGGGTTACCATATGTCCAGGTTTTTCTGGACTTGTCCTCTTTTTGAGTCCTTCTATCTCCATCAGGGTGTGTTTTTCAAATCTAAGCAAATGTCCAGGTTTTTGTTTTGGTCGCTGGTGGGAGCAGGGGGAGAGGTGATTGTAGGCAGGGAGATGCAGACAGGTAAGTCTGGGTTGCAGGGCTGGGGCTGCAGCAGGGCAAGGAGGTGAGGGGGGTTCCTGCCCCTCCGGTGGGGGAAGGGTGCAGGGGAGTCTTTTGAGGGCAGTAGCGAGTCCAGCAGCACAGGGGCCGGTGCCCATGCTTGCAGGGGTGGAGCGGCCAGGAGATTCTGCAGGGGTGGGGGAAAGGAGAGGTGGGCTGTGGCCAGGCCTCCTGGCATGGTGCAGCAGCCCCAGCTCAGGGTGGTGGGTATCACAAGCCTTCCCTCCTTTTCCCTCCAGCCTGTGCCAGGGCCAGATTTGCTTTGAGCCACCATGCTCCAGCCTTGTTGGGACGGGGGCAGCTGGGGCCCCTCCAGCAGGGCTGGGAGGGTGGGGCAGGGGGCTGCACGTTAGGAGTGTAGGGCACTGGCAGGGCTGGGGGAGAGCAGGGGGCTGCTGGTCAGGAGTGAAGGGAACCAACATGGCCTAGTGGGGCAGGGTATTGTGGTCTGGGAGTGAAGGGCATAGGCAGAGCTAGGGTCTGTGAGTCAGGAGTGAGGGAGAGCAGTAGGGCTGGGGAGGGACTGTGTCTTCAGAGTGAGGGGCAATAGAATAGGCAGGGCCATATCACTGCCCCCCTACAGTCAAATCCCTCCCTGTCTACGTGACAAGTGTCCTCTTTTTTGGAACTGAAGATATGGTAACCCTAATGGTGCTGAGGGAACCTGAGACCTAGGACATCTGCATAGCACAGTAAACCCACATGGCATAAGGCCCAGAGAGCCCACATCTTGTGCTGGTGTGGCCTGAATTGCAGGTGACTCACAGGGCATGAGGCCTCAGCCTCTTAGAAGTTGGATGGTACTGGGCTAGACTTTACATAATACTCTAGAAGTTGGTCTCCTGGATAGCTAGGAGAAAGAGATATATTGGGCCTAAAAGGAAAAAGATAAGGTAAACTGTGTGTGGCTGCTGCTACTTTGGAAGGGAGGGGCCCTGGGCTGTGGCCTGAACCCTTGCTCTCAATGGGCAGAAACTTTCCCCCGTTCTCCATCTATTTTATCCAAT
The DNA here is from genome assembly GCF_052110815.1 of Crocodylus siamensis. Classification (NCBI taxonomy): domain Eukaryota; kingdom Metazoa; phylum Chordata; order Crocodylia; family Crocodylidae; genus Crocodylus; species Crocodylus siamensis. Next base: position 48,159,148 of record NC_143402.1, on the reverse strand, counting down.
GATTGCAAAATGCAAAGTGTGGTGGCTCAGCTTCAAAATCTATTGCTGGAGAGGGAAAAAAGCCAGAAAAGGCATAATTTGTATGAGAATATTTAATTTTTTTATTATTGTATTACAGTAGCACCTAGAATCTCCATTCTGCTGGGGCTGAGACTTATGCATAAATACAGCCCCTACTTTAGCAAGCTTATAATATAGTTTTATAATAAAATACAAATAAAAAGAAGGATTATTATTTCCATTTTACAGATGACAGAACTCAGGCACACAAGGGTTAAATGATCTGCCCCCAGAGCAGAACTAAGAATTGAATTTAAAAAATCCAACTTTTTAGTCCATTAACTTAAGTCATACTATATGTGTCGCCACATACAGAATCATTTCTGCCTTTTACTTTACAATTTTCTCACCGTCGCATCCCCTTGCATAAAATGTACTTGTAAATGTCTGGTCTCGGTGTAAGTAGGGTCACTATAGGGAACAATGTGAAATCCAGTAAGCTGCCAGCCTCTCCTCTTCCCTCTCCTCCACTGCTACATGTTGTAGGCAAAGTTTTTTGGCTGGAGTGCTGAAAAACCCTACAAAGCCTTCCTTGGAACGTGCCGAAGTGCCAGCATGCCAGAAAAACAAAATGAGGGCAGGGGGTACATGGCAAGATGCCCTGCTTGTTCCACTTGCCCCCCACCCAAATCCCCTGCCCTCCTACCCCCCAGCCCTGCTACCCTTCTCCCAAAGCCCCTGCCCCCCAGCTCAGGCTCTGTGGCTGTCAGCAGCTACCCAGAATCTGGGCCAGCTGCACACATCTGCTGCCTCTCCGCCCCAGCCCTGGCCCCAGCTGCCCCCCAGCCCCACCCCACCCCACCCCAACCCCAAGCTCTGGGGAGGCAGCACATAGCAGTAATTCTCCCCACTGTGCTGCCCTTGCTACTTCTGCAAAGCAGTGTTGGAACCTGGCATGACAGGGCACAGTAGGGGGTGGGACACAGAAAGCTGCCTGCTCTCAGCTCCCTGCTACCCTGCCACACTTTCCCTGTAGGTGGGGGCAGCAGTGAGGGGCACTACCCTGCACTGCTGCCCACGCTGCTCCTGTGCATAAAGGGGAAGTGTGGTAGGGCAGCTGCAAGTCCCCTCCCCCCTAACTCTGAGATTGCAATTGGGGAGTCAGGGTTGGGAGATCCTTATCTTCCAGTGCCAGCCCACAGTTGTGGAACTGGTGCTGGGAGCTTCCTGCTGTCACGGGATGGGGAGCCTGTTTTCTGCCCAGCTCCATGATCACAGAGCTCAGTGGGGAACAGGCTCCCCAGCCTGTTCCCCATCCAGCTCTTTGCTTGTGGAGCTGAGCAGGAAACGAGCTTCCTAGCTCCTGCCCTGTGATCATGGAATGGGGTCTGGGAACTGTCCCAGTCAGGTGCAGGTCCAAGCCCAGCACCCCAATCAGGCAATTAAGGCACGGGGCATGGAAAGAGCTGCAGGGGTGGGGCAGGTTCCAACCCCCTATCCCCATTTGTCAGTGGACCAACTAGCAGTGAGCTCCTGGTTGGGTGGGGAATCCCAATAGCAGCAAATGTGCTCTCACTTCCCTACCTGTGTAGACACCTGCCCAGGAACGTTTACTCACAAGTAGTTTACTCACAAGTAAGCTGCTCCCAGCATGTGTAGATGTACCCCCAATGAAGTGTGGGCTTACTGCTCTCTCTGGGGGTCTACTTATCAGCCCCAGCAGTGCCCAGGGAAGAGCTGCTTCAATTCCTGGAGAGCATGTAGCACACTGAGAATAAGGTGCAGCTCACCCTGTACTGTTGTGTGTGTGTGTGGGGGGGAGCATTCCACCAAGTCCCCTCTCCACCAGAGATCTGGCACCAGCTGGAGATCAGTGTACCTGAATGGCTGCAGGCCTGGGCAGATCTGCTGCAGTGTCTCTCCCTTCATGGGAGAGCACTGGTCATCAACCAGCTGGTCCTGTCCATGCTCTGGCACCAATTTAACACCCTGGCTATGTTTGTGGAACTCCTAGCCACTTTCTGGAGATGGGTACTGGGGCTCTTCAGGCTGGGACAGCATTGGGTTTCTGCCTGTGTCCTAAGCCTTCCCCTTGTGGGAAGGGGGGCAAGGCCTGGTCTGCCTCATCAACCAGGTCCACATCTTCTATTGTCAGGCCCTGCAGAGGCTCTTCTATGCAGGTAGTCAGGCAACATAATGCCTGATCAACTATACCTTTCTCCACTGCCTCTGAGGGTTCTGATACAACCAGAAGCTCTTCTACCAGTGAGGTCTCCCCAAGCAGGACCTGAAGGAGCTGCTAGATTTCTACCAGGACCTCCTCAGGGCCTAGAGGCTGGTCTCCACTTCCAGGTCCCCAGATACAGTTGCCTCGGGTGCTGACCCCCTTGCTGAGCCCCTGCTGAAAACCCCCTAGCTGGTGGTACCAGTGACGGAGGTGCCTTAGGTGCACTGGAGGATGGTCCTGGCCAATATCACTCATGTCAGAGACCTCTTGGACTATGCTAGTCAGGGGTGGGAAGATCTCTCTATGATGGCCTGACACATGGAACCCCATGCTGTATGCTCCCTGATGCATACTCCAAGAGGTAAAGGCTGCCCTCACCTACATTGACCAGGTCTTGCAGAGGGCAGTTCCCATCCCCCAGTATCCCCCAGCCCTCTGGAGCTAGTTGTGGGGCCACTGCCTTGCAGGCCCCATGGTGCTGCCCATCCCACCATCTCAGCAGGCTGTGGGATACCACCTTGTATTCCACCTTGATCCTGCAAGCCATTGGGGACCTCAACTAATGGATCCTCCATGGAGCAATTGCCATAGGCATGCATCTGGTGCACTTTATGGACCCCTCCAACACCTGCCCCTTTTGCCAACACAGGGAAACCCTGGCACATACTTTCCTTGAGTGCGCAGGCTGCAGCCCCTATTCTGCCTCCTCTAGAACCTCCTGCTGATGTTCTGGTGCCACTTCTCCCCACACCTTTTTTGTTATTGGCATCCCATCCACAGCCCTAGCAAGTTCCAGAACCTCAACCTCCTCCTGGCTCTGGACAAGCTAGCCACCTATAAGACCAGGAAGGAGGCTCTGGTTGTGGGGGACCCAGGTGTGTGTGGGGCTGTCTCCTGGTACTCCTATGCTCACATCTCAGGGAAGAGTTTCACTGGACAGCATCCACAGGCTCCCTCAACTTGTTCAGGGGGCAGTGGGTACTGGCTGGTATATTCTTCTCAGTAGTGGGTACTGGCTGGTATATTCTTCTCGGTGTCCCCTTCTGAATCCCTTGTTATTAACCTGTGATCTCACGGCCATTCCTGTTTTATTTTTTGTTGTTTCAAGTATTCAGTTGATCTGTCCCCAGTGACCTCCCTTATAGTCTTATAGTTTTTTATCATGAGCCAAAGTTCATGACCCTTGCCATATCAAAAAGGCCTATGTCACACAGTGGCAGACAGCAGATATTGAAAAGGAGAGTGAATTGGGTGTGATCAGGGTTTTTTTCCCCACTTTTTTTCTTCCCTTTGCAGTCTCCATCATTCAAAGTCTAGGAAGTTCTGGCTCCCATGCTCAATAGCTACTGATACTCCTTTCCTCCAAGAATTTGTCCAATCACTTTTTGAATCTGGCTAAACTGTCAGTTTCCACATATGATGACAATGAGTTCCACATTTTCATGACATGCTATGTGAAAAAGAACTTCTTGTTGTTAGTTTTAAACTTATTACCTACTAGTTTCATTTTGTGACCCTTTGTTCTTATATTGAGAAAGAGAGAGTAAATAATAAAACCCTACTTTTTCATCATTTAAGCCAGTGCTAATGGCAATAGGTAACGTGATTTCAGTTTAAATCAGACTTATTTTGGTCACCTGAAGTTGAAAAGGAACAGATGTAGTTAAAAATAAAATAACCCACTCTTCAACTATGCCTCTACTGCAAAAAAAAAGGGTGGGGGGTGGTTCTACATCAAGATAACTTTCTCACTGTATAGATCTGGAGGACGCACGGCACAGGTAGTTTTTACCTTGATGGAGCATGGTCAAGGTCAGCATTGTGCCTGCAAACTGGGTTTTCACCTACTAGTCTATCTATATCAAGATAAGAAAAAACACTAATTTTTTGTTCCTAAGATTTTTAATTGATATAAAAACATCAGAGCAGCTACCTCAATTTAAAATCTTAGCAACAAATCAGTGATTATTTTGCTTTCCAGTGACTGATGACAAAGCCTTACGCCAATCCAAAAGTGTCCACACGAACATTTGCACTAGTTTAAGTCAATCAGCTTAATTAAACTTTGTGTAGTTAAGATCCACATGTATCATAGCTCCCTTCCTTCTATAGTATTTCCAAGGAATCCCACAAAGAATGAATGAAGCCCTGAAAGTTGGCCCCTCATTTCCTTCTAGGGAATGAAAGAGGCTGTGAGCAGGGAGGGCTGGGAGTCAGGGGTAGACGCTGCAGCATGCAGGGTATGGGGCCGAATCTGAAAGGGGGCACAGGAAGCAGAAGGTGCAGACACTGTTGGGTGGGGAGGTGCTGGAGCACAGCAGGGAGAGACAAGTGTTGGGCAAATTTAAGATGACCCTCCAATAATGAGATTCTATACATGGAAAAATATAGTGAATTTATAAATTTTCCATATATAGAATCTAATTATTGAGGGGGCAAATGATCATCTTAAATTTGAAGTTGTCTTCTATTCAGGTAAATACGTTATTAGCTGCAAAAGATTCACCAAAGAAAATATTTGATACTTTGAATTTATATTAGGCTTTTTACTTGTAACTCAATCACAAAGGCATATGTAGACAAAACAAGAGGTGTGTTTGTATGCCTTGGCGGTGTATCGTGCATTAATTCCAGCCACTGTAGGAAATTCGGTGGCATAATGCATCTTAAATGGCTTGGGGCACAGGAAACTAAAACTCCTTCGAGTTTAGCTGTCCTGGAAGACAGCTGTCCTGGAAGACTACTTTGAGGAGTTTTACTTTGCTTCCCTACAGCCATACAGCAAAGCAGCAGGCTCCATGCAGCTCTGCGGCTCTGCAGGAAGCCCTGGAGGCATCCTGGCAACAGCCTGGGAAACCAGGCTCTGCCCAAGAAAAGTAGTGAGTCTGATCTCCCCCCCACCCCCACCCTCCCAGAGCCTGCCTGCCTGCCTGCTTGAGCTGTGCAGGGGCCTGGTGCTTCCTTCTGTGGCTGCGGTGCCCCCTGAGGCTGCCTGAGCTGGATGCCTGTGGGCAGATGCCTCCTGGGGGAGCTCCGCCACTGTCATAGAAGGAAGCACCAGCCTCCCCCTCAACCCCTGCAGTCCAGGGACCGCTCCACCTGCTGGCAGCTCCCCCTCCTTTCCCCTCCCTTCCAGAGAGGCAGGTAAATCAGTGGGGTGTGTGCATGACACTATGGTTTAATCTGCCTTAAATTGAAGCTGTGTTTTTTAAAACCCACCGCTTCCGTTTAGGGCCCCTGTTTCATCTAAACTTGCCCAAACATACTTGCTGGCCTTGCCTACATGTCTTCTTAATCCATGTGTCTGTTCTACTCCACTGCTTTATCCTATATATTAAATAAACTGTTCTGGTAATTTTGGTTGCTTCTCCAAAGTTCCTGCTGCTGCTATATTATCCTCAGCCCTCACATGGGAATTGGGCTGTACTGCAATATGAATCTTCAGGAATCTAAAGCAATTAGCTTCTGTATCTAGCACGATTTTTTTGATCACTCTATCATTTGGGGAGCCTAAGGGCAAAAAAGAAGGCATATAGGTGGTGGAAGCAGGGAGAAGCTACCAAGGAGGAGTATATCTACTCAGCCTGCACTTGCAGGGAGGCAGTTAGAAAGGCCAAAGCAACTACAGAGCTGAAGCTGGCAACACAAATAAAGACAACAAAAAGTCTTTTTTTTAGGTATGTAGCTGCATTTTGAGAATATTGAAGGAACTGGCCAGTGTCATAGCAAAACCACTAGCATGGCTGTTTAAGATCTCATGGTGCTCAGGTCAGGTCCCGGAGGATTGGAAAAGGGCCAGCATGGTCCTTATTGTCAATAAGTGGGGGAACGAGGATCCAAGTAATTATAGGCCAGTCAGTCTCACCTCCATCCTTGGAGAGGTCTTTAAAAAGATTATGAAAGATCGTATTTGTGGTAGTCCAGCAGGGAAAATAGTGCAGCAGGGCAACCAGCATGGATTTGTAGCAGGCAGATCCTGCCTGATCAAGCTGGTTTCATTTTATGACAGGGTCACAAAATGCTCAGATGCAGGAGTAGAGGTGGATGTCATTTTCCTGCATTTTATCAGGGCCTCGGACATGATATCTCATCCCATTCTCATAAATAAATTAAGAGGCAGTGACATAGATGTTTACATGGTCCAATAAGTGGCAAATTGGCTTAGCGGTTCACCCAGAGAGTGGTAGTAGATGGGCCGGTATCAACCTGGAAGGATATGGATAGTGGGGTCCTGCAGGGTTCTATCCTTGGACCTGTACTCTTCAACTATCTTCATCAGTGACTTGGACGTGTGAAGTGTACTCTGTACAAGTTTGTGGATGATACTAAATTATGGAGTGAAGTGCACACTCCAGAGGGTAGGGAACAATTGCAGGCAGACCTCGACAGGTTAGAAAAGTGGGCAGTAGACAATAGGATGCAGTACAACAAGGACAAATGCGGAGTGCTGCACCTAGGGCACAAAAATATCTAGCACATCTACTGGCTAGGAAGTGTCCCTCTCAGTAGCACAGAAGTGGAAAGAGAGCTTGGAATCACTGTGGACTCCAAGATGAACATGAGTTGTCAATATGATGAAATCATCAGCAAAGCTAACCATACTTTATCATGCATCAGCAGATGCATGACAAATAGAACCAAAGATGTGATACTTCTCCTCTATGCAGCATTGGCCAGACTGCAGTTGGCATACTGCATCCAGTTTTGGATGCCGTACTTCAAGAAGAATGTTGATAGACTTGAGAGGGTCCAGAGGAGGGCCACTTATATGGTTAGGGGTTTGTAGAACAAACCCTATAAGGAGAGACTGAGGGACCTGGACCGCTTCAGCCTCCGCAAGAGAAGGCTGAGAAGTGATCTTGTGCCTGCCTACAAATTCATTAGGGAAACACAGCAAGGGATCAGAGATGCTCCGTTCACCAGGGTGCCTCTTGGGATACCAAGAAACAATAGTCACAAACTGACAGAGAACAGGTGTAGGCTAGATATCAGGAAAAACTTTTTCATGGCGAGGGTGGCCAAAATTTGGAATGGGCTTCCAAGGGAGGTGGTGGTCTTCCCTACCTTGGGGATCTTCAAGAGAAGGCATCTGGCTGGGGTCATTTGACCCCAACACTCTTTCCTGCCTAGGCAGGGTGTCATACTCAATGATCTGTTGAGGTCCCTCTGACCCTACCATCTATGGATCTATGAATTAACAGTAGAAGCAATAGTGTCAGAAATTCTGACAGGAATATTAGTGTCCGCTTTTTCCTCTGTATTTGAATTGTTCATTTGAGAGTCAGTGGGTGCATCTACATGTGCTATTAATGCACAGTAATGTTACTGCACATTAAAAAAGGAGCAGTAAATTGTCCCTGGGGAAAGGGTCTACGTGTGTCCCAGCATGGGAGCAATTTTGCTCCCAACTGGGACAGGTAAGACAAGGGAAGTTCCTGCCCCCCGCTCTGCTCTGCCTGATTGCAGCAGCCAGGATGCGCTCCAGCCTCTCCTAGGTGCCAGCCCTTGGCTGGCAAGGGGTAGGGGACTGGTCCCAATACCCATGTGTGGAGGGACAGCTGTCCTGGAAGACAGAAGTGTTATGTCCCGGCCACATGGGGATTGGACCCAATCCTCACATGGTTGGAAAAAGCAACCCTGCTTGACAGGGATGCTGCCTGGCAGCCACATGAAAATCAGGATGGTCCTGATCCTCATGTAGCTGGGAGAAGTGTCCCCACCTGGCAGGGCCACTGCCTGGAAGCCACACAGGGATTGGGATCAATCCCCACGTGGCTGCCAGGCAGTGTCCCTGCTAGGTGGGGATGCTTCTCCCAGCCATGTGGTAATCAGGAAAGTCCCAACCCCCATGTGGCTGTCCCCACCAGGCAGGGACAACTCTCTCAGCCACATGGAGATCAGGTCCCAGTTCTCACCTGGATAAGATGCAGCAGTCCCAGCTGTCAGGATAGCTCTCTTGGCCATGTGGGGATCAAGATGGCCATGGTCCAGATCCTCACATGGCAGGGAGACAGCTGCCCCTGCAGCCAGCACAGCTCCTGCCACATGGAGCTTACCCAGGCAACAGTGGGCCTCCTGCTGCCTGGGAAAAAATTGCTCTCTGGCCAGCATCTACACATGCACTACTGCACAGTAGCTACTGCACAATAAGTCTACTACCTCTATTTTCAAGTAGTAGATAACTGCATATTATCTTGTTTTATTGTGCAGTAGCCGAGAGCACAGTTCAACAGTGACACTTTATGGCACAGTAGATTAGTCTACTGTGCAGTAAAGTGTCTCATGTAGACACACCCAATAAATTTAGCAGACTGGTGTGATTCTGCTATTGATGATTTAAATTTGACACAGGTTTGATTAGTTAATTCATTCTTGTCATGTATTATCATGTATTGTTTGTCTTACTCTGTTTCTATATTATCACTGATCAGTGTGGTGGGTAGTCAGTTTTGCACATTTTCATGTCCAGTTTCTTTCGTGGTTTTCTTTTTGGTTTTTGATTCTGTAGATAAGAGAAGCCTCACAGGACCCTATTCTCTGTTAGACTACACAGGCCTGTTTCCCAGGTGTACCTGACAGAATTTGGGCTGGGGGAAATTAGAATGCAGTTACGGGGCTCAAGGCTCTGGCTCTGTGGAAGGGAACCAAGCAAGCATGCTGCTGTGTGGGGAGGTATTGCAGCCAACAGCCAGGTAAACCCTCCCCTGGTCCTGCAACTGCTACAAACTTAAATGCTGAGCAAAGATGCAAAACCCTTAATTCAGTGGCAGCTGAACTTTGAAGATAAGTCCATTCATAGGTGACTTATAGGAGAGGCACAGAGGGGGGTGGGGAATGTGCCACCCCTGAGATTGGCCACTGCTACTACTGCCACTGGCCTCTGTGGTCAGTTGCCACTCACCACCCATCCCCCACCTTGCTACTGCATCTGTGGGTGGTCACTGCTTGCAGTCCCCCCTTGCTGCTTGCCACCCCACCCCTCTCGCCGCCAACATCAGCATCTGTGGGCAGTCCCTGCTTGCTGCTTGCCATCCCTTCTCTGCTGCCACTGGTGTCTGTGGGTAGTCCCTGCTCAACACTCACCACTGATGCTGCCACCTACAAATGGTGCCCTCCCAATCTCAGGAGGCACCAGTCGTTCATGTATCCATTCTATGCATTTAGTTCCTCTATGTAAGACACAGAAGCACAAACATATAGAAGCACAAATATCCTCTAGTACTTCAGATCTCTTATCTGATCATCCTTGCAAAATAATTGCCTTAAGGTTTGGAGAGCTACATCATTTGTAGTAGCTAATGGAAAGGCCTTTCATCTCTGTTTTGATATTAGCAAATGGAGCATAGTTAAGTGTACTGCTAAATCAGCTTCTTCTGAATTTTCAACATGAATACAAGGTATCTGCAATTGCTAACTCTTTTCCTGGTGTGTGTACAATATCCAGTTGATATTTCTGGACCATGAGCCACTCTCTTTAAATCCTTCATAGCAACATTATGTAACCTTTCTGCCAGGCCTTGGATGGCAGTACAAGAGCCAGGTTCAAATGTGGGGGTTTTGGCTCAAGTCCTCAGTCAGAAACCTTGGAAAGTAACCCTTAATGGGGATCCTAAAATAACAACTTTCCCACTCACAAGCTATTTGTTATCAAACAGAAAATACAAGTTTATTAAAGGAAATGAAAACAATAAAACTTTACCAAACACTGCAACTGTCAAACATTCCAATTATTAAACACCCCTACTATTGAAACTCTCCTTTTGTCCTTCATTGCAGTATATATCTGAAATTCCCCTCCCCCAGGAGTTGCTACCTTGCCAAGACCAGGAAGGAGGGAGTCTTCCTCAGGATTACTGGTGGAAATTGTGTTGCTGCCTATCACTCTGGGGTCATCTGCTGGTGGCACCACAGTTCTACCACCAAAGGTCACCATGGAGGTGTGCCAGGTGCCAATGGTCCTTTTGGGGTCATGAAGCCTGCCATCATTTAGGGTCTCTGCCACTACGTGGGAAGCATCTCTCAGAGGTCATGCCACTTGTAACACTTGAGGGCTTTGCTGCTGCTCAGAGTCTCACCTCCTCCGTTACCCCTCCTCATTGGGTTGTCAAAGTAACCTTAACTCTTTTGGTACTAAGTCGCCTACCAGCAGCTCCTGTAATTCAACACTTTTGGATCTTAAGCTGTTTGCCAGACACTCAGGGATTTCAGCATTGGATCTTGCTAATAGGGTGACCTGACCTGTATATTTCTAGAGAGAGTTTTAGCAAAAATTCCTCCAAAGTTCTAATCTGAAGCCTCCCTGAATGTTCCAGACTCTCTTTCCACTTAAAAATTGCAGAGAATCTCATCGCGGTCCTCAGCTGAGCTCACAGTGAACATTTACTTCTGAATGACCCCTGCACAACTATCTTCCAAAGCCCATGTGTGCCTTCCAAATGCAAAAATCTGGGATGGAAGCCTAGTGTCACAAATATGGCCAGTGACACAAAGATTTTGCACTCCCTTCAATCCCCAATCCCAAACTCCTTACATTTATTCTTTTAGGATACAAATCAATGAACAGCTGTAAACAGGCCCCTAACCTTTTGAATTTGCATACCAAATGAAAGTATACAAACTTTAGAACAGGGTTGGGCAAAATACAGCCCACAGGCTGGATGCAGCCCACAGGGATTTTGTCCAGCCTGTGGTGGGTCTCTCAATCCTGCCCAGCCCAGGTGCAGGGGACAACCAGGTCATCTCACATATGCCCATTCCTGCCACCACCAGGCAAGCAGCAGGGCTGGGTCAGTGCAGTGGCCTGACTCACTTCCCAGGAGCCCTGACAGCGGCAGCTCCTTCTGGCTGCCATCCCAGCCAGACCTGGCCCCGCTGCCCAGGCACCCTAGCAAGTCTGCCCCAAACCCATCCCCATAGGTGAGACACATGCAGACTGGACATATGGCTGGCTGGATGGGATGGGGCCATGGGCAGGCAGGGAGCTGCATCTGGGGCTGGGATCTTGGCACAGTGACAGCATGGGGCCAGGGCCAGGGCCAGAGCCAGGGCCAGGACAGAGCCATGATCCTCTCCCCACACGCCTCTGTCTGCAGAAACAGTGCCTGCTGTAGGGGTATGTAGGCACTGGATCATGGCTCCTCTCTACACTCTCTTGGGATGGGAGAGTTCAGTAATACAGTACCCAGTTCTTTGACATTATAGGAAGTCAGTAGTGGGACCCTTCTAAGCAGTTCTTTTAAACGTGTATACACCATCATGTGCTTTGGCATCCCTGTGCTGAACCAACCCTGTCACTGCACCTGTCCACCTACCAAGCTCTGAAGGCCTCCCCAGGGGTGCCTCCCATCTGGCTGACCCCCTTTCTGGAGCACACCCGGAAGCCTGGGGTCACCAATGCCACCACCCAGGGGTTCTGGTCTGTCTTCAGGCCCTGGCCCCCTGGGGTACACAGGCCTTGTAGATCTTAAAGGCGCTTAACCCACTGATAAAACCTAGAGTGCTTCCTTTAGCCTGAAACACCAAAAAGTAACCTCCCTTATTCAGCCAAGCATAGAGTTTGAAGGCATGCCCCCAATCCCTCTCCCAATGAGTTCACCACGCTTGTACAGTGGAGAGCTTTATTAGTTACAGAGGATAGGCTTGTGGGAAGGGTACAGGTTAAAGAAATATCAAAGAATAACCTTAGAGCAAACAGTGTCAGTTAAGCAGTTGTTTGAAATGCTTCTACTTACCGAAAGCTATACATCTAAATATGTTCCAAGTAATTTACTTACTTAAGGTTCTTGAGAGAGGAAAAAAGGTTGCAGATCTTCCAGGTGCTGTAGGTGGCTCCACATGGTTGACGCCCCCTCCTCCTGGGCAGTTTTGGCTTATACAGGCCTTTTGACATCACCTACCTGACCCAATCCCAGCCAGGTGCAGTTGGACACCAACCAACCAATTTAAAAAGCACTATCAGTCACCTCCTAGAGTGACAGTGGTCACGTCCCTGCCCCCATGCCATGAAGTCAATGCTAACACAATAGACAGCTTGGTTCACCCCCTCTCACCTGGCCCAGGTCATGCAGGCAGAGCTGGTTGCTTAGCAACTGGTTGACAGACAGGTGAGGAGACAATAGCAAGAAAGAAAAAAAAAATCAAAAAGAAGTGACTGAGAAGAGACTAGTATGGGATTTTCCCACCGCATCCTGGCATTTTCAACAGAATTTTTCCATTGTCTTAGAAAGTTGTTATTGTCAACCAGGTAAGTAACCGTTCCCAGGAATCTTTGCCATTTGGCATTTCAACTTGAAGGAATCGTTTCAGTTACTGGTGCAATTTTTAATTTATCACATTTTAGATTTTCTTTTCTCAAACAATGTCTTAAATATTTTGCCTGTGAGAGCCACTACACTTGCTCTTTTTCAGCTTCAGATTTCTTTCAGAAAACCTGTTCAAATTCTTCTAAACCTTTCATTATAGCAGGAGTGGTTGTGTCTAGCATTTCTCCACACCTCTGTATCACAAATATAACATACAAAACCTTCCAGACTTCAAATCCCTTTTGTATCACTCTTAGGTATCCTTCAGGAGCTGAAAAAATACCAAGAGAAAATTGGGTAAATCTGTACATGCCTAATAGAGTTAAGTCTAGAAGTTTTATCAGGAAAATTAGCTTGCCAAAACTCCCTGATAGTATCTAAAACATGAAAATGGAAGCTTTTGCTAACTTACTACAATTTCTTTTACTGCCTCGTCTTACTTCTTTGTTCAAATTTCTCGGAAGTAAGCATATTCTCCTTCGTTTGTATACAGTTTCTACAGAATTTACCCAATTTTGTTGTAACTTACAATTGTTCTATATAGTACAATTCTCTTTTCACTTCATGCCTTAATTCCATGAGAATACTACAAGATGCATACATTGCAGGTAGTATTTGTAAATTTATCATTATGGTCTCCTTATATTTATTTTGTTTAACTGGCAAGCAAAGTATGCTTTCAAATATATGACTGTGTTTTGCAAATGTCTCAGTCACATTTTATTTCTTTTTTTACCATATTGACTCTTTGTCCTAAATCCAAACTTGTCACAACTGGTAAGCCACTCATGGCTTATAAGTCAAAGTCCGCTGTAACAACCTGCAAAGCTCCTGCAGATTGGGACAGAAATTTCAGGAGGAATGGCTTGGAGGGTGACATTGTAATAGTTTTTTTGGAACACAGATTGAATAGGCTCAAACTGAAGCATATTAAAAACCTCTACTGCTTCCTCACCTGCTCCATGAAGTAACAGTTATACTAGTAACCTTTCATTTATTTGTCTATACTACTTACAGTGCAGCACAGTTCAATGCTTGCTTCTACTTTCCCATGTTTTTTGCTGTACTTCTATTTCCTGGAGGCCCTAGTTGAGATATTTTCTCAATCTTGTGTCTAATATTTCTAGTTTCTATTCTGGCACCATATACTAGCATCTTCAATTTCTGTAGTGGATACAAATACTGACACTTAACATTAAACTATACTTAATTTGAAGTCTAACTGTTCTCTCTCTATATAAAGGGCTTAGGCCATCTTTCTGTATGTCTGTCTGTCTGTCCATAATGCTCTTGAGGGGTGTGGCTCCCAGCAGGGCATGGCTCAGACAGTGCTGAGTCAAGAATGCCCATCAAGAATGATGGGTGGGGCATGGCTCCAACTAAGCAGTCCAGGCGGAGCAGAGCGGGAGTGGGGAGGGGGGATGGTGCAGGCCAGATGTGGAGTGCGGGGGGCATGCAGCTGGACACAGAGCTGGGGGCACAAGGCAGGGTGCGGGAGTCGGGCCAGACATGGAGCAGGAGGGGAGGGTGGAGCCAGACGTGGAATGGGTATGTGGATGGTGCATGGCTGGATGCAGAGCAGCAGCAGCATAGGGTGGTGAGTGACAGTGGCGGCCACTGCATGCAAGCTTCCCCTGACCCTGCTCCTGGGAGGCAGCGGCAGCACAGGATGGTGGGTGATGACGTTCCATCCCCACCTGCCCCCCCATCATTCTTTATGGGCAATTCGCAAGTACATAAATATGTAGCTGGCTTTGTCTACATGGCATCTTAGTTTACATGATGCTGTTGTACTCTGGTGCCTTCTCCTGTTACATATACAACAGGCGCTGGTAACTTTGGCTTCCTCTCCAAAGTTCCTACAACCTTCGAGAGCATGGAGCAAAGCTCTCAGGGATACTTTTCATGGCCTGTCCATTGAGTTTGGGAGGCTTTTCCCTAAACTTTTGCTGAATCTATTTCTTGTCTCTAATAGCAATCTGACTTACAAAGTAGGTTGTACAGCTGAATACAATATACTCGTGTCTGAGAGTTTGAAGTGGTGACTTTGGATATTCCAAGTACTAGAACGGTGCATTCCAAATGATAGACTCTGGGGAACTTAATAGCCTGATGGACTTAATAGCCAAGGAGGCCCCTTCCAGACCTGTTTTCCTATCTCTCTCTCTACATATTCAGGATACCCTGCCTGTCATAGGCACAGAGTTAGTGCCCCTCCAGTTACTTTGCTGTGTGCCCAATTCAGACCTAGTGCCTTGGGGCTCTTACTAGTGTTACTTTAAGTTGCATGGTGTGCGCAGCCATGCAGGAAAGCCTGGCAGCGCAGCATGAGCGTGCCTGTGCACGTTGCACAGCTTACAGGGAATGTTGGCTCTTACCACCTTCAGAACTGATTCACAATTTTCCCACTGTTTGAATAGGGCATGTAAGCAATATGACATTCATTCCAATTCCTTCTCTGCTCTGACTGATGTCCAAAAAGATTTCAGTCATTCATGTTTCCTTCCTGGGGGACCACAAGCTAGATAAGCAGCAAAAGGGCCCAAACAGAAAGATTCTCTTTGCTGCTTTCAGGATGGGAGGATGTTATTTGACTTTAGTATCACTTAATCCAAAATTCAGGATCAATCTGATATTTATTATGAGACTTAGGTTGAACAGCGGTAGCAGTTTTAAAAGAAATATGAAGATTTAAGATCCTTGCATGCTTTAATAAATCTCAAAATAAGATTAAAAGGTTCTCAAAATCTCAGGTCCTCCCTCAGGATTGAGTTGTAATGAAGGCAATAATTATTAAAGTGAAATTTAAGAATGACTTATTTTGCAAATATTTGTTTTACTCCTGTCAAACAGTCTCAAAGAACATAAAAGAAGGGGTTATAGCAGGAGTGCCAAAGATACAATCCACAGAGCCATCCTATCTGGCTCACTGCATTACTGGTGGACTACTCAGGGCCTCTGGACTCTGATGGACATGGCTGTTGGTGACGGTAGAGGCAAGCATTGTTGATACAGTCTTCATTTGCCTACCTCCGCTTCACCAGTGAACCCTCTGCTTTTGCCCCTCAGCTCCCTGTGGCTAGTGGACCACTCTGCTGCTTCTGAACCCTCTGCTGTTACCCCTAAAACTCTGTATCTGCGCCCAGAACCACCACTGCCTCTGGGCCCCCAGTGCTGCCCCCGGACTCCAGCCACTGACTCTGGGCCTGCCACAGATACCACTGACCCCACAAATATGGCCCAAGAGGATATTTTAGTGAGCCTAGAACAATGATTCTCAACTTCTTTAGACTCAGGGCACCCTTCAAAAATGCCATCTCTTTGTTTTCACTCATTTTTGAATTTCAGAAAAATAATAGAGTAATTCTTCTGTTGCAAAGAGCTCAGACAGCCCAAAACAAGTTCAGAATGGTTTTAATACTGTTGATTCCTGTTTGAAATACCCAGATTTATCTTTCAAACAATCTTTTACACTTAATAATATGAGCATTGTGTGCCACCCCCAGGGCATCCTTGAAAGGATCTCAAGACACCCTGGCTGAGAATCACCAACTTTGAATATTGGATATAACAGATCTGAGGTATTGCGGGCAGGTATTCTATTCACTTGGCTGTTTGGGGGAAAAGGGTTGACACACCAGTGCCAAATAGTTATTAGTCATGGTTTTTCCTCATCTACAATTTCGAGCATCTATGGTGCATTTCTGTTCTTGGCTGGGATGATCTACTCCCTCCCTGCCTCCCACAGACAGCATAAGAAGCCACACAAGTGGGGTAATCCTGCCCTAGAGCAGCATAACTGAATCACCTGAGTGTTTAAAACTAGTTTCAGGTGTTAAAACCTTCAGGAGCCACCCAAAATTACTGTGTAACAAGGCCCTTAGATGCTTAAAACTGCAAAAGGGTCAGTTAATGAGTGTTAGCAGGGATATGGAATTCAGCTCAGAATTGTTTGGTGTTTGGATAACAGCATTTCCAGGGAGATTATGAAATCCTGTGCATAGTGCAAAAGAAGCACACCCATAATCCTGCTGTGCTTTAAAATCACCTCCCTTTTGTCCTTGGTTTTGTCTTCGGTTTCTTTACGATTTTCCTCTCTTTTCTTAATAAACCAGATTTTCATGAGGCCATTTCAGTCTTACAAATGTTTTCTGGATAAATCTTGCAGAGGGGAAACAAGTTACAGAACAGAAGACAGTGGGAGCCTCAGTCCTTTAGAGTTCCTAGTCCAAAGGGATGGAAGAATCTTCTGTAAATTGCATCTCACTGAAACTCTTGTCAGAATGACACACAAGGGAATGCTATGAGTTTTACAAGAAACAAAAGGTGGAACAGATTCTGGTATGCTGATTTATGAGCATACTCATACTGAAGCCAAATGACTTATGAACCCCACATAGAGACTGGGGCATAATTATTGGTGGGCCTTGCTGCAACAATTAGACTCAGATTCAAGTTCAGAATCTGGATTTTCTTAAAATTCTGCACTGAGCAAATATGGAATCTTGGTTCAGGACCATCTTTATTTAGAAAAAAAAAATTATAATTTGGAGCAAGGACCACACATATGAAAAGTATGCATCACCCATTTTCCTGTCTCTTTCCTCATAATTAGCAAAAATAATAGAATATATATATAAAAACAGGAGGAAAAGGCAAGTGACAATTCCAACTGTGGGTATGTTGACTCTATAACTGAAGGTCTTACTGGAGCTCACCTGGAAATATCCAAGCTAGAGATCTTGGATACTAACAGTAGTGTAATTACAGCAAGATGGTGTTTAGGATGGGGTGCAAAAAACCTGTCCATGAATCTGAAGAAATACTCAGTCATTAAGCCACATGGAGCTTCATGTTGTGGTGGATACATGGTTAGAAATACTTGAGCTTAGTAGTTGAAAACTAGCTTGGGTAGGTCTTCATGAACGGTATTTACAGTTTTGATTGCATTGAAGATGTACCTTGTAAACAAAGATAGGTCAGAGCTTCTTAGAAATAGAGGACTTGGCAGTAGTTACACCGCATGGCAAATCCTCAATATCTGAATTTAGTCCTGTCTCCAATACTCTGAATGAAATAATGCCAACACACACAAACACACATTTTGATAATGCCTAGCAATAAAAGACAGGTAGTCATCAATCTGCCTGGCACTCTCTGGGATCTCAGGAAGTGACTGGGTGTCTTTGTGGCTAGAAACTAAACAGTGGATTTGCTTTGGTTTTCCTTTCAGTTGTGACTCATCAGAAAGGGCAGCCTCATACTTATTAAAATGTAATAATGTACAATTCTGTGCCCTCACCTCATCAGATGCTTTTTATTCATTTGGTATCGGTAATATTTTATGATCAGTCTCAACACGTGATCCTTTAAATAAAACATGTTTTTACAATGAGATTGTAAAATGAGACATTTTATAACATGGCATCAGAGCTGGGAAGCAGCTGCCTGGGGGAAGGGACAGTTTTCCCACTCCCAGTTGTCTTATTGGCCCAGCTGTCTGGGCTGACTGGGAGCAATTTACTCCAGGTCAGCAATCTACATTGCTGTGTGCTACTGTGCAGTAGTTACTCTGCAGTTAATCTACTACCTGTATTTACAGATACTGGGGAACCATGAAGTAGACTAATTAACTGTGAAGAAAATTTGGTGGACATGTAGATAGTGATGCTTTACTGCACGGTAGATTAGTCTACTGCACAGTAAAGTAGTAAAGTGTCTCATTTAGACACACCCTAAGATCAACAGAGCTAGACTCAGAACTAGCTCTAACCTGCTAAAATACCAACCCTGGAACAAGGACAACATAATTCTTCTGGCTGTCACCTACAGTCCCCATCTTGAACACCTGAGGCACATCATTAATGAATAGGATGACCAGCTCAGGGTAGCCTTTGGGGACAAACCTGTTCTGGATTATAGACAGCCCCCAACCTCAAACAGCATCCCTGAAACAACAGACTAACAAACTCTTATCATCAACAAGATACCAGCCTTGCAATGAACCCAAATGCCTGCTGTCCCCCCATGTCAATACAGACCACAGCATCCCTGGACCTAATAACAAGGAGTACAACATCCAAGATTCATTCACCTGCAACTCTATCAATATCATATACATCATCATCTGTGTACAATGGCCATCTGCTGTTCACATTGGACAGATGGGGCAATCTCTATGCGCAAGCATGAATGAATAGTAATCTGACATGGGCTGCAGAAAGACACAAAACTGTGTGTCAGAACGCTTCAGCCTCCCTGGACACTGCATCACTGACTTCAAGATTGCTGTTCTCAGGCAGAAAAAAAATTAAAATCCACTTTGAACAGCAAACTGTGGAAGAAGACTGGACTGTGTTAAGTATGGTTTAAACAGGGCCTATGGATTCATATCATATTACTTGGACTAGCTTTTGTGATCCTTTTGGGTACCTGTACATGTTCCTGACACCTGCTCCAATACATTTTATTTAGAACGTGTCAGGTTAGATTCAATTAACTGGGAGTTCTGGAGCATGCTAATTAGCATGCTAATTATCATGCTTCAGCAGCCTTGGTGTCACTTGTATTCAGTATCCTCACACTTCAAAATGATGGCAGAGGCACTGTAAATAAAGCTCATCGAACAAGCTTTAGTAATAGTGCACCCATTTCTATTTCAAAGCACAGGACACTGAATACATGAGATGAGATGCTGAGGGCACTTAAATTACAGTGGCTCCTGAGAGTCTAATCCAATGCACATGTAAAGACACTCTTTTTTCCTATGGGTTCCTTGCTCATATGCCTGTCCCACTATTCCCTCCTAGGGCTATGCAAAGCTTCAGTCCATGATTCGATTCAGAGAAGATTTGGCCCGATTCGGAGGCCGAGTCTCTAAATCTGAATCAAATTGGGAGAAGACAAAAAACCTCTGAATCAATTTGGAATCTATGGATCAATTCGGAAAAGATGCAGAAAATATTCAGAGATTCAGAAGACAGTCTTTCAGGGGAACAGAAGCTGAGAAGAGGGAGGGAAAGTGCCGGGGGGGGGGGGCACTGACATCTCTAGTTGTCCAGTGACTGTGATCTTTCCCTGAATCCCCTTCCAATCACAGTGCTCTGGGGAAGGGATGTAGAAACAGCATATAATCCTATGTCTGCAGGCTTTCTGTGTCTTTTGTGAGCTGTTTCTGCCTGAGTAACAGTATCTGAAATGTACTGGACTGGCTTGGCTTCCTACCTAGTCAGTCTCCTGCTACTTTTTGTTCTTGGAAGGATTGGATATAGCTTATTAACTAGAATCCCTCTACTTATCTCTATCCAATCCATTTCTTTCACTTTATATTTGTCCTTGGGGTTTTTTCCCAATGCTTTTTAAAAAGAAAGCTATGTTTTCCTTGGCAGCGTGATCCAACACTGTGCAGGGAAGCACATACAGTAAGCACACTCACACACAGATATCATAGAAGAAGTCAGATATTATTACAGCACAGAAGTCAGCCATTCATAGAAGAAGATGAGATTATATATAGTTATTAATATTATTAGTTATAGTTACATACAGGTTAAAGACAACACAGAAGTCAGATAGAGATTCACATTAACACAACGCAGAAGTCAGAGAGACATAGAAGAAGAGATGGTTTTAGTTACAAACAGAACAGTAAACACAACACAGAAGTCAGACATTCAGATTAACACAATACAGAAGTCAGAGAATCATAGAAGAAGAAGAGATCAGATTATATAAAGTTATTATTAATAGTTACAATTAGACTACAGACAACACAGAAGTCAGTCAGAGATAAAGATTAACACAAGTCAGGGAGTCATAGAAGAAGAGATTATTTTAGTTACACACACAACAGTAAACATAACACTGAAAAGTCAGAGTTTCAGATTATCATAACACAGAAGTCAGAGAACCATAGAAGAAAAGATCAGATTATATATAGTTATTATTATTAGTTATAGTTACAATCACACTACAGACAACACAGAATTCAGATAGAGATTCCAATTAACACAGCACGGAAGTCAGGGAGTCATAGAAGTAGAAGATATATTATTTTAGGTACAGACACAACAGTAACACAACACGGAAGAAGAAGTCAGATACAGTCATACATCAGAGAAGAAGAAGGCATACATTATTAGTTAGTTACACACACAGACACATTTTCCAGCACAGGAAAGATTAATATGAAGCGTGCTGGAAAGGCAGGGGAGGGAGAGGAGCTAGAGGGGGTAGGGGGAGAGGTAGAGCTGCAGGTTCTCCCCGCTTCCCCAAAACATAGACACATCCTCTTTCCTGGCAGCCATGAGTCTTCTGCTGCAAGGGGAAGCAAGGAGGTGGGAGCAGTACCTGTCCCTGCCTCCCCAAACTCCACTTCCCCAAACTCCAGAAATAGGCACCAGCAGCAGAATGAGTCTCTTCTACCCCAATTTCATCTCCCAGCGTGAGCCTCCTACTGCCAGAGGAAAAGCTGGATCTGGAACCAGGGGACCTGAGCGCCCTAGCTAAAGAAATTCTGGGGACCGACGGGCAATCTGACTTTGTGCTCCACACCCCTCAAAGTTCCCCTAGACCCAGCTCTCCTTGTCAGGAAGGCACCTCAGAGGAGGTGGAAGCCAGTGGCGCAGCTGAGTCAGATCCTCCTGTTGTTGTACCTCTGCCTGCTGAAGAGGGAGATAAAGCAGGGTTCCCACCCTAAACCCAGAAGCTGGGGAGAAGTGTTGTGTGAGGTGGCAGATGATCACAAGTATGCTGTCTGCCAGCACTGCCGAAGGCAGATCATCTGGGGCAACGTGGTGAAACACTTCACTACCATGTCAATGTTGGTGTATCTGAGGAGGCAGCATCCCTTTGCCATTCTTCCTCCTCAGCCTGGCACCAATGGGAGAATTCCCAAAGGGAAGTTCCCAACTTGCTCCAAAGCCACCATCCCCCTAAAGCGCAGGCAGGCCACCCTGGAGCATTGGGGAAAGCCGCAGATAAACGGGGGCACATTGCAAAGGGCGAGTGAGATCACCCAGAGCATTGGGAAGATCCGTGCTCTGAATGGCCAGCCCTTCTCTTTAGTTGAGTGGCCAGGGTTCAAGCAGCTCATGGTGCTCCGTAGCCCCATCTTACCAAGTGCCCACACACACCACCTTGAGTAGGATGGTGATCCCCTTTCTGTATGAGGCATGCAGAGACTTCTTGAGGGAGCAGCTGCACAAGGCAGGACTGCAGGTAGCTTTGCACTTCACCTCCAACATCTGGAGCAGCTGGGGTGGAGATCACCTCTCCCTCACAGGGCACTGGTGTGATCAGTCAGGCCATTGGTGGGCTCTCCTTAAAGCCGAGGTGATAGATG
Organism: Crocodylus siamensis; assembly: GCF_052110815.1. Taxonomy (NCBI): domain Eukaryota; kingdom Metazoa; phylum Chordata; order Crocodylia; family Crocodylidae; genus Crocodylus; species Crocodylus siamensis. The sequence goes on along the minus strand of NC_143402.1, from coordinate 48,137,277 downwards.
AGTCCCACACGGCAAGGGAGATCATGGTGGCCATGAACCACATGGTACAGGGGTGGCTTGTTAGGCAGGGTGAGCTCACCCATGGGTTCATGGTCACTGACAATGGGGCCATTATGGTCAAGGCTGTCCATGATGCCAACCTTGTTGGCATCCGCTGTGTGGCACAAGCTGCACCTCATAGTCAGGGATGCCTTGGAGGGGGACAGGGCTGCCAATGGTGGTGCCGTCACTATGACCCAGCTGATTTCAAAATGCAGGAAGGTGGTGGGCTACTTCCACTGCAACATCAAGTGGGGCAAGATGCTGTGGGAGAAACAGGCAGAGCTGAGCATCCCACAGCACAAAATCATGCAGGATGTGGAGACTCAGTGGAACTCCACATATCTCATGCTGGAAAGGCTGGTGGAGCAACAGAAGGCCATCCACGCACTCTCTCTCTTCCTATTATTTAGTCAGTCTATAAAGGTGCATATCTACTCTGCTTTCTGACTGAGTTCAGACTAACACAGCTAACTACCTCTCACAGCGTCTACTGCCAGAAAGGCCATTTCCTCAACTATCTGACTTTAGCTCCTGAGACCTGTCTGCTGCATGAATCTGTGTCATCTTATTAGCAATGTGTCCCAATCCCTGGATGTGTGACAGGAGATAGTGCTGTCTATTTTTTCTAAAGCGAGCTGTGAGGAATCACTGACGTTGCTGATTTAATGATGAGCAATTGAAAATTTGATGTTAAGAGTTTCTTTAAGATAAGTTTCCACTTTTCAGCCAGTTCCATAAGATATTTTGAAAACATTTTCCAATGGAAAATAGAGTTACAGATTTGGCACTGTTTCCCTGACAATTCTTTTGGTTTCTCATGATGTATATACATTTTTAGAGTTCCCCTTCTTCATATGTTATACAACATCTTAACAGTGTTTTGTGCAAGGTTGATCACTGTTCCTAGGTTTAGCATTGTCAAATGGTTCTAGGAAGAGAACAACCATACACACAGTCCTGTCTCTCACTTTGGGTATATAGAAAACCTAGCACAAAGGGGCCTTTATTTCAGCTGGGTCCTCTTGTACTAAAATAATACATTTGGACTTTGTGGCATGGATCCCCTTTCTGTCCTTGTGACTGCTTCATACAGTGGGATTTGGATCACTGACAGGAGCTCCTAGATGGTACTGCAATATAAATAATAATACCAAAAACACAATGATAATAATACAGCTTCTCTCTAGAAGAATTTACATGCATATCAACAGCTTAACACAGATGCTGAGTAAAAGAGTTGTAGACTGCTTTACGAGCTTTAAAGATTTTCACTTCCAGCCTGCTGTGCTATTGCCATAGATGTACAATGGGTAAATAGCTATATCTGGACATGACAAATTCATTTCCTCTTAGGTCAGACGCAGGGCTGAGGAGAAGCTCCTTTTATTTGCCTATTTCCCTACATGCTGCTGGCTGGCATACAAAACCTCTCCTGCAGTATTACCATATTTTATCAAATACAACATGCACTCTTAAGATATAGATAGATTTAAGTTATGCACCCTGTTTTTGATGTGGATGGTGCATGGCTGGATGCAGAGCGGCAGCAGCATAGGGTGGTGAGTGACAGTGGTGGCCACTGCATGCAAGCTTCCCCCCACCCTGCTCCTGGGAGGCAGTGGCAGCACAGGATGGTGGGTGATGGCGTTCCATCCCCACCTGCCCCCCCATCATTCTTTATGGGCAATTCGCAAGTACATAAATATGTAGCTGGCTTTGTCTACATGGCATCAGAATGAAGGAATAAAAAGGTATTTATTTTTTAAAATACTAGTAAGTAATGTATTTTTCTTATTTACCAGTTAAGTAAGAGAGGGGATTGTGGCTGCTCTGTTAACCCCCTAGCTGCAGGACTCTGCAGGTGCTGCTAGCTGACTCAAAATACCAAACTGCCTGTCCCCTCTTCTCTTTCCAAGGAGAAGTGAGTAAGCAGTCAATTTCTGCAGCAAGAGCCTCTGCCAGGAAAGAGAAAAAGTGTCTAGAGTCAGCAACAGGGAAATCCTACCCACTTACTGGGCTGTCTCTCTGTGCAGCATATGCAGTCTTACCTTCTCTGCCCCACAGCAGAGGCTCACATTGAAGAAGCTGCTTTTATCATATTTTCTCATTTAAAATGGACACCTGAGGAGAGTACAGGAAGTTATAATTAGTGCAGCTTTGATGGGTAGAGGCAGCCAGGCTCTGATAATAGGTTGCATGTGGGAATTCCACTTTCTCTTTTTGAGATTAGATATTCTGCTAAGTATAACAATGTTTCTAATGAATATGCTGTTATTCTCTCCTTAACTGGCCTGGCTGCACTATGTTTATTGCCTGGGCTACTGGATAGTGATAAATGATATTTTTAATTACTTTGTAGCTGGAATTGTACCTTGCAAACTAACAGAGATGGGCAGCATGCTAATGAACTACATGTTGCTAGACCATGGTAGAACCCTGGATGCAATCTTCACAGGAATATACAAGCCCAGATCCTCTTCTGCCTGCTGCATAACTAAGCATGTGTAGCTGCTTGATCAAAAAAAATCATTTTGCCCCAGGAAAGCAATTGTATTGTGCTTGGCAAGATAAATAGCCCTCACTGTTTCAACAGATGCCTCCAGAGCACAAAAGCACTTGGCAGAAAATCACCTATATGCAACTAATAGGAAATGCTAGGCATGGGGGAAAGGGATGAATTTCACCCCCAGGTAGCTAACTGGGCTGTACACTGTGCACCTCTGTCTTTTTCTCAAGGCTCAGATCCACTCAGAAGGGAAGCACTTGGTGGTGGGAGAATCACCTGCCTTGGCTGGGACACTTCCTCAGGAAATAGGAAGCCTAGGTTGTCTATGTGGTAGGGGTGGGGGAGGGGAGGAGTTTAATTAGAGTGGCTTTCAGAGAGCCACTCTAATTAAAGTGCTTGTATCACATATATTCAGTGTCCTGCACTTCAAAATGGCGGTGGGAGTGCTTTAACTAAGGCTCGTTTGATAAGCTTTAGTTAAAGGGTCCCTGCTGCCATTTTAAAATATGGGGATGCTGAATACATGTGACACAGAGGCTGCTGGTACATGCTAATTAACACACATCAGCAGACTTGTAGCAGATACAATATATCTGAGTCTGATATATCGAGTCTGCACTATTTAGCATGCATCAGAGCAGAGCTCCATCACGTGTACAAGTGCCCTTGGTTTTAGACTCACTTCTTTCTGAGGAGGTATAAACATATATCACCCACTTCCCAAGAGACTCTTATCTACCAGGCTATAGTGTAAATAGGGCTTTAGGCATCCTCTACCTTTCTGTTGAATCTAGGCCACTGTACAGAAAGGAATGTAAGAGTCACACTCCTGGAAGCATAGCAAGCAAGACAGAACCTGGTGACTGGATTTCATTGTATACCACTGCTTCCAACTTGCTAATCGCTAAAGAACCTATTTAGTTATGATAAGTGGTGAAGGCTTATGATTTTAGTTCCAGGTTGTCAAGTCTTTCCCCACAAATAATACTTGTGACTATCTGTACACAGTCATGGATTTGAGGGACACAAGCAAATAGTGTTTGAGCAGGTAAAACTCAAAGGCAGGGTCATTTTGTATGTACAAAACAAGAAGTTATATTTTGAAAAATGCAATGTTCTGATACAACATCAGTAACACAGTGTAATACCAGGGCTGTGCATAAATGATATTCAACAATAACATGACAACAATACCATTCTGGCTCATTTACGAGGTACATGTTAAATTGATTTACACGTAGTATTTACTGTAACAGCTCCTGTTGAAAGGTGTGCATTTCTTAGAATTCACTTCTTAAATATGAAAACTGATCTTTACTGCAATTAAATTTTAAATTTCAAAAAGCTAGGAAAAAAGATGATAAATACAATGGACTTTTCACAGAACAGAAGAAATTTCACAAACTCAAAAGGAGATGCATTAATGTATTATGTGAGGCTTCTGAATCATCTTAAAAACATTTCTGCCTTCCCCAGAGAGAAGTGAGAATGAATTTATTAGTCTGCAGAAGGGAAAGTAAATATCAGTGAATTATTCTACAATACCCACACTCACAAATCTCCCACCAACTTCAACAATAAGCCAGGTTAATGTCTGGGATATTATCTGTCCTGGTAATGAAGCAGACTTTGGATATAGGCATGTCTCTATGAAAATAATGATGGACTCAAATTCCCTCTAAATTTCTGAACGGGTATAAATATTAGGACCCTTCTACAAGTTCAGGTAAAGGTGGAATATCTAATGCATGATCCACACAATCACATCTCCTGCCACATGGGCATAGCAAGAAGTGCGATTGTGAGATCATAGAAAATTAGGGTTGGAAGGGACCTCAGGAGGTCATCTAGTCCAACCCCCTGCTCAAAGCAGGACCATCCCCAACTAAATCATCCCAGCCAAGGTTTTGTCTAGTCAGGTCTTATGAACATCTAAGGATGGAAATTCCACCGCCTCTGGGTAACCTGTTGCAGTGTTTTACTACCCTCCTAGTAAGAAAATTCTTCATAATATCTAACCTAAACTTCCCTTGCTGCAACTTATGACCATTGCTCCTAGTTCTGTCATCTGCCACTGAGAACAGCCAAGCTCCATCCTTTTTTGAATCCCTCTTCCAGTAGAGGAAGGCTGCTATTAAATCTCCTCTCAGTCTCCTCTTCTCTAGACCAAATGAGCCAAGTTCCCTCAGTCTTTCCTCATAAGTCATGTCCCCCATCCCTATCACCATTTTTGTTGTCCTCTACTGGACCCTCTCCAATTTGTCCACACCCTTTCTGTAGTGGGGGACCCAAAACTGAACACAGTACTCCACATGTGGCCCCATCAGCACTGAATAGGGGTGAAGAATCCACTCCCTTGACCTGATGGCAACACTCCTACTGATGCAGCTCAGTATGCCCTTAGCCTTCTTTACAATAAGGGCACACTTTTGGCTCATATTCAGCATACTGTCCACTGTAACCCCCCAGGTCCATTTCTGCAGACCTGCTGCCCAGCCAGTCAGCCCCCAGCCTGTACTGGTGCATGGGATTGTTCCATACTAAGTGCAAGACTTTGCACTTGTCCACGCTGAACCTCATGAGATTTATTTTGGCCCAATCCTCAAATTTGTCTAGAACACTCTGAATCCTAACCCTACCTCCAAAATATTTACTACTCCCCCTAGCTTGGTGCCAACTACAAACTTGTTGAGCATGCACTCTATGCCATCTTAGAGGTTCTTGATGAAAACATTAAACAAAGCCAGCCCCAAGACTGACCTCTGGGGCACTCCACTTGATACCGGCTGCCAACTAGACATCAAGCTACTACCCTCTGAGCCCAATCCTCCTGCGAGTTTTCTTTCCACCTTATAGTCCATTCATCCAGTCCACGCTTCTTTAGCTTGCCTGTGAGAATGTTGTGGGAGACCGTATCAAAAGCCTTGCTAAAATCATGGTATATCAGATCTACTGATCTCCCCACATCCACAGAGCCAGTCACCTTGTCACAGAAAGCAATCAAGTTGGTCAGACATGACTTGCCCCTGGTGAATCCATGACGACTGCTCCTAATCACCTTCCTTTCCTCTAAGTGCTTAGAAATGTATTCCTTGAGGATCTGCTCCATGATTTTTCCAGGGACTGAAGTGAGACTAACTGGTCTGCAGTTCCCTGGATCCTCCTTTCTCCCTTTGTTAAACATGGGCATCTGTGGCAGGATGGCCTCCAGGGGTGCCGTGACCTCCCCCGGGGCCCTACCTACCCGTGCCAACTCGGGTCTTGAATGCACCCTCTATCTCGGCCACCACATCTTTGATCTTACATTATTAATGGGAGGCTGCCTTCCTGCCCACTGTGGCATGGTGCCCGCCTTACTATGCCGGGACGCTACGCCCTATACTCCCCTCTCCATGGGCTACTCTATATGCACACCCCCTCCCAGGGCCTCCTTCCTATGCTCGCCCTCTCCCGGGCCTGCTCACCCATAGACAGTGCCCCACTGGGGCCTGTGCCTCACGCTTCCCGCGCCCTGGCCTGCTCTGGGGCTTATGCTCACGCCTTCCGCGCTCCCACCCATTCTGGGGCCTTCTATGCCCAATTCGGACTTCCCAAGATTGGGGCTCAGGCGGCCTCAGCCTTACCTGGCCCCCAGACCCACCTGCCTGGGCCTATGCCCCACCAGGCCTGTCCCGCTAGTCGCCCACACTGGGGTCGGGACACCTCAAAACACAGCGCCCCTGCGGCACTAGGAACTCCCCTTCTACTGGGGAGCTCCCTTGAGGCCTCCTCCACCCCTACAGCCTCACCCGGTCCTCCAGTTTTACACAATAACTGAACCCAAAATCTCCCCTTCCTGGGTTACAACATAACTTCCAAGCACAACCGAAATCTCCCCCCTCCAGGATTCCAACATAAGCGCTAAACAACCCTGGCTCCCTCTCACATCTCCTCATCAGGGTTTCTTCTACCCAGTGCTGCCAAGCAGTAGCTCACCAGCTACCTGGCTTCTCTAATGTTCTGCTCAGCTTGCTTGCATAGAGCTCCCTCTTTCTCCTAGGCTGCCAGCAGGGGAACTGCCCTCTGGCCTCAGCCTTCTCTGTTTATAAAGGCCAGGCCCTGCCCCCTGGCGATCAGCTGACCCAATTAGTCGCCACAACAACTCCCACCTGCTGCCCTGGTGAGTGGCAGCTGAGCACCTTTTACTACTATTCAAGCTCAGTAACAGGCACCCTAATGTCCTGCTGCCTCTAGTTACTATTATTCCTACTATCAGTAGCAGGCACCCTAGTGTCCTGCTACAGCATCCAGTCATCCAGGACCTCTCCTGATCACTATGAGTTTTCAAAGATGATGGCCAGGGGCTCTGTAATCTCATCAGCCAACTACCTCAGCACCCTCGGGTGCACCCCATCCGGCTCCATGGAGTCCCAGCTTTTCTAAACAGTACCTAACCTGTTCTTTCACCACTGTTGGCTGCTCACCTCCTCCCAGAGCTGTGCTGCCTGGTGCTGTAGTCTTGGAGCTGACCATGTCTGTGTGACAGAGGCAAAGAAACCCTTCTTGTTACCCTTCATGCCCCTTGCCAGCTGCAACTCCAATTACACTTTGTCCTTCCTGACTTCATCTCTGCATGCCTAAGCAATGCTCTTATACTCTTCCCTATGTATTTGTCCAAGTTTCCACTTCTTATAAGCTTCCTCCTTAGTTTACTAAAGAGTTCCATGCTAAGCCAAACTGGTCTTCTGCCATACTTGCTAGTTTTCTTGCACATCAGGATGATTTGTTCTTGCAGTCTCAGTAAGTCTTTAAAGTACAACCAGCTCTCCTGGACTCTTCTCTCCCTCAGAGTGGCTTCCCAGGGAATCCTGCCCATGAGTTCTCTGAGCAAGTCAAAGTCTGCTTTTCTGAAGTCCAGGGTCCTTACTGTGCTGCTTTCCATCCTTCCTTTCCTCAAATCCTAAACTCTATCACCACATTGTCACTGCTGCCCAAGTTGCCACCCACTACTACATTCCCCAATTCATCCCTGTTTATGAGCAGCAGGTCAAGAAAAGCACCACCCCTAGTTGACCACTCCAGCACTTGCACCAGGTAGTTGTCCCCAACTCTCTCGAAAAACTTCCTGGATTTCATGTGCACTGTTGCATTGCCCTCCCAGCAGATGTCAGGGTGACTGAAGTCCCCCATGAGAACCAGGGCTTGTGACTGAGAAACTTCTGCTAGCTGTTTGGAGAAAGCCTCATCCACCACTTCCTCCTGGTCTGGAGGTCTATAGCAGACCGCCACCATCACATCAAACTTATTGTTCTCCCCTCTAACCTTAACCCAAAGACTTTCAACAGGCCTATCTCCAGTTTCATAGTGGAGCTCTGAGCAATCATATGGCTTTTTTACATAAAGTGCAACTTCCTCTCCTCTTTTTCCTTGCCTGTCCTTCCTGAACAATTTTTACCCATCCATGACAGTGCTCCAGGCATGTGCGCTATCCTACCAAGTCTTTGTTATTCAAATCAGGTCATAGTTCTGTGACTGTGCAAGGATTTCCAATTCTTCCTGCTTGTTTCCCAGACTCTGTGCATTCCTGTACAGGCACTTGAGTTAACTAGTTGATTGCCCTGATTTCTCAAGATGTATGAGAATCCCTTCCTCCAGCTCTCTTCCTTTCCCACTTACCCCAGGGCTTTTGTCTCCAGCCCCAGAGAACCTAGTTTAAAGCCCTCCTCACTGGGTTAGTGAGCCTGTTTGTAAAAATGCTCTTCCCTCTCTTCATCAGGTGGATCCCATCTCTTCCCAGAAATCCTTCCCCTTGGAACAAAATCCGTGGTTAAAGAAGCCAAAGCCCTGTTGGCAACACCACCTGTACAGCCAAGTATTGATCTTCAGGATGCACCTGTTCCTGCCTATGCCCTCTCCCTTGACCAGAAGGATCCAAGAGAACATGACCTGAGTCCCACTCCCCTTCACCCTTGCACCCAGAGCTCTGTAGTCATTTTTCATCCACTCAGGGTCTTCCTTGGCTGTATCATTGGTGCCCACACAGAGGAACAGCATGGGGTAGTAGTCAGAGGGCCGGATGAGACTCAGTAATTCCTTCCTGACTTCTTGGATCTGGGCTTTAGACAAGCAGCAGACTTCCCAAGACACTAGGTCAGGTTGGCAGATGACTCCCTCTGTCCCCCACAGAAGGGAGTCTCCAACCACCACCACCTGTTGCTTCTCCTTAGTGGCTGTTGCCTCAATCTTTCCCACCTTGATAAGGCCTGGTCCACATTAGACCAAGTTTTACATCCCATATTGCCTTATTGCTGGATCAGGGGGAGCCCGATCCTGGGCTCCCATTGCACCAGTAAGAAGCAAGATCCTGTGGCCAGGACCCCTCTTGGCTGCTGTAATCTTCCAGTTCCAGAGGTGCATGGGATGCTTTGGAGCTGGGAGGTCACAGCCATGCCTCATAGCTACTTAGTTTCATAGTTTCATAATTAGTAGGGTCGGAAGGCACCTGAGCAGATCATCAAGTCCGACCCCCTGCCATGGCAGAAAATGACCCCAGCAAGGTGACTGTCTAGCCTTGTCTTAAAGACCCCCAGGGTAGGAGCCAGCACCACTTCTCTTGGAAGTTGGTTCCAGCTCCAGCCACCCTGACAGTGAAACAGCACCTTCTGATGTCTAATCTGAATTTACCCTCTGCCAGCCTGTGACCGTTATTCCTGGTCACTCCTGGTGGTGCTCGGGGGAACAGTGACTCCCCCACTGCCTGCTGGTTCCCTCTGACTAGTTTGTAACAGGCCACTAGATCCCCCTCAGCCTTCTCTTGGGGAGGCTGAACAGGTTCAGGTCCTGTAGCCTCTCCTCATAGGATTTTCCCTGCTGCCCCCTGATCATGTGAGTGGCCTCCTCTGGACCCTTTCCATGTTGTCCACATCCCTCCTGAAGTGTGGCGCCCAGAACTGAATGCAGTACTCCAGCTGTAGCCTTACCGGTGCCACATAGAGGGGGAGTATCACCTCCCTGGACCTGCCTGAGTTGCATCTGTGGATGCATGACAAGGTGCGGTTGGCCTTCCTGACTGCATCCCCACACTGCCGGCCCATGTTCATCTTGGCATCAGTGATGACTCCAAATCCTTTTTTGTTTCTGCACTGATAAGAAGGGAGTTCCCCAGCCTGTAGGTTTGCTGCTGGTTCCTCCTCCCCAGGTGTATCACCTTGCACTTGTCAGTATTGAATCCCATCCTATTCTCATCTGCTCACCCCTATAACCTGTCTAGGTCCGATTGTAACCTATTCCTTCCTTCTAATATGCCAACATCCCACCTACATCTTAGTGTCATCAGCAAATTTGAACAGGGTGCTTTTTACCCCCTCGTCCAAGTCACTGATGAAGATGTCGAACAGTGCGGGCCCAAGGACCAAGCCCTGGGGGACCCCACTGCCCATATCCATCCAGGTTGAAAATGACACATACACTACCACTCTCTGGCTGTGGCCCTCCAGCCAGTTGGTGACCCATTTGACTGGGTGGGTGTCGACACCACAGTCCCCGAGTTCCTTAATGAGAACGGGGTGAGAGACAGTGTTGAAGGCCTTCCGAAAGCCCAGAAAGACTATGTCCACTGCTACCCCTGCATCTAAGGATTTGGTGACCTGGTCATAGAAGGCCACCAGGTTAGTCTGACAGGACCTGCCTCTAATGAACACGTGTTGGTTGCCCCTAAGCATAATCTCCCCTGCTGGCCCCTCTTGGACATGTGCCAGAATAATTCTCTCAAAAAGCTTACCCAGGATCGAGGTAAGACTAACTGGCCTATAGCTCCCCGGGTCCTCCTGCCTCCCTTTTTTGAAGATGGGAACCACATTCACCCTCTTCCAGTCCTCTGGCACCACACCAGAGCACCACGAGTGCTCGTAAATCCATGCCAGGGGTCCTGCAATGACCTCAGCTAATTCCCTCAGCACTCTGGGGTGGAGATCACCTGGACCAGCTGATTTAAATACATCCAGTCCCTCCAGAAGTTCCCTGACTAGATCTTCACTGACTCTTGGTCTAGGTGCACCTCCCCTGGGGCCTAAGAGAGGGCCCAGTGTGGGGGCTGATCTGGTCCCTGCTCAGGAAAATGGAGGCAAAGAAGTCATTAAATAGGTTAGCTTTGTCATCTGGTGTGACGACCAAATTTCCTAGCGTGTCTTGCAGGGGCCCCACGTTACCTGGTACCCTCTTTTTGCCCCCTATGTATTTAAAAAAGGACTTCTTGTTGTCTTTGATCCGGGTCACTAGTCCCAGTTCCATCTCTGCCTTGGCCTCCCTGACTGCCCCCCTGCATCCCCGAGGAACCGCAGTATAGTCCTCCCTGGTGATGGCCCCTCCCTTCCATTGGGTGTACGCCTCCCTTTTAGCTAGGAGACATTCCCGGATGCTTTTGGTGCACCATGGGGGCTTTTGTGCCCTCCTGCTCCCTTTAATCCGTGTTAGGATTACCTCCCTTTGGGCTTGAAGGATCGCCTCAAGGAGCAACCGCTCTTCTTAGACACCTGCCTCCCCTCCCCTCTGGGACCTCAGTGCTTCCACGACTATTCTCCTTAGCTCATTGAAGTCCACCCTCCTGAAATCTAGGGCTGCTGTCTTGCTGTAGACCTTTGCCACCTTGCACTGGATGGTGAATTCCAGCAGGCAATGATCACTGTCACCCAGGTGGTTGAGCACCCGCAGCCCCCTCACCAGATCGTCACCCGTGGCCAGCACCAGGTCCAACAAGGCATCTCCCCTGGTGGAGCTGTGCACCTCCTGGGTTAGATGGAGGTCCTGCATTCTGGCTAGGAACCTACTTCAGCGGTCAGCCCTGGCTGACTCCTCTTCCGAGCAGATGTCTGGAAAGTTCAGGTCACCCATGATGACCATGTCCTTTGACCTAACTACCTCCATGAGCTGACTTAAAAATTCCTGGTCTAGCTCTTCTCCTTGGTTGGGTGGTCTGTAGTAGACCCCCACCATTAAGTCTTTTTCCCCTTAACTGCCTTGTATTCTAAGCCAGAGCACTTCCATGTGCCCTTCCTCTGACCCTGTGCTATCTGGTGAAGATGTGTAGTCCTCCTTAATGTAGAGCACCACACCCCCACCTTTCCTCCCTGTCCTGTCCCTCCTGTACAGCCTATAGCCCTTGATATTCACTATGCAGTCATGAGTTGGGTCCCACATTTCAGTGAGCCCCACTATGTCTGGGTTGGTGTCAGCTAGCAGGAGGGTAAATTCCTCCTGCTTGTTTCCCTGCAACTGCAGGCTCTGTGTCCTGACAGTGCCTCATGGCTGCTGGAACCCAGTGTCCACAGCTGCAGGACAGTGGGTCCTGGCAACTGCAATGCACAGCTGTGATTTCCCAGCCCTAGGGATGCATGGAGTGCTCCTGAGGCTGGGAGATCACAGGTACTGCAGTCTCCCAGCCTCAGAGGTGTGTGGAGCCACAGGGTGCTGCCAGGACCCTGCATCCTCAGATGCCGGATGCTGAGTCAGTAGCACCACAAGGCATTGTTGGTAGCCAGAATCTGCAGTTGTGGTACTCTGAATCTCAGCAGCTGTGGGGCACTCCTGAACCCAATGTCCACAGCTGCTGGTTGCTGTAGGGATTTAGAGTCCTTTGAGCAGTGGGACTTCTGGTCCCAGCTGGGCATAGTGCACTTCTGCGGCTGGGAGTCTAGGCAGCTGATGAGACTTCCAGCTGCAAGAGAGACCCTGTAGCATGTACAAATTAAAGCTGAATAGCAACCAGTGATAAAATTAGTACACATTTTTTAGGTCAGACGTCATAGCTGGTTGACAGTTCTTATGGTGTGATAAGTACTTTGCACATGGGTACTTTGATCTGTTAATTGCACAATTAACCAATTTATTATTCAATAACTGTAAGGTGTAGTGGGAGTCTTATATACATCATGTAAATCCCAACCCTACTGTGGTTTTCTGTTCTTGTTGAAAAAGTGCTCCATTTATAATGCAGAAGATTTCAGTGCTCCAAAAATTCACTAGAAAGGAAACAGCAGTCTCTCTAATAGCAGTATGGAGAGCAGTAAGGCCAGATTTTCAAAAGGGCCCAGTCAATCAAATTCTTCATTTTGGATCATTGACCACGATAGATTCTTCTCTTGTGAGCAGGGGTTGTTTGGTCTATTTTCAACTCTGGTGCACATATTACATGCACAAGGTATGAGTTCACACACAGATGGGTTGGGCTGAAGGGTTCCCAAAGAAAAGGGCTCTGAAGAAAGAGTTGAAGGATGGGAATGTTGCAAGGCATATAAGAAGGAGGAGGCATTCTAAACATTATGAGGCAGCTCAAAAGAAGTAGAAGAGCAGAATGGGACAAACAAATACATTATGAAGATCTAAATTTGGAAGAGGTCAGTCTAGAAGAGTGAAAAAGAAGAGGTAGAGAAGTAGTGTTTGAGCACTGGATAGGAGTCACAAGATGTAGGTTCTGTTCATAGCTCTGCCACTTACCTGTTGTATGCTCTATGCAAGTCACTTCAGCTTTCTCCATGTTGCTGTTTCCCTTCCTACCCATTATTCATTTTGTCTATATAAAGGATAAGTTCTTCAGAATAGGGAGTATATGTCCTTTGTATGTGGATATAATCTCAGTTTGGTCCTGAAATGGTTTCCACTTCCAAGGATCCAGGCTGAAAACAGGAGCAGCACTGCCCCCTAACTATGTGGGATTTCCCATGTAATGTACAGTATGTTTGACTTTCATATGCTATGATTTCTCATGGATCCAGCTGATCACATAAGAAGCAGGCACTTCCTGACTTCTCTTAGAAAGGCCAGAACAGCCACAGGTACTTTATTACAAGGCAGCATTCCATTTCTTTAAATGTATATCAATCTCTACCTAATGCATAAGATTAGTTTTTTTAACAACTTAGAAGGAATGCAGTAGTCTAAAATATGGGACTATTTACATTACAGTAACCATTAAATTGAATGAGCAGAGCTACAAAGAGATTGCATAGATTATAGGGCATTTAATCATCTTTAACCTTTCCTGCCTGTAAAATTTCTTTCATTCATGTAACTGAATTACTTTTATGCAATTATATATTTCTAGGCTTCCTTTCATGCTTATTTTTTGTTTAAAAACAAAAGGAGAAAATAAAAGACTGATAAAGACATGACAAAATAAATCAGATGATGGATTCCATTTATAATGGAAAGTGTTATCTCTTTGGTGATTCCAAGAAGCTCAGTTGCAATATTTCAAGGAATGAATTAAACATTTTGTAGGCTACTCATGTAAAATTTGCTGAATCTCTTATTATATCCCCAGCATTTCAGATTCTCAAAGCCAGGACAGTACATCTTGGGCACATCTACATGTGCTATTGATGCTATAAAGGCTTACTGCACAGTAAAATACTGTGCAGTAAGTCTTCCCTGGGAGCACATCTACACCTGCTCCCTATGGGGACGAAATCTGCTCCCAATAAGAGCATCCTGGTACAGGGCTACTCCTACCATGCTCTGACCTTCTTTGCAGCCATGGGACTGGCAGGGAGCATGGGGCAGGTCCCAATGCACACAAGTCCAGAAGAGAGCTGTTGGCTACAGTAGCGGCTGTCTCCTGGCCCCATGCACATCAGGAGGAGTCCTGGTGTGCGTGGGGCTGAGAGAAAGCTGCTGCTGCAGGGGTTGGCCAGCCCTATGCACATGGGGACAAGCCCCATGCTTAATGGGGCTTCCTTAAGCAGCTGGGGGCTGACCAAGAGCTATTCCACTTCTGGGGGGACAGGAGAGGAGGGCAGTCCTCACAGGAGTGTTCAGCATCTCATAAAGACATATGTTGGCAATAAAATTCAACTCCCTCCCTCACCATGGAGGCCTTGATCTGCTCCAAACCTCACACATACCCCCACAGCCTCCCACACTTTCACAAATAACACCCCCCCACACACACATACACACTTCAAAAATAGCATCTCATGATTTACATGCAATTGCCATGCTCCAGCAGACTCAGTTAATTGGGTAGTTAAAATTATCTTTCTTTTTTCATTAAAAAATCCTTCTTTTTTTTGTCCAGAGGAATGGCCTTCCATCTTCAGGTCCCTCTGTACAAAAATGAAATTTATTTCCTACCTATGGGGATTTTTTATCATCTTGTACCATCTATACTTTTCCCAGAGCCTGATGAAGGGACTGTGATCCCAAAAGCTTGCAGAAAAGGACATTTTCCTTATGATTTACCACTTGGTCTAATAAAAGGTATAATTTTGGCACCAAGAGTTCTAGGTTTTTTTGTATATCTTCTTGTCTCAGACAAACACGGCAACCAAATACACCCCTGGACTAGCTTGGTTTCCTACGTAGTCAGTCTCCTGCTACTTTCTGTGCTTGGAAAAGATTGGATATAGCTTACTAACTAGAATCCCTCTACTTAACCCTATCCAATCCATTTCTTTCAATTTATATTTGTTCTTGTTTTTGTTGTTGTTTTTCAACACTTTTTAAAAAGAAAGCTGCGTTTTCCCTGGCAGTGTGATCCATCACTATGCAGGGAAGCACATACATTACACACACTCACACACATACATCATAGAAGAAGTCAGATATTGTTACAACACAGAAGAAATCAGACAGTCATAGAAGCAGATGAGATTATATATAGTTATTAATATTATTAGGTATAGTTACATATAGACTACAGACAGCACAGAAGAAAAAGTCACAAAGAGATTCAGATTAACACAGCACAGAAGACAGAGAGTCATAGAAGAAGATAATATTATTTTAGTTACACACACTGCAGTAAAATGGGTCACAGTCAAATGGGTCACCAACTGGCTGGAGGGCCGCACCCAGAGGGGGGTGGTGGATGGGTCCTTCTCAGCCTGGAAGGACGTGGACAGTGGGGTCCCCCAGGGCTCGGTCCTCGGGCCCGCACTGTTCAACATCTTCATCAGCGATTTGGATGAGGGGGTAAAAAGCACCCTGTTTAAATTTGCTATTGATACTAAGATGTGGGGGGACGTGGGCACACTGGAAGGATGCAACAGGCTACAATCTGACCTCGACAGGTTACAAGGGTGGGCGGACAAGAATAGGATGGGTTTCAACACAGACAAGTGCAAGGTGATGCACCTCGGGAGGAACAACCGGCACCATACCTACAGGTTGGGGAACTCCCCTCTTGTCAGCAGGGAGGCAGAAAGGGATCTGGGGGTCATCATTGACTCCAAGATGAACATGGGCCGGCAGTGTGGGGAGGCAGTCAAGAAGGCCAACCGCACCTTGGCATGCATCCACAGATGCATCTCGAGCAGGTCCAAGGAGGTGATCCTCCCCCTCTATGCGGCACTGGTCAGGCCGCAGCTGGAGTACTGAGTCCAGTTCTGGGTGCCACACTTCAAGAGGGATGTCGACAGCATGGAGAGGGTCCAGAGGAGGGCCACTCGCATGATCAGGGGACAACAGGGCAGGCCCTATGAGGAGAGGCTACGGGACCTGAACCTGTTCAGCCTCCAAAAGAGAAGGCTGAGGGGGGATCTTGTTGCCTGTTATAAACTAGTCAGGGGGGACCAGCAGGCATTGGGGGAGTCACTGTTCCCCCGAGCACCACCAGGAGTGACCAGGAATAACAGTCACAAGCTGGCAGAGGGTAGGTTTAGGTTAGATATCAGGAGGTGCTACTTCACAGTCAGGGCGGCTAGGGTCTGGAACCAGCTTCCAAGAGAAGTGGTGCAGGCTCCTACCCTGGGGGTGTTTAAGAGGAGGTTAGATGAAAATCTTGATGGGGTCATTTGACCCCAGTATTCTTTCCTGCCATGGCAGGGGATTGGACTAGATGATCTGTTCAGGTCCCTTCCAACCCTAGAAACTATGAAACTATGCAGTAAACAGAACATGGAAGAAGTCAGACACAGTCATACATCAGAGAAGAAGAAGACGACATATATTATTAGTTAGTTACACAGACAGACACATTTTCCAGCACATGAAAGATTAATATGAAGCCTGCTGGAAAGGCAGGTGCCAGGGCTTCTGGCAGGGGAGGGAGTGGGGCTAGAGGGAATAGCTGCAGGTCCCCCCCCGCCCCTCCTCCCAAACATAGACACATCCTCTTTCCTCGCAGCTATGAATCTCCTGCTGCCAGTGGAAGCAAGGAGGTGGGAGCACTACCTGTCCCTGCACCTGCACCACATTCCCAAACTCCAGAAATAGGCACCAGCAGCAGAATGACAGTCTCCTCTACCCCAATTTCACCTCCCAGCATGAGCCTCCCATTGCCAGAGGAAGAGCTGGATCTGGAACCAGGGGACCTGAGTGCCCTAGCTAAAGAAATTCTGGGGACCAAGAGGGAATCTCCATTTGTTCTCCACACCCCTCAAAGTTCCTCTAGACCCAGGTCTCATGCCAGCTGCTGCCAATGTGGGCCAAGGGCATGGCTTCAAGGGCATGTTGGTGTCCAGAAGCACTAGACCCCAGACTCGGGCAGGTAACGCCAAGGCTTCGGTCACTATCTATCTCACTGAGAACGTGGCACCACTGGACTGCAACCTCTTGGCCTATTGGGCAACCCACAGCCAGATGTGGCAGGGTCTGGCTACAGTTGCCTGGGAACACCTGTCCTGTCCATCAAGCAGTGCAGTTTGTGGGGGTACTGGAATATGTTGACAGGTTTTGTATTTTGAGCTGTAGGAAGCTGCTTTTGGTGATGAGGTTAGGTTAGCAAGGTTCAGTGCTTGTTTGAATTTATAAACCACTTTTCATATGCCTGTGAACTTCACTTCATCAACCTCCAAGGCACAGAAACTCATGGACTCAATACAGACATTGGATTTATGACACACTACAACGTGCCATACATCTGACTCCCCAGGTACCTCTCCACTTTTACCTGTGCTGCTACATTCCCCTCCCTCCCCACCAGCCTGTTCCGCACCCCCTGATGCCTCCATTTCCATTTTCACTGACTGGCTTTCTTGCCTGCATTGCATGCCAGCCTCTGGCTTCTTTACTATTCCTTTTTCTACATACCTCAAGGTACAAGGTGGCCAATGAATGCTGAGATGCTGGGTTGGATGGATAATCCCACAGGAGCATGGGGGGCTCCCCAGTGTGCTCAGGAGGAGACCCAGAAGTGGAACAGAAGCACTTCCTGTCTGCTTTTGGGTCTGCCTGGGAGTGCGCAGAAGGGCCCCCACGCCCCTCAGTTCAGGAATTGGTGCCTCCTAAGGGTCCCCCCACGGACCCAGCTGATTGCTGAGCTGGAGGGGGTGTGGGGGGGAGGGAGACTGCACTCCTGCGGGATGCTTCATCTGCCCCACAATTGCAGAAACCCTTACACCTATCTCCTTAAAACCTGGCATACTTCATGGTCTCAGAAGGGGCTACCATCCCTGCTGTTTTCATCCAAAACTGCCTTAACACATACACATAAGTTCTGCATTCAAGAGTTTGAGGTGCAGTTTCCCAGAAACTCCTGCACTCATCTCCTTGAAACTTGGCAGGCTTCATGCCCTGGAAGGGGCTACCATCCCTGCAATTTTTTATCTGAATCAGCCAAAAAATGACAAAAGTATAGGTATTTCAGTGATTCCCCATTATAGTCTACA
Source organism: Crocodylus siamensis (assembly GCF_052110815.1). Lineage (NCBI taxonomy): Eukaryota > Metazoa > Chordata > Crocodylia > Crocodylidae > Crocodylus > Crocodylus siamensis. The sequence goes on along the minus strand of NC_143402.1, from coordinate 48,119,148 downwards.
GACGCATCTCCAAATCTCTTTGAATCGGCACCAAATCTTCCAAAGCTGATTCGGCTGAATCGATTTGAGACAGCGATGTGAACCTCTAAAGCAAACCACTGTCCTCTGAATTGGCCGAATCCAAATCCAAATCGAATTCTTCCCTATTCGCACAGGCCTACTATCCTATGTCTTTTTCAGCTAGGCCGTGCTAACCTGTCCTTCTGCTAAGTTCCCATCAGTAACATAGCTTTTCAGACTCCCTTGGCTAAAATCGAGTGCAGTGGCCAGGCAGAGGCCCAGTATTTTGCCTGGGCTGATGCCAGAAAAACTGAGGGGATAGTGATGGAGTACTAGGATGGAGGAGGAGGAGAACTTCTCAGAGACTGGAACAACATTGATGGTGATCTTGGAGAGGAGAGTGAGAGTTATGGAAGGGATAGTGCACCAAGAGATGAGAAGCAAATTAGAGATGGGAACTGAAGATCAAGAGCATCATGGCTCTGCCCCGGGTCCTGGCCTTGCACTGTCACTGCCCTGTGATCCCAGCCCTGGCCCTGTCTGCCCATCCCACTCCCAGATGTCATTCTCCAACCCACCCATGGCCCCATACCAGCCTCCTGGCCAGGCACAGAAAAGAGCCACTTAGGGAGTTTTGGTGAGCTGTTGTGCTGGGCGGGTACATGCAGGGGCACGGGCAGGCACAGGCAGGGGTGCTGACGCAGCCCATGACAACTCACTAAAACTCTCTATGTAGCCTTAAGGCCCAAATAGTTGCCCATCCCTGCCCTACTGTGCTGGAGAGTATATAAGTTCTGTGATCAGAGGCCTCTATAGGGACCTCCAAGATCCCAGGTTGGACATAACTACAGTCTATGAGGGGGGTAATCCTGGTGATAGTAACCACATGAAAAGCAGACCAAAAGCTCCCTTTTCTCTGGATCTAATACTACCTCCTGGTGGTGAACCTCTTCTAACCTCAAATCCATGGTCTGAGGCAGCTGAGACTGACTTTACAGAGACTGCGGTATGATTTCTGGGCTGAGTGCATGACCTCTGTCCAATGGCTCACAAGCCCTGACTGGCTTGTCCCCACCTGCCACTTCAGCTTCTATCGGCCTCTCTTTTTGGCCCAGTCCAAGACTTCCCATGATCTATTTTGGACTCTAAAAAGTTTTCAACATGGTGGACTGCCTCCTTGAGACCCATAACCTGATGTCTACAGACCCACTCCCTAGCCTCCACAGCAACATTTGTTTAACTCATCCCCACAATTTTCATGGACAAATTGGACTTTAGTTTCAGATGCATAAGTTTTCAGACACTGTGCCACTTGTTGGGCTCAGGAGTCTGGGTGAAATGTCTCTTCCTGGAAATGGCATTTGTATGTCTTTTCTGGAACCCGCACATGATCTAAAATGGTGGATTTGATGGTGTCATAACTGCATGAAACCTCAGCTTCCCAACGCTGTAGGCTCCCTAAGCTTCTCTGGTCAGGTAGGCCAGTAACTTGGTATCCCACTGGGGTAATGATATCTTATGGCCACACACTCCAAAGATTCTTAAAATGTTTTGGACTCATTGTCAGGCTCTATTTTTGTAAGCACCTGCTTTTGCCTGTCAGAGGAGTTACTCCCATGCATGTGCTGGGATTCACCTATTCCAGCAGTTGAAGCATAAAAAGTGTTTTTGCTTCTCTTGCCATTTTTAATAGAACTGCTCTTATTGCATCTAGAGTTGACAAAATGCTGCTGTGTGGGAATGTTTGTTGCTCCAGCTGATGCAGCCCCTCCATCCATTCCAACATGACTGTCATCTGCCTGCATTCTCCACCAGGTGTAAGGGATTTAGTGAGTCTGCTACCTCTTCACAGCTTGGCTTTGACCCAGGGGACTCTTCAGTTAGTCCTTTTGAATTCAACTGCAGTCCTTGCTCAGGCAGATGAACAAAAAATAATTTCCAGGCATGACCTTCCTGGTGCCAACCTATCTGTATTAGTCTGTCTCCACACATGGAACACTTCTTTCCCCTAGTTCTAGCTCTTTGCTTTCTCTCTGGGTTTTTTAAATTGCCTTTGGGTATTCACTGGGCGCATCTACATATATACTTTAACGCATAGGAGCTTAGCATTAAAGTGTCATGGCAAAAACTGTGCTAATATGCTAATGCACAGTAAAATTAGGTTACTGTGCATTAAGCATCACTAAAAAGCATGTGCTTTTGCTACTGTGCATTAGGGCAGCCTAATGAGCATTTAGTTAGTAGCTCATATTAGAGGTACTAAATGTAATGCGCAGTAGCAAAAGTGCTTTTATTGTGTAGATGCACCCCTTGAATAGCTAACCAGCTGCAGCTGGGCCTCTACCAAAGGCTGTCTTCTCCCTCTTAAAGGGCCAAGTCATTCTGTTGAAGCTGGTTATAACATTGCTAAATTGAACCATTTCCATGCTTGGTGTCTGTTTCAGGATAATCTTTATCTTATGGGTGGGTAAGGGAAATGAGAGCATGAGGGGATTTCAGTCAAAAAAGTTTAACTGCTTCCAGGAATTAGGTTATACAATAATGCAAGTTTGCCCACATTCAGAAATTATGTGTAAAATGGTGAGCTATGTTTGCCTCACACAGGGAATCATTAATAACTACCTCTACCTCTTTAAGGTGTTTCATGGTACCTGCAATTTGACAGGTGCTGCATAATATCAAATTCTTCTCTATTTAGGCAAGCTATAGTGAGACTTGATGATTTTCATTTATCAGTTCCATTCCCCTGGCATTCCATTTCCCAAAGCTATTTATCTATTCCCTCTTATAAATTACACTTACTATATCAAAAATTTACAAGAATCAAATGATCCTCCAACTGTCTCCATGGAACTTCCCTGATGGCAGAAGAAACACATGCTGAGAGAAAAATAAAACTTGTAATATACCAAGCAGGTTAAGATATAGATTAATTTTACTGAGCTGGAAAAACAAAGAAAATCATCTTGCAGGCTGTTCTAGTCTCTCTTCAGCACACTGTGTGGGAACACTACAACGTGGTGACCTTCAGTTATGCATTTCAAATGAATTGGGCCCTGTACCCTGTTTCAGGTACACCAACATGATTTCAGGTGTGGAGAGGGTATTTTTTTTAGAAGTTCAACCATTTAATTTACAGAAGAGAAGGATATGAGTTTGTATATATTTACAAATGGATGAGGTGTGTGATAATGGATCAATCTTTAATCTAACAGTTAAAGGAAAACATCCAACAGATAGAAGTTGAAGCCAAAACAATTCATATTGAAAATAAGGTTTTTTCTTTTTTTTTTTTTTTAACAAGCAAGGGTGATTAAACATCAGAACAACTCCAGTAGAATTGACAACACAGTCAGTTCTCCACCACATGAAGCCTTTAAATCATGGCTAGATATATTTATGAAAAACATGCTCTTGTTCAAAACAAAAAGTATGGGTTTGATGGAAAAATGAATGGTCAAGTTTCTCTGGCTGTCCAGCACAAGTGGCGAGAGCAGGAAATCGTAAAGGTCCCTTCTGACTTTCAAAACTTTGGACTTATAAACTATCCTGGATGTTCACAGCTACTGACAATCCACCAATCCTTGCTGAAATCAGTAAAGGTTGCAAGTGCCCATTGCAATAGGGTGGCCAGTCCTTTTTAGAGAAGGCAACTAGGGTGGCTGAAGGATTGCAGCTATGGGAAGGCTGTTGGGGGCATGGCTCACTAGGACTCAAAAACCTCAGCAGGCAGGACCAGGAGGAGGACTAGAGAAGAAACACCAGAGGCTGGAGACCTCTGGTCAATGAGGAGAACAAACCTGGGAAAGGAAAGCTGAAGCCACAGCAATCATCCCACGATCCAGGACAATAAGGTGGTTGTTGTTGTTTGCTTACTTTGTTTGGTAGGTTGGTCAGTGATACATCCCCAGAATATAGGACATCCCCTTGGTAAGGGGCAGGACCACTGTCCCCCTCAACCAATCAGCAGTGAGAAGCAGGGCCACTGACTTCTCGGCCAATCAGCAGCAAGGGTTTGGGGACATAAGGCCCCTTGGCCAATCAGAAATAAGGGACAGAGCCACCAGTAAAAGGCCACCTCCCTCCCTCACTTGGAACCCTGCTCCTCCTGGCTGTTCACAGCCCTATAGGCACAACCAGTGAAATTGTAAGGACAAATGATTGACATTGTTAGGAAAATGGAGAATAAAATAAGATAAAAGTGCTGAGGGTCGGAGACGCACAGGAAAGGAGTACGTGAAAGGGGAACAAGAAGCAGCAAGAATGTGCTACTGATAACGACCCTAGCAACTGCTTGGCAATGACAAAGAGCACCAGCGGCCAAAGTATGGGGGAGAAATAAAGTGCCATATAAGTGTTCTCATAATATGTAAAGAAGGTAAACAGTAAACAGGGGTGGGATCATAGAATGGGAGGGAAAAAGGTGGGAGAAAGGAGGAATTAAGGTCAGGTTTATGTAGATTATGTTTAAGAAGAATGCTCTGGGTCACTCTGGTTCCAAGCATCCCGAGTGCTGTCATGCAATAAACCACAGCTCTGATAATCCAATGAGTGTACTGGCCTACTGCTATCCAGATGTTTGGCATTGCATGCAGTCAGGGTCTAACAGACATGTATTTCCACAAATGAACTAAAAAGTAGAACTTTTTGAAATCTGTTTCTCATTCAGAAACAGACAGGGGACAAAAGATTTAAAAACACGACCATCCAGTATAAAACAGGACCAATGGCCACTAGTCCTGTGCAAAGTGGTTAGTATTCACTTCAGATTCGGACGATTTGGGGGACAGTGATTTGATTCGATGATTCAATCAATTTGGCTGAATCTGATTCAGAGATTCAGCTGCCAAAATCAGCCAAATCGCTGAATTGGCCCATTCCCTGCCCGCTCTCCCAGCCCTGGCAATGGCTACCCCATCTACCCCAGCTCCTGGCTCTTTGACTTGCAAGGGCAGGATAGGTCCCAGCCCCCTGTCCCAGTCTTCTGGTGGGGCAGCTAGCAGTGCTCCACTGGCAGATTGGGGCAGGGGGCTGGGACCTCCTCCTTTACTGCAGGTCTTTCCAAGTCCCCTGTCCCATACCAGGGAGCCAGGGCTAGAAGCTCTCTGCTGCTTGAGCAGGGGATCATTGTCCTTGCCCCAGCAGTTGGTAAGCCCCCTGGGGGCAGGTGCAATGTCCCAAACCTGCCCAAAAGACAGCTGTCTCCTGGCATGGTGCTCCCTGCCAACCCCTGGAACCTAGAGATCCCCCTGGTGGTGGCAGGGGCCCACTGCAGGGTCCCAGGAAGGGGGAGCAGTTTGCTGCCATTAGCAACAAATCTGCTTCCACTTTCTTCTGTAACCCCCTCTCCAAAGGAAAGGATCAAGCAGGTGCACAAGCGCTGTGGGAGGTGTAGGGACTCTCCTCCCCCTATAGAGCAGAGCCAAACCACCAATGGCTTAACCATATACCTTTTAATGACAGAACAATACTGGGAACATAACCAGTATAAACCAGGGGGTATAGGGGACACTACAATGCCCCGAGGGGCAGGATTCAACAAAGGCTAGACACTTACAATCATAGACATATTCATCCAGTTGACAAAGACAGGGTTAAACAAAATGTAAAACACAAACAGCAGAACAAACAATACTGGTTGGTGAAATATAAAAGGTACAAAATGTCAAATAACATAGGTACCTGGAGGGGAGAAAGCACCATGGCCCCCTATCCACTGCAAGAGGAATTTCTCCCTGTTCACTGACCCTAAGTCACTACAGCTGGGACTTGAACTTAGATCTCCCATATACTAGACATAAGCTTTACCACGTAGCCACCAGTGCTCATAGTACTTCAGGGTGCTAGGGGTCTTGACCTTCCAGGAGCCCCAGCCATATGTCAAGCTGCCTCACCTCTGATTGGAGGACCTGGAAGCAGGGCTGGGAACCTCTCAGGTTGCAGCTCAGTTCCTTGCTGGAGCTAGGGAGCCTCTCTTGCTTGCTGCAGCCTCTCGTAGAGGATCCTGGAGCCCAGCAGGGAGCCTCTCTTGCCGGCCGCATGCCATGCTGCTGAGGGTCCAGCTGTTGCCTGCAGGTCCCACTCCTTCAGGCTCTTCTGGGGCAACTACTCCCACCGCACTGGCTCAGTTCTTTGAATCTCCTTCCTTGTGGTCCCTCGCTGGTCTCTCCTGAGTCAGCTGCACTGCCCCTTTTATCCCCCTCCAGGTGACCCAAGGGGCCAATCAGGGGACATGGAGGGTGAGTCTCTGGGGCCTGATTGCTGAGGAAAGGGAATCCCAAGTCCTGGTGGGTCAGCCTGCCAGCCAGGGGCTTCTCCATCTGGGTTTAATGTCCTATGGAGGGACTGTCTGGGAAATGAGGATGCTTCAGTATTGGCCTAACTGGCAGGCAGCCCTTGCACTGAAGCACCCGCATGCCCCAGCCAGCCAGGCAGCATCTACACGTGTTATTGCTCCTGTGGCGGAGCTCAGGCCAGGACAATGTCCTTCTCCCCTGGCAGCAGGTAGCTCCCAGCCCTGGCTCCATGATTGGGGGCAGGAGGCTGGAAAAGAGCTGCTGATGAAGGGCAGGTCCCTGGCCCCTGCCCCAATCCATCAGTAGGGAAGCTAGCACTGAGTCCCTGGCTAGGTGAGGACTCCCTGCTCAGCTGGCAGTGGCCAGAAGCTGTCCCACTAGTGGGGCAGGTAGCAGTGAGCCCCTGGCTGGAAAGGGATTCCCTGTCCCAGCTAGGGGCTTGATGCTACCTATCTCATTGGTGGATCAGGACAGGGCACTGGGACTTCAGCAAGGCCTTTGACACTGTCTCCCACTCCATCCTCATTAAAAAATTGGGCGACTGTGGCATTGATGCCTACACAGTCAGATGGATTGCAGATTGGCTGAAGGGTCGCACTCAGAGAGTGGTGGTGAATGAGTCATATTCAACCTGGGAGAAGTGGGCAGTGGAGTCCCCCAGGGCTCGGTCCTTGGGCTGCGCTGTTCAATTTCTTTATCAGCGATTTGAACAATGGGGTGAAAAGCAACCTGTTTCAATTCGCTGATGATACCAAAATTTGGGGTGAGGTAAGCACGCTAGTAGGGAGGGAAAGACTGCAGCAAGACCTAGATAGGTTACAGGGGTGGGCTAACAAAAACAGGATGCGTTTCAATACTGACAAGTGCAGGGTGCTGCACTTAGGCAGTAGTAACCAGCAGCACACTTATAGGATGGGAAACTCCCTTCTTGAGAGCACAGAGGCAGAAAGGGATCTTGGAGTCTTGACTCCAAGATGAACATGGGCCAACAAGGTGAGGTCACGGTTGGCAGGGCTAACTGGACCTTGTCGTGCATCTACAGGTGCATCTCTAGCAGGGACAAGGAGGTGATCCTCCCCGTCTATGCAACACTGGTCAGGCCACAGCTGGAGTACTGTGTCCAGTTCTGTGCGCCCCATTTCAGGAGGGATGTGGACAACATTGAGAAGGTCCAGAGGAGGGCTACCCGCATGATCTGGGGACAACAGGGCAGACCCTACAATGAGAGACTGTGGGACCTGAACCCGTTCAGGCTTCACAAGAGAAGGCTGAGGGGGGACCTGGTGACAGTCTATAAACTCACTAGGGGGGACCAGAAGGGTTTGGGAGAGACCTTGTTTCCCCGAGCGCCCCCGGCATAACAAGGAATAACGGCCACAAGTTGTTGAGACATCCGTAAGAACTACTTCACAGTTAGGGCAGCTAGGATGTGGAACCAACTTCCAAGGGAAGTGGTGCTGGCTCCTACCCTGGGGGTCTTTAAGAAGAGGCTTGATGCCTACCTAGCTGGGATCATTTGAGCCCAGTTTTTTCTCCTGCCCAGGCAGGGGGTTGGACTTGAAGATCTACAAGGTCCCTTCTGACCCTACTTCTATGATTCTATGACCTGCCCCAAAATGGGATGGTTCCTAGCCAGCTCCAGGCTGCACATGCAGACTTCCTCACACAGCCCGGGACTGGCCTGGGACTGGCCAGGAACTGTCTTGGTCTGGGGTAGGTCCCAGCCAGCTCCAGGCTGGGTGGGGAACTGTTCCCATGCAGGGAGCTCATGGCCACAGCTCCATAATCAGAGTGGGGGCTGGGAGATTGCTCCCTGCCGCTGGGAAATGCTTACTGCCAGGGTGGACTCTGATGGCGGTCTCTGGGCTGGGACAGCCTTGACAGCCAGGAGCTCCTGGGGCAGGAATAGTGGAGCCAGGGCTGGGAGCTCCCTGCTGCTGAGGCAGGAGGACATTTTCCCAGCTTGGCTCCAATATTGGGGACCTCACTCGTAGCATGCCACTCCTCAGAACAGGGGGCAATCTCCTGCCCCCTGCTATCCAGCTGACTGGCAGCAAATTTGCTCTTGATTAGCGATCTATACATACCTTACTGCACAGTAACTACTCCACAGTTAATGTGCTACCTGCATTTGCAGGTAGCAAATTAACCATGGAGTAGACCAATTGATTGCACAGTAAACAACTGCAAGTGTAGATGGTGACATTTTCCGCACAGTAAATTGGTCTTCTGCACAGTAAAGCATCTCATGTAGATGCATTCAGTGTGAAGTTAATTAGCTCATTAAATGTTAGCTGGTCCTCTACCTCTGTACTGCACTCATGCATCCATCACTGCCCTGAAAGGTCCACCCTGCACACAGGGGTTAGAAGAGCTCTGGAGTACTTGGGGGTACTAGTGGGCAGAGCACCCAGTTCCCTGGGAACCACAAGTGAGTGGCCACAGAGCCTCCTCAATCCCTCTCCCCAACACCTGGTAACCCCCTCATCTGCTTCCCCCAAAATGAGTCTTCCTCCCCTTCTAGGGAAATCCTAGTGGAAACTCCTGGCCCTAATACTTGGAAGGCAGGATGGCCTGGGTACTCTACTACTCCCCAGTGGCATTTTTGCAGCAATACAATACCTACAAGGTGAAGATTCTGCTGAGAAACCTTTGCAGTATGTGTGGACATTTCTGTCAAGGGACATTTTGTGAACTGGTTCCCTATTAGTGACATTCTTGGAATTGTTCAAGTGTTATGTATTTCTCCACCCCTAGATTCTACTGTAAAACCATTTCTTTGATTTTAAAGATCACCATAGTCTTGCTTAATACCCCTTCTATCTGCTCCTACTCTTGTACCTATACCTGCCTTATACCTGTACATTCTATTTGTTTAATACAGTTTGCTGTGTGTCCCCTCCCACCTCCTCCTGACATGTAGTCATCAAGGGTTACTCTCACATACATAGCCCGCTGTGTAGCTCTACCCACAATATAAAGTCAGGTCTTCCCTTCAATCTTCCTCCTTAACTAATTAGCATCCAAATAATCTTCTCTGTGAACTATCCCTGTTAAGAATGCTCTTTAAAAATAAACAGTATTGTATTAAAGCTGTCTGCTGTGATGGACCTCCATTGTGTTGCCCATTCCCCTTGGTAAAACTAGTTCTTACTGTTTTCACTTCACTTGGTATCATATTTATTACTTTGATTCCTTTTAGCTTCCCACATCAACTCTCTCCAGGTTTCTATAGTGGTGGCAGCATATGATGCCTGGTTCTCTCTCAGAGCTTGATGCAACTCAGACAAAAAAAAAAACACTGGCTGCATCTACATGAGATGCTGACTGACTGCACAGTCATTACTGAGTAGTTATTTAGTACTTGTTTAAACAAGTACTGAATAAATGCACAGTAACCTGAGTTACTGCACAGTAGTGCTGATGAACAGTGTTTTCATAAGTCTACGGTGCAGTAGCTTAATAGTACTGTGCAGTAGCACCATGTCATGGTTGTTCCCAAGTGACACTACTGCATAGTAGTATTGGGCTACTGCTCAGTCAGCATCTCATGTAGACACAGCTACTGTAATTTCATTTTAAGCTTTGCTAGGAAGTTCTTGCTCCATCTGCCACTTTCCCTAATATCTTTGGCCTGGTCTAATCCCAGTCCTTGCCTCCCTGCAATGTTGCCATTTGCAAAGCTATGGTCTTATTTCATTACCTTGATTTGACTTGGTTTTATGTCCCATGAATCATTTGACAGCCATAGCACATTTTATTGGGTGATCCTGATGAATCTCACAAGCTAAGCAGAGGCAAACTGGTAGCAGAATGTGAGATCAGGGAGCCTTTAGTTGCTATATAGTAAGCAATATAATGCAGTGAAGTACTAGTGAGTGTTAATGAAGTTAGTGAAATAATCTAAGATAGCTCCGGCTAATAGGCCAATGCCAGTGTTTATTTGCACTGTGCTGCTAGAGGTACCATTTACAAACAACACTGTAAACTGAAGCCCCAATCACTGGTGGTCATGAGAATCCCCATGGGTCCTTGTGCAAAAGGCGGGATGTTAGTTACAGTGTAGAACTGCATCAGAACCAAATTTCCAGTTGGTGCACTACTGCATGATTTTGAAATTTCTTTTAATTTTGAATTGGAATAAGAACAGAACACAGTGGCATTTCTAGGAGAAGAAAATTTTCAAAAAAAACCTTCTGGGTGATTTGAAAAATTTTTATTCCTATTTCTGCTTTAAAAAAAATAGAAGAAGAAAAATTCCAAGGTGAAAACCCATTTTGAAATGAATTTTCACACTGGAATTTTATTTCTTGTATTGTATTTTTCAAAGGCCTGCAGATAGTTTGGAGCATATTTTGAATGGACATACTGTTGCCTAAGTTATTACTATTGGTCCTGGGTCTTTCTCTGACTTGCTGGGTTATGTCATAACATTTCTGAGTCCAGGACTGGAATGCCTCTACTGCTCACACAGAGCACCCTTTTCTTACCCTGAAGAGTAGTTATGCACAGAAAGCTGTTACACTCATTTCATAGCATTATCCCTGTAAGTACTTGCTCAGAACTATGACTTTAGACAGGGATATCCAACTTCTGAGTGGTTTGGGGGGAACACCCTCCAGACTACACACTGCTTGAGCCACATGGTGCACAAGGTGCATGCCCTCCTGGCCGCATGAGATGAGGGGGGCATTCTGTGCCAGCGTCCCCAAGCTACACCATATGACCCACCCCTGCCATGCACCACAGCAGGCACCCTCCCACTAAACTATGCCAATACCCCTATGCCATGCAGGCTTCTTGGGTCATCCTAAGGACTTCAGCTTCGGCCTGCCTCTGCCTTTATGAGCCATGCAACCCCACCCAACTCCATGCCAAAGGGTGAAGGCAGGAAGGAGAAACTGGATGAAAGAAGGGGAGCTTGGAGACCCCAGTGGAGGCATCAGGAGAATGATGATGGGAGCAGTGTCCAGATTTGGGAGCCTGGGAGCTGCAGGTTAAATCCCTGGAATTTTTCAAGAGTGGTTTAGACAAACACTTGAGTAGAATAGTTCAGTCAAGGATGATCCTTCCTGACATTTTACTTTATTTTATTACTGGGTCTGAAAAAATTCTTTCATGGTAATAACAATTCTGAACACTTTTTTCTCAATACCAATTTTAATTTCCACTAGTTTGGTTGGTAGTGATGGTGAGCTTGTGAGTTGCAGTCCACACTATTTAATTAAGAGATTTCTGCAAGGAAGGACTTGGACCAAAAAAATATGATTTGTTAAACTGTTGGCCCAGAATCCAGGAAATGGTAGATCTATTCTTCCTCTGCCACTGAGATGAAATGTGGACCTGAGAATATCATGCCACTCCTTTATAATATTATTTCCAGGTTTCCTGGAGCTTGTGGCTTTGCTTTGAAACCCTGTACAAGTCATGATTGTGATATGTGGCCAGAAAGACCTCAATTATGGTTCTTCTGGAAGTGGACATTAATTTAATTACAATTAGTGTGAAAAGGAAGGAAATACTTGCATAATAGTCTGCAAAGAGAAACCACTGAGCTTTGCAAGTCTTAAACAAGTCTCATAAACAATGTTAGATGTTCACCATGGGATTGGGAAAGTGTGTGCTACTCTGTATAAGAAAGAACTTCTCTTAATGATGAAATGGTGTCTTAATTTACAGATACACATTAGGACAGCTCATAGTCACAGTGAGCAGAGGAAGAGCTTTCTTATATGCAAATGAGGGATCATATTATTTCCTACAGTACTTGGAAATTAGTAAATATTTTCAGATCCTTCTCAAAGGGTGTCCAGACTGTGAAATAAAATCCCTCTAGAGGTGGTGAAATTGCCTACCCTGGAAATCTTCAAAAGGAGAATGAATGGTCACCTCAGTGGGGTTACCTGATCCCAGTTGTCTTCCCTGCCTAGTGCAGGGGGGCTGGACCTGACGATCTTGTGAGGTCCCTGCCAGCTCCTAACAATCTATGAATCTATGAGACCTGACAAAGAGTGTCTTATATTCAAAAGCTTGTCTAACTTCATTGGACCAGCTCTGTAGTTGGGATAAAAGATAATACCCTAATAAATCCTTGCTTCTCATATAATTTCTCAACCATCATAGCTACAACATCACTCTTACACTACCAGGATTTAAGGAACATATAGTCACATAAATGTTAGGAACAGTGCCTACATTCATTTCGTTTCAATGAGTGCTTTAAGTAGGAGACAAGTCAACTCCCATCAAGGAAAAACTGATTACTTTAATTTGCTGTTCTTCTATTAAGCCCCCTGATGACTTACTAGTACTTTATGCTTGTTGGGGCAACTGATTTGGAGCTCAACTTGTTAGCTGAAATCACATCCCAATTACAGCCCTATGTCAATTGCTACAATTTTAAATATTTTGCCTTCAAATAATTAATACAAACTGTAGAATAACTACTGTACTATTCATTTTGCTTATCATGTCTTGTTGTGGCATTGTGTAAATTGTTATCACTTACAATTCTCACCTATAGCTATAACAAATTTTATATTCAGTCCAAGATCCTGTTAACCCAATGCAAATACTTAAGAGGTGAAAAAACACATGCAGATTGAGCCAATAAAACATTGGGATTCTATTAAGGCTGTCTAGTGTGGGTGTATTAGAGAAAGAGAGAACACAAATAGCATCCACACTCTGGTGCCTTTGAGAGTGAAGTGGATTAAGGCTGCTGGGGTTACTGTAATAAAGCTTGTGTTAAGCCTGGTTGGCAAATGGGTAACACTTTCAAGACAGCATACAAGTAACAGTAGGGTGTGCCAGACCCCCAGAATCCACTCAACACGGCCACATTGGAGTGCAAGCTAGCCCTCGTAGCAATGCTTTAAAAACTGCCATCTGGTTTTGAAATTTTCAGCTTTCCCATAAAAACACAAGGGGGTAGATATTTCCTTTTAACTGGAATTTAAAATTTTCTCATAATTATGGGAGACTAGGAATGAGGGGCTGTATGCAAAACAAAATATTGTGAGACTGGTAAGAAAATTGGAAGAGATGGCAATGGGCCTCTTCCCCCCAGCACGGCACAGAAATCTCTTCCAAAGACACCTGTTCAAAAAGGTTCCTGATCTCGCATCCTCCCTTCATGCTGTAGCTCACAAAACCATGCAGAAACCCTTAAATGTCAATAGAATATGATGAAAATGTCTCTCTGAAATGGTCATATTTGGTAACACTTTTCTTTTTTTACAAACACCGACTAGACATGTCTATGCAACACCCAGCACAAGGGGGCCCAGTAGGCGTTACTGCAACAACAATAAATAACGATAGTAATGACTGAAGCTCCATCTGCCAGGGTGAAACCACAGCTTTGAGAACGAGATGTAAAGTTTGGAACGTGATATGTAAAAAGCCTGGACCTGTGCCAAAAGCTAGTAAACAAAGTGGAAGCTTTTTTCCCTCTCTAGCTTTCACTCATATCTAGTCTGTTTGTGGAGCAGAGAGCACGGCTGAACTAAGCAAATTTCTCAGCTTCTGAAACTGCCACATTTTGTTTGGAAAAGAAGTAGAAGGTAAAATTAGTCCCAACTTCTGAGTGCCAAATAAGCAGTGGGGGAGCAGTGCACAGACTCTAGACTTAGACAGGAGATGACACAAAAGAAATGGCTTAGAGCTGTCACATCTCATTTATGGAATGATACTATGGGAGCAAATTCAGACCATGGACAAACATGAAAAGCCAAATATATTGATCAAGTACATCTCTGGCAACCAACTGTGCTGGCAGCAGACTTACAAAGGGCTGTGCTGCAGTCAGAGTCAAGATAATGAGGATGAAACACTGAAGTCTGGACTGGGTGAGATTTATTCCTAGGGAGAAATTGTGCTTGTCCCAGCATCAGCTAAGATGGTTTGCCGTTCCTCATAATGCCTGTCTTCTAAATGGCTGAGTCTGTCTAGTAAGCGCATTGCTGTGAAACCCTAGCAACCTCCTGCATAGAGACAGTGAAGGAGTGTCAATGCTGCATGAAGCACCAGGACTTCAAAGCTGCACTGAATGAAGGGCCCACAGTTCCATAACTGCTGCTTCATCTGGGCTTTGTTCCATGATTCGCAAAGTGTGTGGCACACAAGGTAAGACTTCAATTTCAGATTAATACCATTATGTGCAATTAGACTGCAAGGGTGTGTCGGCTTCTGTGCTAGTGATAGCTCAGGCCTCTGTATATCCAGGACAGATGGCAGCACAGGCAGTATATATTGAGCTGTCTGTAGTTTAAGTCAGTGAGAGATGCTGAGAAATGAGTAGTATGGGTAGGGTTTATGGGATTTTGAGAGCCACAGACAGATTAGCCTCAGATCCACTGCTGCACTGTTGTGTTTGCAACTTCATATCGTTACCTGTCTGTCTTCACTTCCCCTAGCTATCCTCTGGCCCGAGCCCCATGTCATGCATGTCTGCCTGTGGCCTCTCCTGAATACCTCCCTCAGAGGAGGAGGACAACGGGAAAAGCACATATCACGACCTTGATCATCATTTAGATTTATCTCTCACCTTTTCCAGAAGGGTACAGAAAAGCTTACAATAACATGACAAACAGCAACAATAGATTCTGCAAATGAAATACCAATATTTGTAAAGTCCACCTCACCCCCATCCCCTCCTGTTTTCCTTCTTATCACTCTTAGAGCCTTGTTACACAGTAATTTAGGGCAGCTTCTGGAGCTCTTAACCCCTGAACTGTTAACACATTAACACTTAAAACTGGTTTTAAGCACTCATCATATGGCTCAAAATTACACCACCCCAGGGCAGGATTCTCTCTGATCTGAGCTACTCAGTTTGTGTTGCACTAAGGTGCTGCCACTCTAAGCTACACCTTGGTGTAAACACCCCATCTGCCCCTCCCTCCCCTATTGGACCCAGACTGGACCCCCTGCCCTGCTCCCTGGCGTCCCCAAGACCGCAGATTCCTGCTCCCCATCTTGCCTCCTGCTTATTTGTGGCTGCCTGCACTATATGCCCTGGAGGAGCAGGCAGGGAAGGGTTAAACTACCCACTTGGCCCTGCTGCTGATCTCTGGACCAGAAGAGCAGCAACACAGCTATAGTAACATGCAGCAAGGTTAACCTTTCCCAGTCTGCTCCCCTAGGACAGAGAACATGGCAGTCACAAGTAAATGAGGCACTGGGGTGGGGAGGAAGCAGGAGGCAGGTGCCAGCCCAAAATGGGGGGAGGGGGGAGGACAGGGAGAGGGAAGATTGTTACCTTTCAGTCCTCCAAGTCCTGCTGGCCTGAACATCTGACTGCTTCAAACTCCAGCTAGCACTAACACCAATAAACATTTGTGTAGCTCACAATGTAAGGTGTAACACGGTCCTTAAAGAGCAAATTTTCTAGCCATTTCCAACCTACATTAACATTTAGATAAATATAACCCCCCTTCTACTCCCATTCACCTGCGTCACATGCAGGGGAGATTGCTCCCCCCCACCCAAAGATTACCCCCCCTCTCCTCTCCCAAGATTGCACTCCCCTCTCCTACAAAGGATCTGTGGCTGTGCCAAAAAACACAAAACAAAATAAATCCTTCCCTTGCTCCCAACAAGCACAACATTACCTTAAACTGAGAAGAACTGCAACAGAAAGACCTTGCCTTGAGCATCTGCAGGACTTGCAAGCTGGCTAGGTCATTCTCCCTCCACTTGGGTGGCTAATATGGTACCTGAGGTCCCAGTCATCCCCCAAAAGAACCTTCCCCAGAGAGCCCCCTTAAGTAAAAAGGCAGTTGAAGATGATAATTATTAATGGCAACCTCCCAAATAAAGCTACCTACACAGTTACTATCCTCTCTGCCAGTACTGTGTGCCTACAGAGAGAGGAGGGGAAATTGGCCAGGGCTCAAATCTCATAGGACACAATCCCTATACATAAAACAGTGAGAGATGACATGACTTGAAACAACAGTATGGGACTCTAAAAGGGCTTTAGGCTTTTTGATATAGCCTTTTTGACATGTTCAGATACTATGTTTTTAACAGGCCCCCTGCCTCATTCAGTGCCCAGGATGGGTGGTATTTTGGAGAGGAATCAGTGCTGTTGTCTATGAGACTCCTGGTTTATCCATTGCAAAAGTTGGAAGGTTTGCAAGAGAGAGATGGAATTGCAGTAAGAGAAAAGATAAGATGACTTAATGAATGAGCAAGGAACGCTACTCAGGAGAACTATATTTACTTGAATCTGAGACAACTCTGAATTTAAGATGACCCCAAATAATTAGATTCTATACATGAAACATTTATAAATTTGCTATAATTTTCTATGCATAGAATCTAATTATTGCAGGATCATTTTAAATTCCCCCCACCCCTCCTTCTCCTCTGTTGCAGTGAGGAAAGCAGTGGCAGTGAGAGGCAGACAATGCAGAAGGTAATAGGGGGCAGGAAGTGGGGGAGTCATAAGCAGCCTCTTCCCTACCTCTTGACCCCTTACACCTTCCCCCCTGCATGCCATCACTGAAGTCCCTGGCTAAGTCAGACTCCCTGCAGTTCAGGGCAGGAGCAGAGCAGAAACATCTCTGGAGCTACTGCAGCTCCAGATCAGCTTGGGAAAACAGCAAAATAAGGGGCAGGCAGCAAGGGGAAAAATGGCAGGAGAGACAGGCAGGGTGGGGAGGTGCTAAAGGATCAAGTGGCAGAGGCGCAGATGCTTGGGAGGGGGGGTACAGGCACAGGGATGCAGCAAGTGGCAGGTAGGCCAAAGGTGGGGCAAGGGGCAGCAATCAGACCACCTGACCACCTACTTACTTCCCTGTTGCCTGCCCCCCTGCTGCTGCTTTCCCTACTGCAGAGGTTGAGGAAGAACGTAAGATGACCGACCCTCCATTAATTAGATTCTAGACATCAAAAATTTTAAGAAATTTGTATTTTTCCATATCTAGAGAGTAATTATTGGGGAGGTCAGATTCAGGTAAATGCAGTATTTTCAGGGACTTGAACAGGGTAGAATAAAATTACACTCAGGCACCTAAAGCTACCTAGATTCCCAAAAGTTTTGCAGTTGTCACTAATTCTGCATTCCATGTGTTCTGGCTGTCCGACCTTAAATACCTGGATGTGCTGAGTCCTTGCAATTGCAGCTAAGTTGATCACAATCTGCGTTTTACATTTAAAAAATTATATAAAACTTCTGTAAAAATACTTTTGATGTCTCAACCTGAATTCAGATATTTTGTAATTTCAGGATTTGACGTTGAAGTATTAATGTTCTTGGCCTCCTAAAAATGCTTCTTTCATTGCAGGGGATTTTATGTTAAAACATGTGAAGTCCGTTGAATCCCAGGCCTATGATTTTATGAATACCATAAATACTCTATACAATAAACATTCAGATACAGATCAAAATAGTTTGCAAAGGTACCTTCACTTAGACATCACAACACCTAAAGATAAGGTGTGCTGCCATAGGATGGTTATTTAGGTCAATAGGATTATTGCATAGGATCTGTTATAACCAATGGAGCCAGTGATTTCCCTCTTAAAAAAAACTATCCAGATTCCTGACTCAGAAGGCACTTACAGGTAGTGGATACTCTGGAGCTGAGATGCAGGGACTTACATACTTAACATATTTTATTCAATAACTGCTGAGACAGAGAAGTGGGAACTCCTTCTGAAGAATTTTTGAAAAAAATTGCTGGAGTGGCCAACTAGGATCTATTCATTGCTTGACTTGCTGCTCATAAACAGGGAAGAATTGGTGGGGAATATAGTAGTAGATGGCAACTTGGGCAGCAGCTACCATGAGATGACTGAGTTCAGGATCCCGAGGAAAATGAGTAAGGAGAGCAGCAGAGTAAGGACCCTGGACTTCAGAAAAGCAGACTTTGACTCACTCAGGGAACTCATGGGCAGGATCCCCTGGGAAGCCAGACTGAAGGGGAGAGGAGACCAGGAGAGTCGGCTGTACTTTAAAGAAATCTTTCTGAGTGCAGGAACAAACTATCCTGATGTACAGGAAGACTAGCAAGTATGGCAGAAGGCCAGATTGGCTTAGCAGGGAACTCTCAGTAAGATAAATCACAAAAACAAAGCTTATAAGAAGTGGAAATGTGGACAAACAACTAGGAAGGAATGTAAGAGTATTTCATGAGCATGAAGAGAGGAAGTCAGGAAAGCCAAAGTGTAATTGGAGTTGCAGCTAGCGAGGGATGTAATGAGTATCATGAAAGGTTTCTACAAGTATGTCAGTAACTAAGGGAGGATCAGGGAAAGTGTGGGTCCCTTATTGAATGGAAGAGGCAACCTAGTGACAGAGGCTACAGAAAAGTCGGAAGTACTCAATGCCTTTTACACCTCAGGCTTCATAGGCAAGGTCAGCTGTAAGGCTACTGCACCAGGCAGCACAGTTGGAGAGAAGATGAACAGCCAACCATGGTGAAAGAACAAGTTAGGGACTATTTAGAAAAGCTGGACATATGCAAATCCATGGGGCCAGATGGGCTGCATCATCGGATAATTTCAAAACTGAATTATGGTGTGGTTTTGACACCAATAACTGGTACTTCCAGACTCAAGTCACCCTTTCTGAAGCTGCCCTCATAAAACACCCCCTTATAGTTCAAAGTAGAAATCCTGAGCAGTTAGATGAGGGTCTGTCACTATGTTATTTGTTCAGGCCAAGTGGAAATAGAGTGATCAAAGACTTAGTCTTCTTTCTTCCTCCATAAAATTAGGTTTCTCTCCAATGAGCACAACTTCTCCCTCAGGTTGGTTGCCCAATAAGCCTGGTTTGTGGAGTCTTCCCTTCCACCAGCTAGTCCACACTGTTCCCCACCTCCTTTACCTGGCCTTTTACAAGGCCTACCCCCATAGCCAAAAATGTTTCCCTTCTGAACTTTTAGCATTTCTAGTGAAGATGTCAGCTGTGGTCCAAACGCCTCTGGGTCAAATCCTCTAATTTGTCCTCAAGGTGGTCCTGACCCACCACCACTGGGTGGGAAAGATTGCTGACTACCACCTCTATCAATTATGAGGTCCAGTCCCCAACCGACAGCCTTAGATTCATGGTTGGATAGGGTCTTGGAGGTGACGGCACATCCCCAATATGCGGGTACCAGTTTTCCAGTAAATAGGGATGTCATCACTGAGTCAGTAGATGACTGAGGAGATCAATCTGAGATCTGCATACTCGATTGCAAGTAAGGCAAATACTTCCAGGAGGAAGGAGAAGAACCTGGGGATGTCAGGTAATATTTATTTCCCTTTGTCTCTCTTGTCTATCTGCCTCCATAGTGAGGCAAATTTGCCCAAAAGTAATGCCTTGTCATACACCATGGTGTCACGGGATGATTTAGAACTTAACTCTTCAAGGCATTGGTGTCGTACCACATTTCTTCAGATTGGCTTTCAAGGTGTCCTTAAATCTTTTCTTTTGCTCACCTCTAGAGTGGTGACCATTAAATTGGGAGCATAGGACCTGTTTTGGGAGCTGGTTTTCAGGTATCTTTATGACATGCCCTATCCCTGTCACCATATAAACATGGCTTCAATGCTGTTGGTGTTTGCTTGAGCCAGAAAGCTAGCATTCATTCTTCTGTCCTTCCAGTTCATACAGAGGATTTCATACAGAGAATTTTTGAAGACATTGTTGATGATGATATTCCAAGTTTTCAGGTGTTCCTGATACATTGTTCAAGTTTCACACCCATACAAAAGGATAGGGATGACAACAGCCTGATGGCTGAAGTTTGGTTTGGGTCCTGATATCATGGTCATCAAAGACAGTTTTGGAGATGTCTAAAGGCAGCACTGGCAGATTTTATTTGTTGTTGAATACTGTTGTCCATGTTTACTTTTTGGGACTGGGGGCTACCCAGTTTGTAAGGGAAATGCTCAACATTTTCCAATCAATGCCCTCTAATTGTAGTATACGGAGAAGCAGCTGGTTGATTTGTGGTAGATTGGTAAACGATCTTGGTTTTTGTGAAGTTGGCAGTGAGTCCAAGGATTGCATATGCTTCACAGGAGCAACTGAGTGACCTGCAGCTCATCATTTGAGTGGGAACACATGAAAATCATCAGCAGACTGGAGATCAGTAATGGAGGTGTTGGTTTTCTTGGATTTGAAATGTAACTGGTTGATATTAAAGAGATTCCTGTCTATGCAATATTGGATGCTGACTCCATATGGAAGTTTGTCAGCAATGAGATACAGAATAGCTGTACAGGCAGTCCTTGACTTACAACATTTCGAGTTACAATGTTTCGCACTTATAACATTTCTAAATTGACACCTGTTTTCAACTTTATGATGTCAGTTTCGACTTTACAATGCTTGATCTGATGTGGCGCCATGACAGCAAACAAGTTCACTGTGTTGCTCATCTCCCTGGAGAACATCTGTCCAAACTTCCTTGGACACTTTCTTTAAGAAAGCAGACAAGACTCCAGAAAAACCTGCAGCCAAGACTCCTGAGAAGAGTCCAGCCAAGAACCTTTCAAAGAGTCCAGCAACGTCACCTCAAAGAAGTCCTATTTACAATATAAATACATTAATGTAGCTATATTACTCATCTATAATTGATCAAGTACAAAATTCTGGGGCATTTTTGGTGAAAATAGGGTATTGGGCCTTGGTTCAGGAACCAATCCCCCATTATAACACTGTTTCTGATGAGAAAATTTGTTCCGAATTACAACATTTCAACTTAAGACACAGTTTTCAGAAACCAATTGTGTTGTAAGTCTGAGGACTGCCTGTAATATAGATGGGAAAGAGTGTAGGTTCAATCACACATCCTTGCTTGGCTCTAGTTCCTATAGTGAAGCGGTCCATTTCTAAGTCTGCTTAGGACAGTTGCAGTTATGACATTATGAAGAAGTTTGATAATGGTAACAAATTTTGACAGGTATCCAAATCTCACCAGAATTTTCCATAGGGCCTTCCTATTGATTGCATCAACGGCCTTAATCAGGTCAATGCAGGTTATTTAAAGAGCTCTGTGTTGCTCATTACACTTTCCTACAGCTGTCTATTGGACCTCTGCGTGGTCTGAAACCACACTGAGACTCAAGCAGAATCTTCACAGTGAGGGAAGTGAGTCTACTGAAAAGGATGTGGGTGGGGGAAGTACTCCTGTCCTTCCCTCCTTCCCAGCTATGGACAGGAGTACAATACCATGATAACTTCTGCAGTCCAATATATTGCCTTTCTTGAATTTGATAACCATGTTGGCATCCCTGAAGTCACTAGGGATCTGTTCATGTTTCCAGATTTCATTACAATGGTGAGAGACATTTTTTTCCACCTTGGTTGCACATTTCAGTTGGTAATCTGTCAGAACCACATGTCTTTTTGTTCTTCGTCTGCTTAATGCCTTTCAAGGCCTCTTGATAAGGTGGCACTTAATGAGGTGTTGAGGAATGGCTTCACTGATACTGTCGTCAACATTAGAATGCTTCTTCCATCATGCACTGATGGTGGAGCTATTTTTAAAGAGTGTTATTCCATCCTTGAACCTCAGAGGAATGGCTCTTTGTGTGCTTTGCCCACAGATAGCTTTTGTTGTGCTGAAGAAATGACGCATGTTGTGGCTGTTGGCAGACTTCTGAATAGGGTCTAATGTCTGCATGGGTGCAGGTTGTGTATCCACAATTGACAGCTGGACAAGCTTCAGAAGTCACTCATGAACAGGGATCCTAGTTTTCCATGAACAAAAAGCAAAATTATCCAATAAAAAACATTTAAAAATCTACATTTTTCTGCAGCAAGCTCCCCCCACAACATAATTGGGTGAGGGCCCCCAGAAGTGGCCCTTCCCCTTCCTGCTGATTGGCCAAGAGGGCTGCCCTTCAGGCAGCTTCACCTCTCACCTCAGAATTGCAGAGAGGAGTGGGGCTGTACAATGGGCTGCCCTCTCAACCAATCAGCAGCAGAGGAAGGAGGAGGAGGTAGCTGCTATTTTGGCTGCTTTCCTGTGGGCAGGCAGCTTCTCCACCCCTCCTCAGCAGGCTGCTGCAGTGTCCATGAGAACCAAGCAATTTATTTTCAGTAAGTTTTTTTCTTTTCCTTCCAGTGATTCTAAAAATTCTATGTACAAACATAAATTCTGCATTTTCTGTGGCAAATGGATTTCTAGGATCCCTATTCAAGAACAAACTTGTGTCCAGAACCTGAATCTACTAGGCCCAGGACCTAGCTGTCCTCTATCTTCACAAGGACTACATAGCCACTCTGCCTTGGGGCCTCTATCTGGACCTTAGAGACATGGTATTGGTATACATGTAGCTGCAGTCCATCTGTAGGCAATCCCTGCACCAGTGGCCTGGTTGTCCACATGTAAAGCTGACCAAGAGTCAACATTTCTCTCATTCTAGCATTATCTCCTGGAGGAAATATTCCATTAGAAAAGCATTGTTGAGCCTGCCCTTGTTTCCTTAAGGATTGGGCTAGTTTCCAGGATCAGATGTTGGACTCTAACCAAAGGTCTTCTAGTTGAAGAAGGTCTTTCTTTTTAAGTTTGTGTCTTGCTGGGCACAGACCTTAGGTCCAGCAGCATATCTTCCACATTCTAATTCAACCTCAAGAAAGTTCTCAACTAGGCAAACTACCACCATGACTTCACCAATCCAGTGTCTGCAGATGCATTCCATGGGCCCCACAGGCAACTGCTCTGGTGAAATGTCTTCATCTTTATCACCTCTACTATTTCTTTGCATAAATGCTTTAAGCCATTGAGTACACAAGTCTTTGAGGTGTTGGGTAACTGCTCAGGTCTGGGAATCTGAGTTTTTCCCAGAACTGCTGCTGGTATGTATCTTAAGTGAGACCCAGGAGGTCAAAGATGGCAGCTTTGAGGACTTCACAGTCCAATGTGGCCTCTACTTCTAGAACCCAATAAGCTTCCCGACCTTCTGTCAGGTAAAGGTCTAGCTGAGCGGTCCACTGAGTCCAGGGCCATTGGCACATTCTGGTCACCCACTCAGAGATTTCCAGAAAGGCCTTAGGATAATCCTGTGTCCCCATCTTTGTGATGGTTTTTCCCCCTTTTGTTTGAGCTAGAGTCATAGCACCCACTTTTGTGCTAGGCGTTCTTCGGTCCAGTAAGCGAAGAATCAAGTGGTGGTGTTCCTCCTGCAATTTTTGCTGAAACTGTTGCTGCTGAACCTGGAGCAGCTGAAATAGTGGTTGTTACTTCTGGTGTAGCACCTTGAGCCATTTTAACATGACTTCCATTTCCATATTTCTGTTTCTGGTGGCTGAGGCTGCCTGAATTCCCTACCACTTGTAGGCAGGTCACTTAGCCTGCTGGCTTTTGCAGGAGAATTCACTCTCTGAGAAATTCCTCAGCCAATTTTCCAAAGCAAATTTCACTCTTTAATTAAACAGACAAACCAAATAAAATCCCCCTGTCCTCTCCCAGGTACTAGGTCAGGTCTCAGCACAGCAGCCTGGTCCTCCCTTGCAGCAGGCTCTTCACTTCACAGTTTGCTTGACCTTTTTCCTGCTTACTCCTTTTGGGAGTTTTTAAAGCTCCCAGTGGGACATGCCCTGATTGCTAAAATGCCCCACAGCTAGGCTATCTTAACAGGCCTGACTGTTCCTCCTTAAAAGGGTCAGACTGCCCTGTATCTCCTTAATGAAATAGACCATCCTGTTAAAGGTACTTACATAGCCATGTGCCTATAGTTCTTGGTGCACATGCATAGTTTGGGATTCTGTATAGATATGCTAACCATGTGCTTCTCTACTATACATGGTAAGCAGACTGCATTATGGCTAGATAGCTGTCAGGGGAGAACAGAATGACTCTACTATGTGTGTAATACTAAGCAAGTCCTGAAACTTTAGTTATATAAAAAAACAAGCCTAGTGTGTGTGAGGAGGAAGAGGAGGAGCATTTTCCATCCTTCCTGTTGAGGCTGGATCCTAGGGCAAGCAAGAGAAGAAAATACGTGGAGCAGCTAGTGGGTGGATGCATCAGTGAGATGTGTACTGCCTTATTAAAAGCAAGGGACTTGACTATAACCGTGGTAATTACTGCATTCCAACAGACTCCAGCATCACATGCATCAGTGTCCCCATGCTGAAAAATGGTGAGGGGGTGCTTTAACTAAAGCTCGTTCAACAAGCTTTATAGTTTCATAGTTTCATAGTAGCTAGAGTCGGAAGGGACCTAGGAAGATCATCTAGTCCGACCCCCTGCCTTGGCAGGAAAGAGCACCGGGGTCAGATGACCCCGGCAAGGTGCTCATCTAACTTCCTTTTAAAAATCCCCAGGCTAGGAGCCTGCACCACTTCCCCTGGAAGCCGGTTCCAGGCCCTAGCCGCCCTGACTGTGAAGTAGCGCCTCCTAATATCTAATCTAAACCTACCCTCCGCCAGCTTGTGACCGTTATTCGTGGTCACTCCTGGCAGCGCACGGGGGAACAGGGACTCCCCCAATACCTGCTGATCCCCCCTGACCAGTTTGTAGCAGGCCACAAGGTCCCCCCTTAGCCTTCTCTTGTGGAGGCTAAACAGGTTCAGGTCCCGTAGCCTCTCCTCATAAGGCTTGCCCTGCTGACCCCTGATCAAACGAGTGGCCCTCCTCTGGACTCTTTCCATATCGTCCACGTCCCTCTTGAAGTGTGGCGCCCAGAACTGGACGCAGTACTCCAGCTGCGGCCTGACCAGTGCCGCATAGAGGGGGAGGATCACCTCCCTGGACCTGCTCGAGATGCATCTGTGGATGCATGACAGGGTACGGTTGGCCTTCTTGACTGCCTCCCCACACTGCCGGCCCATGTTCATCGTGGAGTCAATGACGACTCCAAGATCCTTTTCCGTCTCCGTGCTGGCAAGAGGGGAGTTCCCCAACCTGTAAGTGTGGTGCCGGTTCTTCCTCCCCATGTGCAACACCTTGCACTTATCAGTGTTAAACCCCATCCTATTCTCATCCGCCCACCGTTGCAACCTGTCAAGGTCAGCTTGTAGCCTATTGCACCCTTCTAGTGCACCCACATCCCCCCACATCTTAGTGTCATCAGCAAACTTGAACAGGGTGCTTTCTACCCCCTCATCCAAGTCACTGATGAAGATGTTGAACAGTGCGGGCCCGAGGACCGAGCCCTGCAGAACCCCACTGCCCACGTCCCTCCAGGTCGAGAAGAACCCATCCACTACCACCCTCTGGGTGCGGCCCTCTAACCAGTTGGCGACCCATTTGACCGTGTGGGCATCGACACCACAGTCTCCCAGCTTTTTGATGAGGACAGGGTGAGAGACAGTGTCGAAAGCCTTCCGGAAGTCCAGAAAGACTACATCCACAGCAACCCCTGCGTCTAATGATTTGGTGACCTGATTGTAAAAGGCCACCAGGTTGGTCTGACAAGACCTGCCACTGATGAACCCATGTTGGTTGCCCCTGAGCATGCATTCCCCCGCAAGGCCCCCCTGGATGTGTGCCAGGATAATTTTTTCAAAGAGCTTACCCGGGATTGAGGTAAGACTAACTGGCCTGTAATTTCCCGGGTCCTCTTTTTTTCCCTTTTTGAAGATAGGGACCACATTGGCCCTCTTCCAGTCCTCCTGGCACCTCACCAGAGCACCACAAGTGTTAAAGCGCCCCCACTGCCATTTTTCAGCATGGGGATGCTGATATTCATGACACTCCTGGTGCTTTAATTAGAGCAGCTCTTGGAGCCACTCTAATTAAAGAGCCTCTCCCTCCCTCCCCCCACCTCCCAGAGCACATGTATTAACACCCTGAGTTTCTGGCACCCTGAGAAAATGGAAATGGTGTTAGGTTATTGGGCTAAAAGATGGGAGAGTCCTAATCTATCACTTTACTTTTGACAAGTGCACACCCAAGACAATTCTATTTCATCGCAGGTGAAAGAAGACTCCTCGGCTGCCTAAGTGTCAAAACTTGTGGTTATATGGTTATATACATGGCACTAAAGTATGTAAAGAATAGTATTTTTCCTTAAGATATTTCGTGTGTGCCTGATTGGGAAGTCAGGAATTCCCCCTTTCCAGTATAACCAAGCTATTTCTTGTAGCTTGGCCATGAGATGACTTTAAAAACATTATATTATTATACAGTATCATCAATACAGGTCTGAACTGTTCATATTCTAGGCCTCGGACTGGGATAATCTAGAGAAGGAGAGAAAGAAACTTCATATTTGAGATGAAGGAAGAAACTTTTCTGTCAGGAAGATTAAAAAAGGACAGCTGTGTGAAGTTATTCAGAGGCTTGGACTATATGGACTCAATACTACTTAAAATGAATTAATGGCAGTGAAAGTATGATAAATAAATGTATCATGCTCTTCCATTATACATTATGCAGTGATCACTGATGCATATATGTACAGTCAGGCCTCAGTTTACATGATATTATCTTGCACGGTTTCAGTTATGCACAGTCAATTAATTGTGACCCTTTATTTTTGTACACAGTATGGAGTCACTTTTACATGGTGCAGCGCAGTTGCCAAGATGCTCAGATAAGTCTAGAATCAGCTGGTTGCTTCCTGTCCCCCCTCCGCCACGCTGCTCTCAGTGTAGCTTATAAGTGTGCTGTGTTGTGGTGGAAAGGGAGGCGGGAGAGAAGGGGTGTATGTGGGGGGCAGATCAACACCCCCCACAGTGAGGGAGGGAGTGGGGTAGGAGCTGGGGGCAGGTGCTGCCCAGCAGGGGCAGGGCAGGTATGGGTCAAAGCTGAGGCTTATCCAGGAGGTACAGGGTGGGCAGCTACTGCTGCTGCATACACCTTGGGAGGGCATGGGGCAGGGGGCGTATGCCCCCCGGATCTGTGGGGCAGGGTGGGGCAGGGTGAGCTGGGCTGCAGCTGCAGGCTGGAGTTGGGGCTGCACGGGGTGATTCTCGGTGGGGGCTGAGCTGGGCTGGGCTCAGGGAGGGTGGTGGTGGCACTGGAAGAGGGTTACGGGCGAAATTTGGGGTGGCTGCAACTCCCCCTGTAGCTCCCTCCCAGCACCACCACCACCTGAGAAAAGCCTGGCACAGCCCCGATTCCAGCCCACAGCTGCAGCCCTCCCGCCCCACGCAGATCCGGGGGCATACACTACTCCCCGCTGCCGTGCTCTCCTGGGGTGTGCACAGCAGAAACCGCCCCTCCCTGCACCACCGGACAAGCCATGCTTCTGTGCCATGCTCATCCCACCCCGGCTGGGCAGCATCTGCCCCTGCCCTTGCCCCACTCTTCCTTCACTGCAGGGGGTGTTGATGTGCCCCCCCCTTGCCCCTTCCTTCCCCCTTCCCCTTCCACAACACCAGACTTACCAGCTGCACACAGTTCTCCAAGCTGCCAGGCTCTGCTCCTCGCTGCTTGAGTGCTGCACTGTGGCTGCATGCACGCAGGGCATTTATCAGCCAAATTAGCAGCCACATCTGGAACCTAAACCCTTATTTCCCACAGACCCTTGGTATCTTTTTACATGATTTCTATGTGCATGGTATTTTTTCAAGAATGTAATCACTGTGTAAACTGAGGCCCAACTATTTTGTATATATATGGGGAATGACAGAGATCTCGAGGCTTCAGCCTCGTACAGCTTTGTCTCTTGATAGTTTTTTTTTAAGTAAGCAATCTGTCATTTCCTGTCTCTATATAAGCCTCTATAATGGAAACAATTTAGAAGTATTTATACCATATGAACTAATAGAATACATTAATTCCAGCAACAGACCAACCATCACAGAATGCCATGTGGGAACTTCAGTGGCTTTTCAGGCTCAAAGGGATTGTTCTAAAGTTTTTTTTCTAAAGGAAACTGATTTAGCTCATTATTTGCAGACAGCATCTGTCACTTCTTTATGCCAATGGATGCTGTTCATCCAAAAAAGAACACAGTAAATGTGAAGACTGCTGTTGCTGAGATAGGTTTGTTGTTATACCGGTTTTCCATTTGAAAGCTGCAATAACAGCAAATAAAGCCTAAGACACATGGCACTGCTGCCTCTTAGGCACTTACACTAATTTACTAACACTGAATTTACAAAGGGAAGTAGAATGAAAGGTGTCAGCAGAATTTTTTGTGATTTTTTTTTTTTGGTAAAAGTGAATATTTCTCAACTTTCAGCAGCCAAGAACTAAAAGTCCATACTTTTCAGCTTTGGCAACTGAAAACCAAAAGGTGAAGACAAAAAAATCAGCCAATTATGCAAAAGCTTTATGTTTTTACTGACTTTTTTTCACGACTTAAATATTTCCCACAAAAGTGGAAGACAGGTTCAGCCTTCCTTACTAAACACAAAAAGTTTCTCTGAAAGTAGATGTTTTACATAGATATTTCATTTTTGATCAGATAACCATTTTGGATGGAAAAATGACTAATAAGCTCTATTCACTGACCAGATGTAACAAGCACTGTCATTTCTTAATGCTTCCCCAGATACCTGGATCCCTTGAGTATAATCTGAAAGTCCATCTCAGTGGGAACTGGGAATAAAGTTCAGGAAGACTATCAAGTGGTAACAATCCTGAAATCAAATTAGCTCTTGCATGTGGTAACTGGAGGGGATGTCTGGTGCATCTTTCTTATTGAGTTGTGCCAATATCTCTAGAATGCTGGTACATCAGATAGTCTGTAGACAGAGTGTCTATGCTGCTTCTCTGGTGTTCTTGAAGAAGGATGCCCATCCAATTCGCTCCCACTCTACATGTACCAACCAAAGAAATAATGTAGTGAAGCTATGGCAATGCCTCACTACCACTGCCTGATCACAATGTTGGTGGGGCATCCTTGAAGTGACTTCACTGTCTAACTGCTGGTTTTGGTGCATGTGGAGTGGAAGCAGATGAACGGATTGAACTTCTCAGTGATGCTCTCAAGAGTAAAACATATGCAGACCTAGTCTATGTATATTGTTTCTTTGGAGTCTTACATCAGAATCACACTCTGTAGAATCAGCTTTACAAACTGGTATCTTTCATGTCAAGCCATGCGCTATAAGAGATTTTCAGGGATGTACTTTTTTTCCTCTTCCTGCAGAAAAATCTGGATTTTTGCCTTTAAAGGAGAAAATATTTTTTTTTCCCCATTGAAGTGGGAAAATGTGGGTTTTCCCTTGCAGACTGGCTGTGTTCTAGCCTGAAAGAGCTTCTAGGGACCAGGGAGAGCAGGAGGAAGGTGACTGGAGTAAGGGGACAGCACATGCATGCACACAGGCACACACATGTGGCTGGCAATATAGCCAGGCAGGATGATGGAAGCAACCCCAGTAGTTGGATACAGGTAGGTCTATGGCAAGAGAACAGGTTGGAAGCCTAGGGCTTGGGGACTGTCTGGGGAGCTGTGTGCAGCATGTGCATGTGTGGAAGGGCTCTGTGGAGGGGGTGTGTGTGAGGAAGGAGGTGCCTGCTGGTACTGGGGGAAGGTGTCTGGGCACTGTGGTGGTGGTGGGGCAGTGGAGTCTGAGGCAGTGCTTGGTGCTGCCAGTGATCCCAGCTCTGTGCTGTTGACAGCAAGACCTGGCCAGAGGCACCTGTCTCTCCAGCAGAAAAGGGGGTAGGGGTGTCCTTCAGGGGTGGTGGGGAGCTGTGTGGCTGGGTTTGTGGTACTGGAGCTGGTGTGCATGTCCTCAGGGGCAGGGGAGAGGCAGCTGGGAGGTGCTATCCTCAGGGGTGGAGCTGTGGTCAGGCTACCTGGGGCAGTATGGAAGCTCCAGCCCAGGGAAGGCATACCACAGGCATCCTGTCCTGTTCCCTCCAGCCTGCGCTGGGTCCAGACTCACTCTGCCACTACTTGCATGAGTGGCAGCCACCACAGCTGGAGCTGCTCATTGGCCCAAATGGGACAGAGACCACCTGGAACCCCCTCCTCCCCTCCCCACCACCATCCTCCTGCTGCCCACAGCATGGCCCAGGCCAGAGCCACACTTGGCTTCAAGCTGCTTCTGTGTTGGTCCTCCCTGCCATACTGAAGCCCCAGCTGGTGGCACAGGCCAGCATGTGGTCCCCCAGCCACTAACTATGCTTCCACATGAGGTGCACTGCATGCAACCCATGCTGAAGACCACCCCCTCCATTTCCCTGTAGATAGGGGTGCACCAATAAGGGTTTTTTGGGCTGTTACCAATGGCCAATTTTTAATGAGCCATATCAGCTGATACCAATCCGATTGCTGATATGCAGCCCCGCAGGGTTGAAAGCAGAGACTAGCTGGTAAGGCTGTTGTGGGGGAAGGAGTGGGGGACAGGAAGGGGCATGAGGGGGCAGATCAAGGTCCACATGGTGAGGAAGGGAGTGGGGCTGGGGCTGGGGCAGTTGCAGGTGCTACCCAGCCAGGTGGGGCAGGGCACAGGACAGATCCAGGAGTGGTTTGTTGGGGGAGTGCTGAGGGGGCGACTCCCACCACTGAACTCACCTGCAGGGGGCTGCAGGTTAAGAGTGAAGGGCACTGGGGGGATGAGGAGCTCTAAGTGAGGAGTGAGGGGCACCAGAAAGCCTGTAGGAGGTGGAGAGCTACAGGTCAGGAGTGATGGACATGGGTAGGGATGGGGGAGTGCAGGTCATGAGTGAGGGCCACTGGCATGGCTAAGGGGGAGGTGGAGGACTGTGATTCAGGAATAAGGGGCATTGGAAGGGCTGGGGAGTCCATGGTTTGGGAATTAGGGGCAATGGCATGGCCAAAGCACTAGAATATAAGGGCTTCTCAGTGCTACAAAGCAGCTTGGGGGATAGACGAAGCAGGACCCACATCCTGGTGAGCAAAGGGGGCAGGGGAAGCTCGGATTTTCCATGATAAAAAAAAATCTGAAATCAAACACCAAAATATGTAGGTATTTAGAATTTATTTTATTATAATGATTGAGGGACTGGTAGGTTTCCAAATTGCTTTAAAATTGTAACTATATCAACAAAACATTGTGTTCAAAACTCACACTCACACAGAGTGGCATTTAATTTTAATCATGGAAAAATGTGGATTTGGGGTTTTTTAATCAGAGGAGTTTGAGTTTTTTAACAGAGAAAACAAAGACAATATCACACCAGATGCTATTTACAAATAATGAGCTAGATCAGGTTTCCTTTGGAAAAGAACTTTAAGCAGCTTTAAAAGATGATGAGGAGTGAGAACAGAAGCAAGGGCAGGAGAAATAAAAACCTCTAATTCGGAATCAATTCTTAGTTAATACTGGGTGTGTCTACATGAGACATTTACTGTGGAGCTGAGTAATTAGCTCCACCGTAAATGCCTTGGCATCTACAAGTGAGTCCCTATTAAGGTGCAGGAAATTAATAAACATTACAGCAAGACAGTACTTGTAAATACAAGTGTTAGCCTGCCTCAGAGTTTTTTTTCATGCTCAGCAGCATATGTGTAGTCACTGACCCAGCTGCTGGGGCACAAGGGTGCTTCTGTGTGGGGGCTGCCTTCCAGCTAGTTCCACACTGAAGCACCTTCATGCCATAGCCAGCCCCCCAGAAGCACACTGAGCTCAGATGGAGCAGCCCCAGGCTGGCAGGCTGATCCCCCAGGGCCCTCTGTCAGCTGGGGCTTCTCCAACCCAGCTCAATGGGCTACAGTCTGGGCACATAAGTAAATGGCACACCTGGGAACTTCCTGGGAGCAATAAACTCTGGAGCAAGAGAGTCCCAGAGTTTATTTGTATGCATTAACAGCACATGTAGATGTGCTCACTTTTAACAATTTTGGCCCTAATCTCTGTGTATCAGCTACCTATGAGCATATAAGGGATAATATCACATCATCTAACAGGATTATTTTTCAGCACCAAAACTCATTAAAATTTGTAAGGAACCAATATATTATATATGAGCCAACTGCCTGTCAAGAATGGTGGTCAGGGGCGCCGGCAGGGACAGAAGCCTGCATCTGGCTTCCCTGCACCTTCAGGGCTGGGCCCACTCCCTCTTTCCCCCACCCTACCACGGGGGTGGGCCTGGCCCTCCAACCCTTCCCACTGCTGTTGCAGGGTTGGTCCCACCCCGCCCCCCCCACCTCCCTGCTACCGTTTTGGAGCCAGGCCTGCTCCCACACCCTCCCCAGTGCCATTTCTGAGCCAGGCTGGGCCTGGCATGCCCACCCCATACCCTCCATTTTGGGGCCAGGCTGGGCCAGCATGCCCCCCCACCCTCTCTACCACCATTGCAGGGCCGGCACCGAGCCTGTTCCCTGATCTTCCCTGCCACCATTTAAGGGCCTAGTGGCTCCCCTACACTCCCTGCCACTGTTTCAGGGCCGGGCCCACTCCTCCTATCCATCCACCGCCCCCCCCGCCACATCAGCCTGGGTTTGCTGCTCCCCACCTCACCCCACTGTGGTGGACTTGTTTCTCCCCCCCGCTTTGGGCCTGCTCCTTCCCTCCCACCCACTACCACTGCATCTGCCCTGGCCTGCTGCTCCCCCTGACATATTTGCCAACTTCAGGGAGCAAGGGTAGGGGGAACCCTGTGGCATCCTGACCCTGTTCGCCTCCAAACCACCACCATTACCACCACCTCCAAGGAGGCAGCTCTGCTGGCCTCCCTCCCCCCACCCCCTCTCCAACCCCTGTGTCCCCACCATCATGGCAGTGCTCCGCTGCACCGCCACCTCCTGTCCAGATGCTGTATTTGCACTCTGATTGTTTTTTCCATCTGCTAATCAGAGTGCAAATGAAGTGTTATGGATAGCTAGGGAGACAGACAGACTACGGCTTTTATAATATTAGAACTATACATAATATGAAAAAATAGTATAAAATAAGTATAAAATTAATATAAAAATGAGTGTACCATAGAAAGTCTCTGAGAAAAAATAGGTTTGTATTTAATTCAGCATTTAGAGAGAATGCAGTAAAGCATTTCTGGAGCTGTACAATGAATGATAAGGATAAACCAATACTAAAAGGTTCCTCATTCAGGCTTATGCACAGAATGACACAGGGGTCAAGTAACTAACCATGTGAAACTTGTGCAATGATGTATATGTACAAACATGTGAAATTAAAATTGTATGAGCAGTCATAATTTTGACACCTTTCACTTCCTCATGGAGGCATACTTGCACAGCTCTTATGACTAGAACATCAACATTGAGGACAACATTTTGTTTCAGAAGGACAGGGTTGGAAGAAAAGGTAGTGGTATTGCCTTGTATATTGAAGACACGTATACTTGTTTCCTGGTTCAGGACAAAGAAGATAGCAGAGCAGAATGTATTTGGGTGAAGAAAAAAGGGTGAAAGATACAGCACCAGTGTAACGGTGGGGATATAGGCCACCAAGCTAGGAGGAAGAGGTGGATGAGACAATCTTCAAGGAGGTGACAAAATGACCCAAGCACTATGAGATGGTAATAAATGGAGACTTCAGTTTTCTGGACATCTGCTGAAAGAACAATATAACCAAACATAACATGTCAAGTAAGTTTCTAACTTATCTGCAGCACAACTTGCTTTTCCAGAAGGCTGTGGACACAACTAAAGGATCACTTATCTTCGACACTGTTCTGACCAGTAGGAAAAAACTGGTGGAGAATGTGAAGATGATGGGCAACTTGGGAGGAAGTGATCATGATATCATAGAATTCCAGATCCTGAGATGGGGAAAGCATGAGATTAGCAAAACTAGGATCCTAGCTTTCAAAAAGGCAGATATCAGCAGCCTCAAGGAGTTAATAGGCATGGGAGCTTCTAAAGGGCATGGTATTGGAAGCCAAAAAGAAACCATTCTGACATGGTGGAAGCACAGGAAGAATGGTAAGAGACCAATGTGGCTGCATAAAGAGCTTCTAGGATGCCTGAGATGCAGAAGGGAAACACGCCCATTTTTCTACTGCCTGCATGTCAGCAAGGAAGCTTTCCAGGAAATAGCAAGAACCTGCAAAAACAAGATCAGAAAGGCAAAGAATGAGCTGCATCTGGTGAGGGAGGCAATAAGAAGAGGTTCTATAAGTGTTTTGGCCAGGAAAGAAAAATCAAGAAAGGTGTGGGCCCACTACTAAATATCCAGAAGATGCAATGGTGGAGCTACTCAACATCTACTTTGCCTCATGCTTCACAGGAGAAAAAAAAGCTGCAACCAGACAACTAATAAAGATTATCTGGATAAGAAGGGATCAATTGAGGGAGGTTATAACAAAAGAGATAGAGATCTTTTGGTGGGTCTGAATGAATTCAAATCAACCCTGTCTTTGCAGTTCTTGAGCACTGGGCCCTCATGGCCCCATCTCCACCCTTCTAAGGCACTGGGCCTCCTGGCTCCAGGCTCTGATCCTCTTTGGGCTCGCTGCTGTCTTGGTCACTTGACTGCACCTTGAGCCTACCCCTAGCAGGGCTCAAGGAAATTACGTGCCCCTAAGGCACTAATGGGACCCCTAAAAACTATCCCTCATGGTCCCACCCAAACCATGAGTGAAAACAGTAAGTTGTATCCTGTTACTTTGCAGTCAGGCATCCCTT
This sequence comes from Crocodylus siamensis, assembly GCF_052110815.1. Taxonomy (NCBI): domain Eukaryota; kingdom Metazoa; phylum Chordata; order Crocodylia; family Crocodylidae; genus Crocodylus; species Crocodylus siamensis. The sequence goes on along the minus strand of NC_143402.1, from coordinate 48,084,442 downwards.
ACCCAGGGTTGGATCCTTTCTTAAGGCACCAGTATCATGCTGACAGTCTTAAGAGCAGATCTGGGGTCAGCCCTGTACCCCCCTGCAGACTTCCTAGCCTAAAAAATCTTCATCCTAAGGCCTGCAGGGCTAGATTCTCTGACTTAGCTCAATCCTGGGCTTCTGTGTCATCCCCATGCATGGCATGCTGTGGTGGAGCACAACTGAGGTGTTTGCCACTTAGTATGGGCTGCAGCACGCTGGAGAAGTACCTGCATGGAGGGCAGTCAAGAGACACTCCTGAGCAGTCACTTTAAGGGGGAAGGTGTGTGGCAAAGCACCAGCAGGGTGCTCTCCACTTAAGGGCTGTTGCAGGTTCTGAGTGAGCCTGCTTTGTGAGCAGCAGAGGAAGTCTCTCCGAAGAACCACTTTAAGGTGGAAGGTGGGTGGCAGAGCACCTTTGGTGTCTGCCAGTTTAAGGAGGGGAGCAGACAGGTTCAGGCCAGCCCTGATGAGATGACCATTTTAAGTTCTTGGCACTCAACTCAGGGCGGGGTGGCAGTTTTCTGCCAGCAGCTGGAGGAGCAACATCACGTGTCTGTGATGCTGCTCATGAAACATCGTGGAGGTAAGGGCAGGAGCTACTGGGGATGGCAGGAGGCTCCTGGTCCTGGGTATGACTGCAAGCTGCACCCTGCTGGGGAAGGGAGGCCTTGTGGGACTGGCCATGGTGGGACAGTCCCCCAGAAATGCCAGGCCAGTTATGTCCCTGGTGAAAGGCAAGGAGGGTCACCTTAAAACCCCAGCCCCCACCATTCAGTGGGTTAACAACATCAGAGGGGAGTAGGGCCAGGTATGCCTTAAGAGGGGCACCTGAGCCCAGAGTGGGTAGTGGAGCCAGGCACGCCTATAAAGAGGCACCTGAGCCCATTGGGATGTAAGACCCCATGGAGTAGTGGGGCCAGGCATGCCCAATCAGAGGCACCTGAGCCCAGTAGGAATAGTGGGGCCAGGCATGCCCATGGGGGTAGCAGCCCTGAAGCCCCAGAGAGGGGGTGAATGTGTTGAAGCCCCAGCAAAGGGGATGAATGCATTGAGGCCCTAGAGAAGGGGTGAGTGTGTTGAGACCCCAGGGAGATGGGGGCAAGTGGGGAGGCCCAGGTAAGCCTTCAGGCACCTGAGGCCGCAAGTGGGCCTGAGGCTGAGTGAGGTGGCAGAGAGGGAGCTGTAAGTGGATGGGGTGAGTCACTAGCCCCAAATTGGGAACAAGTGATCTGTGTCACCCGGTGAGGGGCCAGGGGTGGAGTTAGCCCAGTGTTTGGCTAATTGCCTGGCCACCATGCAGATGAGGGTCATGGGAGTGGCCAAAAAAGCTGCACCAGGGCCAGCCAAGGAGTGAAGGGACAAACCTGATGGCCCATATGGTTACTCAAGAAAGCAGGGTGGGGTGAATGAGACCCAGTAAAGGGCAAGAGTGTGAGGTCTGGTGAGAGCAGGCACAGTGGTAGGGGCCCCAGTGAGAGGGGGGCAGTATGTATGAGGCCCAGAATAGGGCAGTATGAGAGAAGCCTAACAGTGCACTAAGTTGGGCCCAGCCTCAAGCCAGAGCATAACAAAACTCACACATATCATCTGCAAGTCATGGAACATGATAAGGGCAGAATGGAGTCATGTATGTACCGCCCTTTGACATCAGGCCACTTGAAGGGCAGCCTCCCACCTAGTTAACATCTTAATTATTTAACAACAAGGTACGGCAGGACAGTAAGGTGGGCAGCATGCCCAAAGACAGGTGGACGGGCTGGCACTGTGACTGGGGCCTGGGAGATTGCCCCCTGTCACACTTGCTCACAACCTGTCTCCAGCAGGGAATCCCCCTATAGGGCTCCTTTTCCCTCTGGTTCTAGAGACAGCATTGGCTCTGGCTGTGGCCAGGGCTTATACACCCAGAGTCCTGCCCCATTCTGGTCAGGTGCCCAGTAGCTGACCTGCCAGCAAGGCTGATTATTAACCCTAGCCTGGCCAGCTGCCTTTGTCTGGTTCACAAAAACCCTTCCGTTAAAGGGGCCCTTCTACTTGTCTGTAACAGAGTGTGGGTTCCCTGTTACAAAAGCTAGTGGTTGGGGATGATCTAGATGTAGCCATGCCTATGTTCTATTATGGGCATTTCCCATGCTTCTGGGCTTGCTTATTGACACATGGGGCCAGAAAGCAGTTTTTTCCCCTCCTGCTGCTACATGTGTTTTTTTTTAAAGTCTTGCTCAGAAAAATTGGCTATTGGCTCCAGTCAAGGTAAGGGATCTTGATGGGGTGTGCCAATGTTCCTGCTGGGACCTAAACCCGGAGGTTCCTGGGTGTTGCCCTTCTGCTCAAAGTCAGACTAATTGCCACATTTGAGGTAGGAAGGATTTTTACTCCATGGTCAGATTAGTAAGGACTGTGGGGGCATTTGATTTCCTCTGTAGAAGAGGTGGGGTAGGGAGTGGCCTTTTTCCTTGGATCACTTGAATATATTTTAACAGCATTTGCAGGAGCAGGACGTTGGCCACCACAGTCCCTCATCTTTATCTATGGCAGATTCGGGTATTATATATTGTGTTTGTGTCAGGGTTGATGGCATAGTTTTGTAATAGGTTATACAATGGATTTGAATAGGGTGGTTTGGATAGGGATGACCTTGCCTCAGGCAGGAGGCTGGAAGCGATAACCCAGCCCTATTTCTCTATGATTCTATGACAATCCCTATGGCATTACTATGATCTTCAGTGTTATACCAAGACTGTGCTTCACAGGCCCATTGAAATTAATGCTCATTTATCCAGTATGTGCCAAAAATTAAGATTCATAAGCAGCTTTCTAAAGAAGTAGCAGGTAGTTTCATATTTCAGTGTTTTACAAACCAATGCATTAGCCAGTATGATTAAGGTAGCTATTCTGCACTCAGCCACTGTGCTCACACAACCAGAAACAATGGGAGGGAATGTGGTGAGGGTATCAGGTTTGCCCCATTATTCTTTTTAATTAGGGTACCATGGGAAGTTTAACTTTGTCCATGCCACTGTCCCCCAAAATATGCAGAAATCACCTGAAATTAACCTGCCATCTACAATAGAACTGCTACCCTCACAAAACAATGTGGTACCTTCCTAATTATTTTGGATAGCCTCAAATCCATAATATTTGCTTTCATAAACACATGTACATGACCATTCAAATATTTTGTAAACAACATAGAGAAGGGTTTTTTGGAGATTTGTTTTAAGTGCAGTGCTTGGTAAGTAACTTCATGTAATGTTGGATCTGTCATTAGCCTAATACTGAATATTACATTCCCACCATAGCTTGGGCTTCAGTCTCTCTTGTATGGCATTTGGTCACACAGCCAAATGACACTGAACTGAAAAAAAAACTATAATGTAGAATGTCTTTCTTGTCTATCTTTAACAGTCATTCATGCCAACTAGCGAAAGCCCTAAAGAGGAGGACAAGATATATAATGCCATCCAGAGCTGGTGTTTAGCTGCTGAATCAAGACTAGGACAAAGAGTCATCATTCAAATTCCTAGTCACTGAGATGCTCCAGTTTCATCCAGGAAATGCTCATTTTTAGTGAAAACCTTTCATCTGCTGCAACTGGTAATAAATCAAATACATAATGAGGTGAACCTGCTTGTGGAACATGCCATTAACTATGCAGTCAGGGTCCAAGATGATCTATTTGTTAGAATGTGTGTTTGATCTATGCATGTTTAATTTACAGTAATTCTGCTGCAAGACCTAGTAACTGTATTGCTTAATGGATGGACCAAGATGACTTGGAATATAGAAAACACATCAACTGATATGAGAATATTTGGTGAGAAATTTGCAAACTCTTTTACAAGACTGTGATGGTTGCTAAATGGCCACTGACAGGAATCCATACTTCTCTTTTCCTAGAAAATACATTGCTACAGAAAAATGATTTTGCATTGACATGACACTTTATCCTAAATCTCTTTACAAAAACGGTAACACGGAATCTATTTCCCGACTCCCCCGGTTGCACAGAAGAGCCTCAAAAGCATATTATATAGTATCTTATCCAGTGTAATTTTAAGGGTAGAATTCACAATCACATTTAGGGGCTTTAAATTGTCATTCATTTTAATGGGGGGTGAGCATCCAAGTCTCTCAGGTAGCTTGGAAAATGTACACCTAAATATCTTCACAGATGGATGAGGTTTGCTGCCAGAGACTGCCCTACACTCTTCTAGACTGTTTTTCCCCCAATATTCATACTGGCGCAGACTGAAGTGTAGCTCTCAGCTGTAAATAGGAATGTTTTCTGCAGTGTCCTGAGCTACAAGTTACTTCAGACCAAACATAAGTTCACTGTTGGTTCCAGGTGGGAGGGGAATCTAGCTGCTCCAGCCAGGTTCCCACAGCAGTGGCCAAGCTCTCTGCTCGTGCTCACTGTTTCTTTCTGAGATGGGCAACCAGAATGGGGGGTGGGGAGGGAAGGGAGGGAGCTCATTCTTGGGGTTCCCTTGTTGGTGCTGAGGGGTGGGGTTGGGTGAATTGGAGTCCCCTCCACCACCACAAGGGAGCTCCAATACATTTGCCCCACCCTCCAGCGGAGGCTTAAAAAACCCCAAACCAAACCCTCTCCATAGGCAACTGGTAGGGGGAATAAGGGGGGCAACTTCCCCCCCTGACAGGGCCATCCCTGCTGTCACCACTGCCGCTGGCTTCTGTGAGTGCTTGCCAACCCTGTCCCCACCATTGGCTTCTGCACGTGCCCCCCCAGACTCAGGAGACACCAGTTGCCTGTGACTCCCTCCATTCCCTTTCCCCACTCCCATTCTGAAAACAACTTACAGGCTGGCAGGCAGCACAGACACAAGTTACAGAAGATGCTCTGTTTTGAAACATCTTCATCTGAATCCTTGTGCAATGAGGGTTCAGATTTTTGCCCAAATGGCCATTTTTGAAGCAGTCTGCAGCTATGCATTTGTTTGATCATGGCTATAGACTACTTTCTGTAGCCAGATAAGTGAAAAAGTCTCACTTCTGTCTGTGCCCCAGATGTTTGCTTCCCAATTTCATTAATTCATTCGCAATTATTCCCCTTTGCATCAATCACATCAAACCCCACTTTCTAAAATATACAGCCTTCTAATCTGTGCAAGCAGTCATCACTCAACCACATTAACGGGGGCATAATTAAATTCTGTTTGTAAGTTGATACATTTGGTCACACAACCAAATTTTGTTTACATTCTTTCAGTAAAGACTTGCATTAAACTATCCCTAGACTTACCCAACTCAGCAAGTTTCTCCCAAGTCTTGCTCAGTTGCAATAGTGTTATCACAGATCACCTTATGCTGGTTTAGGCCATCTGCTGGGGTCCCAATTTTGGCCATTTGTTCTGATCAGGTTAACACAGCTATTTGTTGGCAGCAGTAGAATGCTTAGACTCATAGGTCCTGAGTTTTATACTAATGGGCCATGGGGTTTTTTGGGAAGGAGGGTGTTCTCTAATGGTCATAGACCCTTCTGTCTCCCTCCCCTTCTACCTGTCCCCATTCTCCAACCTGTTCCTCCCTAACCTTTTCTATACTATCCCTGCCCATCCTATTCCTAACTAACCCCATCAACAATGTGCTCCTAATACCCTTTGTGTTCCAGTCAAGTTGCCTTTTTTCTTGCTGTTTGGGCATCAGGTGAGGGACACTTACAGGACAGGAGAAGTCTGTTTGCTCTCATTTTTAGTATCAGCTGCAGCCCCACATAGCCAAGAAGAGCAGCTGCTGGGAAAGTTCTTGTAGTCCAGGGATGGAGTATGCTCCATGTAGGATATAACCTGTGCTATCTGATCAGCCCAGTGGTGCTATGAAGAGATGGCTCATGTTCAGGGCAACTAATAATCATTATAATACATGTGGCAAAGCCATACACAATCAAAACAGAAACTTTGCTTAAAACTTTCTAGTATATCTCAACCACAGTTATCACTACCATCTCTACCTATAATTTGGTAGTCTCAAAAGCAATTAAATATCTCTTCCCCATTTTGTGCTTTATCTTTGCCTTCCAGAGTGATGGGATTGGGAGCAGATTTTTAGCACCTGAGATGGCTATCCTTTAATCAGCTTTGATTAAAGACTTTTGAGGCACTCTGAAATGCATGCAGTGCTTGCAATTCTGTTCACCATGCTGCATATTTGCAGTGTGGTGGTAAAATTAGATACCAGAAAATCCCAGTATCCAAAAGACCCACAGCATAAAAAACTGGGGCAATGCACATGGCTGCAGCCTGCACCACCCAAAAATGGAGCCTGACCAGCCATAGCCACACTCTGGCTTCTGGCCAAGCTCCATGCACCCTGATTGCTGCCACTGCAGCCCTTGGAGGCCCCAGAACCCCAGGTAAGGCTGCTGGGGCCAGCCCAGGTGAGGCTTACCTGTAGGTGAGGGCTGCTGCTGCTCTGCAGCTTTCCCTCCTGCAACCCGGGGCCAGGGCCAGGAGTGCCTGCATGCAGTGCTGGTCCTCCTCAGAGCTGCTCCTGCTCAGGGGCCGTGTGGAGCCTGGGCGAGCAGTGGGATGCAGGGAAGATGGGGGGGCTGGCTGAGGGCGACCCATGGGTGGTGCTGGGGCAGGGGGTCCTAGCCACTGGAGTTGCCACTGCACCATAGCCCAGGCCTACTGGGGGGCTTGCTGCTGGGTGACAGGCAGCTGCCAAGGGGCAGGCAGTGCCAGGGCTGGGGGCTGAGCATCAGGTGGCATGAAAGAGACCATTAAGACCAGGATGGTGTCCTGCATCTGGCAGTCTTCCTGTATGGCCTCCACACTGCCCTGGCCACCATAGTGGTCTGCTGCTGCTGGGCCTGTAGCATCCTCTCAAGGCGAGCAATGTGCCTCTCTTTGAGGGCCAGGAGCCTGTTCCTGAATGCCTGGTCCTCCCAGGCCCTCTCCTGGTCCCTCTAGCTCACACACAACCCTCTCCAACTCATGCACAAGGTCCTCAGTGGGGCAGACCCACGAGTCTGCCAGCCACTCCACCATGGTGACTAGGCGGTCCAGCAGCAGGGTGTTGTTTTGGGTCCGCTGCTGGCAGAGCCAGTGCATATGGAGGGTCCTGGCCGAGGCTGGTGGTGACCCTGAAGATGCATTCCTGCCAGCAGCTAGTGATGCTCCCCTGGCTGCAGCTGCTGGACCTGCAGAGCTAGGAGAAAGAGGTTCTGTGAAAGTTTGCAAGAGTTGCAAAATTTCTGAAATAATATCCACTATACCACGGGGCTGTACACTGCCCAGCCTCAGATTGGGGGTAATGAATGCATGCAGGGGTGATGTGTAAGGGGTGCATGTGAGTGCACGTGCACTCCCTGATCATGGCAGTGCACCCCCTACAAGAAGGCACTACTGCAGTCCTGGGTGGTTGCCACTCACCACCACACTGCCCACACTGCTGGCAGCATCGGTGGGTGGTCTGTGATCCCCGCTGTATGCCACTAATGCTGCTGGTGGAATCTGCAGGTGGTCACTCCCCACCACCCCGGTCAACGCTCACCACCACCCTCACCCCCGCTGACAGCACCAGCAGCATCTGTGGGAGCTTCCCCACTTAATGCCACCACACTCCCACCATTGCTGTGCCCCCCCCCCCAGCCACCAGGGGCATGCATCATTCATGCATGCATAATTGCCCAGGGACCACTGCAAGTTGGCCAGGCAGGATCTGGCAAAGGTGTCCACCAGCTGAGCCTACCATCCCCATTTGATCTGCAAGGTCAGGTGGGTGGCTTGGTGCTTGCCACAGGCAACCTGCCTTCCCCACCCCCTTTCCAGGCCAGGCCATACCTGGATCCTGGGAGCACCTGCCATGGGTGCTCCAGGCCCACTCCCCCCTTCTCCTGCAAGCCAGGCAGTTTCCTCCCATGCTACCAGGCCAACACTGCCCCAGCTTGGAGGGTGAGGAAATCCTGGCTGACTGGGACATGGAGGTGGTGGTGTCCCCACCCTCCCCACAGTGAGCCTCTCCAGAGAGCTGACCTGGGCCAGCCCCCGTTTCTCCCCCTGCCCAATGCATAGCACGAGTGTGCCTCTCATGAGAGTGTCCTGGGTGCATCATGACAAGCTCTTTGTATGCACCCAAGGATGCCCAACCTACTATCCCTTTCTGCTGATTGCTATGGTGCCCCAGGTGCACCTGAGAACCTGGCATGGGTCATTGAGCTTTGACAGTACTGCAGATAATCCTGTGCTTCCCTGCAACAGGCACCACTACCTGGAGAAGTACTTATGTCTGCAGTATGCATCCCTGCCCCTCCTGGCCAAGGACAACATCATCACAGGTACCAACATGTTTCTCCACCTGTGACAGGCCCATGACTGCCTAGCTGAGGGAGCGCTGGCTGCTGAATAAAGCTTTCCACTACCTTCTGCCTCAGTGCATGCTGTGAGGGAAAATTCCTGGGGCCAGGAGGCAGCTCATCCAAGCCAGGTAAGGAGGGGGCAGGGTCAGGGGTGGAGGCAGGGAGAAGATGGGAGGGCTCTCCTCCCAGTGTGAGGCTTACTAGATGGGCATGGCAGATGTCCTTCATGGCCTGAATTTTTCCCCATTGGTAGCAACAATGTATAGCTCCTGCCAGCATCCTGAGGTGAAGGGGCACAATGCCTGGCTGGCCAGGCAGTGGCCCCCTCCAGGGAGGAGCTGGAGCTTGTCAGGGTGAGTGGCATCATCCACGGGCTGTCCTCCTGGGCAGTGTTTCACATCTGGAGGTGGCATGGCAGCTGCTGGCCTGGGACCCTGGAGCTGCTGGAGGAGGCCAAGGGTTGGGAACAAACCAAGACATGTTCCTGGTGCCTCAAGGGGCCCTCCCCCAAAAAGTAATCTTTGTCACTGCCAAGCCATGGCAGAGGTTTGGTAGGCTACCCATGCTGGAGAACATGGCACGACTCCACCCAGGGTCTTGGGGCTGGAGGACGTGGTCCAACTGCCGCGTAAAGGGCACAGTCCTGTGGGCAGCCCCCCGACCAGCAGTTGTGGTCCATGATGCAGAGCCACTGTATCCATAGGGACTTGACCTTTATGCAGCACTGCCATGTGTGGGGGGCTAGTAGGGGGTGCTCCTGTGCTGAACCACCCACCTCACTGTGCCGGACTACCTTTCAGGCTCCAAGTGCCTCCCTGGGGGTGCTTCATGCCTGGCCAACCCCCTTCCTAGAGCACACCCACTAGTCTGGGGGTAACATTGCCACCACCCAGGGTCTGGACTGTTCCTGGCCCTGTGGCCCCTGGGAAACATAGGCCTAGTAGTCCTTGAGAGTACTTGACTCACTGCAAGAACTTGGGGTGCTTCCCTCAGTGTGAATGAAGCACAGATAGTGGTCTCCTCTAGTCAGGACCCCAAGGCATACTCTAGCACCTCTCCCAATAAGGCTCCCATGCTAGGTACAAAGGAGAACTTTATTGGTTACAAGGAGTAGGTTTGGAATAGGGTACAGGGTAGAGCAATATCAGAGAAATTCAGTACAGCAAACAGGGTGGCTGGGTAGCCTTTGATTACGCATCTGAGTTACTACACGCTATATATCTAGTTAGATCTCAGGTAGCTTACTCACAAGTGTCATCCAGAGGCAGATGGAGATTCCCTCTGGAGGCAGGCAGTTCCTTGATCATGAGTTTCAAGAGAAGGAGTAAGTTTCAGATGGTCCAGCTTCTCATTGAGTTTTCATTGTGGCTACTTCCCCTCCTCCTGGGCAGTCCTTAATTTATATAGACCTTAACTTATATAGACCTTATGACCTCATTTACCTGGTCCAGTGGAGGCCAGAACCTGTCAGCCAACCAATTTGAAATGCATCACTGGTTGCTGGGTAGAATGGCATTGCTTAGAATAATAGGAAGCCTAAGCCGTCCGCCCAGGTATGTGATTCCAGTCACATAGGTAGAGGGAGCAGGTTTCCCCCTTCCCTCAGGAATGTATCCAACTCAGGTTAAAACTTAAAATGCCCGCATTTGCTCTGGGGCAGCATCTACATGTTTGCAACTGTGTAGCAACTACTGCATTGTTATTTTACTATCTGCATTTTCATGTAGCAAACTAACCACATAGGAAACTAATTTACTGGGCAGTAAGAGCCTGCATGTGTAGACCATGATGCTTTATTGTTCAGTAAATTAGTCTACTGTACAGTAAAGCATCTCCAGTAGACACATCTTTAGAGTGCAAATTGTCTACACTCACTGATTAATTGCCAATTGTGATTATTTTCTCCTCCAAAAGAATACTAACTTGGTCAGCCAAAGTCTTCTTTTGCAACTTTCCAGGAACCAAATGTTCCTTCTACTTGAATGAAATACAATTGATTGCAGCCTTATCTTTCTGTATTCTAATATTATAAAAGCCTTAGTCTGTCTATCTGTAATGCTTTATTCTGAAATAACCAATCAGAGTCCGAGCATTTGAACAGGAGCTGGCAGCCGCGCCACCATGACGGCGGTGGAGTGGGGGGTGAAGCCAACAGAGCTGGCCTTGCCCCCCATAGCCTGAGGCAACAGTGGTGACAGATGGACAAAGGGGCCCAGGAACCAGCTCCAGCCTGAAGTGGCGGCGGTGGGGGGAACAGACCTGACCCCCAGCCCTGGGAGGGCAGCGGACCCAGGCCTCTGTCCCCACCCCCAGCCCATCATTCTTGATAGGCAATGAAGTGGGGGGAGAGGCCAGTGGAGCTAGACTCACAGCCTCCCCCACAGCCTGAGGTGACAGCAGTGATGGGGGGTGGGGGGCAGTGCCCCAGCTCTGGCTCTAGCTCTGGCCTGAAGCAGCGGGGTGGGGGAGGAGGAAAGAAGGTGCAATCCCACTCTGGTCCAGCTCGAAGCAGCAGGGGGCGAGGGGGGGGGTGTGTGTAGAGCGGCTGGCCCTGGCTCCGGCCCCAGTCCCAGCCCCAAGTGGTGGGGGGAGGGGCGGGGGACTGTCCTGGCTCCAAGTGCCAGAGGGGAGAGGGGAAATGACCCAAGGGAAAGAGATGGGGACGGGCCCCAGCCTGGCCTGGCCTGAAGTGGCAGCGGGGAGGGGGAAGCAGCACTGGACCTGGCCCGAAGTGGCAGCGGGGAGGGGGGCAATGGCTCCACGGGGGAGGCGGGGACTGACTGAGGCCCCGCCCCGACCCCAGCCTGAAGCGGTGGGGGGGGGAGCTGGGGAGTGGCCCTGGCCCTAGCCGGGTGGGCTGGGTGGACTTGAATTCAAAGTAATTCACAGCTGTAAGCTCATTCATGGCAAGAATGTCCTCAGCCCATGCAGATGGTAAATTAATGAGAGAATTCAAAAGAATGTAGTCATTCATATTTTGTTTGTTTAAAAAGATACAAGAAATGAATATAGGTTTTGAGGGAGAAGGTTGTGCTAAACTACACACACACTATTAAAAATAAAATGAGTTGTTGGAAATATCCAAGTTCATTTTTTGTTTTTAATTATAAGCAGTTTTTCTGTTTCTCATGTTTTTTCACTGCACAGCAGGCTTTTGCAAAGGGTAAAGTAATTATTTTTATAAGTTTCCTTTCCCACAGAACATCTATTGCTATCCACTGTGCATACAGTGAGTCTGTTTGCATTTTATTTAAAATATTCTTGCACAAAGGCATTTTTTTGTGATTGTACTAATTCTTCAGATGTTCCCAGACACTGCTGGCAAGAGCCTAAATACCGTTTTAACCACTGCTTCTTCCAATCAGTACTTCTGGAATGCAGTTTAAAATAAAGCTGTAGTGCAGGGAGATATTTAAAGAGGCTTTCGTAAATTGGCCTAGTTCTATTTCCACCATGGGGACTATCACAGCTATTCAGGATGGAGCATACTGGAGTACAAACTGCAGAAGTATGCTCATATTGTTAAGAAACAAATAAAATCAGAGTCTCTTTTCCATTAAAAGGCACTCTCCTATATAATCATGTTTTTGCTTTAAGTAGTCTTAAGCTTTCAAGGGTGACTAGATGTTTTGTTGAATTAATCCTATTATTTAAATGATTACTGACTACTTATGTCTTTCTCCACATCATCCTGTTTGCATGTAAAACATATTTAGGGAAGCGTTGTCCCTCTCTTTAAAAAAACATACAAGATTTTTCAGTTAAGCCCAATTTATATTTATGGAAAATCTTTAGTATCCTGCTTGACTAAGTAGAGGGTGAAAACAGCCATGCTAATGTGAGCTGAAAAGTGTTTAGCTCATCAAAGAAGAAGCTGGAATACAAATATGGACACAGAGGTCACATCTGGACATTCATTAATGTGCTTTTGTTAATGCACATTAAATTTAGTACCTCCAAGCACTTTTACACATACTATGAGGGCGGAGGGGGCAGCACTTTTAACTAGAATGGCTCCAAGAGCTGCTCTAATTAAAGCGCTGCAGTGTTTCATGCATCAGTACCCACCTACTTAAAAATGGTGGTGGGGCACTTGAACTAAAGCTCATTTGAAGGGCTTTAGTTCAGGCACCCCCACCACCATTTTTAAGTGCAAGGACACTGATACATGAGATGATACAGGAGGCTGCTGGAGCACAGTTATTGCCATCCTCCAGCAAGCTCGATTAATCAAGTCTGCTCCGACATGCTGGAATTCCAGCACATTGGAGCAGCCTTGCTGCTTGTGTATTGGCACTCTCTATTGTGAGGTACTAGAAAAAAAACACATTAGTTTATTTTTAATACACAATAGTGAAAATATATTTTTTTGTGATGCTCTAATGTGCATTAAAATAGGCTAATGCTCATTAAAGCGCATGTGTAGATGAGCCCAGAGTAAGCTATTTAAGGGCCCACTGTAAGCTTTGGTAACTAAATAGAAACCAGAACAGATAAAGGTCAGATGCAGAAGACTAGAATATGTTCAGTTGTAAGTTCATTGATTTGATGAGGATTTAAACATGCTTAAAATTCACCTTGTGTTGAAGTGGTTTTCTGAGCCAGGTGCTTTAATGACCACAGATCAGACCATGGAGGGAGAGGGAAAGAGTAACACCGAGCACATCAGCAGCTGCAATTATAGACCAGCACTTGGATTCACAAAAAGAGCTGGACCAAGAGCATGACCCCATGCTATGTGTTTGTAATGTAAATGTTGCTAAGAGCTGTGCAAAAAATAAACCTTCACTTAGCTCCCCATATTCCTTATATGCCCACACTGAGCATGGGGCTGTCACTGTTGCCTCCTCATTTTTCCACTCCTGCCTAAACATGATCTAATTTAACTTGGCATTCATTGGCTTGAGACACCTTTTTTCCATTCCTCATTTTCCAAGCAAAATTGTTATCTTTCCAAGCCTGCTGCAGCATGTATTTAACACATGTTCACCTCCAACCCAAAGTGTCTGAAAATCATTTGAAAAAAAATCCATGCAAACCTGGATGCAACTTTAAAAAGGATTCTTTAGGAACGACAGAAGGACTGAAGAAAGAAAAAAGAAAGAAAGAAAGAGGAAAGCAAAGGAAAACCACATACAAAGAAAGACAGGAGAGAAAAGGAATTATAACAAATCATTTGCATTTCCCTGACTGAAAGGATTTATCTGTATTTCCAGTTAATAAAAGATGCTAATTGATTCATTTGTTATGGCTGCACACAGCTATTTCTGGTTGGAAGGAAAGACTCTTAAATGCAATGACTCAGCCTAGCCTGTTACATCACCATGGGACCCCAAAAGATTTGTTAATAGCATTAAAGAAACCAAGTTGCTGAACAGGGCTGTTTTCTGTTCACATGTGAAAACAATAGAGAAAGTGCTGCAATTCTGATATTTGAGGGAAAAATCTCCATAGTTGTATGCATCTGCTAAATAACAAATGGGCACCTGAGTAGCTTTGGAGCCTTGTTCAACAGAGATTTCCCACAGGGTATAAGAATATATATTTCACCTGCTTTGGCAGAATATAATATTTTAACTCAACACATCCTAGAGGTATAGTAGAAATGGAAAAATCCCAGTGGGTCATCTACTCCATTTCAGAACAGTTCCTAGCATTTTGTCCAGACCACTGGTACATTTAAAAATTTCAGAGGTCTATCATTTGCCTCCAAGTGCTATTCTAGAGTTGGACATGTCAATTTTTTTCTCCAAAAAGCTGCTTTAAAATTGAATTTTTGACTAAACAAGATTTTTTTCACAGAAATGATCTGATTTTCACACGAATATTCGTTGAGACACTGAACACTCAGATCCCAACCTACAGGCCAGATCTGACCTCCGTGCCAGGCCATTTGGTCCATGGGGCTCCCCATGCATTTGTGGGGAGCCTCATGGGCCATGGCCTTCTGCACTAGATTGAATGAACAGAGTGGTGCAGGATCTGATCCCGGCATGCAGAATCTGATCTGGCCCCTGGAACAGTTTCACACCATTCACCTGGCCCACAGTGCCAAAAACATGAGCACCACTGCTCTAAGCCATAAGGTTTCAGCTGCAAACCAAAACATTTTGATGTAGAAATGCCACTTGGGGTGTCCTAACACATGCTCCAAGGTGGATGGGGTGCTTTAATTAGAAGGGCTCTTGAGATTCATTGGGTCTGCTCTTGGGATTGACTGAGTCAGCTCTCCAACACGTGCTAATTAGCATGCATTGGAGCAGGCATCTGGCACATGTATAGGTGGCCCTGGTGACTGCAGAGCAGGGCTGGATAGTTTTAACCATTGCAGTTTTAGCCACAGTTTAAAACAGATTAAACTGCCATGCTGTTACATGAGATTTGATGGCTGACAGTTATTTGAATAAAGAAACACAGATTTAGGGCCCTGTTACACCTTACGCTGTAAGTCACGCACGTGTTGATGGGTGTTAGTGCTAGTTGCAGTTCGAAGCAGTCACACATTCAGGCCAGCAGGGGCCTGGAGGACTAAAAGGTAAAAATCCCCAACTCCCTTCCTGTTCTGGGCTTCCTCCCTGACCTCTGGGGCTTTACCCTGTCCCTCTCTGCTGATCCCCCTCACTGCTTACTTGTGGCTACCTGTGGTAAACCGCATGTCCAGCCACCACTGTTAGGCTGCTGCTCTGCACTGAGAGGGGGAGAGGGAGAGGGGGTGGGGGTAGAGTATGCAGGGATCTGCAGTGCTGAGGAGGGGAGTGAGGAGGGCAGCGGGCCCAATACAGGCCATTAGGGGAGGGCAGGCAGGTGGGGTGTTTAAACTAAGGTGTATTGTAGCGCGGCTACACCTTAGTTTAACATGAGCTGGGTAGCAGGGATTAGAGATAATCCTGCCCTGGAGCGGCATAATTTTGAGCTGCCTAACAAATGCTTAGAACTAGTTTCAGGTTTTGATATGCAGACGATCTATACGTTAAGAGCTCCTGGAGCTGCCCAAAATTACTGTGTAACAAGGGCCCTGTTACACAGTTATGGTATTACCAATTAATACCATATTCTTCATACATTCATATCAAAGCATTGAAAAGTGAAATACCATTTTAAATAAAAAATAGAAACTGAGGATTTTATGGAAAAAATCCTTCTTGTGCTATTCTTAAATAATATTTAACCTATGGAAAGTAAACAAAGAAAAAAAATAATTGCACTTCATACTTGACTGTTCTTCAGAAATCTGATTCAGAATGTGGCTTTTTCCCACCTGTTTCACTTTAAGCATTTTATAGCACACTACAAATTTTCTCATTTTCTTCATTTTTAGCTTGTTTCCTTGTTTATTCTGGAAGAAACTAAAATTTTAGAAAATTCTTCCTGCTGGAGTAGATGATGCTCTATGCATGCTTGCAGATGAGTCACAAATATAACAAACTTTGGATGGAAGGTTTTTTTGCCAAAGAATACTACCATGTTGATGGTTTTGCATTTATTCTCATAACCTCTGAGAAGAAGAATGTATGGTAGGGACTTTCACATTCCTGGAACTGAGGTATTAGGGGCATAAATAAGGACTGATTTCTTGCAGAATCTGCTGTTCAGAAACTGCTTCTTTTTCTGCACTTAAATTTACTGCCATATATTGAGACTGGCTGTAATTAAAGCCACTCCCCCCCACAAAAGCACATGTAAAGATACACCAGGTCTCTACCCTTCGCAGCAAGTGCCTTAACTTTTCAATTTTTGGAGTTCAAACATGAGAGGGTTCCCCCATCTCCTTTTCCTCCATCATCTAACATCCATTGGTCATAATTTTTTTGTCCAGCTACAATGTTGTGACTTAAACATGTGCATTCTGCATGCATGTGTAGCCTTCTATCTGCCTGGACAGTGCATAGCCTACTGAGAATGTGCACGTCTGTTTATGCATCCACACAAAATCAGGATGACTGAATGTAGGACAGAGAGTAGTTGTAAATATAAATCCATATGGGTACCACAACTGAAATCCAGGGAGAGTTAACTCACATCTCTGAGAAATCTCCACATCACCAATCTATTTTATTTTTAGTGAATATATTCGGTTCCTGCAGAACAGAGCATTCCTGAATTTTCTTGAATGGAAAAGTCAGAACAGTTGGAAGTTTATTTACTGGTACTTAAAAAACAGCATTCTTAGAACAAAACTCCAAAGACTCAGAGAATTTTATACAGTTGGTACTGCTTATCTTTATATGTTCTTTATTCTACCATCTGGAATGGGTTTTGCAACAAAATCTTCCCTCTTCTAATCCCCAAACACCTCTGCATAATGGTGCTGAGCAAGAATCATAGAAACTTGGAACTGAAAGAAACCTCATGGATCACTGCAGTCCATTACCTTGCAAACAATCTTATCAAAGGATTCCTTTCATATATAGATCAAGCTCTTTCCCTTCTTGATGTTTTGCCCTGATGTATTTATAAGAAAAAAATCAAGCACCTTGTCGGCTTTAATTTTGCTAGGTTAAATAAATCAAATTATTTAACTTTCCTCTGATAAGATAGGCTGACAGGCTCCCTTGCATGTTAAGAGCCCTTCTCTAAATCTTTTTGAATTAATTTAATGTGAACGTGGATGACAAGGAAGAATCACACAGCAATGCTCACACCTTATGTGAAATCTTTTTTTTTTTTAAAGAAGGCAAGTCAATAGATTAAATGTCCTTAAATGCACAGTAACCACTGCACATTAATGAATATGTAGATATGCCTACTTTCTGCAGCTCTATTTTATCCTTTTTGGACTTAACTATCCTGAATAATTTGGGATCATTTGCAAACTTTCAGATTTGACTGTGCACCTCCATTTCTGGGTTATTGATGAAAATACTGAACAAAATGGTACCCAGCACACATCCCTACAGGGCCCTACTGTTGACCTCCCTCCATCCTGAAAAGTAACCTTTTAACCCTATCCTTTGGTTCCTCTTTTTACCAGTTCTCAGTCCACAAAAGAACCTTCACTCCCAATCCTGTGGCAAGGCAGTTAGTTTCTTTTTATTTTTTAAGTCTTTGGTAAGGGACCTTGTCAAATGACCCTTTTTGAGAGTCCAAATGTGTTATGAGAACTGGATCCTTCTTGTCCATGTGTTAGTTAACATCCTCAAAGAACTCCAGCAAATTTGAGAGGCAGGGATTCCTTTTACACAAACCATGTTTGCTCTTTCCCAGTAGATCACATCTGTCCATGTGACTGCTGACTGTATTCTTTATTATAGATTGTACCAACTTGCCACTGATGGAAGTGAGACTCACTGATCTGTAGTTTCCTGGATCACCCCTGGAGCCCTTTCTGAATATGGATGTTATGTTAGCAACCCATCAGTCTTCTGGCACAGAGGCTACTTCTAATGATAGGTTACATACTACTGCCAGCAGTCCTGCAATTTCACATTTGAGTTCTTTTACAACTTTGGATGAATGCCATCCAGTCCTGGTGACTTAGTATCTAAATAATTTGCTTTAAAACTTCCTCTGTTTTCCACTTCAGTATGGTCCAATTCTTCAGATCCATCTACTAAAAAGGATTGATATGGTGTGGGAATTACCTCAGTGCTTTCTGCAGTAAACAGCAATGCAAATAATTTGTTTAGCTTCTCTGCTATAGTCTTATCACCCTGAGTGCATCTTTTATACTTTCCCCATTCTGCGCTAAAAGATCCGGGCTTCTTTCATTTCAGCCAGTAGCCCATATATTCAACCCAATGTCAATGGATGTATTTGATGTATTTGTATAAAATTTCTTAGTTGATCTAATAAAAGGTATCATCTCTGAACCAAGAGTTTGACTTTTGCATTCCTAATGGCAACAGCACTAATATTGAAAGGCTTCTGTCCCAGGAGAATTTCATGTCTGGCCCTTGCAGGCCTTGCAAGCTGAGTTACACATAGATGTTATAGATTTTATTCTTCTCTTTTTCAAAATGTAATATAAAGGAGTGATTATCTATTCCTGCTTAACTCTATGTGTGGACACTTTGAATCCTGTATAAAGTGGTTTAAACTAAACAAGAACAAGGGACTCTTATTCCAGAACCAGTGTTCACATATGGAATTAAGCAAGAATAGCCAATCAGAAATAAGTGCTCACCTCACACTGACATGGGGGATTAGTTCTTCATTGCATATTTCAGAAAAAAAATAAACTTTGAATTTAAATCCTGCCCAGTGCTGCTGTTGCACACAGACAAGATGAGTAAGTGCTTGATGGCATTATGCATTTGGATGGGCAGCATCTCTTGAGAAACATGCAGTGCCTCTCCCTATCAGTAATGCAAGCAGGTAGAAAGGGCCTGATTCCCATTCTAGCCTCTGGAAGACCATTCATGGCCCATTTTTTATTGGCAAGGTGCTCTGAAAACTCTACAGCGGTTTCTGACATTGTGTTATGTTTCTGCTGGTACATCTACATCATTAACCCTAAAGATACTACCATCTCTGAAGCCTCAAATTTGTTCATAGTGGCCATGTCTACACATGAAATTAGTGTGACTCAATTAACTCCAGCACAGTTTGTGCTGCAGTGTATTGCTCCAGGTGCAGTGTTTATCCATGCACTCAGGACCACAGCACATTGAGCCAGAGCACTGCAGCCCCAGCTGGCAGGGGTCAGCCTGCCAGCCTGAAGCTGCTCTGCCCTACCTCAGTATGCTGTGCAGGGGCTGGCTGGGGCACAAGCATGCTACAGCGTGGGAATAGCAGGCATCCTCATGTCCCAGCCAGTTCCATCAACATCTACATGTGCGTTGTGGTACAGTAAACTCTGCCATGGGATAGTACTTGTTTCAGGCATTACTAACCTATGGCAGAGTTAATTAGTTTACTTTGGCCTAATATCTCCACAAGTGTAGATGGGGATACTTTACTGCAAAGCTAATTAGGAAACTTAAAATAAAGCACAAGCTTCTTTTGTAGATGACAGAAACAGGTCATAGCTGATGACACAAGAATTTACCAAAATATTTTGATAAAATATATGAATAAAATTGTAGTGAAACAATTTTAAGGTTCCATTTCCAAAGACAGGCCCCTTAACTATTTCACAGAAATGCCCTCATATAAAGACTAGATCTGTTCAGAAATATGACAGTCTAAAATGAGGCCTTCATATTTAAGAGATCCATTCTGTGTGTATTCACTGTCCTAACAGGTATATTTATTGACTAATATTTTAATGCCTTTTACGTGCCTTTTTACTAATCTGCTGATCCATCCCATCTCTGAGACAGGAAGCTGGGATCTATTCTATTTTGTGCACTGTCAGCAGAATTTGAACTATATTTCCAACTGTGAAATCTTTCTTAGTATATGAGTTACAATAGCATTGAGTCTTCACTCAGAATATGAGATCTTATTAGATGCATAAGGCATAGAGAAGTAGCTTGATTTTAGGTTCTCAGGTTCAGTTTTCAAGGTTGGCCTTCAAAAATAAACACCTTTCTACATGTAAATTAAATATATTTGTTCTAGAGTCACGATGAACAGAACCGTATCACTTTGTTTTACAGTTCCTGCGTAGAACAGGAAAGCATTGTAAGAAAGCAAATCTCTTGAATGCTCCACCAAGACAGAAAGGTGAATGAATTGTAGAGGTTGACTACCTATTGAAATGCACAAGTGCGTGTTCAGCATAGGCTCCAATACAATGACCACTAAAGTTAATGAAAAGATTCCAATTATTTAAGTGGTTTCAGGGTCACGCCCATAATCAGAGTCCCAGCTGTGCTCCAGAACCGTACTGCCTATATAATTTTATCATTATGAAATACTAACCAACTCTGAGCCTTTCTATTCATACATTTTATTGCATCATTTCTAAGTGGAAGTGTGTCCATTGTTTGCCTCCAGCCAAACATTCCTTTCTTTTCTATGGCCATTAATGCTGACAGTATGTCTGTGCAAAGCAATGCTTCTTACTTTGTGCCTGAAAAGCACAGGTTCACCTGATCTCCCACAGCACAGAATGCCAGAGTCCAGAAGAGTCCTGCCCCTAAGAATAGCTTCAAGCAGCTCTACCTTCTGAAAATAACTACAGCATCTCTGAAAATACCTTAGGAAAATGAGGCCCTGATCCATGTAGGAGTTTAGAGACAAGCACCAAAGTTTGGGCTCAGAAGAGCAGAAGGACCATGTGCGCTCTGGGATAATGGCAAGAGGTACTTTCAGCCATATGTTTTTCTCAGTAAATGATCTCAGGGCTGATGTATGTAGAACCAACACATGCTCTATGCAGCCTTCACATTTACTCCCATGTAGTGACAATAGTAAGAACGTCACCATGACTCATTTAACTTCAGAATGGAAGAAGCCAGTCCTATTAACTAGCTGGAAACAGGAAAAGTACTTCTGGCTTTGACTTCTATATGAGGTTTAGGAACAGCCACCAATGGACCTTGACAATAGGAAGGCAGGCGCCCTCAGAAGAGGATACCCTGCTTTTTTACAAATCAAGCAGCTATGGGATTGGCGTGGTATGAAGGAATGACCATTAGCATTCATTTTACTTGGCACAAGTTTAGTCATCCTTGTTTAAAACACAAATAATCATGTATTACTATTAAAATAACTCAAAGGACGAAAACCATGGTGCAGCTCTCACTATCCATCCATACTGACAGATTCAGGAAATATGCTCCACTACACAGCACTCTGAAGTTATATTCATGATGAGTCCTGGTTTCTGATCATTAAACTACCAAGCTCCTCTGGCAGTTGTCCACATCAGAGCACTGGAGAAAGATGCATATATTATCTTTCAGCACCCCTGCAGAAGTAATGCAACTGCTCACTTTTAAGACAGCCAGAATCAAACTTAAAAATGAACAGTTGGGGCACTAATATACAACTGGTCAAACTTCACCTTTCCCAAAGCTCAGTGTTTCCTTGGTATCACCTCAGGAATATGCTCTTACTTACTGGAGACCTCATACCATCATTCCCTGTTGGCTCAGAACAGTATCAATGGACGTCCTTGGTAGACTAGAAAGGTGACTATTTTGTGAGAGATTCTGACAGAAGGTCAGGTTAGGGGAGAGTCAGATTGTTTTTGTTCATTCCCTAGCTCTTTCTCTGCCTTGCTTTTCCTCAGTTTCCCTCCCCATAGCTTGTCCAACAACGCAAGCTCAGCTTGTGCATCAGGACCAGGGAGAGAAGGAGGAGCTACATATGAGAGTATGCTAGAGGAAGGTTGCAAAGTAAAGTCAGCAAATGTCTCTCTAATTCCCATTTGCAGCCCGCATAGGAGGGCTGTCTTCAGAGAGCCTGCTGGCCCTAGGATATTCTAGGGCTTCAAGGAGTGGTCAAGTCCACCTGAACTCAGCAGGACAGTCTAAGAGATAAGCCCTTTTTTACAAGTGCAACCAGCCACAATAAACTAGGGTCAGTGAGTTCCCTATAAAGTCTAGCCCAGTGATTCTCAGCCAGAGTACCACAGCATCATGGGGTGCCCTGAGATCCTTTTAAGACTGTCATGGAATGCTGTGCAATGTTAGCCTTGGCAAGTGTGCAAGTACTTACACATGGCATACAAGATAATACAAGAGATTTCAAACAGCAGTCCATAGTATCAAAAACATTCTCACCTGTTGGAGTCAGAGTTCTTTGTGATAAAAAATTACTCTATTATTTTTCTGTTGTTAAAAAAAATAAGTGAAAGCTAACAGCTGGCACTGTCCAAGTAGTGCATTGAGTCTAATGAGGGGTGCTGTCAGTCTAAAAAGGTTGAGAACCAATGATCCAGCCTCATGGTAATGGTTATAAACTGTCCCCTTCTCAAGTGGAACACATACTGCAGTAATACCCCTTAACTCCCCCATACTGATTCCTGTTTAAAGAATCCCATTTTGTCCAACAGCCTTAAAAAGGTGTCTAATTAAAGAAGGAATAGTAATATATTATACAAACAGACAGTCCATCAGTCAGCTTCGGATTCTAAATTCAAACACTGCATCAGTTTTAGAAGGCCAAAAAAGACTGAGCTCTGTTCCCTTTAACAGCTTCAGAACCAAGATTTATGGCTGATGCAAAATCTCTAATGCTTGTGTATTCACACCAGAGAATAGCCCTTTTATCCCCGGGAATAATGTTCATCAGTGCTTTTCTGGCTTACCAGAAGTCAGCTTATTGCTGTTAGTCCATGAGAGGAGTCCAGCCTCAGCTATGCCAAGATAAGTATATTATCTTTCTTTGACTTGTGGGCAGTATAACACTCACCAGCTGTGGCTGCCAACAGCTCCCATTCCATTAGATCATGTACAGCTGAATGGGAGCTAGATTACAACAGTGGAGTTCTAGGACTAGTACTATCATGTGAGTCTTTTCCTTGCATCAGGGTTGGGAACCAGGTACAAAAAACCCTGAGTAGACAGGCCTGTATTATATAGAATCCCTTGGGAACCATTGGGGTAGGAGAACCTGGGAAAATATGCTATGTCCTGAGGCATATATGAACAGTTTGCAGTGGCAGATGAATAAGCTGGAGAGCAAAAAGATCCAGAACAAGACAAGGTACAGGGGCAAAAGGAAGAAGTAGAGGAAAAAAAGGGGAATCCCTTGTTGAGAAAGTATTATTAAAGTTCTATAGGAAACATCTTCAAAGTCAGCCTATAGATAAGAATTCAAACCAGAATTTTGAGGCTGAAGCAGACCTTTATGAGCTATCAAAATGGGAAAGTGTGGAGACTGTATTATATGTTACTATCTGGAAGTCTCAAAGGGACAGGGCAGGGTCTGTATCTACACAGAGAATAATGGAGAAAGGTCTTAACACACTCAGAGTCAAATAATCTATATTTTGGCAGGGAGAAAGGCACAAGGAGAATGTGTTCAGCACCATGCCCCATGTGCTAATTTGGAAGCAAACTGTGAACCAGTTCTAAATGAATAATCTGAATGTCCATTACTCTCCATCTCAAACTTCCTCATATTCCTATTTGCAAGATGACTCCTCTTTTCAGATGTTTGTGTCAGTGAAGTTTAGATTTTATGCGTGTTGGTGGAAAATGAAAGTCAGGCCTGTAGAAGACTACTTTACTCCCATAACATAATTCATTTAGGAAAGATGTGGAAGTTGCTTATAGAGTTGACCTAAAACAGATTTTTCAGAGTGTTTTTCAAACACAAAGTAAACCAACAAACAAATAAGAAATAGCAGAGACCAACCTCAATCTTTTATTTGACTAATAATAACAACACTAAAAATAATAGCCTCATTTTATAGCTATTAAACCACATTTTACTTTTAAAGCTCTATTTTAAAAAAATGAAACTTTCTGGCTTTTCTGTTTTCCTATTTGTGGGGAGGATGGGTTTTGCATTCTGGTCATCAAATTCAGCTCAGAATTTTGAAAAATTTCACGTGATGGAGTATATCAACCTGACACTAGCAGAGAAAGAATTAATAGGAGTTTGATAGTATGGACAAACATGACTTCTAAAGCCTTTAAAAAGGGGGAGGAAGGAGCTGCCATTAGAAACAGAACATCAGCTATGATGATAAATCTGTTAGATATATCAGTGTAAGTCTTTTACCCTACAAAGGTACAAGCCCATTGACTCACTTTAAATACCTGTTAAAAATATGAGGGAGAAAACACACAAATGCTCCCTTCCCTGTGACGGCGTGACTTATACTCAGGGAGGTACCAGGTTGCATACTTCATACTTTGGTTGTTTTGAAATGGCATCTTTCTGTGAAGTTACTATTTGGGGCAAGAACAAAACCAAGTACATGACCCCCTGTTTGCATCTGGAGTTGTTAGAACTGCTAAATACTTTATGGACATTCATAGCTAGAGCTAGAATTTTAAAGAGCAGGTGTGGCAAATGCTACTGGTGCTACAGCTTGACCATGGGAGGAAGGGGGTGAAATGCTGCTGGAGCCCCCAAGTCAGTGCAGGACAGCAGAGAAGAACACAGTACTCCATGCAATCACTCCCCACAGCCCCTAACTAGAACAGGGTAGAAACAGCCCTGGGGCTTGTTATGTCTCCAGGCCAGCTGGAGACAGCATCTGCCTGCTCCTGCTCCAAAAGGCTCTAGCTACAGGGAGCAGGTGTGCAGGGTGCCAGGCTCTGCAGGAGATAGCAGTGATGGTAGTAGATGAGTTCCTCCTCCCTGCCTGACCCCATCTAGGTTCTTCCCACCAACCTTGGAGACTGCAGATGAAATAAGGGGTTGCATGGGGACTCCACTGGGACTGCATCAGCACCACCATGCTACACAGCAGGAGGGGGAGATGTGACCCCCTCACCACACCCATCTACATCTGCCCATGTAAAGATTTCTAATGTCACTTTAGCTGGTTAACTCACTTCCTCTCAGCTAGTGTTCTGCATTCTTGGCTTTTCCTGATTATCACTGATAAATTCCCTGATTTTTTAAATTAATTTGTTTTTTAATGATTTACACCATTTTTCAGTTCAAATCCCATTCCCCACTCATGCCGGTTAACAGGGATTTGAACTGAAAAACTGGAGGTGCTGGGAAGATAAAAGTGCCACAGTGCCAGTTATCTGAGGCACAGGTTTCCAGCTGGACGCAGAAGGGAGGGTGGTGGTGGCTGTGGCCTAATGCAGAGTAGGGGTGAGGGGAGGTGGTGGCTGCACAGGGGCTGGAGGAGGGTGGCTGGAGCCACTGCCTGGGATGAAGGACTCCTGGCTCTGACCCTGGGGCAGGCAGGTCCAACCTGCACCCTGGTGGCCCTGGTTTTGGCCTTGCCCTGGACGCTAGGAGCTGTGAGCCCCACTGTGGGGGGGCAGGCAATAGAGCCCGGCCCCACTCCCTGTGGTGGGCACTGTACCCGGCCTATCGGCACAGGCCCACAGGGCTGGAGCCACTGTGTGGGGGCATGGGGCTCCCAGCTCTCACCCCAGGTGGAGCAGGATGGGCCATAGGAATCACTCCCAGGGCAGGCGGGTCCCACCTGCACCTTGGTGGCTCCAGCTGCGGCCTTGCCCTGGGCACTGGGAGCTGTGAGCCCCACCTGTGGGGGGGCAGGCAGGAGAGCC
Source organism: Crocodylus siamensis (assembly GCF_052110815.1). NCBI lineage: Eukaryota > Metazoa > Chordata > Crocodylia > Crocodylidae > Crocodylus > Crocodylus siamensis. The sequence goes on along the minus strand of NC_143402.1, from coordinate 48,059,065 downwards.
CAACTCCACTCCCAGCAGCAGGGGGCTGCACTCGGGTGCTTAGCATGGGCCCACAGGGCTGGATCTGCTGCCCTGGGCCGTGGGGCTCCAAGCTCTGACCCTGGGTGAGGCAGGAGTTGCCAGTACTGGGCTTGGGGTTAGGTGCTCCCCAACTAGGTGCTGCTGCCCAACTGACTGCCAGGAAGAGCCGAGTGTTGCTGCTGGCCCCAGCCTGCAGTGGCAGCAGGCTGCAGCGAGAGCAGGTTGCCGCCCACCTGAAGCACTAGCAAGAGCTTGGGTTGGTGGTGGCAGCAGGTTTTTCCCAGTGCTTTGGGTGGACAGCAGTCTGCTTTCACCCCATATGCAGTTCCAGGGGCACATGCCCCCCAGAAAAAGCCCAGCACAGCCCCTCAGCCTGCAGCCCTTCCAGGGGGCATGTAGCAACAAAAGCTATGCCCCCCCCCGCCCCGCACCCACTGACCTCACCACCCGCTTTGCTCTCTGATGCATCCCCGGGAGTGGCCAATGGGCTGCACTAAGCCCACCCCTCCCCCTGCCCCTTCCCTAGTCCTAGCCTCACTCCCTCCCTCACCACCAATTTTTCCCCGACTTAAACCAGTTTTTTTCCCTTTTCTTCCTTTTACCCCAATTTCATCCTGGTTTTTATGTTTTGAAGAGAAACTCCTAAAAATCCCCAAATTAAAAAAAAACAAACAAACCCAAGAATGCAGAACACTACTTTCAGTCGAGGAAGAAATGATGAGACAATTTGCTTATAAGTTTCCTTTCCCCCGCCTTCCACTCCTCCTTGAAATCCCTGTTGCAATTTCCCTTTTCCTTCCCCATCCTATCTGTGAATCTGGTTTCTGTTTTGTTATTGTATGTGCACATTTACTTATTGTTCCTAATTACAATGACTAGATAAAGCTTTTGACTTTTTAATAAACAACTAATAGTTGTTTATTAAAGTCAGAAGCGTCTCAGTTCTGAACCACAAACACCATCGCTATCTCTGCTGAAGTGAGAGCACCAGCCTAGAAAGCTTATGCTTTTTCTTAAGGTTTTCTAGATGGTATCTAGTTGGGAAGTACCTCTCCCCACAGTTTTTACTGAAGGAAGATGTCTGGAGATATCTAAACCCAGCCTGTCTTGCTGTTCAAAGCACCTGACAGAAGGTAACTCTATAGAGAAAAATTTCCTCCCATTTATCCTTTCTCCTGCAGTACCTACAGCAATCTACTTGCAGTCTGCACTGATGCTTCCAGGAGCTTCATGGTGTCAGCACCAGCTTCTGACCTGTGACTATGTCTGGGTGTGTTTGCATGTGCATTAACGAACTTTTACTAATATGCGTTAAATTTAGCACCTCCAATATGAAGTACTCAATCAATGTGCATTAGGCTGCGCTAATGTGCAGTAGTGCACATGCACATTTTTTTAGTGATGCTTAATGCTCAGTAGCCTATTCTACTGTGCATTAGTATATTGGCACCATTTTTTACACGCCACTTTAATGTGCAGTAGAATAGGCTGCACATTAAATACTGCACATTAAAATGCATGTGGAGACACACCCTCTGAGACAGATGTTATTCTCCCACTGAGACATTCAGGACTATAAAAAATAAACTGTCCAGACATTGCTACATCAAAGTCAATTAAATAATTCAATGTGGATTGAAATGCCTATTATATAAATGGAATCTTTCTACAAAGTTGTGAAACTGTTTCCACATCTCAATAACCCTATTCTTACACTAATACAATTAAGTGGTGGAATGTGCAACAGTGGACATGGCTATATGTGCTGTTATAGTGCTGTTTTTACTGCGTTGTCATTTAGTACTTCCTTGTGGAAGTACTAAAAGACAGCGCAGTAACTGCCTGTACTGTTCTATGTGCACTGCACACAGTTATGTTTAGGCACTATGTCACCATAGCAATGCACTATAATGAGGGAGCACGTCACTACGGTAATGCCATTGTGGCAGCATAGTTTTTGCCCACGTATGCTACGTCATTGTAGTGTGTTGCTACAGTGACGTAACATCACAGGTAGACATACCTAGTTTATTCCTGAATCAAAATGTAAGTGATCTTTAGTGTACACACTAGAAGACACCATCAAAGTGATTACTTATTTTCTGAGGTGAAAAGAAAAGGATTCTTTGGGATGCAGCAGGCTGTAGTTTGACATCCCTTCATTGATTTGATTTAACAAGTGTTTAATGAGGACAGAGACCTGACATACTTAAACCCTAATTTTTGCATAACCTCTTCATGGTGCATTATGGCTGTTGTCGTGGCAAAAAAGACCCTTATAGCTCAGTCTGACTAGCAGGCAAATGGGGTTTTCTCCCTGTTTAATCTTTGCAAGGCATTCTGCACACATGGATCATTGACAAAATGCTGTAAGGAAGGAGGGAGGGTAATTTTCATCCAGTGCTTATCTGGTTATTTTGCATCCATGTTGGGCCAGGACCCCTTCTGCAAAGTCTCAGCCCAGAAGCACATTGCAGCAAATGGATCTAACAATGGTATTGCTTTGTTTCAGATGCAGATACAAAACTGAGAATTGGTCAGCATTTAGTTAGGAAATTATAAGGTAAAAGACTCTAGCAGATGATAAGACTGCTGGGCTTCCTCGAGAACTGAGTGACTATACTTATCCACCAATTGCCATCAGTCTGGGAGCTGCTGTTCTATTGCTTTCTCCCCACATTCACACATAATCTTGTGTCCATCTTCTGCAGCTGCCTCTCCAATTTCCTACATTTCTACTGAGGTCCCTTCTAGTTTGATCCCTTTCAATTTCCTCTCTTGCTTCCATCCCATTTGAAGAAAATGGGTGACTCAGTGGGTTTCTAGTGATCCCAAACATATTGTGCTCACTTAAAAAATGAAAGATGTTTTCCTAGCAGGGTTACACATTCATTTTAGGCTTTGAGAATCAACCTGGGTGCATCTACATGAGCAATTAAAGTGAAGGAATAAACTCCAGTGCAGTTTGTGCTGGAGTCAACCGCTCCTGGACACAGAGTTTGTACATACACCTAGGACTGAGGTAGTTTGAACTGGAGTGGAGCAGCCCTGGGCTAGTAGCAGGCTCGGGGAGCGGGGGGGTCAGTCCCAGGCTCTGGGTGGTGGTGTTCGGAGGCAGAGGGGCTGGCTGGGGCATGGCAATGCTAAAGTGAAGACCTCTGCAGCAAGCAGCGCCTGCACTTTAGTACCCATGTGCCCCAAACAAAGTCCTGTCACCACTTACATGTGCATTTCAATGAAGTAAGTAAGTGCACCCTATGATAGTACTGTCCCAGCAGTACTATCTTATGGCACAGTTAATTTACTGCACTCTAATACAGACACACATGTAGACAGTGCTGCTTTACTGTGGAGCTGATTAGTCAACTCTGCAGTAAAGCATACATGTTGATGCATTCCCTGGGCTCTTTATTTTACTTTGTTTTTCATTATCTCTACTAATAATGGATTTGCAGGTCAAATTACACAATGAGCTGTAATCTACATTGCATCATAGTTTTAAATGAGCTCAGATGCCAAAGAGGACAAAAAGGTTACTTACTCAAAGGTAAAATTAGCTTGTAATTTCTCTTGCAGAATTTCTATCGCTGATAATAGCCAGAGATTTGAGAGAAGCCCAGACTGATGGAGAGTCTCAGCAGAGTTGTGAGACTGACAAAAGTAACTTCTTTTTGGCTACAAACTGTGAAAACCTGATTTAGAGTAATTAAAAAACTAATGAATATTGAAAACATCAAGGCTAAATTTGCCAGCCTATTCTTCAAGGCTTCCACTCATTAAGGTTACCACTCACACTTAGTCTACCCATACGTTTGTAGTTCGTACAGGAATCTTTAGTAAAAAGCAAAGGATTTATGCAGTTTGAAGAGAAACCAGAGTATATATACAATAAGGCAAAGACCTACAGTGCCTGGCAGAACAGGATGAGTGGAATCTGCATGATGATATTCTTATGCAGGTTCAATCAACATTCAAAGCTGAAACAGATAATTAAATCAAGCAGCTAACAGTGAAACACAACAGTTATTCACAGTGATTCTTTCTTTATTGCGTTAGGTGGTAGCCTAATCCAGAAGCAATTACAGGAAAAATAAAACACAGCACCCACCAAGGAGATGTTGGAACATTTTGGATCTGTCTCTGGTTCTTTCTGTCAGACTGAGAGTGAGTCCTATCCCATGGTATGGAGAACACATTGTATAGTGATTTAATAGACTTAAATGTCAGGCAATGATGCATCACCCAGCAATATGTAATACAGAAATCATAAATCAAAGTCTCCCAGGAACTTGTGAATGTCAGACACTTGAATTCACCAATTTGGTATCCATGGTATCTTGGCATGTCTCACACTCCTGTCTCCTTCCTGAAATAGCTCAACTCTAAAATATTACTCTAAAATATTACTGCCATATCACAGGACACATGTGAAAAACAAAAACAATAAAATGTGTTTCCTGGTGCAAAGAAATATTAAGATGCACTCTCAGGGATTCTGTTCAGACTAAAGATGGAAGCTATATTTGTTATATTATAATTAATGAGACAGGACAAAAGTATTTGTAATGATAATCTCCCTCACCTATACACCTCTTAATCACCCATGATGAAGTCTGTATGTCTACAATGTGAAATAGTATGAAACACTTTCCGTTTTTTAAACATTTATTGAGGCTGGGCCATGTTCTCTTGCCTTATCTTTAAGTGCAATTTCTTATGACATTTAGAGCCTACTGACTGTTTTCAAGTAAAAATTCAGCAGATAGGATTTTTTAAACTACCTAAATGACCTAGGATTCCTACTCTGCTGACATAACTCCTACATTACTTAGAAGCTTCTTAAAACTCTACCTACCCTTCACATCCAAACCGCTGCTTTCACAACACATATAGGAACTGCAGTTGCAACTGGGCATTGTTGCAGAAGGAGACTTATTTTCACAGTTATTGATTTATGCATGCAAATATAGTAGTCTGCATGTACAATATGTACATACTTTTAAAACCACACTACTTATGTATAAGCTGGAAAGTCTACTCTCAAAATTTAACTGTACTGAGATATTGGTTACATTTAACAGAAACTTGCAGGCATTTTAAAATTAATCACAAAGGCCAGCTAGTCCATTAGAGAATGCTGTGGTGGTTGACTTTATACACATGCAAGGCAGACACTTTTCCACAAGTAACAAAGAAATTTCTTATGTTTTAAAAGCACCTTCCTACCATGGTGACTATCTTAATAGTTCATACATAGGTTGCCTATTCTTCCATCCTCCCACTGACAAGGATGCATTGTGTGAAACTCCCAGTAAAGCCACCAAGAAATGTGTATAATCAGCAGCTCATTTATGGAAGAATAGACCCCCGAGCCTCTTCAGTTAAAGAAGAAAGGTAGATTTTATTTCACACAGAAGTAACTTTAAAAAAAAAACACATTAAGTTAAAGATGAACTGAAGTCTGAGACAAAGGAGCATGTTGCAAAGCTTTGCCCAGCAGTAAACCCCCTGAGCTGTAGGAAGGCTACTACACCAGTCCATATTCCACATCCCCCACTAAGTACAATCTTCATGTTAATCATCTCACCCTAAATACATTTTAAAACATGCTCTTTGTGAACCTATGGCTTGATAAGATATAAAATAACTGTAAATCCCCCTTTCTCAGGGAATGCCTCGTGTACCACCATCCATGAGTTCGTCCTTGCACCATTTAGTCCCCAGCCTGTTGGTAGGTTAAGTGGTGTCTCCCTCTGCTTTCTTCTGGCTGGATCTCTACCCAGGCTGGAATTGAATGTATTGTATTACAAGTCCCACAGGTGCTGCCTCAGCCTCAGTAAACTTTATTTAAACACACACAGACATACATGGACAATATACATATATTTGTTTCTTCTCTGACAGTTCTACAGGACTGACACCGCTTTGGATGATGTTTGTGGAGAATTTTTAAAAGTGCAGGAAATGTATGAAAAATAAAGCTCTTTTAATAACTCACAAATGATGGTCATTCACAGAAACAACAACAGATGTGCATTCAATCAGGTGAGCACATGGACACATCTCCACATACAGTACATTGTGTCTATATAAGAGTCTCCACATACATTATATCTATATAAATGTACAATAGTCTCATACATAAGGAGAAAACAAAGTCAGATTAATATTGATATGGCACACACTTGCAGTCTCAGCAGTATGACCAGCTCTCAATGAACTAATGTGACTTTGTTAGAATGGAATGTAAATAGAAAGATGTTTCAAATAGACATTCTCACTGTATACTATAAAAACCCACCGAATATGCAACAATGATATAAAAGGAACATTTAACTTAGTGTTCTGGTGACAAATCACTAAGTGTCAGATCTTGTAATTTTGGGGTCACCATAATTTTGGAGTCCTGGGGTATGGCTGCTAATCTAATATAGCTACAACTTTCTCTCAATATATATTGTATATACATTACATATACACAGAACATACACAGTGAAGAATATGTGTACTGTTGTGTTTTCATGATTGTACAGTATTTCACAGATTATATGAACACACAAAACACATGTATTTGGACCCAAAAATTAATCATTTTATAAAATATTTGTAATACCAAAAAAAACTCCCTCCACCCCCAAAATACCCCCAAAATCCAACAATAAAAAAAAGGCCCAATGAAAAGCAAAAAACCCAAAACAAAACAAAAAACCAACCCCCAGCCCCCCCAAGAAAAAAACAAACAAAAAACCCCCACCCAAAACATCAAACAAACAAAAAATCACTCTTGAAGTGGTTCCATTTGCCCCTTTGGTGGCATTATAGACCCTTCTATTTCCATGATAAATATAGCAGCAAGATAGGCAGCTTGCATCCATACACCCAGAACAACACAAGCAATATAAACTGTCAGATTGCTAGTTAAAGTGGAGTCTGTTTTTTCTAAGTTTGCACTCTCCCACTCTGTCCCTCACTAGGGTTTAAAAGCTCTGCCAGTGGTACTATATTTTACTTGCAACAATGTTTTCTAGAATAAATCTACGAACTTTGGTTCAATATCATTATCTCATATTGCTTAGAACCCAGCTTCTGAGTCATAGCGTTTATTTAAAACCTTTTATTTTAGCAAAAAATGGTTTCCACTGTACCCTTCGTGTGTCCTCTTCCTAATGTGACAAATCCAGAGGAGATGAAATTATGGAGGTCTGGCCCTCCACTTCGATAAATATCCTTCCCATAGTGCGCTGCCAAAGAAAAAGAAAACAAGCAAGACATTACTCAATATATCCATTACCTCCGTTACTGCCAGTTCAATCAACATGAAGGCCCTATCATGTTGCATCTGTAAAAGACGAGTTGAAGATGTAAGGGGCAGATTTCAGAGAGCAGGACTGTCTACTCACAATACCAAAGGAGTGACTTGCAAAGGAAAATAATTATGTGCCTTGTGACTGCTAGTGCTTGCAAAACATGTATGGAAAACTGACAGGGGAGCCCGTAAAGGTCAGAACCAAGAACAAAAACTTTATGAATTCAGACCATTTCTAGTTAAATATTCTGGCTTGTTTAAACCATCACTCAATAATCACAGCTTTCCTGATCTTTTGAGACTGAGGAACTGAGCTGCAAATCTTATGAAAAGTCACTTGATTTCTTCCTGATTCCAATCAGGCTGAAGAAACCATAAATATGGACTTTCTGGCAGCATATTAGTTCTTCTACTTTTGGTTCCAAATATTTCAGCCTCAGAATAAGTCTGCTGGAGACTGGTCTGAGTTCTAGGTAAAGCTTCAGGTCTCTCCCCACGTTATCCAAATTGGTTTCTGTGTTCCTATTAGGGAAGCGACTACAGAACCATGTTCTTAGCTTTGACTTTTTTGATTTATTGCATCCCTGGAAGGACAGACACCTCAGATCCTGTATTCACTGCTTTTTTTCTTCTGAAAGGCATTCCTTTGGTGCTATCACTATGTCATGAAGTTAGCACACTGGAATAACATGCCATAGTAATACACATTTGCTCTGGAATCATGGCACACCTTTAACAGTTAGAAGGACCTGAACATTCCCAGTACCATGTGTAGCATTTAAATTAGGACAAACTCAGTTGAGTTTTCACACACTATGTATGATTTTATGTTGTTCTTGAATTTTATCTTCCATTTATTTAAAAAAAAGGCAAAGATGAGATTTGGAGGCAATGGGAGAGAACTGAAGCAACCTGATTACAGTAGTTTCATTTTCTGTCTACATCTTCTTGATGTCTTAATGCACCAGTGGAGTCTACATAACTATACTTTTGAAGGTAGCAGGCTCACCTTTCAGAGCTTGGGTTGAGTCCCAGGCTTGAGATCCTGCTGTTTTGATTGATGGAGCCCATCCACCAATCAAGAGGCAACAGGAGAAATAAAGTCATGCCCCTTTCCTGAAGGGAGGGGGAGAAGAGCTCTGTCAGACCTGATTGAAGACTGCAAACTGTCAGGCCTGGAAGACTTCAGGGGTGGAGCCCTGGAGTGTATAAAAGGAGCTGCATACATAGCATGAGGGAAGATACCATGAGGGACTCAAGAAGAGAGGAGCCAAGAAAAGCTGGAGAGCTCTCCCTCAGCCCAAGGCTCCTAAAGTTGCCACTGGAGGTGCAGCCTTGGGAGTGGTGCAAAACTGCTCTAGCTGTTGACAGCACACAGGGGTGGTGTGCAGAGACCCAGTCCTGGGAGCAGTGTGAGACTGTTTGGGTCCATCACGGTGCACAGTTTGGTGCACGGAGCCCAGGCTTTGGGAGCTGCAAACAGTGGCTTGAGCCTGCAACCCTGGCAGGGCCTTGGGGGCTGCAGTGAGGTGGCTCAGGCCCCATCTCCCAGCAAGCAGCCAGGTCCCACATAGCCTTGGGAGCCAGGGAGCAGTGGAGGCTGCTTGGGTTAGCCACCCAGCATGAGGATGGCTGGCCAGAGCCTGAAGGGCCCAGCCTGTGCTAAGAGAGCCCTCAGTGCCAAGCCAGGGCACAGGGAAGTGGTAATGCTGCAGCGTGAGGCCCAGCACCCAGGAGCCAGCAGCAGTGGTGCAGCAGCTGAGAGGAGCTGATAGAGCAGGGCACAGGGTGGGGAGGAGCCCAGCAGTGCAGGAGAAGCCTGGAGAGGCGCTCCAGCAGAGGAGACCCCATCGAGCTGCACCCTGACCACTGCCACCTGAGGGAGTGTGAGTCATTGGGCCCTTGGGTCCCACAGGGGAAAGACATTTTGGGCAGGCAATCCCAGAGAAGGGGCTGGGTGAGCAGCCCCCCGCCTAGTCAGGGCCCTAAGGGGAGGGGCCCCTGATGCTTCCTGGAGACCCCCCCAAGGAACCCCATTAGAAGGAGACTATTTCTTGCCATGGGTCAGGGACTATATTAAGTACTAGATGTTATTAAGATTGTTTATGTTTGCACCTTATATTTTGTAATTGAAATGTTGTATTGTGATGTTGTAAATAGTGTTATTTAGGGTTAGACCTTGGTTATTGGTTAGTGTTCTCTGTGTAAATATATGTATATAATATTTAGTTTTATGTTTATGTATATTATAACTTAATAAATTGTATATAATTAAGAACTTTGGGCTTGGGATTACTCTATAGAGGAAAGAGCGATCTGTTTGAAATTCTGGTATCCCTCTCACAGCACCCCCTCCTGCCTACCCATCCTATTCAACTGAGAATAGGGCACACTCTTGGGTGTACCCGGGTTACATGAATAACGATGCTTGGAAATCCACAGGTTGTATTAAGGTACACAAGATATTCCCCTGGGCTGAGCTAGAACTCTACTGGGTGACACATGGATATAATTGATAAAAATAAAAAAGCAGCATGTAACCTTGTTCTCTGAGGGTTGGGCCCACCTTTGACAGATCACTCAGAGATTGCATTTTTTCTTACACTATTGCCAGACTAGCATAACTTGTCACGCCAGTAAAGCTTTATTGAACTACAGTAAAAGCTGCATTATCAGGCACTTTACAAGCTGGCATGCTCTATTAACCGGCATGCCATCTTGTAAGGTAAGAGCAAAACCAAAAGTGCCCACCATGGCACTTCCAGTTTTACCAAGCCCCCACAGCCCAGGGCAAAGCAGCCTGTGCTGTCAAGCCCCCACAATAACAGTTCTTTCCCCCTTTCTCTTCTGTCCCCCTCCCTGTCCCTCGCAGCAGGTGGGGTGGCAACACGGTGGGAGGTGCGGTGGCACACCAGATGCAGCAGGAGAGGCGGCCTCTCAGGTAACTGCATATTTGTTATCCGGCACCCCCAATTCCCCATGGGTGCCGAATAACAAAGCTTTTGCTGTATATGAAAACTGACATGCTCAAGGTTTGCATAGAAATGTATACTGGGCTCTCATTATGCAATAGTTCCTATCCACTGACCTGGACACTATTACCTGCATTATAGGGTGCTGTTATAGGTGTTCAGGGTTCTCCCAGCATGTTATTGAATGTACATGGGCAGCAATGCCTTCATGGATCTCTGTGCTGATCCAAAAGATGCCACCTTTCTAACCTATGGAGCTGAGAGTCCTAAAAACCCACTACTTGACTCAACTGGAACACAAGCAACTGATCATCTGGGGTTGTGCAGTTTATTGGCTGGAAACCCCAAGTTTTTAGTCCAGGAGAGTATTTCTGATCATCCCTGGTTGTGACAACATGAGACATTTATTATGGAGTTGCCTAACTATCTTTGTAATAAATGCCTTGGTTCCTACATGTATAGCCTTATTATGCCACAAGAAATGAATAAACTCCGCAGCAGGGTAGTTCTTGCAATTACAAGTACTATCCTAATGCAGAGTTTTTCATGCGCAGCAATGCATGTGTAGATGCTGATGGGTCTGGCTTGGGCACAAGTGTTCTTCAGTGCAGGGGCTGACATCAGAGTATCCTCGTTACCCAGTCAGCTGCTAGAGCCTCCACAGCACATTGAGCTGGGTCAGAGCAGCCCTGGGCTGGCAGACTGACCCCCAGGTCTCTGCCAGCAGGGGATGTTCTGACCCGGCCAAATATGCTATGGTCCCGGGCATACATTGAAATATGGCGCCTGGAAGCAACAAATGATATGCATCAGAGTTTATTGCTGCATGCTCCCTGTGTGTTATATCCTATAGAAGGAGGCAAAGGAGGTCATGGAACAATGACAATTTTATAAGAGTATAAAAAAGCATTATCCAAACAATGGTTAATGGCTATTTTAAGTGATCTGAGGATCACACAAGATCTTTCCCTCTTTTCAATTAAAAGGTTAATGATAAAGATTCATGTTGGGCTGTGAGACATTTTAAGGGCTGACAGCAGTCTGATGGTCCTAAAAGTGGATAATCACTGATATAAAGCAAAGAAAATATTGCTCCTCCTTCCCCACAAAGAGCTTACCTTTCCAAGGTCAAGCGTTCTCTGTCAACTTCTTAAAATACACACAGAAGTCAGTTCTGTAAGTTTAGTATTATTAGCTGTGATATATTTTCCTCTTGTTTTTATGCTGAATGTAAAGCAAGGGAAACTTTTTTAAATTTAGTATAAAAGGTAACCAACAGATCAAGGCTGAGAATCATTGTTTTAATTTGAAGAATTATTTTGGGGAAGTTTTCCATGGAAGCTTCTGTGGGAAAGATTATAGTTTCTTCCATTTTCTTATTAGTTTGCTCTTCAGACATCTGTGAGCACTGACCCCCAAAAGAAGGTGGTGTCAGCTCCATTCCTTTTTCAACAGTAGTTTCCTTTTATGTGATTTCTGTGCTGGACTGTGAAAAATATTACTTTCTCCTTCTCTTTCTCTATCTTTTTCTTTAAGTTGCTCCTTCATTCTTTCAGTTAGAGCAGTTAATACTACTATACTATCAATTTATGGGTTCTAGAGTCAAACTGTTATAATGATTGTTATTCTATTAGTGACACAGATAGTTAGCTATTTTGTCATATAAGCAGGAAAGAAATGCCAGTGTATGCCATTACATATAACTAAACAGATGGCTATAGATTTTATACCCCTTTGCAGTAACTTTTTGAGTCAGGGGTCAAGCGATACCCACATATAAAAATCTAAAGATCAACAAGAATATTGAAAGGTTGCTGACTGTTTGTTCCCCCTTGTGGTAATAAAAAGACTTAAATTAAGAGTTTCTTATGGTGACAAAACACTAGAATTTGCATAGAAGTTGCATTTAGCATAAGAGGCATGTTTCAGCACAGTTCAAATAGCAGGATTTTTTTTTTCTTTTCAGAGATACATTATAGGATGTTATGTCTGTTTTATATAGTCCTTTTTTCTACTTATTGGTTGTCATTTCTCATCGTTTTCCAATATAAAATTACTGATATAAGAGCTTTCACTTTCATGAGTGCCTAGAGGGCAGCTAGTGGGTCAGACATGACTACCATTATTCATCAGACAGTTTTATAATTACTACCTGATTGGAGTATTTCAGAGAAAGAGAGAGAGCAAGCGAGCACACAGCTGGGTTCAGATTACAAATGCAGGTCCTGAGCTGGAGACCTGTACAGGGAACTGCAGAACTAAGGCTGGTCTGCAGGGTACATCTCCTGGAAATGGGATGGGAACTTAGGTATAATATGTGTATTTGCAGGACTGACTGTTATCAGCCCTGCATGTATGTTTTGATGCTTCGTATTGACCTGTACTTGTTCTTCCTATTTGGCCACTTGGCCTGTGACTCAGCTCCCCAATACCCCATAGATAATGTTAGAAACCCTAGTTGGCTCATCATGTGATCTGGAATACAACATCAGTCAAAGTATGCTACAATGCATTTCACTTGTATTCAGTGACTTGGATACCATAACAGAGGCATAGCTAACTGTTTTTGTGCCGTGGGAAGAACTTTGCCATAAATCTGAAGGGCAGGGAGGGAAGGGTAGTCATGTCTTACCTGCCTTGGGGACTCAAAGACCCTGGCTCTTGCTACCACATTGCTGTCTGCCTGACCCTGGCAGCTGCAGCTACTGTGGTTCTGGCAGAAGGCTGTTGCTATCACAGCAAAGACTCCTCAGGGGGCTGACATTCCAGCAGCCTCTCTAGGATGCCACCTGGGGCTGGTGCCACAATTAACTATCTGTAGTTACACTACTGATGGACAGAAGAAAAACAGCCCATTCTATCAACATGCCACAGGCAAACCACAATGCTGAAAAAATAATGCAATATTGAACAATTTATTATTTTTCATAGCCCTGGAGGTCACACAATAGATTTTACAAATCTGGGGTAGTGTAGGACACTTTCAGAACTGAATTCTTAGGGCCTTGTTACACATTAATTTTAGGTGGACCTTGGAGCTGTTAACCACACTAACACCTGAAACTAGGTTTAAGCACACTTTATGTGTCTTAAAGTTAAACCATTCCAGGGCAGGTTTATCTCTTATTCCTGTCATCCAGCTTTTGTTCCATTAATGTATGGCCACTCCCCACAGATGAGCCACACAAGTTGCAGTCCTCCACCATCTCAGGATAAAGTGTCCCCTCCCCAACCCTCCTGTTCTCTGTGGGCTAACTTTCCACACCCTGAATGCTACTGTCCAGGGGCCAGTTCTGGCACAAAGCCAACTCCCCATCCTACCCCCAAGGTCAGTGACCTTCCCACCCCTAGGAGTGCAACCATGTACAAAAAGACTGCAGAGCACATGCCAGCTAGTCAGGTCATAGAGCAGAGGTGGGTCCAGGAGCCGGGTGGGAAGGAAACAAGGAAGGGGGCTGGATTGGGTCCCCATGAGTTGAGGCTTATTTCCTGGGGCAGGGCCAGTAGCTTCTGCAAAAGTGCCATGCCTCACCACTCCCACCTCTCAGCCACCCTAGGAAGCACAGTCTTACTTCCTCGTTTTTTCTTTTAAAATTCTTTATTCTTTTTAAGTTATGAGTTTATTATTCTTCCTACAGTGGCTGACTTCCTTCATTTCATTTCACCACCCTTGCCCGCTCCAGTTCCATTAATTCTCCACCTCCTGGCCTCATGTTCCTGCTGCCCCCCCACCATCTCTCACCCCCCTCCCCCCAACTTAGAGCAGGGATAAAAGCCTGTCCTGGCTCATGAGAACTGTAGTTGCAAGTCACAGCTATAACTCCCAGGAAGGACCCTGCTTGCTAGCTCTCTAGTGCCAAGTCACAGCTGTGAAGGTGGGGGGCTGTCAGAGAAGGTTTTTAGCCTTAAAGAAGAGAGAACACACCTCCTTTCTTTTGCTGCAGATAGTAGGATGTGAATTGTAGCAAAGTTGGTTTAGACTGGATATCAAGAAAAAATTCTTTATTGCTAGAATAGTGAGGCCATGGAATTGATTGCTTAGGGAAGTTGTGGAATCTCTGTTATTGGAGATGTTCAAGAAGTGGCTAGGCAGCCACTGGTTGGGAACTATATATGTGTAGTTATGCCCATGTTTTACGATGGATATGCCCCATGTTTCAGGGCTTGCTCTTTGCTGCATGGGGATAGGAAGAAATTACATCCCCCTCACTATTACATGTGTCAGTGGGTTTTTTTAAGCCTCCTCAGATGCACGGGGTTTTGCCTGCAGCCAAGGCAGGGGATTTTGACGCAAGTGTGCTGGGAGTTAAATCCAGAGGTTCCTAGCTAGAGGGTCTTGTCCCTCTCCCCAGGGTCCAATCAAGTGCCATATTTGGGGTTAGGAAGGAAATTTACCCTATGGTCATATTGGTATGGACTGTAAGGGTTTTTGCCTTCCTCTGTAGTGTGTGTGGGGGGTGACCCTCTTCTTGGGATCTCTTGATATGACTGATAGCAATAGGACATTGGCTAATGTTGTGCTCCTACTTTACGTTGTCTCAGGTTAGGGTGCTATATCTTGTGATATTCAGGGTTCATTGAGTAGCTTTACTAAAAATTAGACAATGGATGTGTATAGGATATTCTGGATAGGGATGATCTTGCTTCAGGCAGTCGGTTGGAGTAGATAAGCCATGGAAATCCCTCCCAGCCATACTTCTCAATGATTCTGTAAGTCATTCTTCCTTATACAATGCTGTTTTTGAAAACAGAGGGATGTCGTGGTCTGTCATAACTGATAAGTTAAAATCCAAGAATCATAGAAAGTTAGGGCTGGAAGGGACCTCAGGAGGTCATCTAGTTCAACTCCCTGCTCAAAGAAGGACCATCTCCAACTAGATGATGCCAGCCAAAGGTTTGTCTAGCAGGATTTTGAAAATCTCCAAGGATGGAGCTTCCACCACCTCTCTGGGTAACCTGTTGCAGTTTTTTACTACCCTCCTAGTGAGAAAATTCTTAATATCTAACCTAAACTTCCCTTGCTGCAACTTGAGACTGTTGCTTCTTGTTCTGCCATCTACTACCACTGACAGCAGCCTCGCTTCAGCTCTTTGGAATCCCCCTTCGAGTAGCTGAAGGCTGCTGTTAAATCCCGCCCTCAGTCTGCTTTTCTCTAGACTAAATAAGCCCAATTCCCTCAGTCTTTCCTTGTAAGTCATGTCCCCCAGCCCCATCACCATTTTTGTTTCCCTTCACTGAACTCTCTCCAATTTGTCCACATGGTTTTTTGTAGTGGGATGCAAAAAACTGAACACAGTACTCCAGATGAGGCCTCACCAGTGCTGAATAGAGGGGAATAATCACTTCCCTTGACTTACTGGCAACACACCTACCAATGCAGCCCAGTATGCCTTTAGCCTTCTTGGCAACAAGGGCACACTGCTGTCTCATATTCAGCCTATTGTCCACTGTAACCCTCAGATCCCTTTCTGCAGAGCTGTTGCCCAGCCAGTCAGCCCCCAGCCTGTCCTGTGCATGGGATTATTCTGTCCTAAATGCAGGGCTTTATACTTCTCCTTGCTGAACCACATGACATTTCTTTTGGCCCTCTCCTCCAATTTGTTTAAGTCACTCTGAATCTTAGACTACCCACCAGCATTTCTACTACTCCTTCCAGCTTGGGGTCATCTGCAAACTTGCTGAAGGTGCACTCTGTGCCATCTTCCAGGTTGTTGATGAAGACATTGAACAAAACTGGCCCCAGGACTGACCCCTGGGGGACTCCACTTGATACCCACTGCCACCTAGACATTGAGGCATGGATTACTACTCTCTGAGCCCGATGCTCCAGCCAGTTTTCTATCCTCCTTATAGTTCATTCATCCGGTCCATACTTCCTTAGCTTGAGTGTAAGAATGCTGTGGGAGACCGTATCAAAAGCCTTGCTAAAAATAAAGGTACACCACATCTACTGGTCTCCCCACATCCCCAGAGCCAGTCACCTCATCACAGAAGGCAAGCAAGTTGGTCAGCCATGATTTGCCCTGGTGAATCCATGCTGATTGATCCTAATCAAACTTTTCTCCTCCAAGTGCTTAGAAATGGATTCCTTGAAGATCTGCTCCATGCTTTTTCCAGGGACTGAGGTGAGGCTGACTGGTCTGTAGCTCCCTGTATTCTCCTTTTATCTTTATTAAATATGGGTATTATGTTTGCCCTTTTCCAATCATCTGCAACCTCTTCCAATTGCTACAAATTTTCAAAGATGATGGCCAGCGGCTCTGCAAACAGTTAAGCCAACTCCCTCAGCACCCTCGGGTGCATCCCATCCAGCCCCATTAACTTGTATATGTCTAGCCTTTCTAAATAGTTCCTAAACTGTTCTTTCAGCACTGTTGGCTGCTTACTTCCTTCCCAAACTGTGCTGCCAGGTACAGTAATCTGGGAGCTGACCTTGCCTGTGAAGACTGAGGTGAAAAAGGCATTGAGTACTTCAGCCTTTTCTGCATCCTCTGTCCCATTCAGTAAGGGACCTATACTTTCCCTGATCTTCCTTTTGTTATTGACATACTTTCTGAAAACCATCTTGTTACCCTTCACATCTCTTGCTTGCTGCAACTCCAATTACATTTTGAATTTCCTGATTTCATCCTTGCATGTCTGAGCAATACTCTTATACACCTTTCTAGTTGTTTGTCCAAGTTTTCACTTCTTATAAGCTTCCTTTTTGTGATTTAGCTTACTGAAGAGTTCCCTGCCAAGCCAAGCTCATCTTCTACCATCCTTACCAGTCTTTCTGCACATCAGGATGGCTTCTTCCTGCACTCTTATTTAAAGTACAGCCAGCTGTCCTGGACTCCTCTCCCCCTCAGATTGGCTTCCCAGGGGAGAACCAAACTGAAGACCACTTGCCCACACTTGAACTCCCAACATTTCCATTTCCAGCTTAACACTTGGGCCTGTCAGCCAAAGAATTCAGCCTGAGCTTTGGAATAACTGAGGTCAAAGATTTCATCCAGAAATCCCTATGATGACCAATGATTAGTGATTCAGCTAAAGCTTCTTTTTTGCCAGGTATTGTGTGGCATTCACAAAGTGATCTGTTGTTTACAAAAGCTTATGTATCTTTGATTCAGTCAGTCTACAAAGTGCAACTATACCCTGCTTTTTACCTGATTTTAGTCTAACATGGTTTACTGTCTCTCTGCAGGTATGTACAGGCATTACATTTAAATATAATTTAAATGTCTGATCATACAGGTGTGCAGAGGCTTTAAGTCACCCAAAAAATGACACACTGCATCTAAGTTAGTTCACCTGAACTAACTCAAATTGACAGCAGGTTAGCCCAATCTAAGAAATGTCTCTGAAATGCCTACATATTTGCAGTGCATCCCTAAGGCTAGGAAAGCCCAGACACTCATCCCACATTCAGTGCTAAACTAATCCTACCTCCTTCACCCAGACTGGACTATTTTAACTTTTCCTCTTAACTGGGCAACCTTCCCCCTCCCCCGCCCCAGACCTACCAACCTCCCTCCCGTGGACCTCCCAGCCCCACCCAATGCTGCCAACCTACCCCTTCCCCTTTTCCCACCCCAAGTTATTCACATTACGCTCCGCACGTGGCTCCCAAGAGCAGGAAACAGCTGCACATACTGCTTCTGGAAACAATGAACTCTGGTATGCACCCTGCACAATGGCTTTAGAGACTGACAGACCTCTTTCCCTGATTTTCTGTGAACCCCAAAAATAAAACCATTTAAAGTAGTTTTATCTTTATGCAAGTATCCAAATTGAAAGCTGAAGCCATCTAAGCACGCAGTAATGTTATCCATGGGATCTGATAGTGCCCTGAGACATAAGACAAAAGTTATCTTCCTCATTCAGCCTGTGGCATATTGAGTAACCTAGGGTAAATCATGCCTACTCTATGTTTCTCTGTTTCCCCATCTGTAAGGTACTTTGTGATTTACAAATAGGAAATACTATATGAGAACGAGGTTTTTTTCATTAAAAGTGCTAACAGAAGTTACATTTGTCATGCAATAGGCCCAATGAAAGTGCTTTATAGATGTCCCATGACACACACGCACAGCCGCAGAGCACTTCAAAAGTGGCCATTTGTATGGCAAATTAACTCTTATCTAATGAGGGATTAGATGAAGACACTCCAAAGTGGAGTGCCTTAGGGCAGTGCTTCTCAAAGTGGTGGTCCGCGGACCAGTCCGCAAGCCACCGGTCGCTGGTCCGCAGCAAGTTGCCAGGAAAGAAATATATTTGCAGGTCCACAGCTAGTTGCCAGGAAAGAAAGAAATATATTTTCAGAAGCATAACATTGATATGTCATAGCGTCACAGTCTGTACGTTCCAACACTCCAGGTGATGTCACGTCGTGCAAGGTGAGGAAAGAGAAAGAAACAGACGGTCGTGAATTTGTGTAGTGCTGTTACACGCAGTTGATGCCACTGGCTGAACTGGGCACTGGTCCCTGGCCCACTGGAAAAAAAATTGCCGGTCCGCCAAATCACATAGTTTGAGAAGTGCTGCCTTAGGGAACTTGTGTTCCCTAGGGGCAGTCTGTCAGCATGATTGGGACTGGACTCCCTAGCCCATCCCTAATCTTGTCTGCAGGAAGGGAGGAGGGGGGGAAGAAAGGGAGGAGGAGGAGCTGTGGGCTAGAGTTTGCCCAGCCTGAACCAGGGGGGTGGGGAAATCGATAGGAGCCCCCCCACCCCACCTTCAGTTCAGGCCTGGCAAACCCCGGCCCACAGGTTTGCCTCCCCTACCTCCCTTCCCCTTCCTTCCTGCAGACAACACCAGAGCTGAGAGTGGGTGAGGGGGAGCTGCATCAGCCCAGCCCCTATTGTGGAACTGGCAGGCAGGCTCAATCCCCCACCCCGCAAAAGAAGAATGTCTGTTGGAGGAGGAGGGCAGGTGCTCGTTCTAACTCAGCGCTTTAAGCAAATCACTATGAGTTAGAGCAGGGACCTGCATGTCTGATAGCACCCTTAAATCATATAACAAATTTTGCTTCCAATTCAAGCAGCCATCTGCATTCCTTATTTCCTTGCAGGAAATAAAGTAGATAGTTTGGAACTTTAGGGTAATTTCTTTCCAGTTAATGTAAAAGCTAACAATGCTGATTTTTATTATTATTTGACACTTCTAAAAGCCACCCCTCATCCCTCCCCAAGATACCATTAGATAAGATAGTTTTGGAAGGTTTTTGTGAGTTACTTGGGGAAAAGGAAATGAACCCTCTATGTTACTGGAAGGGATGGAGTTCAAACATTGAAGAAAATTATGGCTTTCCTAAAAAGTGTAAGGGGTAAATGGACAAAAGTGTAAATTGATAAAGGATGTACATTTTTGCTCACTGCACAATAAAGGCAGACTCTTTAGGGCATATGGCTCAAAAAAGGGATTCTTCTTTGAAACTGCATCCTAAATAAATCGAATATGAACAAAATTGGGTACAAAAAAGCAGTTGGAACCTCAGCTTGGGTATAACAGAATTATTAGAGCTGAACTAAAATGCTGTAATCTGCCTTTCAAAAATGTTTTACTAAATACTACTACATGAACCAGAAAAGAGGATAAAATGATCTTCATATATAGAAGAGAGATGTTTTGATAGAGTCTGGACTTAATGTTGCAACATTTTTTACAGAATCCTTAAAAAAAAAAAAATTAACAATGGGATGTCAGTTCCAAATTGCTGGATTTAAGTATAACACATTGGGGTCCCGGGGTGGCCATGATGCCCCTTGGTGGTTCTTCGACCATGCCCAACTCTGACCCTAGGGTGCCTTCCTGCCACAGCTTGATGATATTTATAATATATAGGGAGGCTGCCCACAGGTCTTTGCTAGGCCTTAGTCTCACTAGTCCCAGCCCCCTGGCTGGGCCTTCTTCGTCTACTGTGCCCAGCAGGGTACCCAAAGCCTTAAGAGCTAATTGCATGGCTCCAAATCCTTCCTTTTACCACATCCCATGCCTTGCAGGTGTTACAGGTATGTCAGTCCATCTTTTGGGGCTTTTGCCTCCTTGGCCTCTGCCCCTTTAATCTTGCTAGACCTTCTATCCTAGGCCCACTGAATCAGACCTGGCTTTGGGGCACTAGCTTTGTTTGTTCCTTCCAATCACTGGGCTCCTGGTCCCCATCTGCCAGGCTCCTGGTCCCTCTGTGGCTGAGCCTCCCCCAGTAGGGCTCAAGGTAGTCAAATGCCCCCTGGGCACTAATGAGGCCTCCTTACCTCACCTTCCAGCCTCATCCAAAACCACCAGTCAAAACAGCAACATACCATAAGCCACTTGGATATAACATAAAAACAAAGTAACAGCCCTCTGTCCCTTTAAGAGGGCAAACCTTCTTTCTCGCCTCCCGCCCTTGTACCTCTCAGCATAGGCTCCTTGTGAGCTCCCCGAGCCTCATTCCTACAGGCCGCATTCCCAACGGGGAGCCCAACACCCCTGGGTTGTTCCCCTGGGCAGGAGTTCTTTCCCCTGTGGCAGAAAAGAAGAGACTTAAAAGCTAGCCCCAGCCTATATGCTCCCAAGGCCCTGCCTACATCCAGTCAGGTGACTGCCTGGGCTGGCTGCTAATTGCCTCATTCTTCCCTGTTGCCCTGGCAACTGACAGCTGCTGCACCTTGCCTGCCCTGCAGAGGTCCCTGGCTGGGCTGCTTTTCCTCTTAAAGGAACAGCCCCAGGCTCTCTGTTACAGTAAACATTCTCAAATACATCATGACAAGTAAACTATAATTATGTTTAAGGGACAAATATCCTGCCTCTACCTGGTATATCTAATTTTTTCTGGAGTCATTCTTTTTTGGAAAATTTTAAATATTTGAATGAACTGAGGAAAAGAATGTCAGTAGCACAAATACTATTAAAATACATATTATGTGCACAAAAAATGCTATGCACTCTCTTGGAACTGAGAAACAACCCCTATTTATCCTGTCAATCACACCTAATCTCTAAATGTAAAGAGTAGCGCAGCTCAGATAGCAAAAGAGAATAATACTAAGGACCAGTGCAGGGCTGCTGAATAGCATGGTGGAAAAACTGCTGTCACCCCAATTTGTGGAAACTGTCTGTAACAATTGGCCAGAATTAGATGGAGCTGCATGCTGAACACTACTCTTTTGAAGGAATTTGTTTATAGTCAGGTCAGGAATGTAGCTATTTTACCACAGCATGAGAGTACAGATTTAAAAAGCTTACAATGGTAAGAAATTGTATCAGAGGGATCTCACAGAAGTATTACCATTTGCTTTCAGCAAATTGAAGCCAGGTGACATTTCTAAAATTTGTGACAAGAAAGACACAGTTAGGGCCACCATGGCATATTTCTTCAGGTTTAAAAGAAGTTATTCCAAGATTAATCTGTGCATCCTTTGCATATACATGCAGTGACAAGCAGCCAAGAAGAATTCAGGCTACGGTTAAACTATAGACAGAGGAAGTGGGCAGTTCATGATATCCCTGCCACGATAAACAGTGGTCATCCTCACAACATTAAATGCACACTTAATATACAAAGTTTGAGGTCCTAGATCAGGGGAGGGCACTTATTCGGGTAGAGGGCTGCTTACCGAGTTTTGGCAAACTGTTGAGGTCTGTATGGGTAGCCCCACACCTTTATAGGTGCCCCACACCCTGGTTGCCATCTTGTGACAGGAAGTCCCACTCCCTAACTCCTGACCTTTGCCACCAGAAGTCCCTCCCCTTGCCCCCAGAAGTACTTTTTTATCAAGGGGTTTTACCATCACAGAACCAGAAAAATACCAAATTATGTTCTAAAAAGTGAACATCTAAACAATTCATTAATTTGATTAAAAAAAATATTTTGTCCTAGTTTATATGTGTTTGTGTGTAATAGCTTAAAATGAAGTCTTACTCTTGTATATTATAAGGGAGGTGAATATAGGTTTGGTGGGGGCTGTGGGTGTGTGAGTACATGGGGTGTGGGGGAGGGTATGGGTGTGTCTGTGGGGGTGGATAGGTGTGGGGGTGTAAGTGTGGGCTGAGGGAGCATGTGGATGTATGTGTGGCTATGTGGGGTGTGGGTGGTATGGTGTTTATGGAGGGCTGTGTGTAGGGGAGGGTGGCTGGGTTGTGTGAGGGGGTGTGGGTGTGGGGGTCTGCATGTGTGGCAGTATGAGGGGGCATGGGTGCATGTGTATGGTGGGGTGTACATGTGGGACTCACCCTATTGGGACTCACCCTATAAACACACACACACACACACACACACACACACACACACACACACACACACACACACACACACACACTAGGGTACCTCTGTGGGCCCATGCTCCTTGGTCCAGCAATGCAGCTGGGAGCCACGTGGTGCTGGAGCAGTGTGGGAGCAGGAAGGCAGGGAAATGGCTGGGGGTGGGGCAGGGCTGTGCTCCTTCGTCCTGCTGCCAGCTCCCCCTGTGTCCTACTGCTTCTGGCTCCTGTCATCTTTGACAGGCAGCCAGGAACAGATAACCATTAATTTTCTAAAATTTTTAGGGGCCCCACGGGCCAGATAGAAAGGGCTGGTAGGCTGGACCCAGCCCCCAGGCTGTTTTTTTCTGGCCCCTGTTCTAGAATTATGCCCTACGGTAAATTATACTGGTAAAGATGTAAGGCAAGTCAAGAGAGTCACTTCTAATTTGCACATTATGTGAATGGCATTCACATACCTCCAATATATCTCCAAAATATTTCTCCAGAAAACTCTTGTCTCTGTATCACCCTTTCCTCCCTTAATTCATTACTCACCATATTCTTGTCTCCCTTTCTCTCCCTAGAGTTCTTCCCCTACTTGTGTTCTCTAACCATAAATTCCTTTTTTGTAGCATTGCCATACAAGTGAGGCTAAATTAACAGACTACAGAACATGGCTCTATCCATCTCCCGGCTCAGGCGCCATCATTAGCTTTCTATCCATGAGTATATTTAGCTTAAAAGAGACAGCTGGCTTGGTTCAGATGTGAGGACCTTGTCTCACAGCAAACCCCAGACCTTACAGACTGACAAGTCCAATGTCTCACACTATGAACCTATGAATTATTCAAATAAACACTTTGCTTTGGAACAATCATGGCCAATTCAACTGTTTGTCCATTTAGACTTAGTGTACAAATCAGGGGTGGGCAATTACTTGGGCCTGCAAGCCACATAAGGAGTTCTGGTGAGCTGTTGTAAGCTGGGTCAGCACCCTGTGCAAAAGCTTTCCAAAGCTCCCTAAGTAGCTCTGCTCCACACTCAGCTGGGCAGCTGGGATGGGGGCTGCGGGTGGGTGAGGAGTGGCATCCAGCATCAGGATAGGCGAGCGGGGCCAGGGCTGGGATCACAGGGCGGTGACAATGTGGGGCCAGTGCCCGAGGCAGAACTATGATCCACTGTCCACTTGCCCCTGCAACAGGGACTGGTTCTGTGGGCAGGGACATACAGCTATCATATTGCAGCTCTGCCCTGGCCCTAAACCAGGCTCAGTGCTGTCACTGCCCCACAATCCCACCCCATGATCCTGACCTCACACACCTGCCCCACTCCTGAACTGCACTCCCCATATGCCTTCAGACCCATTCTGTTCTGGTGGCCATGCACCCTGCTTGTGTGCATCTCACCCTAGCAGTGGGTGCAGAGCAGAAGGGCTGGAAGGAGCTACTGCTGCCAGGGTTACCAGGAAATGAGTCTGGCTGCCATACCGCCTCAGCCCCACTACACACCTGGGGGAGAGGAGGGTGAGACTGGCCATAGGCACCATGGCCTGGGCTGCCCTCTGTGCCTGGTTTGGGTGGGACAGAGGGATCTGATACAGGCTGGACAAAATCCCCCAGCAAGCTGAATCTGGCCCATGGGCTGTGTTTTGCCCACCTCTGGTGTACATGGCTGGGCCACACCTGTGTTGATCAGTCATAACCCAGCCCAATCAGGTCTACATCTAACTGGTTTACTGTTTTTAGCCTTGGGGGCTGTGCTCTAGATCCGTGTCTCTATGGGTAAAAAGATATCAACAAAAGTGAAACAGATGCAGGACAATATGTGCATATTCCCCACATCTCTTGCTACCCTGTGCCTCGCTGGGACTTGTGCATGATCCCATGCTGACCTGTGCCTTGTGCAGAGGCACAGGATGGTACAGTACCTTGTGTCTCCATGCCAAGACCCGTGCCAACCCATACCGCCATATGAAGCACAGGTCAGCCAAGGCTGTGGCAAGGAGCCAGGGGGTGACACAGGACTCAGGGAGTTCCCAGCACCCAATGTCTCCATGCCAGGGCCCATGGGGGTTTTATCTACTTACGAAGATGCACCCTTGGAGATCCCAGGGCAGATTTCCATAAGCTGGGAACCTCAGCTTCCTTACTTATAGAGAAGTGCTCCATGATTCCTTGGGGGGCATCTCTGTGAGGAAAGTGGGGCAGGTAGGGATGTCTATTTGTTCACCATTTGCACCACAATAAAAAATTCTTATGGTGGCACAAATGTTATGTCAGGCAATGTCTGCTCACCCTCAAAGATGCCCAAATTCCCTGAGATCTTTGTGATCCTCCTGAGAACTGGAGGTAAAGGTAGTGGAAACTAAATTCATCGCAATTGAGAAAAAAAAAGTATATGTGCCAGTGTATCCTTCATGAACATGTCTACTATTGGGGAAATTTTGTGGTAAAGTAAAATTTAAAAAAAGTTAGATGTTAAATGAACTATAACATTTTGTAATTGGATTAAATAAGTAAAAGTGCCTTGACATTTTATAGTATTTGATTTCTACAAAAAATGGACATGTTTCCAAGGATTATGGGGTTCCTGCCATAAATTATGAGAACCATTTGAGAGAGTTTACATAACATCAGCTCCCACCTTTGCATTTATATTTGCCTTGTCTCAAAGGGCCAATTCTGAAGTATCCTGCTGTAAAAGGGTTGCTTAGCCTGCTAGCTTTTGCAGGGAAATTTGCTCCCTGAAATGCTCCTCAGCCAACCTTCTTAAGAAAAATTCTATCTTTTACAAACAAACCAACAAAATCCCTCTGCCCTGTCCTGGTACCCCTTTTACTCTAGCCACAGAACAGCAGCTTAGCTCCTCCTTGAAGAAAGCTATCATAATGCACTTCCTCATCCTCTTGCTTATTCTTATGGGAGCTTTTAATGTTCCCACTGGGACATTCCCTTCTTATCCAAATGCACCACAGCTGGGCTTTCTTAGCAGGCCTCACTGTTCCTCCTTGTATGGACAGACTGCCTTGTTACACCCACCTACACAGATAGGACACAGGAAATACAGGTTCAATTTTCTCCTCTTCCTAAGGGAATTTAGGGTCACATCTCTCATAGCATCAACCTATATATAAATTATTCCAGGATCAGAATATGAGCAGCCTCCTCCTTTCCCCTTGAAGCTATTCTTCTTTGCAAATCATTAATTAATCATTGGCCAGCATGAAGATGCAAAAAAGATAATGACTATGTGCCTAATCATCAGGACACTATGCTGGAATAGAACAGTCCTGAGTTCTGGTTCCAGCTCCAAGGGCTGTTTATACATTTTACCGTATATACTAATGGGATAAAATATTGAAATAGGTCTTGAAGCAAGGACTGTAACCCAGAAATCCTACTGTCCATGTGAGTGCTATAACCATTAGGCTGGAGATTCAGGCTTCCTCTTACTCTTTTTCTTTAGCCCAAAACATCTTAATTCTTTTTAGCAGCATGGTTCCTGAATTGACAAGAAGTACATGCTTTAGGGCCATGTCTGCTATTAATTTCTCTCTCCTGCAGATTTTTGCAAAGAGATGATGACATCAAATCAAAAAGGGCAGCAAAGAAATTAAGTCAGTTGAAGGACTTGTTGCTCATAGTTGAAATAGATATTGCTGGGATAGATAGTAGACACCTGAGGCTGAGTACTATAACCTGAATGAGTACTTCTGGATTATGGAAATTTACCGCCCACTGACCACAAGATGAAAGTGGGGTGTGGCAGGGCAGGGATATCTGCCCACTAGAAATTTATGCCAGTGAACTGGAGAACCAAGACAAAGGTCTATCGCAAGAGATACTGGTTACGTGTATAAAGATTTTGAAGAAGGAATGGATGATCATAGAAATTAAGAGCTGGAAGGGACCCTCTGCTCTGGGCAGAAATACTGCTGAGTTCAAATGACTGCTGAGATCAAATGACCTCAGCAAGGTGCCTGTTCAGTCTCCTCATAGCAGCTAGCATGGATTTACTATTAATAAATTGCGCCAAACAACTGATATTCTTCAACAGAATAACTCGCTCAGTGTGTAAGAATCCTGGTTATGCTAAACTGTAATTATGCTAAGCCATGGTTAAGCTAAGGTGCCAAAAACACCTTGAGACAAGCAGGTGCTACTAAGCAGTAAATGACCAGGTAAGAAAGGCAGTGAGCAAAAATGATGATTCAAAGAAGGGAATAATAGAAAGAAAAAAAAAACAGTAGCTGAAAACTTGAGAAGTGAAAAGTGAGAACTCACTAGTAAAATAGAGATAACAGAAGTGAGCTTCAGGTGTCTGAACTTGGCAGAGGCAAACTGCAGGGGTCTGAAATTAACACAGAAATAGATGACAACTGGCACAAGACGGGGGCATCTGGGACATAAATATGGGGGCTGAGAGTCTTGCTTTTTGTAGTGACCTTGGGGTGTGTGACTGCATGTAATGAGTTACTACCATTGTCCTAGACACGTTCACTGCACTGGGCTAATTAGGAAACACCAGCTACTGCACTGTCTTAGACATTGTTACATGTTACAGGTGTTGAACAATTAACTGGTTACTTCCACAGTTACCTTGAGACCAGCTACACATGCAAAGCTCTCAGCTGCAGGGTGCACCATGCCCAGCCTGGACTAGGAGTCCTGTACCTGAGGGGACTCAGCCTCAGCAGCTGATGACTCTGGGTCTTGGCAGCATGGGGACTTAGAGTTATGAAGCTCCAGATACTAGGTATTGGCACCTGGGGGGGCACAGCTGCCCCAATCTCCCAGCGCCAAGGATTTCACGTATCTCTGAGGCTGGGGAACCATGGCAGCCATGAATGAACCCCAGCCCTGGGGGTTTTCAACACCCCTGATGCTGAGAAATCACAGCAGCTGTGATTGCCCAACTCTATGGGTTTCATGCACCCCTGAGGCTGGGAGATTGAGGCTACCACTATCCCCCAACCCCAGGGGTTTCACATATCCCCGAGGCTGAGAGATCACAGCAGCTCAACCAAGAGGGCTTCCAGGCATGACAGTCTGCTTCTTGCTATTGTAGGGGGTGCACCAGCAGTCAATCACAATGGGATCTAATATGTGATCTCACAATCATGCCTGCTACCATGCAAATGTGGCATGGCAGGAGGCATGATTGTGTGAATTGTGCATTAGATCCCATCACACCTTTACCTGAATCTGCATCACACCCAAACTCCAGGAGGCTGCTAGCAGTCAAAGTCCTCTTAAAGCACATCAACCCAGACAGCCTGAACACTAAGGGTGCTTACACACGTTACATTTTTTGCGTGATCAGACCCCTGAAAGTGCTCCACAACTGTGAAGTAACACAGGTACAGCTGCAGAGTGCTTTTAAAATGGCTGATCATGCAAAACATTAACTCTGGTCAAATGAGGTGTTAGATGAAGCCACCCTAAAGCAGAGTGCCTTAGGGAACTTGTGTTCCCTCCAGAGTTACTTTTCCCCATTTTATGGGGTTGTCAGTTATTGAAGGAAGGGAGGGAAAGGGGGAGGGGGAGAGAGAGGGGGCAGTCAGCACTGAGCTGCCAGCTGCTTTGCCTGGCCAAAGCTTAGGGTTGCCAACCCTCCTGGATTTTTCGGGTGTCTACCAGAATCAGTGTCCATCTCCCAGCGACTCTTGAAAGCAATTTGGGAGCTTGTGCTGTCATCGAGGGGGGGAGGGGCAGGGGACTGGGGGCAGGGCCGCCTCCTCCTGGAATGCGGTGAGACTCTCCTGGAATAGCTTCACTCAGAGTTGGCAACTTTACCAGAGCTGCGGGGGGGTCACCCTCACCTTGTACTCATCCCCCAGCTATCCTGTCCAGGGTACTGGGGGGAGCTGGGCCAGGCCCATGAGGTGAGGGGGGGGCTCCCTTCCTCCACCCTCTGCCCAAGCAGCTTGACAGTGGCAGCACAGAGTTGCTGGCTGCTTTGGATGGCCAAAGCTGGAATGGCAGGACAGGGTGAAATGGAGCCCCTTTGCCTTGTGGGCCTGACATGGCTCCCTCCAATACCCAACCAGAGAGTAGCTACAGGGGTAGGGGCTGTGAGGCAAGGGGGCTCCATTTCACTCCATTCTCCCCTGCAGCTCTGGCTAGACAAAACAGCTAGCAACTCTGTGCTGACTGCTCCCTCCCTCTCCCCCTCCCTCCCCCACTGACCACCCCGGAGACTGCTGGAGCACACCCGCCTGCTGGCCAGGGCTGGTGTAGGCAGCCTCTAGCACCCCGCCTCCCCAACCCAACTGGCTAACATCTGGGAGGACTCTAATTCATGGTTCTTTATGTAAATTAGAGCAGGGTCCTGAACATCTGTAGGCATCCCAAGAGTAATAGCAGACACGAGTATACCCATTCACTTCCCCCATGCCTCAAGAACAGGCTGGATGAAGGGAATGCAGCAGATATAGTGTATCTGGATTTCATCAAGGCTTTTGGTAGTCTCATGTGATATTCTCATAAACAAATTGGAGAAAGGTGGGCTAGACAAAATAGCTATGTGGTGGATAAACAACAACCTAAATACTATAGCTGTGAGCAGAGAGTACTTATGAATGGATCCATGTTAGAATGGCAGAAGTTTCAAATGGAGGCTCACAGGGATCTGTTCGCTGCCCAATAATTCAACCTGTTCATTAATTATTTGAATGCTGAAACAGAACTTCTTGTGAAAATTTGCAGATTACACAAAATTGGGAATAATTGTGAATACACTGGAGGACAAGAATATGATTCAGAAGGATCCTGATAGATCTGAAAGCTGGCCTGGACTAAAAGGATGAATTTAAATGCTAACAAATGCAACGTGCTATACCTCGTAAAGAATAATAAAAAACACAAATGCAAACTGGATGACAACTGGCTGGAGGGGAGCACTATAGGAAATAATTTAATAGTCCTGGTGGATCACAGATTCAGTATGAGTCTACACTGTGATGCAGCCACACAAAAGGCAAATACTATTTTGGCCTGCTTCAACAGGAGAATTAGGTCCAAGATGTGGGAGGTGATAGTACTTCTGTACTCAGAACTAGTTAGGCCTCCTCTGGAATATTCGGATCTATATTTTAAAAAGGATATGGAGAAGTTGGGAGAAGATCCAGAGGCATGCAACAAATGTGATAAAGGGCTTGGAAGGCAAGCCTTGCAAGAAGAGGTTTAAGGAAATGTTCAGCTTACAGAAAAGGCACTTAAGCCAGAACCTGATAGCAGTCTTCAGATATATGAAGGACTAAAATAAAGATGAGGAAGAATGTCCTGCAAAGAGTAGAATGCAGACCAAAGGCTTGAAGTTGCATCAAAGTAGGTTTAGATCATATATCAGGAAAACTTCTTTACTGTTAGAATGGTAAAGCAGTGGAATAGACTGCCTGGATAAATTGTGGAATCTCTATCATTAGAGATATTCAAAAAGAGGTTGGATAAGCATTGATCAGGGATGATGTAGGAAGAACTATGTCAATACTGAACTTTGGGTATTAACCATGCTTCTGGATGTTGTTAATTGCCACATGAGGCCAGAAAGGAATTTTCCACTTGTTGCTACATGTGTTAGGTTTTTGGC
Source organism: Crocodylus siamensis (assembly GCF_052110815.1). Taxonomy (NCBI): domain Eukaryota; kingdom Metazoa; phylum Chordata; order Crocodylia; family Crocodylidae; genus Crocodylus; species Crocodylus siamensis. The sequence continues at coordinate 48,028,969 of NC_143402.1, read as the reverse complement.
TCTTCCCCAACCCCAACTCCCTCAGAAGAATTGTGTATCGGATGCAGCCAGGCATTAGGATTTTGACTGGGGTGTGCCAATGCTCCTGCTGTGACTAAAATCCAGAGGTTTCTGGCTATAAGGTCTTGCCCCTCAACTCAGAGTCATACTAATTGCCACATTCAGGGTCCGAAAGGAATTTTACTCCATGCTGAAACTACTACGGTCTGTTGGGGTTTTGCTGTTCCTCTGCAGTGGGGAGCATGGTCCTCTTCCTTGGATTTCCTGATCATTTTTTAACAGTGCTTGCACCAGGAGGAAATTGGCCATCATTGTCCCCTTGCTTTACCTATGACAGGTCAGGGTGCAATGTGTTATGGTTCTGTGTCAGGTCTGACTTTGAAGTTTTATTAATAGGCTAGACAATGGATTTGTATAGGATGGTTTGGATAGGAATGATTCTGCCTCAGCCAGGAGTTTGGACTAGATGACTTCTGAAATTCCCTTCCAACCCTACTTTTCTATGACTCTATGGCCACTGACAGACATTCTTGTAAAGGTACAATGGGAGCCAGCCACAAAATTATTACACATATATTGTGTAATTATTCTGTGACTTAGTCTCTGTTTTACTGTATCATTAATTGCATCAATGTGTGGCAGTGCTACCACTTAAGACACAGTTAACTGGTTAATCACATTTTAAGCATATTTCTGCCAGCAGTTTATGATTCTATGACTGTTGCTGTATGTCCTGAATTGTTACCATTTCTCCTTTCACTTACATAGTTTTCACAACTTGAAACACAAACACCACATTTTCAGAGGGGGAATGTTGTCTATTAAGGACCTTCAAGAAAGGTATTTAGTTTATCCCAGATTTCTAAGGGAGTGATTGATCCAGTGGAGTGATCACATGACTGCAGCAGCAACTTTCTTTCCAACACATTGCCCTGCCCCTGTCACTCCATCATAGCTAAGTCTTCAAGAAGACTGATGTATGTAATTGCAAATTATGGTTGGATACCAAATGGGCATGAGGACATAGCTGTGGAAATTACTACATCTAAGAGGAAAGCAAAACTTAGGCTATAGATAAATGTACCTTTTAAAAGTTTTGCTATATGTGGGGGAGCTGTGCAAAGTGTAGGGGAGCTGCTTCTTGTGATATGTGCATTAGCTATTACAGTAAAAATGTTATATCTTCCTTCTGTAGTAATACAAGCAGCCAGCATTCCTATAATTTCAACCCTGAATGAAACATGGTTAAAGTTGCAATAGTTTTGCTATACTCATATTACTTGATAGTCATAGACATAACCATTACATGATAACAGATTATATAGGTATAATTTAATATTTTTATGTCTCTTTATACCTTTAGAGTGCATACTGTCACAAAATCCTGGTGCCTGGATAATCTCTTCCTAAAATATTGAAAGAACTAGCACATGAAATAGCTACTCCTTTCTTAAGTGAATTTGTCAGCTCAGGGATAGTTCCTTATGACTGGAGAATAATTCCTTATGACTGGAGAATAGTTATTATGGTGCATATATTTTAAAAAGGCAAAAAGGGTGAGCCTGGAAAGTACAGGACTCTTGCTTGACTTCAATATTATGCAAGGTCTTAGAACAGATATTAAAGGGAAGAATAATAAAAAATGTGAATGTAAAAGCATAGTTTTAACGAAGGAAAATAGTGCCAGATGAATTTGATGCCCTTCTTTAACAGAAAAGTTTACTTCAGTGGACTTAATTTATCTATATGTAAGAAAAACATTTGACACAGTGCATCATGGGAAATTGCTAGAGAAGATGAAGATCAATAGAAACATAGAAAAGCAGGACTGGAAGGGACCTCAGGAGACCTAGTCTAAACCTTTGCCTGAGGCAGGATCATCCCTATCCAAACCATCCCAAGCAAATCCTTGTCTCACCTATTACTAATATTGTAGTTGTGAGGTGGTTAAGAAGTTGGATCAAAGGGAAACTATAGCAGGTTATGTTGAAAAGTAAGTAATAAGACTGGAAGTTCCTGAAACAGGCATTTTCTGAGTGCTTAGTTATTTGTTTGGGGTTCTGTTTTGCCTGCGTTTGGTTTCCAATTCAGTTCATCATCCTCTTTTGTCTATTTAATTTTCTGTTGTGCTATTTAATAAAAGATCAAGCTGCTGTCTACCGTGTAACTATAGCATACACTGCTTCTGTAGGGCTGTAACGCTGGCCAGGTGGTGCAAGTGCTCAGGGCAAAGAAAAACATTCTGGCAGAGAATCTTGCCAAATCTCTCCCTTCTTCCCTTTCCACTGCCAGGGAGTCCTGCTCAGTAGCTCATAGTTACCCAAGAAATCATCTTTTATAGGAAAGCCTAGTCCACATGCTTTCCTCATGGGGAAGATGTTGGTTCAGCAGCTGAAAGTCACCCCAGCCCTACCCAGTTTTCTGCAACCATGAGAGGCTGACAAAAAAATTTTCTGGCTGCCATGCCATTCATCATGAATGTCATGCCCACAGCCGATCCCCACAATGACCCCTGCCAGCACTAGAAGTGACTTACATAAGAGTTCAGATTCAATTGAGAGTATTTAATCTCATGCAAGAGGAAAGCTTTGTAGGCAACACCCTCATCCCAGAGTCTCATGCCACTTGTTTATTAGTGTCTGTGTGATAATAAGAAGGCATGACACCAGTGGGTTCTGGGGGGCCATTCCATTTAAATTGGCAGGGATAGGGGCTTGTGCTTGGCCTTACAGATGTTGTGCAAGATGCAGGCAGATATCACAAAGCAGGGCATGTTGTGATCATTGGCATCCAGGCACATTCTCAGGCACCTCCAGTGTGGTACCTAAAAGCATTGAGAAGACTGGTTGATAGCAGCAGGTCACAGTGGTAGCGGCAGAAATGGTACGTTACAGGGCACTGCCAAAATCTTTCCCATGATAATTTTGCCAGCAACTCCCACTCAGCCAAACACTCAATGGGTACTTTGCTTAGTACTTGGGAATCATGAGAATTAATGTACCACTGACCACTGTAAGGCATGCTGGGATGTGTGCTCACTGGCCATCTGCTGGCAGAGAAGTGGCAGTGTATTCAAACACCTACTGAGCCCCATTTGGAAGGGTGATGTGTAAGATAATCCCAGGATTTTTAGGATCAAGGACAACCAGAGGCACAAGTGGTCCTAGGAAAAATGCAATATCTGTCTGTACCTTACTTGGTTTCCTGGAAATGTTTTAACTTATTTCCAATTATTTCCAGTTGCAGAGCACCAGACAAAGGAAATCCTATTTAGATAGAGGCACACATTTCTGCCTTTATCATGAAAACATGGTGTGCAAAGCCAACCAGTATTGTGTTTGGGTGACAACAAAGCTGTAAAATATTATCATACTTTGCCTGTAAATCAGTTAAAAGATCTGCAGTTAGCTTCTAAGGTTCTTCATGAAATAGCAGTCTTATTGCTTATGGTGAGTAGATGCCTGCAATTGTCAGAATCACCACATATTAGCATTATTATTAGCAGCTAGGACAGCTCTCCTGCCCCTGCCCACTGCACCCTGTGGCCCCTGCTACATAGGCTGACAGGGAACAATTTGCTCCTGGTCAGTGTCTACACGTGCAGTATGGTGCATTAGTTAATGTGCCATTTTTTTAGTACCTGTATCTATACGTACTACAAAATGGTGTATTAGACTAATACATTGTGCAGTAATTGCTGTGCACATGTAAATGCTGATGCTTTACTGAACATTAGACTAATGTAATGCATAGTAAAGCACCTAGACATACCCAGAGTATAATACTATATAGTTCTGGTCACTGATATTCGAAACAGATGAGCTTAAACGTATATAAAGAAGGGAAGATAAACTGATTAAGGGAAAGCAGAAGTGATGAAAGGAGATTAAAAGAGCTTGGCTTGCTTAGTTTACCAAATCCAAAAATCGAGAAGATATACAATAGCATTTTATAAATAAATTTGTGGGGTGAAAATCTGGGAAAGAAAAGAACTGTTTTACATTAAAGATCAATATCCATGCAATACCAACAGGATGAAAAAGCTGCAAACTCAGTTATGAACAAGTGTAATTTACAAGCAGATTTCTAAGTTAGAAGTGAAGTTTTAGAATGCTTTTCTAAGCAGACACTTTGGAGTGCCCTAAGGAACGTTTGTTCCCTAAGGTCAATCCATCATATGATCAAGGATGGGCTAATGCAACCCAGCTCTGCCCCTGGTGCTGTCTGCACAAAGGGAGGGTGGAGAGAGAAAGGAGAGGGGCAACTTCAATCTCGGGTTTGCCCAGCCTGAGCTGGATGGGGGGGTCAGGTAGATTGGAGACCCCCCTAACATTGCAGCCCCTGCCAGGTCCCACCCCCTCCAACTCAAGCCAGGCAAACCACTGCCCACAGCTCACTCCCTCTCCCTTCTCCCCCTCCCTTCCTGCAGACAACACCAGAGATGGGAAGGTAGGAGGGGCAGGTGGGGCTCAGGGAGACAGTCTGCAGGCAGGATCCTTGGCTTGATCAACTCTAAACTGGAGCTTGATTCTGCACCCCCTTGCCCAACAGGTGAGTGTCTGTTGGGTCAGGGGAGCTGCTCTAACTCATAGCGCTTTATGTAAAGTACCATAAGTTAGCACAGGGGACCTGCACATCTGTTAGAGCCCTCAGTTTCGGTCCTCCTGGCCTCATTAGTGCCCCAGGGCAGCAGTTACCTTATGGGCTATTCATGGCCTCTGTTTGAGCTTATAGCCACACCTTGCCTTGCAGATGTTATGATAGATCTACACACCAGCTAGTATGGGCTTCAGGCCTCTTTAGCCTGCTGGTTATTCTTATTGTAGACTGTTAGACTAGGCCCACTTCCTCTGGCCTGGTTTCTGAGTCTCATCCTGGTCTGGCCCTTGGCCTGTCTCTCTCTGTTTCAGTCTTTGGTCCTCTCGGCTTTAGCTTGCCCCTTTCTCACTGTCACCCAAGATCTGAATGCGCTCGTCACTAATTAACAGGGATCCAGGTTTTCCATTTCCAAGAGAAAATCCAGTATAAACTGTGGATTTCACCTTTTACCAAAGGCAAACATGATTTCTCATTTTACTGGAGAAACCCGCAGATTTTGCAGTTTTGTGATAAGCCCTCTGCAGGTTGGAAGAGGTCTGCCTGCAGGGGAATGGGAAGGAACAGGAGGAGAGCAATCAGGCAGGGGGGTACGTCATGTCCACATATATGCAAATGACCACAGGCAGCCTGGAGAGCATCTCCCATGGGTAAGTTGTGGGGGGGATTGAGGCCCCTATAGGGAGAAAGGGAGGGAGGGAGGGAGTTGAGCAGGGCTAGGGCTGTTGCCCAGCTGGGCAATGCCTGGGGCCACAATGCATGGCTGCGGGGCCCCAATGGGGGTAAGATGGGACTGCAGGCGGTTCACCTGAGGGAGTGAGTGGAGACAGGGCTGGCTCCCTGCCTCTGTGCACACTCCCAGGGGGGCAGGAGGGATCTACACCCCCAGGTATGTCCACAGGGCAGGGGCAGGGGCAGGGGCATAGGAAGGGGCAGGGGCAGGGGCAGGAGCAGGGGAGGGTCAGGTTGCGGGCACGGGGGGGGGTGGCTCCCCACCACAATGCACACTCCTGGGGAGGCAGAAGGGACCTGTGGTTCCCAGATCTGGGTGTGGTGTGGAGGCTGCATGCTGCCTGCTTCAGGATCATGCTTCCTACCCTGCTACCCTCCCCCGGGGCCTCTGCAGCCCAGCATGTGTGGCCCAGAGCTGCAGGGAACAGCAGAGCCACACTCAATATAATACCAGTAAAGTTTCACTATATAACTCTTCAACTAATGTTTTCTTTCTTATGACATGAGGAGAACAAGCTACAGCATTCAATGCTAAAGCCATTAGCAGTTTCCTATCTCTCCACTGCTGCTCTTCCACTATGCCTGCTGTGCTACTGTAATCAATAATGTTCCATTTACATCATGATATTGCTGATACAGTCACACACAGCAAGTGTTCACATGGACATATCTGGAGAATTCTGAAGCATAGTCATTCTACTGAAATAATAATAAAAGGGACACACTGCTGTAGAACACAGGTGGGTATTAATTTAAGCTGGAGGGGCATTTAATCAGTTTTGGGGACCTGTCAAGGGCCACATCCATCTCTCTCTCTCTCTCTTTGTCTCCTCTCCTCTCTATCTGTCTCGTCTCTCTCTCCCTCTCTGTCTCATCTCCCTCTCTTTCCAGAACCCAGACAATGTTGTAGTTCACCAGAAGCCTTGATACCCAGCTGTGGACTCAGGCAAGAGCTGCTGCTGTGCTGGGTGAGTGGTGGCATCAGCTTTGGCTGGGTTCAGGAGGGAGGGGAGAGAGACAGAGATGCTGCTGCTCACGTGGTGTGGCAGCAGCTCTTCCATGGGTCCATGGCTGATGACACGTTCCAGGTTAGGGCTCCAAGTAGGAGCTTCCATCATGCCAGGAGAGTGGCTGATCAGCTGTGGATGGTACTGGAAGATTCTGCATCCAGGCTTCTGAAATTCCCTGTGAAGTCCACAGTTGACACTGTTGTCTGCCTGCTGCAGGGGAAACCCTGCCCAAGTCCACAGCTGATGTCTGATGTTGCTGGGCCAAAGCAGTCCCCCACATCCTCCGAGCACCATGTGGTAGCTGGAGCTCCCAGTCACCCATGATCCAGATCTAGTGAGTTGGCAGCCACCAACTCGTGGGCCGAATCAAATCTGTTGGCAGGCCAGATATGGCATATGGGCCATATTTTGCCTACCCCTTCTGTAGAAAGGAGGGTGGATAAAAATAAATGATTTTTTTTTTAAATAAAAAATGGGATTTTTTTATTTAAATCAGATATTTTTGCTTTAATTGTATTTTTTAAGATGCTTTATTAAAAAAAACCCTATATACAGATAGTTTTAAGATACGTTAAAAATCAAAGATTTATCATGGAATAGGGATTATAACTTCTAATTATATACTATTTGAGACTATATATACATGTAACTTTTTTGGACATTTTTTATAAATAGGTCACAACAGGCCATGGACTATATTAGGGACCCAAACTTATGGGGTTCCCAGAGGCTTCCCTATAGATTAGTAAAGATTAAAGAAAACCACACTACCCAGGGGACTCAGTGCTTATTCGAGAACATCCCATTAAGCCCCAGTGTGGACACATCTATATGAGATGCTATGTCACTACAGCAACATAGCACTGGCAGTCACTAACCAGGACACCGCTCCTACTGTGCAGTAGGGTCAGAAATGACCTGTGTGCCACCAGTACTGTGCAGTATCAGCGGGTACTGCACAGTCCCAGCTGCACAGTGGGGCACATGTGTAGACATGATCAGTGATACTTAGCTTCTGTTCTTAAACTGTGGATTTGTGTCTCCATAGATAACATCCTTGTTAACAGTAGCATATAGAAATGTGGGAGAACAGACCTGATTACCTACCCATCAGCCCTACTGCATCTCTGCAAGTTTATGTATGCAGGATCAAGCCCTTATGTCTCTCTAAAAGTGAAAAGTTTCAAGAAGATAAATAAATAGAGGATTGTTGGGGGTGGAGTAGATCTGGGCAAGGAGGAGGAGTCTGCAGATAAATGCAAGGAGGGAGGGGCAGTAGAAACAAAGGAGAAACATTTTGAGCAGAATATTCCACAAGTCTTGAGGGATAAGTTTCTGAGTATAGCCTCTCAATTGATTTGAGATCTAGTGAGGGAATGGTATGGTGGAAGGGAAAACCTATCATGGCAGCAGACTTGCCAGACCATAAAAGAGACCCTGCTTGAGAATATTGCAAACAGTGCAACAAAGAAACGTAAGACCTGGTTGGCCGGTGTGAAACTACATCATGAGAAGTTCTCCTTCTCAGGAGGAAGCTGCTCTGAGGATGATTAATGGAACATGTCTGAACATGCAGGATCTCCAGGATAGTAAACTTTCTTGTTTTGTACTTCTTTCTTAAGGACTGCTTGTCTCCCATGTCCATATCTCTTAGGTGGACTTCTGGACTATTTGAATTCTCATAAAAATGTTTGATCAAAGATATAGTTGTTACTTTATGTAACTATCATATTTTAATGTAGTGATGACATAAAAAGATAGCTGAAATAGGTAGATCTTCCTTGTACAGTTTCACTTCTAAAGTAGTACTGAATGCAATGAGTAATAATAAATCAGCGGTACTGGACTGAGTGCATTGACTTATTTTGTTCAGGAGGATCCATCCTCAACATACAGGATTATAACTATTCATCTTCAGCAGCAGCATCACTATCTACAGTTTTAGAGTTATCTACTAACGATACTAGTGTTCCAATGAAATTTATGTCACATAGTATATCATGTGTAGCACAAAGAAAAAAAAATCTCCATCATCCAGAAACAAACATAGATCAATCTGTAACAAGAACCAGCGGATTACAACAAGAGGTAATTGATAAACATGCTCAGTTTGTTTAAGCAACAAACTCTCCTTTCTGTATGGTTGGGAACACACACTTCATTGGCAATGGTTCAGTCATGACAACAAGGATACAGTCCACCCAACAGAGCAGATAGAGCAGGCAAATTGCTGGATAACTTGTATGAAAAAGAAACTGAACAGTGTGCAGAAAGTCTAGAGGGGAACACTGTTAACCTCAGTTTTGATGGGTGGAACAATGTCCACAATGATCCAGTAGTAAGTGCTTGTGTGACAACAGAAGAAAGGACTGTCTACCTTACAGAGACAATTGATACATCAGGAAATGCATGCACAGCAGAATACTTACAGGAAGTGGCAGTAAAAGCTATAACAAACTGGAAAAAATGAAAATGTTTAGTATGTAGCTTTGTCACAGACAATGCTGCAAATATATCAAAAATGAAAATAAATCTAGAAAAAAGTGAAGAAAGCCACAAGCTAATGACATATGGCTACAGTACTCGTTTGTTGCACCTCTTAGCCAAATACTTCAGTGCTCACAGGCATCAGTGGCAATAAAAGCTAATGCTGAAATTGCAAAACAATTCCATAACAACTACTTTTCAGCAGCTGCACTGAAAAAAGCAGGAGGAACCAAACTAACTCTCCCACAAGACATGTAATGGAACTCAGTAGTGGACTGTTTTAAGCAATGTATTGAGAACTTGTTTAATTTGATAACAATTTGTGAACAAAATTATGACAAAATAGATGAAACCTGTCTTAGCCAAAGTTCTCAACATTGGGCTAAAGAGAAAGGTAGAATGTATGCTGACCATGCTGAAGCCTATTTCTATAGCCTTGAACAAAGTGCAGGGAAATTGCTGTTTTATTGCTGATACTGTTGAAATTTGGAAGGAATTGAGTAAGACCTTGAAAAGAGAAATATGCAATGACAGAATTAAATTACGGGCATTAAAAATTGAATGGATCAAGCACTATCTGCAACTCATTTTTTGCCAGTAATCACAATACTCAGTACTAGGTACAATCCTTAACTACTGAAGAACAGGAGTTGGTTATGACATGGGCACCGAACAATTATCCCACCATAATACCAACCATAATACATCTCAGGGCTAAGGGTGCACTATTCAAGAAATGTGTTTGCTGATGAGGTTATAAAGAAAGTCACACCAGTGAAGTGGTGGAAGTCTCTTAAGCACCTGGATTTATCAGAGACTATTGAAGTGATAATCCAGCCTTTAACAGCAGTAGTTTCTTCTGCAGGTGTAGAAAAAATATTTTCTTCCTTTGGACTAATTCATTCTAAATGGAAAAATTGCTTGGGAACTGAAAAAGCAGGAAAGATTTTCTTTCTTTTCTAGTCTATGAATAAACAGGAAGAGGAAGAGGAAGATTGAGTTTGCTGCATAACCCTTTATTTTAATTTTCTCATGTTAACCTGGCTGAAAAATCTTTTTGTTGTTGTTAACAAAAGTTTCACATTTATAACTGAAATGGTTAAACATTTAAAAATACATATGCTCGTTTTGTTAAAGAAAAATATCCAAAATACATAAGCTTGTTCTTGTAGTTAAATAAAACAATTTAAATGTCTGTTGTTTTTGGTGATGGTTGTTGTTGTCCTCCTAATATACTTTAGCCAAAAAATCCTCCAAATATCCATAATTAATCTAGTGAATTGAGATAGTTCACCTCTCAGTTACTTCACAAGTATCTGCTTCAGTTAGCTTAATTCAGTTTTCTGACGTAGCTGCAAAATTAATCTGAAAAAATATCAAAATAAATCACTGCTTTAAAATGTATAGTGTGTATCTTCTAAAAATGAAACCTACATCTATCTCTGAGTTGTGAATAAATTGTATTAAGATTCTATCAAACAACAAGAATTCACTTTTTTGCAGAAAACAATGATTAAATTGAGGTGTCCTGACCAGTGATTTAAACCACGATTTAAATCAATTTGATTTAAATCAAATCCACCCTGGCAGAAACAAAGGCAAGATGAGAATGGGGAGTACAGTGACTACCCAAAAGAACAGTGTATAGGGGTGCTGCCTCTATATGAACGTTTTCAAAATGCCTCCCCTCCCACACTCATATTGCTCATCACACAAAGCACCAATACCTTGTGCAGTATTCTGAAAACATGTTCCCAAATGCCTTTCAGACTGGATTGCTTCAAAACTAATCATCTTTCCAGTAATGATATATCTATGAGTACTATACGTAAAAACTTCCACCAGGAATTGGACATCATCAGAACTGGTCAGACTAACTTTGTTTTCCTGAGTCTAATTTGGAGAAAGTCTAACATTCCCTTTCTAAATAATTTGTTCTGTTCACCTGCCTATATTCTCTGGGGGACCCTCAAAAATTAGATTCAGCATCTGACGGGATTTAATAATATAGATTGAGAGAATGCTATTATGAGCAAGGATGGGATTGATCACATTGCATACATATTTGAAGGAATTTAACAGAAAAAAGGGATGATCTCTTTTCTGTCTCAGAAAGGAAAAGAAAAACAAAGACTCCCACTATAACACATAGGAGCATTCAGATTAGAGATAAAAATTTGATAGTCAAATGCTTTTGGAAGCATCACCTCAGTATCCTTAGAGCTTTTCAGATCAGTCTTAGATACAGCTCTGGGTAAATCAGGGCTGTTTCTTTTGCAGAACAGATATTATCCCTTCTGGATTTTTTGTTCCAAGGGAGTTATATACATATACTGGGGCTAGGGACAAAAATTACACATACGCTGATATAAGTAATTGGAAACAAGTTCAAATCTGCAATGCAACAGAAATTCAGTGCATATAAATTACTTTCAAAATGGCCCAAACTGGTTTAAGATAAACCTGGATGGATCAGGTTATCTGAATTAACTGATTTAGGTTAAATTGGTTTATTGAATTTCTGTCCCAGATTCCCTCCAGATTAAGGTTAACTCAGTCCCCCAGCATCCCAAGATGCTTTGTACCTCCCCCACAACCCATCTCCTGCTGAGGGGGATGGGGGGTGAGCTAACCTTGGCAAAAGTTTTATGCTCCAGTCAAGCAGGGAGTCATGCTCTAGCACCCCCTCCAACTTCTGGCCTGGGCCTCTGAAAACATGTGGCTGCATTTCTGGAATCAAAAGTGAATGTCTGTTCACTCGCTTATCAGTTCAATCTATACAGTTTAGAATAACCTGCAAAGCTTGACTGAATTCAGCCTTGGGCTTTTTGACTGTCTATACATAAGCAGGGAGAACAGAGTACCACAGTTAGGATCCCCTGAAGGATCTGAGTGGAAATGTTTTTATTTCAAAGAAAGCTCTTCATCTGTGCTTGGGGCTAGAACTAATTGATATAAAGGCTGAAGCTGATAGCTCCAAAATAAAGACTGAAACTGTTACAGCACAGATGGGGGTGGGGGCTGTTAGCTTTAGCTGGGGTCTGCAGGGCTGTAAACATTGTAACCCAAGTCCAAGGGCCATCCCCAGTAGTGGAGTGGACCTTCCACAAATCTGACTGATCCATTTAGATTTAGGCTTACCATAGATATTGCTGCTGGGAATAAGTTATCCTTCTAAAAGCCAATCACTGGCAGCATTGCTGTCAGTGAGCCAGCCCCACCTCGAACATAGTCTTAAAAACAGTGGTGAGCTGTCTGCACACCAATGGGGCATTCTATTGTTTCCTAGTCATTTAATAGTCCCTGTTTTGGTCTCTACAAGGTATCTTGGTACTTACACATTAAGAGGTATGCTACTCCTGGGGTGTGTCTGCATGTGCATATGCTGCTGGGTGGGTTTATTTCAAAGTAAATTACTCTGGAGTAAACCCACACTGGGCAGGAATCTACTCATTTGAGGATTTGGAAGCAGATTTGCTGCTTCTGGCAGCAATCTGTTCCTGCCCCTTGAGGCTCTGCACCAGCCCCCTGAAGCAGCCAAGGGAAGCTAGGGGCTCCGGCTGTACCTGCCTGTGGCCGGTGGCCATGTTTAAAAAACAGCTCTGCACTCTGCTACCTAGCCACCTGCTTTCATGGCCCACAGCACAGCGCAGAGCACTATGCGAGCATGCTGAGGCTCTGTCATTGGAGCCTGTGCCCACCATGCAATGGCTGCTCCACCCCAGACCACAGCAGCAACATCCAGTGCCCCGTGCTCCTGCTGGACACCCTTGTTGCCCTGTTGTGCCACCGCAGCAATCACTACCTGGGCCAGGTCAATCTCAGCCCTGGCAGCTCCTTTGTGAAGCACAGCCACCTGGCCTGGCTCACTGTGACATCCCAGGCCCACTGCCACTGCACTGCTGCTGCCTGAACCCCAACAAAGACATGGATAACACACAGCTGGATGCACTCCTGGGCCTCCAGCCAGCCAGGACTGGTGTCTAAACATAGGCCAGATGGATGGCTGTCCCCACGCCCCTGCCCACCATGCACCCTCAGCACCACTCTCACTGTGGATAGTTCTCAGCACAGCAGTTTATTCCCTTCCACAAACACAGATCTGCCCTCCTTCCCAAACAACAGAGCCCCTCCACCACTCACTCCACCTACCAGCCATAAAACACCCTCTTCCCCGTGCAGACTCTGTCCAGTGTGTGCCCTCCCAGGGTATGGGGCAGTGGAATGGAGATACCTAAGCGGTGGAGCCCAGGGAAAGAAACCCAGCACGCTGGCCTCTGGCTGCACCCCTGTGGGTGCACACACCACAGCGAGGCTAGCGGGTGGATCAAGCGGTGGTGCTGGGCACAGGTGGAGGGGGCTGGGTTGCAGAGGACATGGAATACCAGGGCAGCCTGCTACTCCTGGGCCTCCAAGTGCCTCTCCTTGAGAGCCAAGAGCCTGTCCCTGAACTCCTGGTCCACCTGCTCCCTCTGCCAGGCCTTCTCCTCCTCACGTGCAAACTTCTCTTCCTTGTGTGCATCCCACTCCCAATCATGGGCCATGTTCTCTGTTCGCCAGGCCCGCAAGTCTTCCAGGTGCTCCTTAGCCACCATACCCAGGTCATTCAGGAGCCAGGTCCGGTCCTGGATCCTGTGCTGCTGGAGATGGTGCATATGCTGGGCTGCAGCCAAAACTGCCAGTGACCCTGAAGGCATATCCCAGCTGCTAACTGTTGCCTCTCCCCCATATGCAGATGCAGGTCCTACAGAGCCAGGAAAAATGTTGTTTGTGAAAGTTTGCAACATTTCTGAGATAAGATGCTCAATACCATGGGGCTGTGCACTGCCCAGCCACAGATCAGGGGTCGTGCATGCATGAGTACCCAGGAATCATGTTAAGTCAGCCAGGCAGGCTCCCTTCCCCCATCCCCCCACCCCTGTCCCTGCTTTTTCTTCAGGGGCAGATGGGCCACTGGGTGCTGGCCACAGGCAGCCTGCCTCCCCTTCCCCCTTCCCAGGCAGGGACAGGCCTGGCTGCTGGCAGCACCTGCTGCTGCAGCTCCAGATCCACTTCCCCTGCTTCTCCTCCTGCAGGTCAGGCCGTCTCCTGTGCTGCCGCCAAGCCTATGGCACTCAGGCTCAGGTGACGATGGGCTCCTGGCTGACTGGGACGTGGAGCTGGTAGTGCCCTTGCCCTTCCCCCAGGGCCTCTCCAGAGAGGTGTCCTGGGGCCAGTACCTTCCCATGCTGGCTCTGCGCCACAAGCATGCCCCTGCTGAGTGTGTCCAGGGTGTGCCACAAGGAGCTGTTTATGTGGAATGAGGGGTGCCTGACCCACTGTACCCTACTGCTTATTGCCATGGTGCCCCAGGTGCATCTACAAACTTGGCATGGGACCCTAAGCTTAGACAGTGTGAAGGGCAGCCTGTCCCTGCACCACAACCTCTGCCATTGCCTGGATGCATACCTGTGGCTGCACTATATGTCCCTGACTCCACAGTTGAGAATGACATCACTGCTGGCAACATTGCATTCCTCCACATGAGAGGCCCATGACAGCCCAGCTGTGAGGGCAGAGGCTCCTCAATAAAGTTTTGCGCTGTTTCCCACCTCCCTGCATGCTGGGGAGGTGTGGGGGGAGGGGTGAGGGGGGACCCCAGGGCCAGGGGTAATGCGGTTGGGCCAGGTGGGGAGGGGGGCAGAAATGGGCCCTCCCCCAAGTGTGGGGCTTACCGGGTGGGTGTGGCAGGCATGCCCAGCAGCCCAAGTCAGTCCCTGCTGGCGGCAAGGATGTGTGGCTCTCAGTGGAGTCCTGGGGCACAGGGACCTTGTGCCTGGGTGCCTGGGCAGAGGCCACTTCTGGGAAGGAGCTGAAACTAGTGAGAGCTGGTAGTGCCATGGCCAGCCTGGCCTCCTGGGTGGGGCTGTGCACCTGGACCTGGTGAGGCAGGCACTGACCCAGGCTTCTGGAGCTGCTGGAAGAGTCCAGGGGCAGGAAGCACAGCAGGATGGGCTCCTGGTGCCCTTGTGATGCATTGCCACGTGTGCCCCGTCACAGAAGAGGCTTGGGCAGGCAGGGCTCCGGCCAGGGTCCCAGGACAAAAGGATGTCATCTAGCTGCCACATAAAGGGTATGGGATTTCAGGCATCCCCCAAACAGCAGTTGTGGTTGGTGACAGTGACCCACTGTATCCACAAGGCCTTGACCTTTATGAAGCATTGGCTCACCAACCAGTCATGCCCAAGCTCCTGCATACAGCCTGACAGGCCCTCACAGATGTACATGTTGGAGCACCTGCTCCGTGCATACTGCCTAAGGACCATGGTCTCCTACTGGGACCAGTTGCAGCCCCAGAAGGCAGCATGTGGCATCAGGGAGGATGCCAGTGTGGCTCCCTCAATGACTTGCTAAGCCTGCATGTGACAGTCCCAGAGCTGGTGGGCCTGGGCAGGTGCATGCAGTGCCCAACACAGGGGTATGGAATGGGACAGACAGCTGCATAGCAATTCTGTGCCAGGCACCAATGGCAGGGTCCAGAAAGGCTACTGTAGGTGGTCTGGGTCCAGTTGGAGCAGGACCTGGTGGCCAGAGGATGGCTGCAGGTGGCTCAGGATTCTGTTGGGCTTGGCAAGTGCCTGCAGCACCCAGTGCAGCACAACAGTGTGGACCTGGCAGGTGCATGGTGACATAATGCCAGAGGTCAAGACCAGGGCCCAGGCAGTCTGCTGCAGCTGGCCTTAGGGTTCTGCTGAATGACACACAGTAGCTAGAGGCTGGCTGCAGGTGGTCCATAGCCCTGGCATTCCTGCAAGCCTTTAAGGGTCAGAGGCTGGGGTAGGGAAAGAGCTGCCCCAGCCCTGGGGCTGGAGAAGCTCCCAGTTCCACGGCCCTGGGGCTAGCCTGCAGGTGGCCCCCTGGTGGTGGCACTGACTGAAAGCAAATTTCCTCCTGGTCAACATCTACACATGCACTACTTCTCAGTAACTACTTGCACTGATGATGTCTCAGAGGTGCACATACACCCCCTGAGATTAGCCATGCCTCCAGGCTGCTGCAGCAGGGGGTAGGGGTACTCTGGGCTCACAGCCAGCCCAGCACAGAACACAGGTAGGTAAGGTTTCTTTTTTGGGGGGGGAGGGAGATCAAGACCCCCACAGTGCAGAGGGGAGCAGGGTAGGGGCATGGGTGAATAATTCATCCCCACCCCTGCCCCGCTCCCTGTTCAACTGTGGAGATTGTCCCATGACCCAACCTAACTGGGGTCCCATTCACTGTGAATGAAGCCCCAGCCAGGCTAGGTCATGGGGCAGTGGGAGCCCAATAGCTCCCACTGCTGCATGCACTGTGGGAGAGCCAGGGGAGGGGTGGTACATTCCCCCAACCCCTTGGCTCCAATGCACCACAGCTCAGATGAGCCACCAGGCTTTGACTGCCACATGACCCAGGCCAGTCAGGGCCCCATTCATGGTGAATGGAGCCCTGGCTGGGCTGGGTTGTGGGACAAGCAGAGCCCAGTGGCTCTTGCAGATTTGCAGTGCTGGGGAGCCAAGGGGGACACATGACCCCACCATCTTTGCATGGGGTAAGGGTGGGATGTACTTGTGAGGTGAGCTGGGCTCTGCCTGCTCTGTGCCTCACTGCAGCCTTTGAAAGCAGAGTGACACAATGCCATGTACCTCACTCCTCAGTGCACCCAGTGGTGGGACACACATGGTAGTGTGCTGCTTTCAAAGGCTGCATCAAGGCACAGAGCAGGCAGAACCCAGCTCACCTTCCAGTTGCAGCTTGCCTTTGCCATGTGCAAAGATCGGGGGTGGGGGGTATGTGCCCCCCCCGGCTCCCCAATGCCGTGACCCTGCAGAAGCCACTGGGGACAACTTAGGTAGGATGAGGAAGGGGTCCAGGGGCCTTTGTCTTTGGCCTGATGGCACAGCTGAGGCTGGCACTGCTCCAGCTCCAGCCCCACCCCCTGTGATGCGGGGTTGGGGCTGGACCGGGGTCAGTGCAGGGAGGGAGCCAGAGCCAGTGCAGGGCTGGGAAGTGGAGGATGTCGGCGCTGGGCAATGACCCCTGGCACAGGGGAAGGCGCAGCCGCATAGGTACAATGGATGCTGGCCCTGAGCCTAATCCCTGCCTGGTACCAGCCTCAGCCTCGCTCCCACTTCACTATGGCCCTTTCCCTTCCCCCGCCCCTTCCCCCAGTTTTAGGAGACACCAGTCACTTGTATTTACGGTAGCAAATTAACTCCTGAGTAGAGTGATTTCCTGCACAGTAAGCATCTGCACATGTAGACAGTGACTCTACTGCACATTAAAGCATCTCATGTAGACATGCCCCTGGATAACTATATTTACAATCCGACCTTCCATCTTTTCCCCCAAAGTTCTGAGTGGCTGCACCACTGCCTTTTAACCTTTTTGGACTCAAGGTGCCCATCACTAGACTTGAAAAATGTCTCTGTTACTTTTGTGAACTGACTGGCACTCAATTAAAACTAATGTATATATTACAGTGTTTACCTCCTTACACAGGGGCTGGACAGTAGGGGCTGGGGATAAGCCAGGTAGGGACAAGACCAAGCCTGACTTATCTATCACTTCCGTATGCCTCACTTATGTGCTTATACTTTACAACACCCTTCAAAGGAGCTGGCAGCACCCAAGGGTGTCCTGGTACCCTAGCTGAGAATAACTAGGCTACAGCATCCATGGGGGAAGCTAGATATCCTAGATTCTACTCACCCAGAGGGGATTCAAACTTGATGCTTTCTGACTTTTTAGCAGATCATCCTAACCACAACACAGCTCAGCCCTTAGCCAGCTGCTTCTTCAGCATGTCTGTTAAGGCTGGTCCCCTGAGCAATCATCAAAGGGAAGCATAGAGGAGATATATGAGGCAAGGAAGAAAGGAACAAGCTGGAGTTTGTTTGGCTCGTTAAGGTGGCTGGTAACTTAGAAGGAAAGGAAGGGTATGGGAGATATATAGTAATGAGGAGACATCCACCATATGACTACATATCCCCCAAATACTTTGTTATGGGATAAAACTTACCAAAAACTGATGTCAATTTGAGAATTTCTGTGAAAGGGTTATCACTGGACTGTGTGATCTCCTGCTTTCTGGAAGGAACAGAGAAGCTGGCAGCTATCTTGTACCAGTGTCTTCATGAAAAAGTTAGCTTGAAGACATACCTCTGGAAATAATTTTTTTTCCACACTCTTCCTTCCAAAAACAAGTTGTGCATTTTATTTGGGGGCAGGTGGTGTGAAAGAAAATACGGTATTCCTTATTTCATAGTTTCATAGTTTCTAAGGTCGGAAGGGACCTGAGCAGATCATTGAGTCTAACCCCCTGCCATGGCAGGAAAGAGTACTGGGGTCAAACGACCCCAGCAAGGTGTACATCTAGCCTCCTCTTAGAGACCCCCAGGGTAGGAGCCCTCACCACTTCTCTTGACCGTGAAGTAGCGCCTCGTGATATCTAGCCTAAATCTATCCTCTGCCAGCCTGTGACCATTATTCCTGGTCACTCCTGGTAGTGCTTGGGGGAACAAGGACTTCCCCAATCCCTGCTGGTCCCCTCTGACTAGTTTGTAACAGGCCACTAGATCCCCCCTCAGCCTTTGTGGAGCCTGAACAGGTTCAGGTCCCGTAGCCTCCCCTCGTAGCGCCTGCCCTGCTGCCCCCGATCATGTGAGTGGCCCTCCTCTGGACCCTCTCCATGTTGTCCACATCCCTCTTGAAGTGCAGCTCCCAGAACTGGATGGAGTACTCTAGCTGCAGCATTACCAGTGCCGCATAGAGGGGGAGTATCACCTCCTTGGACCTGCCTGAGATGCATCTGTGGATGCATTGCAAGGTGTGGTTGGCCTTCCTGACTGCATACCCACACTGCCAGCCCATGTTCATCTTGGCATCAATGATGACTCCCAAGATCCTTTTCTGCCTCTGTACTGACGAGAAGGGAGTTCCCCAGCCTGTAGATATGGTGCCAGTTGTTCCTCCCCAGGTCCATCACCTTGCACTTGTCGGTGTTGAATCCCATCCTATTCTCATCCGCCCACCCCGTAACCTGTCTAGGTCCAATTGCAGCCTATTCCTTCCTTCTAGCGTGCCCACATCCCCCCACATCTTAGTGTCATCAGCATTTATTGTTTAAATAGTCTTTTGAATTTCCCATGTTCCCCTCTCAGGCTATATTTTGAGTAAGTAGATTTTTCTAAGGGAATCTCAGCTATAGAATACAAGGTATTTCTGAACCAGATGACAGTTTCATTTTGCCCATTTTCTTACTACAGGACATATTTTGCAAAATGCACTCTGAAATCATGCCCAATTTCTTGAAGAGAATTAGAAGAAAGAAGAAATTATCTGTTTTCTGCCTCAGAAAGGAAAACAGGCATTTTACCTCACCTAATTCAAATTGGAATAGATCCACTAATTTATACAAAGTGAAAATCGAGTCCATTATGTCTAAATTACTTGTACCTTAACTCTACATTCTGCTTGTGAAAATGCAGTTCTGGTGTCAGAAATCAATTCTTCAACCACTTGACAGGATGGCTGACTACCCCATGGGACAGTGGCCTCATTTGAACACTAAAATTAAGCATTCATAGATTCATAGATGTTAGGGTTGGAAGGGACCTCAGTAGGTCATCGAGTCCGACCCCCTGCCCTGGAAATGAAAGACTGCTGAGGTCAGATGACTCCAGCTAGGTGCTTGTCCAGTCTCCTCTTGAAGACACCCAGGGTAGGGGAGAGCACCACCTCCCTTGAAAATCCATTTCAGATTCTGGCAACCATTGCTGTGAAGAAGTTCTTTCTAATGTCCAACCTAAATCTGCCATTCATCAATTAGTGGCCATTGTTCCTAGTTACTCCAGGGACTGTCCTAGTAAATAGAGCACCTCCAATTCCCTGCTGCCCTTCCCTGATGACTTTTATAATGTAAATATTGCATTAGAACAATGGACCAGGGGAATGGCAAGGGTTAACTGGTTTCTAAAATTCTTGTTTGTGACAAAGTTTCACATTCTCAGCCTTTTAACAGTCGCTATGTCTTAAGGTAGGAGACAAACAGACTGGGAAACTGAAAATATGTCCTGAAAACCCATGACAAAGATAAGGACCTACAGAATTGGCATCAGGTCACAATGACGAGCTATAAAGCCACTGGGGTTTCTAGTTTTGGTGGACTGACCAAATTAGGAGGCCAGGAATGCCCAAATTAAGATACCAACAAACGGCCAAATTAAGATGTATGCATGTGATTGGTTTGTGGGGACAAAAAATTATGCTGACAGAACAGAACATGGACAGTATGATGACCACAGCGAAACCAATCAATGATGCCTGGAAATAAAGAGCCATCAGAAGAATACAAAAGGGGGGATTTTAGAGCATCAGGGGGTATGTGCAGGGGAATCTTGATGCCACCATGGGAGGAGGGCACACCACTGGTGCATCTCACCCACCCCATGGCGGGAGGTGGATTGGGCCTCTTCCCTCAACCTCCAAGACTGCTGACATTCAAGCAAAGAACCATAGGGTGGTTCTCAAGTACTGGCCAGGCATACTGTTCTCTTTGTGAAGTCTTATGACTGGTAGTTAAGTAGGATCAGGGGTGGGGGTGGTGTTTTATTTGCTTGCCTGCATTTCTCATATCTACTATCACTATGTATCAATAACATTTGCCTATTACTGAATGGAGGTGTCATGGGTAGTCTGAGGGTTTGGGTCTGCCCAGAATCAGATATCAGGCAGGACTGGGTCATAAATCCATTGCCAACAGCATAGATTCCATGCGTCAGGGGTGTAGCTTGTAGTCATGTTGGTCTAAGGACAAGGCAGACACTGTTCTTTGGGTAAATCTGATATCTTTGGTCTAATAAAAGATATTGGATTTAAACAAAGAACCTTGTCTGCCTAGGTTCCATGAGGGCAACTGATGCACTGCATGCAGTATACTACATTATGGAATAGATATGTGTAGGAAAAGAAATTTAGCATACAACTTACTTTATAAAACTATTCACCACCATTATGCAGTTTTGTATTAGCTGCACACATGAATTAAATTCAAATGCACAAGCTTAGTGGCTTGTACAACTCACAGATAAGTACGTATCATAAAAAACATAAGAAATGCCACATTTAGTTAGACTGCAAGTCATATTGAGTCAGATTGCAGATCCATCTAGCCCAGTATCTGCTATCTTTCAGGATATGGACATATGAATCTTTGAGACCTTCTAAAAGTGGAATGTTTCAAAAGGGAAGCCAGTTGTATAGGCCCTACTTATGCAGTTGCCTGTGAACAGCACTGCAAAAGTTTAAATGGGTGTAGCAGGATGGCCATACAAGTGTCTAGTTGACTGAGTCATCTGCTATCCATGCTCTGTGCTCTTCCAAGATGATGGGTAAACGTCTTTCAAGCTATTGGTAGCAGCAGTAAAAAGGAAGCTCACTGATACACCTCCAACATTACAGAAAATACTATTTCAATTGCTGTTGTATGATGTAAGATTAGACTATAAACCCAGAAAAGAATTAGTGGTGGTGGCTACCTTATCTCAGCATTTCCCCAACCTTTTCCACCACACAACACACTTACATGGCCTCTCCCACCCCATGGCACACCAGCCAAATGCATAGATGGGTGGAGGGGTGGTGAGAAGCCAAACATGGAGCAAGGTGGGGGAGGATGGTAAGTGGTGAGCAGCTGGAAGTGGTGTGGGGGAGGAGGGTGGTGCACAGCTAAACACAGAGCAGTGGAGAGTGGGTGGTGTGGCATTTATATCACTGGCTGGAGCCATGCTCCCCATCTAGCTGGCTGGGGGCATGGTAGAGGTGTGGTTCCAGCCAAGTGCGGGGTGTGATTCCAGCCCAAAATGCCATGGCACACCTGGACATGCCTAACAGCACTTCAGTGTGCTGCTGCACACCGATTGGTAAATGCTGCTTCATCTTCAACTTTTGAATGAACAGAAATAGAACCAAACCCACTGTTAGACACTATGCATATCAATCTGTTAAAGAAAATGTACCCGCTTTCAGATAAAATGTGGACTACTCTTGTAATACAAGCCATTAATCCAGGATGGCCTGAAAGGTACATACTCAGTCCATATCACCAGTTTGAAACAGAACTGTCAGTAATAGATGTCTGCTTGTTTAGAAATTACAGACTTATTGGACATCTTTACGTGTGTTCGGGGGTGGGGTAGCGGGGTGCTTTAATTGGACTGGCTCTCAGGAGCTGCTGTAATAGAATTGCCCACAGAACCTTATATAGTCAGTGTCCCATGCTTCAAAATGGTGGTGGGGGCACTTTAACTACAGCTCGTTCAACAAACTTTAGTTAAAGCACCCCTGCCACCATTTTGAAGCATGGGGATGTTGAATATAAAAGACTCCAAGGCTGTTGGAGCGTGCTAATTAGCACACTCCAGCAGACTCGATTAATTAATCAGAATATATTATATCAGGGTATGTTACAGAGGATACATGAAGTACACTTGGGTACAGAAAAATGCAAAAGAACAGCTAAAAAACTCTGTACTGGCCACAAGTGAATATGGACATAGGAAAGTATATTAAAGCATGTTCAACCTGTCAAAAATGCAGAGATAGTCAATGATAGTGATTGTGGAAGAATTAGCCCCATTGTCCAAAGTAGTCATAGATCTCTTCATCCATGCTGGGAAAAAAACTATGTATTGGTTTTAGAGTATCACTCTCACTATCTGGAAACAGTGAGACTTAAGAACACAACTGCAGAAGATGTAATAGCACACATAAAATCTATCTTTCCCAAACATGGCATAGCAGTTGTGGACAATAGGAAAATAATTTGATGGGTATGAGTTCAAGTACTTTGCAAAGGCATATGGATTTACTCATATTGGCTGTATTCCCACAAACAGGTATATGTGGTTTGTGGCACCTTGAAGCCTTCTGAAGGCACCACAATGTGGATGTGACACTTGTAAAACTGTTTCCTGTGTTGCATTTTTGCAGCACAGTGGCAAAATTTGATACCAGGAAATCTTGGTAATTAAAAAAAACACAGCAGAAAAAAGTGGGGCGGTGTTTGGGGCTGAAGCATGCACCACCAGAAACCAGAGCCTGGCCACCCAGAGCCGCATTCTGGGTGCCAGCCAAATTCTGCGCGCCCAGATCACTGCTGCTGTTACCCCAGGAGGCCCTAGGTGGCTTGTGAATGCTGCAATGGTCGAGCAGGTGGAGCATCCCAAAGGAGTATGTGGGGGCCCCCCCACATGCTTGGCAGAGAACCTGGAAGTGGACCAGAAGTACTTCCAGCCCACTTCTGGGTCTGCTGGGGAGAGTGTTGGGCCCCCCCCTGCACCCACCCCAGCTCAGCAATCAGCCACGGGGGGACCCTGGGTGCCCCCCCAGATGCAGGAGGCACCAGCTTGGTGGGGTGCCAGTAGGGGGCCAGGCAGCATGCTCTCTGGTGGACTTAGAAGTGGACCAGAAGTGCTTCTGATCCACTTCTGGGTCTGCTGCCTAGAGCACTGCCCGCCCGCCCCCGGCACTCCTGTGGAACGTTCTACGATCACAGCATTCACAAGCTTTCTGGTACCTTAAGATACGTAGAAAAAACATTGAAAGCTGTGTCTATGTCCAAATCATCAAATCTTTCCGAATCTCTTCGAATCGATTTGGAAGTTTCCAATATTATTCGAAATGATTAAAGTGTCTCCTGATTCGATTCAGCTTCGGGGATTCAGCCACTGAATCAGGCCGAATTGCTGCCAAATCGAATCAGGAACCAAAGCTTCTCACAGCCCTAACAGACACTGCTTAGGACTAAATGGAAAACAGCTCCTCCTCTTGTGGGTTTCAAAACTAATTGTTCCAAAAAACAGTCATTTATGGAGTCTAGAAATCTAGTCTTTGCATCCCACTCTTAAATGAGATTTATCAAATCCACATAAGGATAACTGACGTCACTAAGTAATATTGTGTTCTCTGCTTTTGCAGCTTTTTACTCTTCCACAGAAGTCCAGGTTTTCTGCTAGAATCCTAATAAAGCGCTCCATAGTACAACTCCAAAAGATAACTCTTTCTATTTAAACATGGCGGATGGATTTCAATTTCCCTTTGCACAACTCAGTGGTAACTTTCTGGATATAAGTGGCATTTTTGGCACTTATGTACAGGTAGCAATTCTATTTCCCTTGCAGTGTGGACATGAGAATGCAAACACCTACACTGATAATAAGCAGGAGGCTATGCGTGGACTGGGAAGACATGTGCCCATTCTATAAAATTATAACAAGCAGGGCTTGAAAGAACTGCAAGGAAGATCATCTAGTCCAATGCCTTGCTCAAGCCAGGATCATGACTGTCCAAATCATCCTTCACCAGTATTTGTCTAACCCTGGGTTTGGAAACCTAGAGCCCATGAGCTAGATCTGCCTTATGGAGCTTTTAGATATAACCTGTGGACCATGACTTTAGTAACATTCAGAGGAAGGGGAACTTTACCCATGTTGCACCTCAGTCAGGTGGCAGCAACTCTGGTAGAAAGGGCTCTCCCAGGGCAGCAAGCAGAAGCACAGTTGTGGCAATCAGGTTTTACTGCTGGACCACCTCAGGCCTGAGCTGGTCAATTTCAGCCCATTGTTGCAAAATGTTGCCCAACACTGTTCCAAATCATTCAATAGATCATTTAATACATTAAATAGAACCAGATCCACAAAAGACTCCATGGATTCCCACTTGATACTTCGTCCCAATAAGGTATCAAGCAATTGACGATCACTGTTTAAGCAAGATGATCCAAGTAGTTATGTATTTACTTATTGCAGTTCTAGCCAGATTTTGTTTCCTGAGCTTACTAATGAGAATATAATGAGAAACTGTGTAAAAAAAATCCTTGCTAAAGTCAAGATATATCACATATACTGGTTTCCCCCTTGTGCAGGGCCCATCACTTTGTCACAGAAGGAAATCAGGTTGGTCAGTCATGACTTGCTCTTGATGAATTCAAGTTGGTTCTTACTGATCATCATTGTCTCCAGGTGCTTAGAAATAGATTTCTTGATGATATGTTCCATGATCTTTCCAGGTATCAAGTAAATTCCTGGATATAATTCCCTGAATGCTCCTTTTTCCCTTTCCAAAAAATGGGTGCCATATTTCCCCCTTTTCAGTCTTTCAGGACCTCTTTCAATCTCTGTTAGTTCTCAAAAAAACAAAATGCCATTGGTTCTGAAATTACCTCAGCAAATTCCTTGAATACTCTAGGTCTGTTGACTTCAAAACACTCAGCTTCTCTAAGTAATCTCTAATCTTTTCTCCCACTACTCCAGGCTGCTAATATCTTCCCATATCCTTGAGGTCAAATGCACACATCAGCTAGTAGCAGGCCTTATATTTGAACACTGAACTGAAAAAACACTAAATATTTCAGCCTTCTCTGGAACATCCATTATTAGATTGCCCTCCCCATTCAGTCGAAGACCAACACTTTCTTTCGTCTTCTTCCTTCTGACAGATTTGAAAAGTGTTTTATTGTTGTTGTTGTTGCCTTTTACATCCCTTTTACATCATGCCTTAGCTTTCCCTGTTTTTCTCCCTGAACATGACACTCTTTTACTCATCCTTGGGAACATGGCAAAAACAGTCAAACATTTGGAGCAGCCTTCTACAGTTGAATCATATAACAGAATGGGTTGGATTGGTGCATGAAGGAGGACTTAGACTGAGGAAGTCTTACTAGTTATTTTCCTTCAGACAAAGGGATATCTGGGCAGCTCTGTACCCTGGGATGCAGCAGACCACAGAGTAGGGGTAGTGGCCATATTGGCACCACCAGTAGCACTGGGTTGGCAGTGGTGGCAACTGCTATTTTTGCTTCCAACCCAAGTCATCGGCTGGAGCTGGTACCTCCTCAACCCTCTTAGTTATGCTACTGCTTTCAGAGGGATGCACTTCAATAAACAAAGGAAAAGCACTCCCAGAGTAGAAAAGGAGATGTGATCAGATTGGGACAAAGTTACAGAGGTTGGGGAGACTGATCACCAGGGATCCTGGATTTCTCTGATTAAAAATCACAAATGCTCTTGATTGAAAACCCCAAATCTGTGATTAAAATTAAAGGCCCCCCACAGTCCCCCTCAGCACTGCTGGTGCCCCTCACTCTTCCCACAGCCTCCTCAGCCCTCGTGATGCCTTTAACTCCCCCACAACAGCCCCCCAGCCCCCCCCCCCACAGGCACAGACACACATGAGCAGACATGCAGACACACATGAATGCAGATACTGACGTCCACCCCAGGAGGTGCATATGGGGGGGAAGGGGTATGGCAGGGTGGGGAAAAAAGAAGGTGCTGGGGGGTGGGGGGCAGACCAAGAAGAGGGAAGCATGCCCCTGTGCCCACTTCCAGGAGCAGGGCCAGGGGTGAGGGCAGGTATGAGGCCAGTGGAGGTGGGGGGGTTCATACACAGTGGCTGCTACTGCAACTCTGCTGCTGCATCCCATTCTGCCTTCCTGTGGCT
The DNA here is from genome assembly GCF_052110815.1 of Crocodylus siamensis. NCBI lineage: Eukaryota > Metazoa > Chordata > Crocodylia > Crocodylidae > Crocodylus > Crocodylus siamensis. Next base: position 48,002,630 of record NC_143402.1, on the reverse strand, counting down.
GGCCACACAGCTTTGCAGGCAAGACATGCAGGGCATGGCAGCAGTGGTATGGTGTCATCCACTGTGTGTGGGCCACACAGATGCTGCCCAGTTGGCTAGCCAGTGGGGCAGGGATTTGGGGGGCTTGCATGCAGTGGCTGCCACTGCACTGCCACTTGTGCCCCACAGCCAGCTGCATGGCTCTGCAGTGGTCCAGGGTGGTGGCTGTAGCAACTACGAGCTGGCTGGGGTACAGGGGGGGCATGCACACAACGGTCGCCATCGCTGCTGCTTGCTTCTGGAGCCATGCCTGAGCAAGCCCCTCGTCCATGATCATGGCTCTGAAGACAAGCAGCAGTGACAGTGTGAGGTGGTGGTCCCACTGTGTGTGAAACCCCCTCACCTTCATTGGCTGGCTGGGAGGCACAATAACTGCCACCACCACCCCACGCAACTACTGCCACTTCTCTTAAGAGCCATACTTGCAGATGGGGGGCTCACACGCAGCTGCCACAGCCACTACCACACCGCTGCTGCCACCCTATGGCCAAGTGCCCAGCTCCGTGGGCACAGCTCCACGGCAGCAGTGGTGGTGCAGGGTGGTGGCGGTGGTGGCTGCATGCTGGCCAGTGGTGTGTGTGTGTGGGGGGGAAGGTTTTGCACACAGCAGCTGCCATTGTGGGCACAGCTCCACAGGCAAGCAGCAGCAGTGGCGGCTACCATGTGCAAGTCCCCCCAAGACCCCCTAGCCAATACACAGCTGCCATAGTCACCACCCCTCGCTGCTGCTGCTGCTGCCAGGGAGCTGCGCCTGTGGAGGCGTGCCCATGGAGCTGTGTGGCCACCCACAGGGCAGCAGTGGTGGTGCAGCAGCAGCCACTGCATGCTAGCCACCCCCTCCCCCTCCACTGGCCAGCCAGCCAAGTGGCACATATGTGGACCACGTGCAGCAGCTACCATTGCACCACCAATGCCGTGGCCCATGCCACTTGCCCGCAAAGCCATGCAGCTGGCTGCATGATGGCAGCATGGGGTGCAGCAGTGGTTGTGCACTAGAGGCCACTGTGTGCAAACAACCTCATCTTTCTAGAGCTGTGTTGCACGCAGAGGGGTACTTCTGCCCTCATGCCCTAGCCCTGCTCCTGAGAGTGTGCTGAGGTTAGGGGTAGGGAGGCACTGTGGTGCGCTGCCTGGGGCTGGTGGTGCTCAGTGCACCCCCTATTCCCTCAGCCCCCAGCCACCTTCTCCCCCAGCCCTGCCCTACAACCCCCAAGCCCTAGGCTCCAGAAGCGAAGGGTGAAGGGTGATGGGCAAGCCTGAGCCTGAGCCTCTAAGTCAGCCAAGGCTGGGCTCAGCAGGGATCCACAGATTCTCCACTTTTCCAAAGAGCTCTTGCAGGCTTGCACAGTTCCAGCCTGCAACAGCTGCTTGCAGAAAGGTCAGGAAAACCCAAGGCCTGCCCAGAGGGAGAGGGGGAAGGGCAGGGCCTGAGCCTCTAAGTTAGCCAAGGCTAGGCTCAAACTCAGACTCAGGCCCCACCCTTCCCCCTCTCCCTCCAGGCAGGCCTTGGGTTTTCCCACCTTTTCTGCAAGCAGCTCTTGCAGGCTGGAACTGTACGAGCCTGGAAGAGCTCTTTGCAAAAGTGGAGAATCTGTGGATTTCTCTGCTAAAAGGAGAAATCCGCGTTTTCTCCAATAGAAACAGGGTATCCGTGATTTTCTGTTTTTCCATGGATAACAGAAAACCTGGATCCCTTCTGATCTCTAGTTATTTTGCTGAGAAATTCAATTTAGAGGTCAGATTTCTCATGAAGTACTCTAAGAATATCTTTGCTTCTGAAATCTAAACACTTCTATTGCAAATGCTGTAAAGAAAACGTAATTTTTTTAAAACCTCATAATAGATCTGAAGTACAGGTCATTTTGATTATGGGGCAGAGAGTTAGAATAAATCATCACAAAATAATATTCTACCCTTAATACCAGTGCCTTAATGTTAGCTAAGCAAGCCTTTCCTAACCAAATCTTGGTCTCCTTTTTTCCTCCCCTTTCAGAAGTTTGTTGAATATTCTCACAGCATACCTGTGAGAACTAGACCAGAGGTTAATAAACCTATGGCCCAAAGGCTGGATGCAGCCCATAAAGAGACTGGATGGCAGCTCACTGAAGTCACAGCAGCAAAGGAGGCAACCCCAGGGTCCTATTACCTGCCAAGTTCAGTTTATTCTCTACTGCAGCAGTTGAGGCATCCCCAGTGTCCTAGGACCTCCCTTTTACTATCCCTTCACATCATCTGCTGAGTGCTAGGGAGATGAGGGAATGCTGTCTACAGTGGGGGTGGCCCATGGTGGCAAAACTGACAACCTCTGAACTTGACAAAAACAATTAGTTTAATGTAATCACTTCCCTCAGTTTCACAAATGACACCAGCTGCTATGTGTGCAATTTCTTTATTGCATTCTCACCCTACACATAGTTACATATGAACCTCCATAAGTGTCTCCACATCCAATTTGAATGTTGACTGTCTGGCATGTTGTATCCCTGCTTCTTTGGCCTTATGGTAGAATTTGAAGCCCTGCAATAGTTGACACAATGCTCTTCTAAAGTCCAGAAAGAGAACTGACATCTTTCAAGTGATCTCAAAATATCAGCACTGAGGCAGACACCAGTCTTTCATCTCATTCCTTTCTACTCTTATTTTCTGGCATAGGCATTAGAAAAGGACAGCAACTCTACTAATACTTTTTACATGCTTTTCCTGAAAGCCAATGACACCTGAAAAGGAGAGTGATATAACCTAGCACTGAAAAGATGCATCCAAATGTTCACTGCTGAACAAGGTTATGGTAATGCAGATGATTCCCAGAACCAGATATCCACAGGAAAAAAAACAGTATTTTATCATTTCTAAATGAATGTGATGCTGTAGGTGCCCCCAGGCAAAATGCATTTGCTGTACTGCTGAGGAGCACTCCAATTATTTTCAAGTACAATGCTCTTACAACACTCCAAATATGGTTGGGTGGGGGAGCAATACCCTGCAAGACCCCGACGTGCTATGGAGCACTCTGCACATGTCTAAGTAGAATGCATCTACCATGCTTCCTCACATTTCAGGACAGTTAAATGGAAAGTCCTTCAGTTACTGTCTTCTGAGTGCTACTGGGCAGTCCAGGGGAATTTACCTATTTAGTTTGTTACAACACAGAAATTAATAGCTCAGTGACTGTGGGTGAGAAGGTGTAGAAATTAAACATGGATTGCAAATAATGCTTTATTAGCCTCTAAAATGCTTTTTACCATATTTTCTTGCATATCATATGCACCTTCTGGGAATTGGGGTGTGCATGTTAAGCAAGGAAATATAGTAAAAGTATCTCCTGCAGCTTGAGCCTCTGAGGAAAGGGGGAGGAGGGAAGAGAAAGTAATGCTGCATGTGCTGCACAGGGAGCAATACAATGAGCACCCAGAGATCCCTAATTCTGGGATGGACAACTATTTTTGTGGGAGGGCCATTTAATGAGTTTTAGTGTCCTCTCAAGGGCCATGTGAGTTTTGCTGTCTTCTGGATGGCCACTTCTTTCTCTCTCTCTCTTCCCTGGCTGCTGCCTCCCCGCCACCCTGTCCAGAGCTGTAGTACGCGCTGATCCTCATCCACAATCTGAAACCTGGTGGCCCTGTCTGCAGCATAGATGATAGGGCTATGCGAAACACTATCATTTCATTTTGATGTCCATTTCACCATTTCGATGAGACAGTGATTTTGCTTCATTTCGAAGCACTGTCCTGCTTTGTTTTGTCAAAAGTGTTTCTCTGTTTTGATGCATTTTGCCCATAGGTTATAATGGTGAATCATGAAAATGCCTAAAACGTTTTCATTTGTTGCCTGATTCAGGTGAAAGTTTCAGAGATGGTAGCCCCTTCTGAGTGCATGAAGCCTGCCAAGTTTCAAGGAGACAGATTCAGAGGTTCTTGGAAAGTGCACCTCAAAGTCTGGAAAGCAAAACTCATGACACCTGCTGGCAGTGGCAGCATCTTGTCATCCGGCGCAGATCCAGGGACCCGTACCCCTGGGAGGGCTGTGGGACTGTGCCAGACTCCTCCCAGGGGTACGGGCCCCCAGATCTGTGCAGCATTACTTTCTCCATGGAGCTCAGCCCAGTGGGGGGAGGCAGAGTGTAGCCCTGACTCTGCTTCCCTCCTGCCACTGGCTGCACTCCGATTGGCTCTGCCAGCCCCACGGAGCATAGCCCAGTGGCAGAAGGCAGGAAGAGCCGGGGCTATGCTTTGCCTCTCACCGCTGGGCTGAACTCCATGGGGCTGCAGAGATGCTCAGAGCACAGCCTGGCGGTGGGAGGCAGGGAGAGCCATGGCTGCACTCTGCCTTCCATTGCTGGGGTGATCTCCATGGAGCTCCACAGCCCATGGAGCTCAGCCCAGTGGTGGGAGGCAGGCAGAGCCAGGGTTGTGCTCCAATCAGCTCCACCAGTCCCATGGAGTGCAACCCGGCAGCAGAAAGTGGGCAGAGCCAGGGCTGCACTTCACCTCCCACCACTGGGCTGAGCTCCATGGGGCTGTGGAGCTGCTTGGAGTGTAACCCTGGCTCTCCCCTGCCTCCCATCACTGGGCTGCTTTGCAACTTGAAACATTTCAAAACTTTCAAAATGTTTTGAGTGCCCTCATTTTGCTTCAAAGCTGTTTCTAAGCTTTTTGTTTCATTTTGATTTTGCTGTTTCATACTTGAAACATACCAAAACAGCTTTGAAATGAAGCACTTGGTGAAATTTTGCACAGCCCTAATAGATTACATGTAAGTCCTGACAGTAGGGGACACAATTCTGTGCTGCCACCACTGTCCCTTCTGCTGTCAGGTGCTGGGTCCAGCCAGTCTGCAGCCCCATGCCCTGCCATCAGTGCAGAAATCACACTGCCACTGCCCCACCCTGCTGCTGTGCCCTGGCATTGGCCAGGCTGCAGCCCTGTGCTCCACCATTGGTGCAAAAATCTTTGGGAGCACATGCTCATACATCCCCATGAGTTTCCTATGGTCTGCAGTTTATGCTACCACCTGCCAAGCATGGATGCACCTGTCTAGTAGATGCTACCACCTGCCCTGTGGATGCATCTGGCAGGTTGCAGGTAGGGATTGGGGCATCTGCCTGGGTTCACAGCTGATGCTTCTGCATCAGTTCATGGCAGAAACTTCCCTGGCTGCTTGACATTATACAGCAGCCAGAGCTGCAGCCTCCAGCCGCCCATGACCCAGATCCCATGAGTTGGTGGCCACCTGCCTATGGGCATACAATCAGTTGTCAGGCCAAATCTGGCCATGGTTCCATATTTTGCCCACCCTTGTCCTAATTGCTGGCTGTGGACACTAGGATTCCTGCATGCTCACTGCACTGCCCATGTGCAGCATTACTTTCTCTATTCCCTGGCAGAAGCTAGTGCTGCAGAAGCTGCTACTGACTCAGCAGGAGACTTTGTTCCAGCACCCATGGCTTGGATCCTCTGTACATCCTTGCTTGCCAGCAACATAAATAGGGGTAGCTTCAGTAGGGGGAGAAACAACCAGTGGCTGCCCTGTTAACCTTCTAGCTGCTGGCTGACTGTGGACCATTTCTCCTTCCAAAGCAGCACAGTCTAGCAGCAGCAGCTGGAGAGTGTCCCTTCAGCACATGGTGACTGGTACCTCCCAAGTCGGGTGGGGGTACCAGATCACCGACCAGGGGGTTGGGAGCAGCAGCTGATTGCCGACTGGAGGGATCTGCTAGTGGCTGATCGCTGAGCCCAAAATCACCAGTGGCAAAACTGGAAGCGCACTTCCACCAGCACTTCCAGTTTCACAGCTGGCATTTCCAGAGGGTACACAGCCAATCTCACGGGGTACACATGCACCCACGTGCACCCCTTACATGTCACCAATGCTTCAGCATGCACAATGTTAGTTTCCCCTTCTCCCTGTTCTCTCCTGTGCCATCCCTTTTGACTTTATTAAAGGAACACCCTCAAGCTACTTTTGGGCAGACCTGCTAATGATGAGGAAGAAATTGTCCACAACCAGGAACTGGGGTGAGGGGAGGGTAACACAGCAGAAAAGGCAGAGAAGTTGTGGTTCCATGCTACTGCAGGTGCCCCAATTAATGTTTCTGGCAAGAAAAATCTTTTTTTTTCACTCTACCTTCTGAAAACAGAGTGCATGTCTTGGGCAGGGTGGAGAGACATGTGGCATAAAAATAAATACAGGAAGCACCAGCTAAGCAAGAAAACACAGGTTCTCAGTGAACTAGGAAGAAGGGGGCATGAGGTTGAGTTTGGTGCTAGGGAATCTTTTGTGTGAACAACAGGCTTCACATCAAGCAACAAGGAAGCAGACTGCTATCAAAGAGACTGCAGATACTTGGATGGTGATGTAAAGCATCATCTGGGAAAAGAAAACAAGTATAATAAAGAGCACTCAAACAGGCAGCAGGAAAGGAATCAGTGGGAGAGAAATATGTGGCCAGCAGTACAGGACAGGATGAAACTCACAGTGCATCTCAAGAAAGGACAGACTGAGGTTTAATAAAATGTTAGATCTTCATAAAAATAGGCACATTGGGTACATCTACATGTGTCATTAAGCTGACATGATAAAACTCCAGTTTCTCATAGCACCTCACTGGCACATGTAGATGCTCCAGCTGCTGCAGTCCAGGGTACATATACAAATGCTGTACCCAGGACCACAGGAGTCTGAGCTAGGACAAGGCAGCTCTGGGCTGGCAGGGAGCCCAGGGGGTCAGCCCCAGGCTCTGGGAGGTGGCAGAGGGGCTGGCTGGTAGGGATGTGAAAGGTTAAATGATTAATTGTTTAACTGATAAGTGCATTGATAACCAATTAGTTTACCACCTTACCATTTAGCTCTGGCTGGGCTCAGTCTGGTGGGGAAGGGAAGCTATGCATATTCCCCAGCAGGATTGGGAAGGCATCAGGGCAGGCAGGAGGGGAGGAGGAGGGACAAGGGGAACTAGTACCCATAGCCTAGGAGAAAAAGAGCAAGCAGCTTAATGACACATCAATTCAGCAAACAGCTGCTAGTTCACAGGTGGCCCACCCCACAGCAGGGGGCTTCACCTGTGATATGTTGTCTGGCTGGGCTTGTCTCCTCCCCACCTTCTCCCCAGCCAAAGGGCAGGGGGAGCAGCTCCCAGTAGGAGCTGTGTCCAAGCTGCTATGTCAGTCAATGGTTTAACCAATATAATTAGAGGACGTTAAATTAATATTTTTTAAAACAATATTTACATCCCTACTGGTTGGGGCATGAGATTGCCCCTGCATGTAGAGCCTGGGGCTAGGCAGCAGGCAGGGGTCTGGCATCCTGCTGCCTGGGCTGACTGGATGCAATGCATGCCTGGGTCAGTGTTTACATGTGCTTTTAAGGACAGTTATTTTCACCACCAGAAGATAATACTGTCCCTGACAGTACTATCTTATGATGGCAAACATTAGTTTGCTGCAGTCTAATAGTGTTGCAGGCGTAGACTCTGCTTTATGCCACACCAAATTAGTCTACTGTGCAGTTAAGAACACATATAGATGCACCCATTATTAAGAATAAAAACTATTTTTCTAAATTATGCAATACATCTGTGGGAGGGGACAGACATGCACATAAACATGGAAGGTATAGCATCATAAGAAACATGAAAAATAAGCCACTATTTTATATATATAAGATACTACACATGCATCTCTACATGTGCAATTAATATGGACCAGTAAACTCTACAGTTTATTAGGGTTTTTTGCTCCTGGGTGCACAATTTGAATGTGCACCAGTGAGCAAATTCCTCCAAAGATTATTGGTGTGTACCATGTGGAGCCCAGTCAGAGCAGTCTGGCCCAGCAGGGGACCCAGGGAATCATCCTGCCAGCCCAGGGATGCTTTAACCGGGCTCCATGTGCTATTTCATGTTCTGCTCCCAGTAGGCAGCCCCTGCACTGAAGCACCCTGCACCCCAGCCAGCCATGGAGTGGCATGTGGAAACTGGGGAACAGTCAGCCCAGGGCTGCTCCCTCATCTCCACATGGCCCCAGCCAACTGTAGAGTGTGCCTCAGCACAGAAGCTCCACAGTGCATGGAGAACAGAGAGCAGTGAGCCCAGGGCTGGCTGCTCCACCACCTCCATATACTGCAGAGCCCCCACTGAGCTGCTCCTCCCTCTCCAGGCGTTGTTCCATAGCTGGCTAGGGTGCAGCGTGCCTCAGTGCAAGGCCTGCCCCATGATGAAGCACTCTGCGCCCCAGCTAGGAAAGCATCTACATATGTGCTACTGTGCATGAAAAACTCTGCAGTAGGGTGGTACTTGTGTTTTACAAGACTACCCTGCTGTGGAGTTAATTAGTTTCACATGCCCTAATAGGGATGCACATGTAGATGCCAATATGTTGACTGCATAATTAATTCATCAAGTGCACAGTAAATGTCTCATGTAGATGTGCCCACTGATGCCCAAATGATCTTATTCAGGGTGGGAATTGCAGTGTTCCTGTGCTAGTTTGCTACCAGAATGCACAGAGACAGACTGTTGCTACACCACCTTCCATGCACTCTGTGGTAAAAGCCTCTAGCAAACTGCTGAGCATTTCAGAAATGGCCTCATGCTACTGTGCTTTAACACGGATAACAAAAGAATGATAGCAACTGCAGATTCACTGAAAGAGGGGCAGTCCCTTAAATTAAAGGGGGTGGAGGTGGTTGTTAACGCTTCATACTTCAGCTTGTTTATAACATACTCAAGTTTGTTATAGGGGGGAAAAAAACATTTTAAAACCAGCTTCTTCCTTCCCCCTCACCAACCTGTGTGCTCCCTCATCATAGTTGGCAACATTCCTTGAGAAAAGCAAGAATTTGCATGGAATGCTGCTCCTTACGTGGTGGAGGGGTAAGCAATATGGTCTATGTTCAGGTTATATTAGTAGCACTGTATGTGGCCTTGTCTCCATATGCTACTCTGTGGCTGGCTGTGGTTCAGCATGCCTTAGTGCAGGGGCTACCAACCAGGAGCAGCCACATATAGAGTGGTCAGATGTGCATTCTACCTGTATTGCTACAAAAATGTCCCAAGCACTATAGATATGGAAAAAAATGCTAAAGAAACATTCCTGGGTGAAACAGAAACTTCTTCTAGCATTATGGTTTCCAGGGCCAAATAAACAACTTAAGTTATACTTAGTACTAAAGGGGTCTCTCACTTTCCCAGAATCCCAAAAGTGATCTGCTGTCCTTCCTCTCTCTGAGGTAGGGAGAGAGAGAGAGCAACTGTAGTGGGCTCAATGACAGGCTGCCACTCCCAAATCCAGCTATCAGTGGCTACGTGTACCTGAGATACTGACTGCACAGTCGTTACTGCAGTCATTTAGTACTTGCTTATACACGTATAACTTGTGTATAAACTTATATGCACATAAACATAGTACTTGTGTATAAACAAGTGCTAAATGACTGTGTAATAACCTGCATTACTGCACAGTAGCGCCAACAAAGTACTCCTTTGTGACACTGACTGCACAGTAGCCTTAGACTAGTGCACAGTAGCATCACAGCATGCTTTTTGCCACATGACCCTACTGGGCAGTAGTCTCAGGCTACTGCGCAGTCAATGTCTCATGTTGACACAGCCAGTGAGTCTGGACCAGGACGAGGTTCACCCATAGGGAGCAGAGTTGCAGCCCAGCCAGGATGGGAGGCTGCATCTCTGTTTTGTCAGCCGGCAGTGATGGTGGTGGTGTTATGGCCAGGACTGTCAAAGCAAGGGCTGGTGCTGCCCTTGGGTCAGGTATCGAGGCTGCCTTCCTTCCTTATTGCTAACAGCCTGCCCAGTACCCGCTCTCTGGAAGGAGGGCAGGCAGACTGTCAGTGATGAGGCTCATGGACAATCTTCTCTCCCCCAGGGGGAGCCTGAGGAGCAGCCCTCTATTGCTCCCCTGCTGGAAAACATGCCTTTGTCCTGGCTTTGTAGGACTCTGGCCAGGGTAACCCTGAATGTGTGAAGAGTCCTCATAGCAATATATTTCGTAACATTTCAGAGTTCTGTGTTATTTGTAGCACTATAAATGCACATCTGAATATGGCTAAGGTTTCTGGAGGAGTACTTAACCTTTGGCTTGGAATGTCATTTATGATAACAGCTATGTAGAAGCACGGCACGTGAGCTCAGCCTCACACACCAGGTGTGGCAGACAGCACCGAAAAAATTCAGGTTCCAAATTACAGTTAACTGTCACCTTTTACTGGGAAACAGCTAGTTAAGGCCAAACAGCCTCAGTGCCCTATGTCAATGGCCCTCTCCAAACACCAGGTGGATTTGGCAATTCTCTTAGCTGCTCTGAAGCTTTGATTTAGAGAAAACAAGTTTCAGGGTTGTCAGCATGTTTCCTCCTCTCTTTTTCTAGTTGTCCTTTATCTGCCTTGCCAGTTTACGTGTCTTACCCTCACTGGTGTACAGCAGCACATGCCCATTAAAATGAATGTGAAGGCTAGAAGAGCACCCAGAAATATTGTATATCCTGATTTCAAAACTTTTAATGAATAACACAGGAATGATTTGAAATTAATTTGATTTCAAATCAATGTATGTTAGATGTTTAGATCCTTCAGAAAATCTCCATAAGTGTCTATATGCATCTTTAGGCATCTAAATATTTATAAAATGCTGGCTGTTTATGCTTCTAACTCCTCTTCTTCCTCTTTTTTTCATGTCCTGTCAGCAAATTCAAATTTGAGTCCAAAATGGGCATATCACTTGGGAGTATGTTAAAATGTTACCCCACATCTAGCTCTTTCCCTATTGGGTTTGGCACATTTTTCCCTATAACCTCCTGGCTTTGCCACGTTGGTGACACTGACCAAGTCCCTATGCTCTATTTCTAATAAAATGATAATGATTAGTGATGATAGTGATAATGATTTTGACCTCCATTGTTAATGTTTCCCTTTTTTCCATGCATATCATCTTTTTCCCTAAGTGGGGGTTTTCAGCTCATCCATTTCTCTTGGTCACTGACTGTTTAGATGTCCTCATTCCATTCTGCACTAGTCTGTTGTCACTGCCCCCTTTATTTCACTGGCCTTTGTATTTTATCAAATTCTTGTTCCTTTGCTCCCTCTCCAGATTTTTTTCCCATTTTTTCTTCCATTTATAATGATTTGTATCTCAATTTCCCATGAAAACAAGGGATAGACATCCTCATTGGTTTCCCTTTCATCTCCACTTTTTAGCAGCCTTTTCTGTTTATTGCCTCTTTCTACTGTGCTTTTCCTGCAACACATTTGGGGTTTTTTGCCCTTGTTTTTGTGCCATGCTATGTATCTCTCTTAACCTTTCCTCCAGCAGGCCCATGGCTCTTCTGGGACCACAAGCACACTACTACTGTGTACCTGCCATTTTTTGTCTACTTCACAATTGAGAATACGACAGATACCAATCTAGAACAATGAAACATCCTACCCTTTCAAAGTGTCATTCTATAGGCTGAAACCACAGAAGGATATGGCTATGATCCTGCATAACTTAAAGGGGTTTGTCACAAATTACACTTAGCACATGCTAATTTTAACTTGTGTAAAGATTAGCACACGCTTTGAGCAGTCGCACATTAAGGTCTAACACCCCGTGCATTGCTCTGATCTTCCCTTAGAGGGCTAGCAAGTAGAGGCAGGGCTAGTGGCCAAGTTGGCTTTGTGCCTGCCCAGCTCACCTGCTTTCAGGGGCAGGGTAGGTGGTCCAGATCGTGGTCAGCCAGGGGCTGGTAGGGTCAGTCCCACTGGGCATGCCAGCCCCTGCCTGACCTGACTGGGTCCCTGCTGCCCCCTGTACTCCTGGATCTAACCCAGCATTTCTTAACCAGTGCGCTGCAGCACACTGGTGTGATGTCAGGCACATCCAGGTGTACAGGGCATTTGGGGCTGAAGCCACACCCCCCGCCTGCTGCTGCTGCATTAGAGAATGTTATGAATATTAGGCCTGTGCAAATAGGGAAGTATTCAATTCAGATTCAGCCAATTCCGAGGATTGTGATTCGATTAGGAGATTCAGATCACTGCCCTGAATTGATTTGGCCGAATCAACTTAAGAAGTTTTGGTGCTGATTTGGAGTGATTCGATGATTTGGATCAGCTGGGGAGAGGCAAGCACAGGTTCTCTTGCAGCTCCTCCAGCTTCCCTCTTTTTCAGACCTGGAAATATGATAACCCTAATTAACGCCCGGAACTAGCTTCAGGAAGCCTTTAGGCTTTTTTAGGAAGCCTACAATTATGCCACCCCAGGCTACATTTGTCTCTGATCTATTACCTGGGTCATGTTACACTAATGGGTAGCCACTCTAGGCTACATGTTAGTGTGAACACCCCATCTACCACCAATCCCTCACTGGCTCAGATTGGCCCCCTCTACCTTGTGCCTGCCCATGCTGCCTGCCCCCAGCAACCAGGCAGGGAAGGTTTAACCTGCCTCCCTGCCACCACTGGTACTGTTGCTGCTTTCTGTCTCAGCCCAGAGAAGACCATCAGTAGTGGTGGGGGCCAGGCAGCCATATTTCCCTGCCCTGCTACCTTGGGGCAGACAGAATGGGCAGCCACAAGTAAGTCTGGGCTGGGGGAGGGGGAAGCCTGAGGGGCAGGGGTGAAAGCGTGGGAGTCCTGTGGGGGATGGGGGGAGGGCTGGGGGCAAGCCTGGAATGGAAAGAGGTGGGAGATTCTTATCTTTCAGTCCTCTAGGCCCAGTGGCAGCACATATGGGGTGGACCCCCTGAGAGCATCGGTGCACCCCGTTAGGCCATGCTCCCTGTCTAGCCGGCAGGCAGGGGCCAGGTGGAAGCACCAGTGCCCACCCTGGGAGCACTGGTCGGGGAGTGAGGCTGCTAGCAAAAGTGTCTGTGCCGCTTCTGGATGTGGCTGTGAGAGTTCTGGAAGTGGCACAGCTGCTTTTACGGTGAGTGATATTGGCCATGGGGGCCCCCCCTTCCCAGGTCAGTGGGACCAGCTGCTGAGGGACCCTCCTAACCAGCAGGATCAGCTGCTGGGAGACCCCTGCCCCTCCCCAACTCAAGAGGCACCAGACACCCATGTCTAGGCTCATAGTACCCTGAAGCATGACAGCACCAAACTGGAGATAGCACTAACACCAATCCAGCATGTGACCATTTCACAGTGTAACACATGACAAGGCCCTTAGACTAAAACATGAGGGCCCTCCTTCCCTCCCCACCATGGGTTTTTTTCTGGGTAGAATTTTGTGACTAATGCACATCCAGCAAACATGTATATACATGTATATATAACTGTGCACCTGCCAGGCCATTGCATATCTTACTGAGCACATCTAATAGCTGATGATCAGGGATCCGGGTTTTCCATTCACCACAGAAAAAAATATGGTAAAACCCTGATTTTCTCATTTTAAGGAGAAAAACCCAGCCCAGCTCCACCACTTGTCTGCCTGTCTCATGATATGCCCCTATGCTGGGTGCTGCAGGTACTTGCCTCGGCCCAGGATGCCTGGAAACTTGTGGACAGTCCCTGAGGGCCATTGAGGGAGCCACACTGCATTGAGAGAACCACACTGGCATATCCCCAATGCCACACACTGCCTACTGGGGGTGGAACTGGTCCCAGGAGAAGATCATTGATGTTGTGGTGCTCTGGGGTGAGGCCAAGGTACTAAGCCAATTTGCTCACAGTGGGTACACCAATGAATTTGTATATAAGGATCTGTACCCCTCCAAGTGGTGGTGAACATTTCAGGGAAGTGCAGGCTTGGCCACAGCAACATCAAAGCTCAGTGTTTCATGCCAGGTTCTCAGGTGCACTTGGGTGATCATCATCAGCAGAGTAGTGGGTTGGGCACCCCTCAGTCCATGCAAACAGTTCCTCATGGTGCACCCAGGACACTTTCAGCAGGGGCACACTCAGGGTACAGGCCATGCATGTGGGGGGTGGGTGGCCCTGGGGCACCTCTCTGAATAGGCCCCTTGTGGGGAGGGCAGAGGTACCATTAGTTCTGTGTCTTGGTAGACTGGGAGCCCCTTGCATCCCAAGCCCAGGCTCCATGGGCCTGGAAGCAATGGAACAGACAGCCTGGCCTTAAGGAGAAGAATAAGGGGAGTGGGTCTGAAGCAGTGGTACCAAGTACAGCCAGGAGGCAAGCATGTCCCAGCCTGGGAAGGGGACAGGGAAGGCAACAAGTACCCAGCAGCCCACCAGTCCTGTGGAGTAAGTGGGGATGGGGGCTCAGCCAGTGGCCACCTGTGCCAGGGCCTGCCTGGCTGACTTACCATGGTTTCTGGGCACCTGTGCATTCATGACCCCTGATCTGAGGCCAGGCAGCACACAGCCCCCTAGTATACTGCATGTAGTCTCTAAAATATTACAAACTCTCAGAAAGAGCCTCTTTCTCCTGGCTCTGTAGGTCAAGCAGCTGCACACATGGGAGAGGCACCAGCTACATGCAAGGATGCACCTTCAGGGTCACCACCAGTTTTGGCTGGGATTCTCCATGTGCACTGGCTCAAGCAGCGGTAGGCCCAGCACCAGACCTAGCTGCTGGACTGGCTGGTTACTGTGACATAAGAGTGGCTGGGCGGTCTCATGGGCCTGGCACACGGAGGACATCATGTGTGAGTGGGAAAAGGACCAGGCAGAACAGGCATTCCAGAAGAGGCTCCTAGCCTTTGAGGAGAGGCACTTCACCCTCCTTGAGAGAATGGTGGAAGATTAGGAGTGGCAGGCCACTGTGGAGGCCAGGGCAGTGGAAGCCACAGAAGAGGACCACCAGGTATTGGGCACCATCCTGGCCCTGGTGGTCACTTTCATGCCACCCGCTGATCTGTCCCTAGACCTAGCCCTGCCTGCCCCCTGGCAACTACCTGCCACCCAGCAGCAAGCCTCCAAGTGGGCTTGGGCTTAGGGCTCCAATGGCCAGGTTCCCCTGCCCTGCCATCCACTCCAGGGCCCCATCAGCAAGCTTCTTGCCTGGGTGTACCCTGGCCATTTGCCCCCGTTTTATGCAGCACTGGAGCAGGAGCTGCCTGCAGCATGACCAGCACCACATGTGGGCCCTGACAGCCCCAGCCACTGGCTGCAGGAGGGGGTGTCGGCCACTCCGGCAGAGCAGCAGAGGCCCTCATCCCCAGGTGAGTCCTCTGGCTGCAGGCCTCATCACAGCATGTGCAGCTGAGGTGATGCAGTCAGAGCCCAGGGTGCTAGGCACCTGGCTCCAGGTTCTTCTCCCTAGGCACCCCCATCCCACTTTCCCCCAACCTGGGAGGGCACAATGTATATGGTCTGTATGGGGAAGACGGTGTTTTATTTGTTGGGTGGGGTGGTTTGTGGAGGGGGTCTGTGGGTTGGGGGAGAGGGGGGATGAGGATTGTTGTGGTGGCAGGAGAGGGGAAGGGCTCTGTTGCTGGGAAGTAAGACAGGATGGGGGTCTGTGTTTGTGGAAGGGAATAAAGTGCTTTTCTGAAAACTGTCCACAATGAACATGGTGCTAGGAGTACATGGTGGATCTAGGGTCTGGGCTAGCTATCCAGGTGGCCTACAGGGAGGAGTGCAGGATACAGGGGGGTCCAGGAGAAAAGGACTTGGTTGTGGGGGTCTATTACAGACCTCCTCATCAGGATAATAAGCTAGACCTGGTTTCTCGGAGGCGGTTCAGGAGAGAAAGGTGTTAGTCATGTGGGACCTAAATTACCTGGACATCTCCTGGGAGGAGCAAATGGCCAAAACAAACCATTCACGTAGGTTCTTAAACTGCATGCAGGACTTCCACCTAACCCAGGAGGTGTCCAGTCCCACCAGGGGTAACACCTTGCTAGACCTGGTCTTAGCAACAGGGGATGATCTCATGGGTAACCTGCGAGTGCATAGAAACCTGGGAGAATAGTGATCATCATTTGGTCAAATTCACAATCTGGTGAAGGGTGGGAAAAGTAACCAGCAACGCTAAAGTGTTAGACTTCAGAAGGGGCAATTTTAGTAAACTCAGAAGGCTAGTTAGTGAGGTAGATGAAATCAAGAGCATCCAGCAAATGGGGGTCCAGGAGAGTTGGCAGTTTTTCAAGGGAGTGATCCTTGGGGCAGAAAAGGAGACTATTTCATTACAGAGCAAAGGGGGCAAAGGGACAAAAAAGCCCCCCTTGGCTGAACAAGGAACTCCAGAAAAGACTTGGGACAAAAAAAGAGATTTATAGGCAGTGGAAGTGGGGGTGGGGGACAGCCACCAAGATGGAATATATCTCCCTGGCACATTATTGCAGGGAATCAGTTAGGCAGGCCAAGGCAGGCCTGGAGCTTAGGCTGGCTACAACAAAGAAGGACAATAAAAATTCCTTCTGCAGATACACAGTGAGCAAAAGGAAGGCGCAGAGTAACATAGGGCCCCTGCAGGACAAATCAGGACAGTTGGTGGCTGACACACAGAAAAAGGCGGAGCTCTTCAATGAGTTCTTTGTTCAGTATTTCCAAAAGCCACCAGACCACCAAAGGTTAGTGCTGACTTAGTTAAGAAGCAGTTGGAAGGGCAGAATAGGTACAAGTCAGTCGGCCCAGATGACCTCCATCCACAGGTGCTGAAGGAATTGGCCAGTGTCACAGCTGAGCCACTGGCATGGCTGTTTCAGTACTCATGGAGCTCTGGCCAGGTCCCTGAGGACTGGAAAAGGGCCAATGTGGTGCCAATTTTAAGAAGGGGAGAAGGGATGAGCTGGATAACTTTAGGCCAGTCAGTCTTACTTCTATCCTTGGAAAAATACTGGAAAAAATCATCACAGAGTGCATTTGTGAAGGCCCATCAGGGGAAATGATGCTGAAAGGAAACCAGCATGGGTTCGTCACAGGTAGATCCTGCCTGACAAACCTTATAGCCTTTTATGACCAGGTCACACATTGTTTTGAGGCTGATGTCATCTACCTGGATTTTAAGAAGGCCTTCGACATATTTTCACATCCTATTCTCATAGGGAAGCTAGCAGGCTGTGGAGTGGATACTTACACAGTCACGTGGGTGGCCAACTGGCTTAGGGACTGCACCCAGGGTTGTTCTTGGCCTGGAAGGAAGTGGGTAGTGGGGTCCCACAGGGTTCGGTCCTTGGATTGGCCACATCAGCGATTTGGACGAGTGTGTGGAGAGCACCCTGAACAAGTTCACAGATGACACCAAGTTATGGGGCAAAGTTAACACACTGGAGGGCAGGGAGCAGATACATGCTGATCTGGACAGGTTGGATCAATGGGCAGACCAAAACAGGATGCAGTTCAACAAAGACAAATGCAAGGTACTCCACCTAGGGAGGAGGAATCCCCAACACACATATAGGTTGGGGGATGACCTCCTCAGCAGCTCAGTGGCTGAAAGGGATCTTGGAGTCATAGTTGACTCCAAGATGAACATGAGCCAGCAATGTAATGAAGCCATCAAGAAAGCCAATCACATCTTATCGTGCATTCACAGATGCATGACCAACAGATTGAGGGAAGTGATGCTTCCCCTCTCTGCAGCATTCATCAGGCCACAGTTGAAGTACCGTGCCCAGTTTTGGGTGCCATACTTCAAGAGAGATGCAGAGAACCTGGAGAGGGTCCAGAGGAGAGCCACTCGTATTATTAGTGGCCTTCGTACAAGACCTTATGAGGGGGGGTTGAGGGATCTGGACCTCTTCAGCCTTTACAAGAGATATCTGAGGGGAGACCTTGTAACAGCCTATAAGTTTATCAAGGAGGACAACAGGGAATTGGAGATGCAATATTTACCAGGGCAACCCTAGGAGTAACTAGGAATAATGGGTACAAACTAGTGGAGAGTAGATTCAGGTTAGATATTTGGAAGAAATTTTTCACAATAAGGGTGGCCAGAATCTGAAACAGGCTGCCAAAAGAGGTGGTACTATCACTTAACATTGAGGTCTTCAAGAGGAGGCTAGATAGGCACCTGCCTGGGGTTGTCTGACCTCTGTCCTCTTTCCTGCCTGGGGCCCTTCCAACTCTACAATCTATGAATCTATGAATCACCTCCTGCACCCAGTGCCCTGGCCCCAGCTGCCAGGTGTGCAGCTCGCCCACAGCCTTGGTGGGTGGGGACCTATTGCTGTTGTTGCCACCACAGCCGGAGCTGACTTTCCCATTACCATGCATTGTGCCTCCTCTGCCCAGGCCTCACAAAACAGCTTTCCCTGATTCTTGCAGATGTTACGCAGAACACAGGCTGTGATGAAGAGCTGGGGAATGTTGGCTTCCACAACATTGAAGCAGGCACACTCCACAATCACATGGGTCTGGACCAGGCACCTGGTAAAATATGTCTGGTGGAGGTCCAGCTGGCTGGTGTACAGCCGTATGAGCCAGGGGAGGAGTTGGTATGTGGGGTCCCTGATGAGGAGGGGCAGGACTATCACCTCACCTAGCTGGAGAACTGGCACCCCTGGCATGGAGCACCCATTCTCCACCAGAGATGGAAGGAAGAAATTGGGGATCATGCAGACGTCATAGGCACTGCCCACCCAGGTGGTGCTCACATTAGTGAAGGTGCTCTGGTGGGTGATGATGGACTACAGCTCGACAGAGTGAAAGCCCCACTGGCTATAGTAGGAGCGGTTGCTGTGGGGTGGGCAGGTGATGGGGATATAGGTCCTTTCCAGGGCCGCACTGCACTGGAGGCAGCCTAGGGTGTGGAAACCCACTACCACCTCTAGGGTGGGGTGCATCTGGAGCACCATGTACCCCAACATGTCCTGGAGGGTGCTGCAGACCTCCAGGATGGCCGCTCTGGCAGTTGCTTTGCCCACAATGAATAGGTGGCTGGCGCAATGCAGGCTGGCAGGCATGGCCAGATTGAACAGGGTGATGGGCAGCTAGGTTTCCAGGAGGAGGAATAGTTGCATGGTGGTGGCCTGCTACTCCAGGTGCAGGTGAACTTGCTTGAGGAGCTCCTGGAAGGTTGCCTGGGTCATGTGAAATGACTACAGCCGCTGCTCATCATCCCATGTGTGCTAGATGATGTAAAGCCACCAGTCCTGACTGGTCAGGTAGATCCACAGGCAGTGGGGCTGGAGCTCCAGGAGCTTGTGGATGGCCCTGGTGGCAGTGTCCACGTGCATACCATTGACATCCTTGCTGGGTTCTGGGCAGCAGTGAAGGAGCTGGCTGGTAGCAGTGCTGTAGCAGGGGGCTTCAGATGCTTCAGTGAGCCTGGCCACATGGCCACGCAACACGGGGGGGGGGGCCAGCAGGGCCAAGACTGACCTGGGCCAGGCAGTGGTCATCGTGGTAGTGAAGTGCAGTGAGCAGGGTGGTGAGCAAGAGCCCAGAGCATGTGTTGTCACTCCCAGGGCCCCGGGGGTGGAGCAGCCATCAAGCAGTGGGCACAGGCTTTGGCGACAGTCAAAGAGAGCTCTACCAGCATGCTGCAGCCTGCTCCAGGCCAGAAAAGCAGGTGACCATGGGGCACCACACAGGATTGGCTTTTAAAGATGTCCAGAGCCTCCAGCTCCTGCTGGCTGCTGTGGTGGGGGAGGGGGAAGGGCAGGAACACAGGGCCAGATGAGGCCGGGAGCAGGCTAGTGCCATGAGGAGCAAATCTATTCCCAAATGGTGGCATGTGTAGATAGCTGTCCATGGTGAGTTTACTGCACAGTCCTTCCTACCCCACTCCTGCAAACCCCACATCCCCCTATCACACACTCAGCGTGCCCAGCTGCCAGACAGGATGAGACCTGCTGGCAGGAGCTGTGGCTGCAGGAGCAGCTGTACCCACATCCTGTTAGTGAAGGGGTCGGGGGGAGCTCTAATTTTTCAATGATAAGAAAACCAAAATCAAACATCAAAGCATTTTGATATTTTATAATTTTATTATGATGATAGAGACACAGGTAGGCATCCAAATGGCCTTAAAGTTGTAAATATATCAATAAAACATTGCCCAACTCATCTCTCTTTCTCTCTCTCTCTCTCGTGGCCTTTTCTTTTAATTGTGGAAGAACATGGATTTGGGGGTATTTTAAAGAGTGAATTTGGGATTTTTTTTTTTTATCAGAGAATTTGCAGTTTTTAAATAGAGAACACCAGGATTTCTGCTAGTGAGGCAAGTGGCAGGACCCAGGCAGAGGAACCTGCTCAGAGCTGTCACCTGGGGCCCAGCTGGAGGGCAAATGAGATGGCTGACCTCCTGACCATTTGGGGCCAGGAGGACATGCTTTGAGAGTTCAGAGCAGGCCACCACCCTGAGAACATTTTCCAGGTGACAGCTACTCAGATGGCAGGTCGGAGGCACACATGGCAGCAGTGCTGCACACAGGCCAATTGAGCAGCCACAACCCCTAGCAGCTGCCCCAGAGATGCAGACAGTTCTGCTACAGTGCCCATGCCACAGCCCAGGCAGCTGTGTGGTCCCAGTCCAGGTGTAGCAGGCACGCGACCTTGGGACGGCATGCTGTCGCAAGTAGGAGCAAGTCATAGCTAGGCAGAAGCCCCCACTGTTAGACCACTGCAGTGGTAGAAGGTGCAGGGAACTGTAGGTTAGGGCTGCTTTAGCAGTCCAACTGGCACAAGGGGCTAGTGTCCCCAGATACCAATTGGCTTGGCCCCAGAAGCTCCAAGGCCCACCCAGTAACTAGTAGCACCTACTGTATGGGGACAATGGCTAAAAGACACAACTAAATTCTTGGGACAACAAAGGCAAAAAACAAGACAGGAGTGACGTGAGGGTCACAGGGTCAAAACATGAATATGAGTGCTCCTGAGGGGGACACTGAGCAGAGCCCCCTGGGCCGCACCCACTGGTCCTCAAAGGTGTCCAAGGAGTCTATCCTATGGCGGCATTATTAAATGCACTGCACTGTACATGTAGATGTTGACCTGGCTGGCTGGGACACAAGTGTACTTCAGTGCAAAGGCTGCCTGCTGGTTAGCCCCACACTAAAGTACCCACATGCCCCAGTCAGCCCTCCACAGAATACTGCACCAGGTCAGACCAGCCCTGGGCTGCCAGGCTGACTCCTGGAGCCCCCTGCCAGATGAACCTGTTTCAACCCAGCTCAACATATGCAGTCCCAAGTGCACATGTTAACACAGCACACAAGAGCGATAAACTCCAGTGCAAACTGCACTGGAGTTTATTCAGCCACATTAACTGCATGTGTAGATGCGCTCAGAAAGTAGCTGATTTTCAGGCTGCTCCAACAAATATAAATTCAACAGGAATGAAAAATGAAACTGTTTGGGGTTTTATCACCACAATGAACATTTAAAAGATTTGGATATTTTTAACATTTGTTTCCATTTTGGCCAATTTCAACAGAAACTATGCAGTGAAAGACTGGACTAAGACACTATTGACAACATCACATTTGAGTACACAGGAAGATTAAAAATAGGTAAATAAGCATATGGCAATGGATAGAAAAATATCACTAGGCAGAAGGATGAACTGAAAGGACAAAGTGTGAATATTGATAAGAAAGTCATTTAGGCAACACAATTTTTAAAAAAAAAGGCTGCTTCTAATCCATCAGGGGTCCAAAAGAAACAAGTGCAATGTATAGAAATACTAGGACCTTAGGCAACAAAACAGAGGCATTTGTAGTACCAGTGCAGAGCATGAAAGCTATTATTATGGGGATAACAGAAATACTGTACTGAATACAGATACTACAGCATATATACTCTTCAAGAATGATGGAAATAAAGAACAAGGTTGGGGGTAGCATTGCACAATGTTATGATACACTGTAAAGATATAAAGTGTAAGAGCATGGATAAATCTGAATTTGTCTGGGTCAAAATCATTTTGAGAAAGGATAGTAAAGAGAGGTTTTAATGGGATAATGGTGGGAAGTCTGCCATAGATCCCAAGCTTGGATTTGGAAAATAAACATAAAACTGCTACTGGAAATTGTGTCATTGTGGAACATTTTAACTTCCCAGATATAAGTCAGACAACAAATGATACTACTAACATCAGGACTCAGATATATGAGGATCTGAAAGCTAACAAATTCCTTTACTGGATAGTCATTGAATCAACAATGGCAATATTTTTAGACTGTGTTTTGGTAAATAATGAAAACATTATAGAAATGCCATTTTGTAGAAAGTGATTTTGAATCAAGTGATCAGAAGTTGATTCCATTTGAATTGAATGAAAATCTGAACACGCATATTTCCATAACTAAGGTACTCAATTTCAACAGAGTAAACTTTAGTAAATGAAAAGAAACTAGTTGACATAGTGAGCTGGACTGAGGAGCTGAGGGGCTTGAGTGGGGAGGAGGCCTAGAACTTTTCCAAGTCAAAGATACTAAAACTACTAGAAATCTGGCAGAAACTAGGGCAGGGGAGCATCTTATGCTCCCTCTACATGTTACATTTATGCTGCAATTAATGTGTTAATCATGGCATAAGTGGGAAAGGAGTTAAACATGCACCCACAATTTAACATGCCATAAAATGGGGAATGAGCCATAAAATTGTTCCATGTGTTATGTGGAATATTTTTATAACTAGTTTGTATGGTGCCTTAAATTTAACATGTGGCTGAGGCTGGGAGGGTGGGGGGATTGGAGAGGTAAGGTGAAGGAATTCCTTGCTGGGGACTTTAAATCCCATGCCTGACAGCTCTGGCTGGGCTTCCATGCACACTGAATCAGAGTGGCAGGGGAGCTGAAGCCGTCTGGGGAACAGGGTTGATAATCCCAAGGCTCAACAGTCCGGAGTCCATTTCACCCAGGGCTGTCTAGATGTCTCATTGTGAGTCTCTGATCATCTGTGCCTGGCATCCTGGCCAGAGCTTCCAGGCACAGAATTTTGACAGTCAGTTGAATGTCAGCCCCAGTCAGGACAGCTCCAGGTTCAAGACCCAGGGGTGTCTATGCTGGGGCTGACAATCAGTTGACTGTTAGCGCCATGTGTGAGGCTACAATACCCCATTTTCAACTTGCTGGTGTAGGAAGAGCCCAGGATTATGACCTCAGACTCTTCCTGCACTGGCAAGTTGCAATGGTGTGACTGTGATATGACAGGGGATACAATTGTTGATACCAGGGATCAGATCCCATTTCATCATGAAATGAACATGTGCCAGAGGCCTTGGAGACTAACTGGAGATAAATTACTATTTAAGGTGCCACTGTGCCATACCTTTTTCCTGGCTTCAGACTAACATAGTTAACCACTCTCTATTAGCAATCCATGTCCTAAAGAAAGAGCAAAACTTGTAGGAAAGGGCTTGAGACTGACTGACTGAATAATTACCACTAGAAAGATTAGGAAGAAGCAGAAAGTATGTAAGCATGAAAAAAGGACTCATCAGCAAAATAGCTATATCACAGAGGCCAAGGTCTATAGGTAAAAAATTAGAAATGCTGAAAGACAATCTGAATTAGACCTTGCAAAGAACATAAGGTAACAACAATCAGTCTTCCTGGATCATGGTGTATGCATAAGGGCCACCCAGACCTTCAATGTATATTCCTGGGTAAGAATTTTTGGAGCAGTAGAGGCAGCCTAGACCTTCCATCTTCCCTTTAGGCCACGGAGACAGAATCCAAAGACTAGAATAAGTCCAGATGTTTGATACCTCCATGGCTATAGATGTATAAGTATCTGGGACTCAAACCCAGGTCTCCTACAGGGCAGACAACGATTCTACCACTGAACCACACAGGATCCCTGTAAAATTTATTAAAACAAATAGTAAAAAAAGAAGATAAGGAAAGAAGAAGCAGGGCCAGTCTGTTGTGAAGTGCTGAGTAGAGATTAATCTAGATGTGGCCCAAAAACTAAATTAATACTTTGACCATATTTGAAATAACAATCATAAGGACAAAGGCAAGCTAGGTAACAGGATTCAGAGTAGTGTGGGAATGGAAATGAACAGAAATGAAATGGAACAAAATTCAAAACTCCATTCCAGAATTCAGAAACAAATGGAAATAAAATTTCGGATCCAATAGCAAGCTTTTGCACAAACCTGTCAAGTGTTGTACTATATGAATGGACAGAGGTAAATGTTGTGCTCATATTTAAGAAGGGGACAACTGTAGGCCTGCAAGTGTGACTTCTGTACTATGAATACTTCAGAGCAGATTTTGAAGGAAAAGATGCTAAAAGACATGCAGGCAAATGGATAATAGGATAAATCACAATTTTGTTTTACCAAAAAAAGACTATCTCAAATGAATCTGATTGCTTTCTTGATTAGAAAACCTATTTTCCAGACAAAGTGTGTGTACATGTGCATTTAAGCGTGCCTAAATTTATGGTGCATTAGCGTAACGTGCATTAAGTGCGTTTAGGAAGGCATCTACACATGCAGGTGTTAAAGTGCATTAATACTGTGTGTGGACTGACTTGGGACTAAGGTTAGTCCCAGACTTGGGACTAAGGTTAGTCCCAAATCAGTCCACAGACACAGTGTTAATGCACTTTAATGCATCTACACATGCGTTAATGTGCTTTATTCATGCCTAAAATTGATACCTGCATTTTCAGGTATCTAATTTAGATCTAAATAACCTAAATTCACCATTCTGAATGCGCATTAAGGGTGTGCAGGTGTAGACATGCACCCTTAATGAGCATTAACTTAGGCTAATGAGCATTAAAGCATCATGTGTAGGTGCTCCCAACGAAATGCAGTACATCCCATCTTTTGGGACTTCAGTAAAGTCTTCACTATAGGACTCCATGAGTTATTATTAAACTGGAAAAGACAGGTGTTAGTAAAGAAATTGTAAGATCAGGGGACAGCACCAACTAGCAGCACTGAAAAAGGAGGTATCAGTTTGGTTACTGCTGGAGTTCCACAATCATGGGACTGATTTTATTTAATATTTTCAGAAATTACGCTAGTTCATTTAGTAGGAGTGCGTGGATGGAAACTGCTGATGAAACAAAGATGGATAGCATCATCAATACAGAGAGGGTTTGGAATATCATACAGAGAGAACTGGATGACATTGAGGAGTAAAGTAGTAGAAAGGGAATTAAATTAAAAAATATAAAATACAAGTAAAGTAAATATAATTAAAATACACATATAACATACAAAATACTTGGGGCTAATAGCAAAAATGTCTATTAAAATCTGGGAGCTCATCAGGTGGGAATGAATAACATGAAGAAGTTTCTGGTTGCATTGGCTGATCATAGGATGACTATGAGCTGCCAGTGTGATGTAGTTAGGGAAAAGGTAAAAGTGTTCCATGTTCCTTCAGGAAGTATTAATGGCTTTGTTCCAGACACTGGTAAGACTTCATCTAGAAGTTTATGTACAGTTTTAGTCACTAGGGCTGTGCAAAGCTTCGGTAGCCAATTTGATTTGGAGGAGATTTGGCCTGATTCAGCAGCCAAATCTCCAAATCGAACTGGGAGAGCCATTAAAAGGTCTGAATCGATTCGGAATCCTCTGGATTCAGAGGGATTCAGAGAGTCAGCCATAGACTATACAGCACCAGTCCTCAACAACACTGGACACAACTGTCTCCAGCTAGTAAGTCTGTTGTGGTGGGTTCATGGGGGAGGGAAAGGGCGCATGCAGGGGGCAGATCAATGCCTCCACAGTGAGGGAGGGATTGCTGCTGGGGCTGGGACAAGCTGCCCAGCTGGGGCAGGGGGGAAGGTGAGGGAATCGGGGAGGGAGGCTCCTATCACTGCGTGCTGCCATGCACTGCCGATCTGAGAGCTGCCCTTCCAGTGGCTCCTCTGTGTGGGGCAGCTTTTGATGCTAGTTCAGGACAGCATGGGAGTGGGTATGTGCCCCTGGATCTGCACAGGGTGGGCTGAGCCAGGCTGTGCTCCGGGAGGCTAGCCCCAACTGCCCACCACTGATCTGATCTCTGCAGGGTGGGTGGAACCAGAGCTGTACTCTAGGCAGCTAGCCCCAGCCTCAGCCTGGAGCACAGCTGTGGCTGCACCCGCCCCGCAGTGCGCAGTGGTGTAGGGGTTTTGGGGGTGCTGCAGCCACCCTAAAATTCCCCATAGCCCCTGCCGCTGGCTCCACTCCCACCTGGATGCACACACCTGCCTCCATGCTCTGCCACTGCTTGCCCAGCCGGCGTAGAGTGGGGCAAAGCCACAGGTAGTCTGGGAGGCCCAGGGAGGCTGGAGTGGCTGCCGCCACTGTGCACCACTTGTCTGAGGCACTGTGCACTGTCCTGTACCTCCCTGGCCTGGCTGGGTGAGTGGCGGAAGGGCATAGCCCCAGCTCCCAATGCCTTCCACCTCCCATCTGGAGCGCAGCCCAGTCCAGCCCACCTTGTGCAGATCCTGGGCACATGCCTGCTCCCATGCCTTTCTGGACCAGTGGCAAGAGCCGCCAGGGGAGCCACTGGAAAAGCAACTCCTAGACTAGTGACACACAATGGCAGAAGCCCCCCTCCCTGAGTCCTGCACACCTCCACGCCGGCCTGGCAGTTTGCCCCAGCCCCACCCCCAATCCCTCCCTCACTGTGGGGGCATTAATCTGCCCCCCCCACGCCTCTTCCCTCCCCTTCTCCACCCACCATAACAGACGTACCAGCTGAAGGCAGCTGTGTCCAGCATCACTGAATACTGCTGCTTGTATAGTCTATGGCCGAATCTCCGAATTGGCACTGAATCTCTGGATCCGAATTGGCCAAATGGAATTGGGACAGGGATTCAAATCATCAAATTGAATCACTGTCCCTCTGAATCAGCCAAATCTGAATCTGAAGCAAATATTTGCTACTTTACACAAGCCTACTAGTCACCCATGGTCAAGGAAGGAAAACTGGAACAATTACAGGGAGAGCTATCAAGATAATCAAGGAAATGGAGAACATATTTTACAAATTTGGCTTGTTTAGTCTAGCAAAGGAAACTGGCTGACAGAGGTTTTGATTTCTTTCCATAAATATACTGGGGGGAAAACAACAGGGAGAGAAAAGAAGTCACCCTGGTCATAACCAGATTTAGGCTGGAAATTAGCAGATGGTTCATAAGCATAAGAATTATGAGGTTCTGGAAAAGTCTTCCATCTGAAGTAGTATGGGGTGGGGGAAGGAGGCAGGGAATCATAACCAGGGATGCTGGTTTTCTCTGTTTAAAAATTGCAAATTCTCTGTTAAAAAAAACTGCAAATGGTTTAACTAAAAACCCTCAAATCTGCATTTTTTTACAATTAAAATGAAATGCCACTATTTATATAGGTGCCAGTTGAACACATGGTTTTATTTATATACAGACATGTTTTAAGCAATTTCAGAGACTACCAGTGCCTCAATCACTATAATAAAAAAATGATAAATACCTATAGAATTTGGTGTTTTATTTTGGTTTTTTTATCATGGAAAAGCTTCACTCAGCAGGACGGAGGTCCAGCTGCAAGTGACCCCCCACCTTCCCCTCCCTCCCAGCTGATTTGCGGCACTGAGTGGCCCTGATATGCTGATACCCTTCCCCTGCTCATGTCGGTGCCCTTCATTCAAAACACACAGCCTCCCAGCCCTACCGGTGCCCCTCACTCTTGACCCAAAGCCTCTCCCAGTGCCCCTCACTCCCAACCCACAGCCCCCTGGCCCTGCTGGTCCCCTCACTCCAAACTTGCTGCCCCCCCAATCCTTCTGGTGCTGCTCACTCTCACCCCACGGACCTCTGACCCTGCCAGTGCCCCTCAGTCCTGACTCACAGAACCCCAAGCCCTCCTGGTACCTCTCACTCCAAACCTGCAGCTCCCTGGCCCTGCCAGTGCCCCTCATTTCTCACCCCTCACCAGCCATGCTGGTGCCCCTCACTCTCAACTCACTGTCCTCCTCCCCAGCTGCCCAATGTACGAGGAAGGGAGTGGGTGTCTGGGGAAGACAGAGGGGGGCACAGGCAATGCAATGGAGGGGGATGGGGGAGCCATGGCAATGTGACATGGGGGGCACATGTCCCCTGATATTTCTGCACTCTCTGTGGAGCACGGGACTGCAGCTGACCTGGACCACCTCTGAAGAAGCTGCCTCTGTGACCCAGTGGGCGGGACCCAGTGCTGGAGGGTGCGCAACTCTGTCATAGTGAGGCACAGCAGTGGCAGGGGCAGCGGCGAGGAATTGTGCCCCCATTGGTTCTGCGCGGGCAGGGGGCACCTCAGCTTGGTGGCCATGGTGGCACTCCCGCACTGGGTCCCACACACTGGGCTGTGAAAGTGGTTCTGCCAGAACTGGTCTGGCCCTACAACAGCCCTGTGCCCCACTGTGGGTGCAGAAATCTTGGGGGGAACATGCCCTTCCACCCCCCATCTGTGCTCCCCACCATGTGGCCTGTGCCCCTTTCACCCCCCGCCCAGCGTGTGGCCTGTGCCCCACTCCCAATGAATGGCCTGTGGCCAACTCTCCCTGCCCAATGTAGCTTGTGCCCCACCCCAGCCCCATAAATTTACCTGGAGGAAGCTTCAGGAGCTGCTCTCCAGAGCACATGCACATGGCACGTGCACATGGCATGCCCTTGCCTGATCATTCCCCACAGCCTCAAGAATCCCCTTACAGCCTGGAACTCTGCCAGCCTGAAAGGGAAAACCTGCTGTTTCCCATGTTTTTCTCCTTTAAAGGGGAAAATTTGCATGTTTCTCAGCTAAAGGAAAAAATCCACATTTTCCCACAGCAAATGAAAAACTCAGATCTCTGGTCATAACCGTGTTTAAGATGCAGCTTGCTTAGTTTATGAAGTAGATTATATGGCATGGTACTTGTAAGTAAAAAAGAAAAGATTTTGCTTAAAAGGTTCCTTTTAAGCATATGTTCTCTTGTTCCCTTTTTATGCAACAGCCTAGTGCTTAAGGCACTCACCCCAAGATATGGGATACCTGGCTTCAAATGTTTTTTCTTCCTGTGGGGTTTTGAAATTATACCTTCCTTTGAGTGCTCTAACCAACAGGCTGTAAATTATGTGACTCTCTGGCTCTTTCAATCAATATGGAAGTATTTAATATGAAGTAGAACACCTCCAACATGAAAGACTGTGGGAGATGCATCCTAGAGCACTCATCAAAAAAGTGGATAAAGGCAAAGCAGGTAATTGAACGTGAGTCGCCTACTTTCTAGGTGAATGCTTTCACCATGGATAGCCGGTAAAAGGGACACTCACCATCATTAAAAAATTCCCAGCCCTCCCTGGGATTTCCAGGCTTTACTGCAATAGCAATATTAACTGTAATCACAAGTGATGAGTATAGCAGTAGAGTGTTGATTCCATCTTACTGGAGTGGTATGCATATATCCAGGGTGTTTCTACCCATGCATTTACACCATCTTAAAATGACTGCACAGTAAATCACTGCACAGTAAGCAGGTATATGTAGATGCATAGGCCAGCATCTACATATGCAGATGACCTGGGATTAAATTTAGCCCCAAATCACAGCAGCATGCCATGTGCCTCTGTGACCACCAGGGGTAGCTCCAGCTCCCAGCCACATGGCTGCCAGCCCTTAGGACTAATTTTAGTCCCAAATTGAAGCCAGGAGAGATGGCCAGTAGGAGCCCTGGGACTGGGCTCAGGCCAGTCCCCTAGTGGTTGGGCAGACACATCAGGGAGGCCTCCTTAATTACTGTGCTGTAAAGCATCTGGCATCAAGCTAACTCTCCCACCCCCAAGGTTAATATGGTTATATTAACAGAGCAAGTAGATGTAGACAGTAAACAAAAACATCTAACAACAGTATCTGAGTCCAGTAATTAAAGCAGAGGCCATTCTGAGCTTTTCTGACATATTAAATCTCACCATTTGCTTAAATAAAGGGAAAACAACAAAGCAATGCCTGGCCTTATGTTGAGATATTAGCATGAAGGTTTTGTTGAAAGAACAGTATTAGCAAACAATACATGGAAATCTATGGGGCTAAATTCGAAGACACTGTTTGGAAGATTAATAGAATAAATACACCTCAGAAGCTTCTCTCTCCAAACACAGGTGGCACAGTCTAGGAGAGTGATTCCAGTAGAGCAAAATACATTGGATATACCTCCTTTGCCTCGTAAGTGTGAATGAAGAGGTCCTGTCTTCTTGAATTTCACTGTGCACAAAGGATTTTCAGATAAACCCAAAACACAGAAACCCTTCAGAAATTGAGAGGAAAGACAGCAGCAGTAGATCCCATGCCCTCTAGTGCTCAGAGAGGGAAAGAACAAGCCATGTCAAATCTGAAATCCATCCTCATAAAATATGATTGCATGATGTATATTGCAGCTGGCAGTCTTTTTCCCCTCTCTCTCCCATTATGGTATCTAAGCACATACTATAGCTAGGAAATTAGCTATTTTTTTCATTCATAAAGTGGGGGAAATACTTCCCAGAACAACCTAAGACTCTCCAAGATACTGTCTCCATGTTAATTTCCCATAGATTAATTCTGCATCTATAAATCATCACGTGACCTCCCGTAGCATGGAAAAGGATCTAGATAATTGGAGCAAGATAAAATTGCAAGGGGCTACAATTTCTGCATTGCCATGGTACTGGGGTCATATGACGGCCCATTTATACTGAAAATATTGCCCAACACCCAAATTGAAAGGCAACCTGCACCTGAAGTAGAAAATGTCTAGGTCACCTGATGTACCATAAAAAATCCTAAACATGACCATCCTATATTGTTAACAAACACATCAACAGCACGATACAGTATACTGATTTTCAGACATGTCAGATAGTGGCCAAAGTAGCTCCAAGCAACTCGCCTAATCCAACATACTATTCCTCCTTCCATAAATCAGGAGAATCACAGCCATTACTCAATTATTCACCAGTCACTTATCTATCAGAACCCAGTGAAAGATAAGCACAGACTTAACTATATTAGGCAAATGGAATGCCATTGTATCATTATTTCATCATTTTCTAGCACTATTCTCAGTGCTACCAGAGCAGCATACTGATAGAAAAGGAAGGAGAAAAATGCAGAAACAGCAAAAAGAATCCTTTCGGAATCTCAGCTCTGCACATGGCACATCAGAGCCAAATGACATCACATCGAAGTCCTCTGTGACCATCCCCATGCTCTTCATATGGCAAACCAAAAAAGATCTTTCTTCTGGGATTTCAGCTGCATAATATTTAGTGGATGTTCTATCTGTTCATGCTGTATAGCTGTGCTAATGTGAGACAGATTTTAAGTCATATGATTCATTATTTTTTCTGAGGTTGTAAACATAGCAAAAATCAAGAAACCTAGAAATCAAGGCATGACATGGACACACGTCCTTGATCAAAGAGCCAAAGAAATTTGATTTAAGGAAGACCTGTTAGATTAGTGGTGCACACTTATTTCAGTTGGAGAGCCACTTAATGAGTTTTGGTGAACTGTTGAGAGCCACACACACAAAATGAATGGTGAAAGTATCATTTTAAAAAATTATAGATAAAAAAATCATATGCTAAAAGTCAAACACCTGCTAAAAATATTTTAATTTTATTTAAAACATTATTTTTGTCCTGATTTATGCTTTTTTGAGTAGTGTATATACAGGCAATTACATAATAGCTCAAAATAAAGTCTCTCTTCCAAGGGAGCCAAAACCAGCCAGCAGGACACTTGGCCAGTGGAGGGATGCCCCCACCCCCAGGAGAGCCCTGCCACTGCCCAGCCACCCCCACCTAAATCACAACAGAGCTCCTGCCTCAGCCTGCACCTCAACATGCCCCTCAAGAGCTGTTTGCACCACCTGCCCTCTCACCACTTCCCATTCACAGTTTCCTGCACAAAGGGCGGGGGAAGACCAGGATCCCCCTCCAGCTTGCCCCAGCTCCACATCAGGGCCATGCAGGCTGTGCCCACCTGCAGCCTGGGGGTTTCCCCTTTCCCAGTAGGAGCCCCTGGCACTGGGGCCAGCCTCACGTGGGTGGACAGGACTGACTGCAGCCAGCACAGCTCACATCCTGGGGTACTGGGGCTTCCCAAGGATCCAGCAGTGATGATGTGGGTATCTGGAGCCTGTCCACATCTCCCAGTGTCAAAAAAATCCACCTTGCTGCAAATTAGCAGCATGGAAAATGTCTGCATGTGCAGCGTATAGAGTTTGTGGTGCCACAGACCCATCTGTGGTGCTACAAACTGCACATGTATGCTTATCTGGATGTGCCCACAGTGTCCGGGTTTGACCTCCTACTTCAAGGAGGTTGTGGCTAGCTTGTAAAGAGTGTAGTGCATAGTAAGAAAAATGATTAAAGGCCTCAGAAACATGACTTATGAGGAAAGGCTGAAAGGGCAAGTGTTATTTAGCCTTTAGAATAAAAAAGAAAAGAGTAGGTATTTGATAACAGTCTTCAAATACTTGAAGCGTGATTTCCCAGAGGATGGAGATGGGCCTTTCTTTGTGGCTGTAGGGACACAGGACTAGGAACAATGGCCTCAAGCTTCAGCAAGGGAACTTTTTACTTGAGATTAGGAGGAACTTTCTGACTGTCAGGGTGGTCAAGCATTGGAGCAGGCTAGCTAGAGAAGTTGTGAAATCTCCACTCTCACAAATTTTCAAGAGCAAGTTAGACATACACTCAGCTGGGATAGTTTAGTCAGGGATGACCCTGTTTTGAGCAGGGGGCTGGACTAGACAATCTTTTGAGGTCCCTTCCAACCCTAATTTCCTAAGATCTTACGATCCTCATGGTATAAATATGATGGTCTAACACAGGGCTGTGCAAATTTAATTCCATCTGGCCCATGGACACGTGGTGTGGGTAGCTGCTTTGGCCTCTGCCAGTGCCACAGGAGACACTGGGTGGAAGCAGAGCTGTCCACCCACCTGCCTGGCTCTGTGCGGCAGGCTCTGGACTGGCTGCATTCAGGCCATAGAACATCTGCTCAGGCTGGGCCAAAAGTACTCTGGCTGCCTGCTCCTCAGAGCTGGTGGGAGTTGCCCTGGGCACTAGGACTGTGCAGTGGGCAGTATACATCTGTGCCCAGAGACAGCAGAGCACTGTCTCCCAGCAAGTGAAGCCCCAGCCCTGGCCCCAGCACCAGCCTTGGCCCGGCTATACCTCTCACCTGGCCCCATGCAGCACCATACATGTTCCTACTCATGGGGAGGTACCCTGTTGGCTCATATTCAGATTATGGTTTACTGTAACACACATTTCCTTCTCTGCAGTCATTTCCTAGTCTGCATTTGTGCATGTAATTATTCCATCCCAAGTACAGGACTTTTCAATTGTCTTTGTTCAATCTTACTAATTGTTGACACTTTATCCAGTCTATCCAGGTCATTCTAGATCCTTGATCCAGCATTTCAGCACCATTTTCCAAACTGGTGTCTACCACATATTTACTGGGGCTCTGTGAAGCTTTGTTAGCTGATTCAGTTCAGAGGAGATCTGGCCCAATTTGGCAGTCAAATCTACAAATCTGAATTGAATCAGGAGACCCATTAAAAAGGTCCAAATCAAATCAGAAGCCCCTGAACTGATTCAAAGCCAATACAGATATTTGGGCATAGACTAAACAGGCAGCAGTCCTTGACCACACTGAACATAGCTGTCTCCAGTCGGTACACCTGTTTTCATGGGCGTAGGGGGGAAAGAATGTGCATGGTGGGCCAGGGGGGCTCAGATCAATGCCCCCATAGCAAGGGAAGGGTTGGGGCTGGGGCTGGGACAAGTTGCCCAGCTGGAATTGGGGGGTGCAGGACTCTAGGAGAGTGGCTTCTGCCACTGTGTGTCGCTGTGCGCTCCTGGTCCAGGAGGGCATGGGAGCGGGCGTGCCCCCAGATCTGCGCAAGGCGGGCTGTGCTGGGTTGCACCCCGGGAGGCTGTCCTTAGCTACCCGCCACCAGGCTGCACTCCGTGGAGGGAGTTGAGTCAGGGTTGTGCTCCAGGCAGCTAGCCCCAGCCGCAGCCTGGAGTGCAGCCCTGGCTCTGCCCATCCTACAGAGCACAGTGGAGCAGGGGCTATGGGAGACTGCAATCACCCTAAAACTCCCCATATCTCCTACAGCTGGCTCGCCCCGATCTGGGTGCATGCGCCCACCCCCATGCCCTGCCCCTGCTTGCCCAGCAAAGACATAGCTAGGGCTTGTCCAGGAGGTGTGGGAAGACTGAGTGAATGGTGGGAGGGCATAGCCCCATCTCCCAGCACCTTATGCCTGGAGCAATCCATACCTGCATGGCTCCCTTACCCCCCACACTGGGCAAGTGGAAGCAGGGCATAGCCCACAATCCCAGCGCTGCCGTGCCTGCATCCTGTACCACCCCCACTCTGGCTGGACAAGTGGTGGCAGAGCAGAGCCCCCACTCTCAGCACCTTCTTCCACCCATTTGGGGCACAACCCAGCCCAGACTGCCCCATGCAGATCCAGCACCAGTCGCCACTGAACTGTGATTATTTAGTCTAGATAAGAGGAGACTGAGAGGAGTCTTATTATCAGTCTTCAATTAGCTGAACCAGGGTTCAAAAAAGGATGGAACTAGGATATTCTCAGTGGTGGTAGATGACAGAACAAGGCGCTTCGGTCTCAAGGTACTGCAAGGGAAATTTAGGTTAGGTATTAGGAAGAATTTTCTCACTAGGAGGGTAGTAAAACACTGGAAAAGGTTACCCAGAGAGGTGGTGGAATCTCCATCCTTGGGGGTTTTCAAAACCCAGCTAGACAAAGCTTTGACTGGGATGATTTAGTTGGGGCTGGTCCTGCTTTGAGCAGGGGGTTGGACTAGATGACCTCCTGAGGTCCCTTCCAACCCTAACTTTCTATGATTCTGTTATTTTAAAGCCACTTCACTGTTTTCTGTCTCATAGTCCCTAATTCTGGCAAATGGCTGATATGCTGTGCACAGCTTAACACACACACATCAATCTGAAGGCTAGAATCTGATTCACAGATTCATAGAAATTAGGTGCTGGAAGGGACCTTCCATTGAGGCCAGCCCCCTGCCAGAGACAGGAAGTCTTCAGGGATCAAATGATCCCAGCAAGATAAGCATCCAAACACCTTTGGAATGAATCCAGAGTAGGTGCTTGCACCACCTCTGGGGGGAGTCTGTTCCAGACCTTGGACACTCAGATTGTAAAGAAGTTTTTCGTTATATCAAGTCTGAACTGACCTTCAAGACGTGTATGGCCGTTAGACCTGGTTATCCCTTGCAGAGCCCTGCTGAACAAGTGTTCTCCCAGATCCTGATATACCCCCCTTATATACTTACAGGCAGCCACCAAGTGCCCCCTGAGCCTTCTCTTCACCAGGCTGAAGAGTTCCGTGTCCTTCAGCATCAGTTCCTTGATGACTGAGTGAAAGCTGACATTCCCAGAATATTTCTAATCTGGTGCTGGAAAGCCAGCAGATCTGGATTGTTGGGAGAAGAATCCAAACACTTAAAATGAAACTTCTTAATGCACAAGAAAAAACCTATTAATGCAAAGGTCTCTTTGCCCCTCAATGACTCATTTCCACTGCTGGCTTGAACATTGTTTTTCTTCGGCTCATCCCTTCTTCTGCCTATTTGTTTTTAATTCTCAGTGCATGATGACGATCAAGTAAGTCCTGGTTCTGTTAGGATAATGATGGCAGATACACACACATAAACTGTCCCAAAGTGTATTAAGGCCAGATGGCATTGTTTTGTGGGTGGCCAAACAGTAATGCACATTCATATCTGGGAGGCACTCTGCCTATGCCAGACAAACATATTTGGTAACTCCATCCATTACGGTGTTAAAAGGTCATTCACTGATCATGGTGCACAAGCTAGAATGTCAGCTGTTCATTTCCATAACAGCATTTTCTCCTTACCAGTGCATTCAGCCAAAAAAGCATAATGAAATAAATTCCCCACATTTTCCCTGTGTTTTGTTATTCTCTGCAGTGGATTTAGTTCCACTGTGATGCTTTGTTTCAAAGAAAATCTATATTCTTAATCCTCTCTCCTGCTTGCTACATTTATTAGCTTTCCTTTAAAAAAAATATATAGTTACCATAGTAACCTACAGTTTCTAGATCTTGCTGAGGATGATAAACGTTACAGTGCTTGGCCTTGTGGCTAAGCCTCAGGACATGTGACTGCTCTGTCAAGTGAATGCTAAATTCCTCTGCTGCACTGTTAGCAGTGGCTTGATATTACATGCCTTAGCTTTGGACTTTATGTTGGCTATGTGGCTCAAAGCGGTATTTAAATGTTTTTTTTATGTATGTATGTTTCTATATCTTCTTAATTTTTTCCCTCCCTCTTACCTTTCTGGAGGAGTCACTTTTTTCATCCACTTATTATCCACATTGCCATATGAAATCACATATGGATGTGATATAACTTTCTCCCATTCTCCTCTTCTCTCATCTGTCCATTATATTGGAAAATCTGTGGTCATTCTGCATACAGCCGTAAGTTGACCGAGAGCAGATTCAAGCTAGACATCAGGAGGCACTACTTCACAGTGAGGGTGGAACCAACTTCCAAGAGAAGTGGTGCTCATTCCCACCCTGGGGGATCTTCAAAAGGAGGCTGGACAATCATGTAGCCAGGGTCATTTGACCCCAGGATCCTTTCCTGCCCATAGCAGGGGGTCAGACTGGATGATCTGCTCAGGTCCCTTCCAACCCTACCAACTATGAAACTATGGGAGCATCTACACCTGCAAGTGTGACAAAATTTAATGCACATTAAACTAATGTACATTAAGCAATTTTTAGCAGGTGTCGACACATGCAGAGACTTGGCCCTAAAAGTAGTCCCAAGTGCTTGGACTTGGAACTAGTTAGTCTGAAGTCCCTAGTGGCAGTGCAGACCCAGCACTAAAGTTAGTGCCAGGTCACATGTACGTATGCGTTAATAAACCCCCAGAACATTTGCAGGGATCAAATTTAGGCATGATTACTCTAAGTTAACGCACATTAAGGGCTTCTATGTGTAGACACATGCCTGTAATGTGCATTAACTTAGGTTATTTTGCATTAACACGTCTCATGTAGATACACCCTATAACTCTATGAAGGCAGATATTAGGAGATCTTATATACTAGAAAATGGCTTGTGCTTAGATGACTCTGGGCTACTTTCCAGAAGTCCATCTGTGCACATGTTCAGCTAGTAACAGTGATTGCTATGCTAAAAATGATGAGGCAAAAAGGATGCAAAGTTTTAACTTCTTAACTAGAATATGTTTTACAGCCAAATTCCGCCCCCTACAGAATCAGGATTTGGGAGACAAAGGTAGTTTGAAACTTTTTGCACTTTTATACTCGGACCAACCAGAGATTTGCTTAGTTCGTGGCACAAGTTATTCACATCTGTCTCTATACCTACACTGTAGCAGCCAGAGATCACTTTGGCATGCCACTTTCAGGGCTTCTTACAATACAAAAAAAGATCTCCCAGGAGCTGGATCAGCACGGAGTGCTGTAAAAGAGGCAGCAAGAACCCTCAGGATCCTTAGCATATTAGACCAGGAAAATTTTATATGAAATTTTACAAAAGTTACATGTAACGTAAGTGGGCTTGTCCCTACACTCTTAGAGGAGTGTTAGGTCATTTTAATACAACTGAAGACTATGGAAACATATTGGTATAAAAAGATGCCTTGGGAGATAGTTCTGACTTGCACAAGAAGCCTAAAGCACCCATCATGGATTGTACTGGAGCCACACTCATTTACATCAACTTTGAAGTTGCCCCAGGTGCCTTCTGGATTTTCATTTGGGGTAGCAACTATTTTTGTGATTTGATTCGGTTTTGACTGAGAGCATTGTGCTACACCCCTCCTTGCAACAAGCTCAGCTAAAAAAACTCCAGGTTGATTCGATGCTGGGAATCTAATTTTAATATGTAATTTGCTCTCCCGTTCTATGTGAAGATGACCTCCAAAGCAACACTTTCCTTTAATTCTGTCCTCTAAAGGGAGCTAAACTGTTCTGAACATTAATGTTGGTCTGTCACAGGTGTTTCAACTGCCCCTTAGTTCACACCCTTTTCAGTGATATCTCAGCTAATTTAAACTATGGTAATCAGTGGCACTTTTAACTGTTATTAGGCTTTTGTACCAAACACTGCAGCATTCTTTTACAGAGGTCAGGGGTGCTACTTTTGTGTTATTGCTTATACATTATAATCACAAAACCCCAAAGCCTGCTCAATTCTCTATTAATTCTTCCTCATACCTGTTTATACCTTTTCACCCACAAATTGTGAAATGCATACCACTAACTTTTATAACAGGTGTCAGAATAACGGGCACACCCAAACAACAAAGCTCAGGAAAAAAGGGTTAGAAATTGTGTAAGATTATTCTAACATATCTAAAGGTGTTGCAATGGTGAACACAGGGGCAAATCCAGAGGGCTGTGGTTGCATCACTCTTTTCCCTGTGTAGCAGAGTGAGCTCCCCTTCCCCTTGGGCACTGGGAGACACCCTGGGTGGAGGGGCTGGGCAGGAAGGGCCACAGAAAGGGAGGTCACCCACTGCCTCTTAGCCCCAGCCAAAACCAGCACCCCTTGCAGCTTCTCCCTCCAAGCCAGTAAGCTAAACCCAGGAGCATGAGGGGCAGTCAGGGAACAGGTGCAAGAAGCGGGAGCCCACCCAACCACTGCCATTATCCTTTGATGACCTGGGTGTGCAGCGAACCCCAGAGCTTCTTCTGCCCCACTCCAGGTGCAGGAAGCAGCTGCATAGGATGCCAGGCTCAGCTGGGGACAGTGGCAATGGCAAACAGATCCCTCCTTCCATTGTCTGCTCCCCAGCTAGTTTCTGGAGATTGAACTGGACATAACACTACATTCTGAAGTTCTCCCAGTTGATTATAATTATGCCAGGTCTGGGAGTCTCTGGTCTAAATGCCCCAAAAAGGAGTGAGGGAAAACAATATATCTGCTGGAAAGCTATTGCTGCTTCTTTGGATCCTGCTATAGCATTTCTGAGGCCCCTACTGAAGTGTCATTTACCTGTGACTTCTCTTTAGTCTAGCTAGCCTGCCTATAATCTCATGTAAACAACACCAGTTAAATCCCACTACTCATTTGTAGGGTTTGTGGCTGTTCTCTCTGAAACAGGTCATCATGGCTTTGCAGCTTCAGTAGAGGAAGTATTACCATCTTATGAAATATATCCCTACAATTAGGTCTCCTCTTCCATAACAAAAGCAAATCTGAACTCATCAATTGCTCTGAAAATCACCTCTAGTGTAGGCAATGAGTAAGATAAATAAAATAGCAGAAAGATGTAATATACAAGCAGGGTGAATCAAATAAAACGCAACTGTAGTTTGCAGCAATAGAATGTAAGAAAATAGCCATACAAATTAAAGAAGGATTCCATCCTACATTTCTTACCAAAAAGAAACACCTTTCTCTGCACAGAAAAGTGTCCTGCTCTCTCCTGATGCAGCTTTTCTGAAAGTAGCTTCCCACAGTTTCAATACCAGTTTTCCCCTTTTCTGCCACTTGGAGGTATGGATCATCCTCAGGCTAGGAATCTCAACTTTTTAGACACCCCTCTATACCTTGTGAAATGTTAGCTTTTGAAATGGGATGCTACTCTTATTTATCACAGTGTTTACTTTCTTTCAGAGGGGTTGGGCAATAGGGGCAGGGGAACAGCCAGGCAAGGAGGAACCAGAGTCTATGCTTATTTGCTTATCTCCTCACACCAGGCTTATGTCTTCACAACTTGCAGGACCCCAGTTGAAAATCACTGCTGTAGACAAAGAACATTCTCCCAAAGCATCCCATATATTTTTATTTTTCCATTTAATCCTCAGGAATCATGTGCATATTATACATAACTTCCTCCCTGTAGATACGCATCTGTCTGTTCACCTAGGTGTTACTACTGATTTCCAAGTATTTTTAAAACACATATAGAAATATTTACAGTCTTTCAGACAGATAAACTACTACATGTGCTTCACTGGCCATCAATTATTCAAGAGATTTAAGGAGTATCTACACATCACCCTATGGCATGTTGTGGCGATGTAACAATCACATGAGTCTGTGATCAGCAGCAATGTCACCATAGCAGTGCACTCCCCCGGTATAGCACATTGCCATAACAATGTAGCAGCAAAATCTAACCATGCACTTTGTACACAGCATGGTAGGGGCAGTTACTGCATCATGCTTTAGTACTTCCAAAAGGAAGTACTAAAGCACAGTGTCGTAGCAACATGGCCATATGGCAATGTATAGATGCATCCAGACTCTTTCATTCTATTCAACAGTGATAAATATTTTGCATGCAATTTCTTCTAGGCGTTTCTCTCCTGAGATAGGATTCCCCTGCTAAAGTTTTCCCCTTTGAATTTTGTTTGGGGATTGGTTCCTCTCTCCAAAAAATACATTGAAATTATACTACTTTTCTGGCTGACTGATATGCAAGGCCATTCCATACATAAACGCTCAGAGATTAATTTCCCTTTTGTAACCCAGGATATCTCTGAAGTGTTGTGGGAAAAGCGGGGGGGCTGAAAACCATTTGCTTTTACGAGAACTCAGGAAGCATCTACATGCAGCTTGTTTCCCGCTCTGTTGTAGAAACATGCAAACCGCAGACTTGCAGTTGGAAGGTCCTTAGCTTCGCAACTATGCTAGTTTGAAATGCGATTGCACTAATGGAATTTTCCCAATACCTTGTAATCAAGTATATAAGCAATGGAGAATAGGCACTTGGGGTCGGCTTTGATCTGAGTCTCATGACTCCAGGCCGACCTGCTTGCAAGCAATAAAGGCTTTGTCTCTGTAGC
The DNA here is from genome assembly GCF_052110815.1 of Crocodylus siamensis. NCBI lineage: Eukaryota > Metazoa > Chordata > Crocodylia > Crocodylidae > Crocodylus > Crocodylus siamensis. The sequence goes on along the minus strand of NC_143402.1, from coordinate 47,961,963 downwards.
TTGTGGTGTGACTCACTTCTGGGGACCAAATTGGAACTTAGCCTCCAGGAGCTTGAACAGCCCCTTGTGCAACAATTCTGGCGAGCCAACCAGGAACGCTCTTGGACCACACCGGTTGGATGACAAGACCGCCGTACATGCTCGTGGAGTGCGCACCAAGCCATAATTTGGGCTTGCCACGAGGCCGAAAGCATGAGTCAGGGCACCCGGGAGGTTAAAGGCACTCCATTTCCATTTGAGTCACCCCAGCCGCGGACTCCGAGGACGAGGTACCTGGGCGTGTTTGGAGTGAGTATACTAATTCCCTGTCTCATTTTGTTAGTATTGTTATTTGTTGGTCCGTTAGGATGTTGGTCTGGGAGTTCTTTGGCCCAGAATTTGGAAAGAGACATAATGGATACGGGTCGCTCCTGAGTTGAAAACTCCAGCACCCCGTTGGGTTGTATTTTGCGCAGTATTGATAAATTTGTCAAATATGGAGATTATGGAATAAAAATGACTAAGGGTGAAATTTCAAAGTTCTGCCAATTAGAATGGCCTACCTTCAGGGTAGGCTGGCCAAGAATGGGATCTTTTGATGTTGAACAGGTTACAAGGGTTCATGGTAAGGTAACCTGGGATGGCCACTGGGATCAGTTCCCTTACATAGATTGCTGGTTGGGTATAGCCCAGGACCGTCCGCCTTGGATAAGGAGATGTGGCATGGTACGTAGAGTAATGGTGGCGAAAGAAAGGGCTCAGGGGGGCCAAGGGACTCCTCGGGTTTTAGACGATTCGGCTAGGGAGATAGATACTGTGGACTCTGGAGGGAGGCGGCGTAGGCCCCCCCAACCCCATTAATGAAGATCAGGAAGACCTGCAAGATTCAGACGAGACCATTGTCTCCTCTCCCGAACATGAGCGTCCCCCACCATACCTACCAAACTCAGCAGAAGATAGTCAGGGGGTTCCTACGGCACCCCCCCCCACAAGTCAGCGGCAAATCGATATAATCTTCGAGATCCACCCAAACAAAAGTCTCACCTAAATTGCCCGATGAGAGAGGTAATTGGGGAAGGGGGTGATACCACCTTTGTGTACATTCCCTTTAGTACTTCAGATTTGTTCAATTGGAAAAACCAAAACCCATCCTTTTGGGAGGATCCCGAGAAAATGAGAAATCTTTTTAGATCAGTGGGCCAGACTCACCGACCTACCTGGGCGGATGTTCAAATGATGCTTCAGACATTACTGACCCCCGAGGAAAACCGCCTGGTTCTTGGTACGGCCAATCGATTGGCGGGGGCTTGCATTGAAGCAGGGGGGGAAGGAGGTCGAACCCTCCGAGACATCTGTCCAGTCGAAGAGCCGGGGTGGAATAGTCGCACTGCCGCAGGAAGAGAGAGAAATGCCCAGTACCTGGGAATTGTTGTTGAGGCATTGGGGAAGGCGGCTCCCCGGGTTACTAACCTTTCTAAGCTATATGAAGTGAGACAGGGAAAAGAGGAAGATCCTTCTACCTTTCTTGGGCAACTATATGAGGCTTTCCACAAATTTTCCGATCTTGACCCGGAGGCACCAGAGAACCAGCGAATGGACAATCTCATGTTCATCGGGCAGGCTGCTCCAGATATTCGAAAGAAATTGCAGAAAACTGAAGGAGGACCCAGTAAGCCCATCTCCGAACTTGTGGAGATTGCGTATAAGGTATGCGGAAACAGGGAGCAGGTAGCAGAGAAGACGGAAGAAAGGAAGGGACAGAAACAGATGGCAATGTTGGCAGCAGCAATTGTGGGGAAGCATGAAGTAAGGGGAGAAAGAAAGAAGGGAGCAGGAAGTGTTGAGGCAGATACATGTGCTTATCGCAAGGAGAAAGGACATTGGAAGAGGGAGTGCCCTTGGTTGAGAGAAAAGAGTGGGGAGCACCCTAAAGCACACCAAATGAGAGTCGAACTTTCTGGGGAGGAGTCCAGTTGACGGGGACCGGGATCCAAAACCACCACCCTGTGGGCGGAGTCCCGCAAGGATCCCATGGTAACAATAAGGGTTGGAGGTAAAAATTATGAAGCACTAGTGGACACTGGAGGTACATTTTCAATGATCCCTGAAAAGCCCCCATCCGGAGAAGAGAATGGGAAGTATGTAATGGTAGAGGGAATTGAGGGGAAGCAAAGTAAATTACCCATGTGTGGACCTCTCCTCACTAAAGTCGGCAATAATCTACTTGAACATGCCTTTGTTTACTCCCCGCCTGTCTGGTTGCCCTGTTGGGACGAGATATCCTTACTAAACTCCAAGCTGAGATTTTCTTTTGAGGAAACCAGATGGTGGTGCAGTTACCGGTGAAACAAGGATCCAACTATCAGACGGCCCTCCTGAAGGGCAAAAGCTCAGCGGTGGGAATCGAGGGCTTGGAAGATGTAAATCCACAGGTATGGGCCGACGGGACCCCCGTGAGGGCCAAGCATGTGACACTGGTAAGAGTGCGCCTCAAGGAAGGGGAGGGGCCCACCCGTGTAAAGCAATATGCCCTTAACAAGCAAGCCAGAAGGGGATTAAAACCCCTCATAGAGGAATTTAAAGGATATGGATGGCTAGTGGAAGGCCCATCCCCATTTAACACCCCCATACTTGGAATACCCAAGGCCGACGGGACCTCATACCAATTGGTCCAGGACTTACGAACTGTGAACCAGAAGGTTCTAGTAGATCATCCGGTGGTCCCAAATCCTCACACCATCCTAACCCAGGTCCCACAGAATGCAAAGATCTTCACAGTGCTTGACCTAAAAGATGCCTTCTTTTCCATCCCTCTCCATGAGGATAGCCAGAAGCTCTTTGCTTTTGAATGGGAGGATCCAGATACTCACCACAAGTCTCAATTTATGTGGACGGTGCTACCCCAAGGGTTTGTGTCCGCTCCCCAGATATTTGGCACCTCCCTCCAAAAGGATTTAGAGGACTGGAAGCAAATACACCATGATGTTGCTCTAATCCAATATGTTGATGATCTATTAATAGCTGGCCCAGATGTAACCAAGGGAAAGGAGGCAACTGAGTCGTTATTAAATACCCTTGGGGAAAAAGGATACAAGGTGTCACAAGAAAAAGCCCAGATATGTCAGCCCAGGGTAACTTTCCTAGGTTATGAGATAACAAAGGGAGCCCAAGCATTAAGCCATGATTGAATTTCGGCCATTCAAAACATGCCAGTCCCTAAATCACCTAGAGAGCTCAGGGCCTTCCTGGGCCTCACAGGATTCTGCCAACTCTGGATACCTGTTTATGGAGGAAAAGCTAGAGCCCTGTATGATTCCTTAACCAAGGAAGGCTTGGCTGATTGGAAATGGACAAAGGAGAAGCAGCACTCCTTCGACTTGTTAAAGGCCGCGCTGGTACAACCTCCGGCCTTAATGATTCCGGATGGCCGCAAGCCTTATAGACTTTATGTACACGAGAATAGGGGGGTGGCATCAGGAGTCCTAAATCAGCCAGCAAGACCTACCTGGAAACCTGTAGGCTACTATTTGAAGGCGCTGGATCCTGTGGCCCGAGGATGGCCTACCTGCCTACGAGCAGTGGCTGCTATGGCCACCATAGTAGAAGAAGCCCAAAAGATTGTCATGGGAACCGATATGGAAGTACATACCCCCCATGGGGTCCCACAAATCTTGGGAGGGGAAGGCAGGAAATTCCTTAATTTCTAGCAGCTCTGGAAGGCAGCAGTGGCACCAGCCTCTTGTGGCAGTGACAGCATGGTTCAGAGCTGGGGAAGAGCCACAATCTGCAGCCAGCATGTGTCAGGCAGGGGCATGCAGGCAGCAGATCATGGTTCTGCCCTGGCTCTGGACCACACTGTCACCACTGCAATATCTCAGTCTGGCTCTGGAGCAGCTCTGTAACCTGCTATACACTCAGCCAGTGCTGCTGGGGCCAGTCTCCATGGAAATCCCAGCCCCACAGTGTGGCTACTGCTGGGGTCTCCATGGAAACCAGCCCCAACCACTGGGGCAGGGGCTGTTGGGAAATGCAGTCTAGCCACCGGCCATATCCACCATTTTGCCCACTCTTGTTAACTTTTAAGTCACCTATTACCAAAAAAACCAAAATAAGCAACCTTCAAATAAACCGAGCCCCCAAAAACTGCAACCCGCGACACTCAAAAAATTAAAGTGACTTTTTTTACAAAAACACGTCCAATTCCACTTATTATAAGTGGACTCAGCAACCTGACCACAGCTCATACTAACATAAAAGTAATAAAATTGACCATAGTTTAACATTACCTATTAATAGAGATGAAACTGCATTAGTAAATCTAGTTCTAGAAAGTATCTATGAATGAAACATTGCAACCTTCAAATTAGCCCTGCTTTGCAGGCTTTCATGACGCATCCATACTTCCCCCTTGTGGGCTTTCATGACACATCCATACTTTCCCCCTTGTGTCCTTTCAGTGGCTGAGACTGAACAACGCATTCCAGTTTACATGGATGTCCTCCTGAGCTGCAGTGTTCAGAAACCATGGTGGTATTTCACAAAGTCTTTGTTTGGTTGATAACAAGTGACAATTATGAATTTTTCACAAACTTCTCAGTATTAATTTTCCATACTCCTTACTGATCTTGACATTATTAAAATAACTCTATAACATGGTGACTTCACTTAGATGTACACCGTAAAGAACAATCACAACTGCTTCTTGCAGTACAGTTCTAAATTTGATTGCCCAAAGCTTTTTCCACTGAACACATTGCATGCCAGTGTCCACACCTGAAAAGGTGCAATGTATTCTCCAGCTTCCTGTTAGCTAATTTTCAACATGTTAAGGGAACAATCAACTACACCGGAATAGGAAAGGTAATGCTTACCTGGATTGCTTTTGGAGGTGCGTACCGGTGTGTAGTGGTTTTTGGAGGATGTTCTGACTGGTGTGTTTTCTTTGGGGGAGGTATCTATAGCTGAGATAGTTTCTCTTTCACAGTGTGCTATTGGGATTGGTCCCTGCTGCCTTAAGATGTCAGCTAGAGCCCTGGGAAGAAGAGAGAGAAAATACAACAAGTTCATAACACAGTTGGAATGACATTCTAAGGTTTAATTAGTTTACTTTTCAGTGATTCTATGATCTAATGGTATCTAGATTTGATTTGCTACATAAAATATAAAAGCAACATCAAACCATGTAGCTTAAAAGCTAAACTGCCTTGGTTATTGAACAAAGTTTAATAAATTCACAGGATAGTAAGGCTATTATTTAGTTTTTCATATGTTACTGCTAATTGATTTAACCCCAAGTTTATGTTATCTCTTCATTGTTATATTTACTGTTGGTGCTATTGCAGTTGAATGGCTTATCAAAGGATAAAATACTGTCTTCATAAAAATGACTACTCAACAGACTGGATACCCGGAAGAGAAGCAGCATGGGCTGCTCCCACAGACTACACTGACCCTGTCACAATGGTGTGAATTATTTTATTTAACATTCTTAAACCCTGACCCCAGTCCTCAGGGTTGGAAGGGAAGCTCAGTATCTATGCCAGGGGTAGGCAACGTTTTTTGGCCAGTGTCGAAAAACACCGCAATGCCTACCTTGGAAGGTGCCAAAGTGCCAGCATGCCAGAAAAACTAAATGAGGGCAGGGGATACATGGCAGGATGCCCTGCTTGTGCCCCTTGTCCCTCACCCAAAGCCCCTGCCCCCCAGCCCTGCTGCCCCTTGTCCCCCACCCAAAGCCCCTGCCCCCCAGCCCAGGCTCTGTCTCTCAGCAGCTACCCTGGCTCTGGGTAGGTGCTGGAGCCTAGGCTGCTCCCAGCAGGGGTTGTAGCATCCCAGCTGCCTACTGGGAGCAGCCTGGGCTCCCAGCTGGAAGTAGCTACCCAGAGCCAGGGCCAGCTGCAGCTGAGAGGCTGCAAACAGCTGTGCCGAGCTCCAGAGCCCAGGCATCAGCTCTGTACCAGCACATGCACGCACGCCTTGGAGTGGGCAGTGGAGGAGGGGAGTGAGGCAATGCAACCCCAGTCTCTCCCCAACTCCCACCACCAAGCTGGTGACTGGGCCCCGGAGCCTGGGCTCTGAGCAGCTGCAGCAAGCAGCAGGAAGGCTGCAAACAGCTGCGTCAGGCTCCACAGCTCCGGCATCAACTCCATGCAGGCAGCGACTGTGCACACACCTCGGGGCAGGCTGCACTGCCCTGCTGTCCACTCTGAGGTGCGCATGCAGTCACCGCCAGCATCGAGCTGATGCCAGAGCTGTGGAGCCTGGAATAGCTGTTTGCAGCCTTCCTGCTGCTTGCTGCAGCTGCCCAGAGCCCAGGCTGGCTGCAAACAGCTGCGCCGGGCTCTGAAGCCCAGTCACCAGCTCTGTGCCAGGAGCCAGGGAGAGATCAGGTTTGTGCCACCTCAGTCCCCTCCCCCACCATCTGCTACGAGGCACATGTTAATGTGCCCATAAAGCTGATCCCTGGGCTCTGGAGCCCAGCACAGCTGTTTGCAGCCTCCCAGCTGCAGCCGGCCCCGGCTCTGGATAGCTGCTGTCAGCCAGGAACCCGGGCTTCTCCCAGCAGGCAACTGCGATGATGCGAGCCCTGCTGGGAACAGCCGGGGCTCCACTGCTGGCAGTAGCTACCCAGAGCTGGGGGCTGGCTGAAGCATGCTGAGCAAAATGGCTTTGTGCACCATGCTTGACACACATGCCGGGGGTTGCCAACCCCCAATCTATGCTAAGACTAACCACAGTAGTGTTAGAGTGATATTGAAACATGATGGTTCAGGAGTTATGCAAAAGGCAAGGATTTTTTGGGGGGTAATGTTTTTTATTGGACCAACTGCATAATTTGGAGAGAGTTAATCAAAATTCCAGATGCAAAACATTCTTCTTCAGAGACCCTAGAAGAGACCTGAAGAATGCCTTGCATTCAAAAGCTTGTCTAACTCTATCCCAACTATGCACTTGGCCCAATAAAATAGATCATCCTAAGGAATCCTTGCTTCTAATAAAACGCAAGACTTCTCTGCCAAGAGAAGGGAGAATAAGCATTAATGACAGTGGTAGGCTTTTGAAGCAGGACCGATAACCAATAAGAGAAGGGAGGTTGGAACATTTCATATATGTTATAGCTATCACAGTCATTAACTTATCTGTAGCAACTTCCTCTTCAGAAATTTCCTTAATGGTATCAAAAGATCAAGAGAGCTCCCCATAAAAATATCTGCATTTAATGGATATAAAAATTATTTTTCTTTTGCATATATGATATGCATTGTGGAATAATGCTAGAATGAAACACACTGCCATATCTACACGAGATGCTGACTGCACAGTCATTCGTGGACAGACATTTAGTATTTGTATAAACAAGTACTACATGACTGCACAGTAACCGGTGAGTTACTGAGCAGCAGCACTGCTGAACAGTTTTTTCATGACACTGACTATGCAGTAGCCTGAGATTACTGCACAGTAGCATTGAATCATGCTTTCTGCCATGCAATGCTACTGTACAGTAATCACAGGATACTGCACAGTCAGCATCTCATGTAGACATGGCCACTGAGTTTTAATGTGGTGAAATCTTTCTCTCAAGTCCCAGGAGAAACAGAGGGAGGGAAGTGAGAGTGAAAGAGAGAGAGAGGGAGAGAGCAGGACTGTTTGGGTTATAAAGAACGGTGGTGTTTTGAGGCTTGTTGGTGGTGTTTTAAGGTTTGACAGTTCCATTCTCTCAGACAGAGGGAACATGCCTAAAATCACCTTAGGTGCTAACAAAGGAAGAAATTTCTTCTTGCATATTCATGAATTGGTGTTGATGTTCCTCATATCCATTATCTTTACTTAACTGCCTTTTTTTTTTTGTCTTGTATATCAAAAGTTGTTTAGGATCTAAATTTGTTCTGTTTTAGAAACCCTTTCCTTTTAAACTATGCTATCCTTGTGCACAATTAAATACATTAATAAACTGTACTACACAAAAACCTTCATGACCCTGCAGATCACAAAGGATCTTGAGGAGCACTTTAGCCTACCACATCCTTGTAGCTAAAGGAGCTATTTTATTCCCAATTTTATTACTATTTGTTATTTGGATTACACTGCACTTAAGGCCCCCTCCCATGATTAGACTTCTCATGGTAAGTACAGTATACATACAGTATGACACAGGCAGAAACTGTGGTTTGGGAGGTACAGGTGTGCTTAGTGCAGGGTGGAGGTGGCACTAGTCAGATAATCAGTTACATCTATTCTCTTGGTCTGGCCCATGTTTAATTTCTCAAAAAGTACTGACCAGGAGCCTCACTGACTTAAAGCCCTCATAAGTGCTCATCACCTCTTAAAATTAAGCCAGAGGTGTCTCAAATTGGGCATTAAACATCAATGCATCTCAAATTACAGGCTGCTTTGACAATATGGCTCTCTTTGACCTGCTCAAGATCATGCATGTCAGTGGCAGGGCTCCTGGGCCCTGTTCTATAAAATGATGCATGAATTCTCCCTTCAAACAGGATTCATTTCCCCACTGTGACCCCACACTGTTGCACAAGGCAAAGACATCTCCACCACCACATTATATATATATATATATATATATAAATCCTGCAGGCTGGCAGTATGTAGAAGTAAAGCAAACTGTTTCTTTACGGGTACCATCCTAGCAGTCTATGGCAGGGAGAAATTCCAACAAAGAGTTTCCAGAAGGGCTCCAAGTACATATCCTCAAGAAAAGTTAATATTAAATGTCTGTGCTAGGAGCCATTTTTTAATCACAGGGATAACGCTATTTACCAGCCCATGGCAGGTTAGCTCTCCAATAACTCATGAAGGATGCTCTTAATCTTAAGGAGCTAGCACTCAAAGAGTTAGTGGAAACTCAAGGATGGGGAAGGCCAGTCAAGTATGTATACAGGTCAGTTGTATTCACTGAAAGGACACAGCCAGACAAGGCAGGAAAGGCACAGTGCAACAAGACCACAAAAAGGAAGCTGGAGTCAGGAAAACCAGTGGAATGGAGAGGGCAAGAGAATGAACACAGGGCATTTTTTGTCTGAATTCTCTTCTCTTTTCTGCTATTGTCAGCTTTCACTAAAAGAGGGAGACAATACTTGGTGTTCAACAAAGCACTAATAATGTGGCTTTCCTGTTTACTAGATATAAGGTTTGCTTTTATTCATTAAAATAATCAAACCAGTTAAAGTAATATGCTCTGGAGGCATCTGAATAAACATGAAATACCTAATCTTCTCAGTCTTCGTCTACCTGAAAACTAGAGCTCCAAACCAACTGTACTCCATAAGTCCAAGCCCACATGCCTGGAATATATTCTGATTTGTGTACAGTTTCTAATAAAGTCAAGAACTGAGGGTTACTAATTATTTTTGTAAACACAAATAGAACTTGCAAGCCATGTAAGAAAAAACAGGCCCTGACTAGAAGAGAGGTTCTTACATGGGGAAAAAAAGTTACCATAAATGAAATCATAAGTGAAAAAGAAATTGAGCATGATAATGACACCTGCTTTCAATTCTACAGCACCTTAAAACTATATATTAGCACAACTGAACATAAGAAAAAAGGAACAACTTTGGATAGTAAGGCTTCAGAAAATTATTTTAGTTAAGGAACACTGAAGAAAAAACCTGCCAAAAGTGCCCTATCTATTAAAAATGTTTGTCATGAGTGTTTACTGATCTGACTCCTCATTACTTTCTGAGAGGAGGAGGGAAATCTCATAATAGCCCCAAAATAGAATGCAGTAAAGCAGTGTTCTAAATAAAAGATTTGTGTGTGCTGCTTAATTGCTTTCCAATTCAATTTTAATGCTGTGTGTGATCAAAAATATTTTTCATAACATGTATAATGATCTAAATTCCTCTGTGCTGAAATTGCTGTGATGTTAGGCTGAAGATGTATTTGGCACCATGTAAATAACCCTATCCATCCCTACACTTCTCTGTAAAAGCTATAGGTTGGGTAATAGAAGAAGCTGTAAATATTTAAGTGTTGAATTTGTAGCCCTTTTGGTGCTAGTAGGCCACTGAAAAGAAATAAGGGTTGCATCAGGCTATGAGGCACTTCTTATCCCAGAGAAGCAGCTTCACTCAGTAGATTGCTTTACATATGGCAGCAGACGGGATAGTCAGAGCTGTGTAACCATACACTTATATCCTGAGATAATGATTTATGACACAGCTTTTATTAACAGATTTAAGTGAGATCACAAAAGGCCAAATTCTGCTGTCAGTCACCCCTAAATAAATCCAGAGTAATTCCACTGATATCAAGAGATTTATTCCAGATTTACACTGGTGTAACTGAGAGCAGGATTCAGATCTAGTACAAGCTGCATGTCAGAATTTTCTGAAAAGAAAGCAGTTCATATCCTGCTGTCAGTTACACTGGTGTATGATCAACAGTGCAGAAGCCAGTGGCGTTACTTTAGTGATGGTGTGGAGAGTTTTTTCTGGAAGGAAACCTAGTAGGTCTAAAATGCATTACTATGTCTTCAGCACAGAGTTGTACATGGCTCCTTTTAACAAGTAAAAGAAAAGGCTGTTGGAAGCAGACAATCCTGAGAAGCATGGAAATAAGCAAGAAGGTAACAAAGTGGAGAAAGCATTATGACACTAGCGAGAAAAACAAATAACGCTAAATGTGAACTCAGGGTGAGGTATGAGGGAAGAATGAATGAAGGGAAGTGACAGAGGGTGAAAGAGGGAAAAAACTAGAGTGACCACATGTCCCAAATTGGCCAGGGCAGTCCTGGATTTCAGAGGTTCAGCATCCTGAGAAAACTGAAGCAAAAGTCAATTAGTGGGAACCTGCCCGAACATGTGGCCCTGAATCAGGATCTGGATACATGTGGGCAAGTTTGTACCAATATGGGGCTTTTGCTTCAGTTTTCTCAAGAGAGACCAGCCATTGGGCTGCTCCCTGGTCTGGACCCTGCTGGGCTGCATGCAGAGTCATTTGTGCAGTAGAGTTGGGGGAGAGGTGCACATGGGGAGCTGTGGGGTCAGGGCTATGTGTGTGTATGTGTGCGTGCTATGCTGTCCTGCCATGGGGTGGGGGAGCCATGGGGTGGGGGAGGCAGGCAGGGTGGGAGAGGGAGGTGGGGGAGGCACACCATGCCACCCAACCCAGCCCTGCTTCTGGAAGCTGTGGGGTCGTGTGTGTGTGTCTGTGTGTGAGTGCATGTGCATGTGCATGTCCATACTGGTACCCCTGTGACCCCCCCACAATCCTGGATTTCCTTACCCCATCACAGATTTCCCTCAAATTGTTATAGTAACCATAGAAAAACCAGAAGCAGGGGGAAAGAGAGCCAGAAGGATAGAACATAATAGAAAAAGAAAAAGACACCAGATGACAAAGGAGAATGGCTGATGTGGAAAACCCAGCAGAAAAATGGAGTGCTTCTCTCACTACCTTACTTTAAGGGCTGGGAGCTTCCCTGCAGGCCAATCCCACAACAGGTGTAAGTCCTTTGTGGACATCAGCTACATTAAAGTCGGCACACAAACACTAGTTTATACTAGTGATCTGAAGAAGAATACCCTGCATTTGAAAGCTTTTGTAAAACTATTGCAACAATGAAGTTAGTCCAATAAGATATCACCTACAAAAAACCTTGCCAGTCTTCCACCACAAGACACCCTAAGAGAAAGTAAATAGGGATTTATTATTTAATAAATACAAGGGGTCATCAAATGAAACTAGTAGGTAATAAATTTAAAACTAACAGAACAAAGTTCTTTTTCACACCACATGTAATTAAAATTTACATGGGCGTGATGTTAAATTGCATCTTCTGCTGCCTTGTGGATACTTACTGGTTGAAAGGCTAAGGGACCTCACCTTGACATAAAAGGTGCACACATTGAAGTGACAGGAAGTTAGCAGCTGTATTCAGGTTGCTCTCTGGCAGAAGCTAAAACCTCTGTGTCACTGAATGTCTAGACTCATTCTGGCCTTTTGATTTTGGCTCAGTGGTTTGATTTTAGCTCTAAAGGTGGAATGACAGGTCTATGGCAGCCTCTGCTCCTCCATAACTCTGATTAGGTGTATATACTGAAGGTCTTGGCAAGATGGCCACAGGGATCCAAGAGAGGCATAAGTACCCTGAGGCAGCTACCAAGATTTCCAAGCAGCCCTGTTTAGGGATGGTCTGCTTGTCTCACATGAGGGTGACCCTAGAAAAGGTAGGTCAAATAAGCCTTGCCTCACTACTTAGATCCTGGCTCCACCAATTTTATAAACAGAATCGCTTGCTGCAATATATAGACTTTCACCCCTGGATATGACTTAGATCTGGATTTGGATCTAAAGAAAATGGCTGTGTTGAATAATGAGCTTGCATATTTCAGAATTGATATTGCAGTTCTTTTGGAAACTCAGCTCTCAGATACAGGCTTCATAAAGGAGAAGGACTACTGGCATGAAAAACTTGAAGGAATAAGGAAAGAGTATAGTGTAGGTTTTGCTATCAGAAATGAACTTATGTCATTGTGTGAAGCTTAGATTGCAGTGTTCATACATACCATGACACTTCAAGCTGGACTACAGAAGGGATTCATCCTACCTCATCAGTGTCTATGTTCCAACTCTGCAGGCTAGTAATAAGGAGGGCAGTTTCCATCAGCAGCTAGAAGAACTGATCAGCAGGATTCCATGGAAGGAACCCGTCATAGTACTTGGAGACTTCAGTGCAAGAGTTGCATCTAATGCTGAGATCTGGCTTGGGATTCTGGGTAGGCATGGCATTGGATGTATGAATGACAACAGCTAGAGAGTTCTTGAGCTTTGTTCCAGTCAAAGTTTATTGGTGACCAACACCTTCTTTGCTGGTAGCATCAGAAGAAGAATGTTATGGAGACACCTAAGGTCTAAGTGCTGGCATTAGCTGGACTTGGTACTGACAAGACCTACACTCTTGAAAGTTATCTTGCATACATGATCCTTTCAGTGCACAGACTGTGATACAGACCACTCCCTTGTCTGCTGCAAAGTGAAATTTCAAGCTAAGAAGATCCACTGCAATAAACCTGCCAGACAACCTTCTATTGACTTCTGCCAAACTAATGATTTTGTCAAGAAATGGATTTTCAAAGAAGAAGTAGCAAAGTCAGACAGAATGAATGAAACTGCATCAGCTGCATGGGAAGTTATGAAGACAAGCATGTACAATGCAGCAATCAAGAGTTCTGGAAAAAGTACTAAGAAAAATGTTGACTGGTTTATAGACTATTCAGAGGTACTGCTGCCACTCATTGAGAGAAAAAGAACTGCCCCAATCATCTAAGAATCTACTTCTACTACTGATTCACTCAGCAACCTAAGAGAAGCTCATAAGGCTGCTCAAACAGCTTTCAAGAGGTGTGTGTAAGAATTTTAACTGGGTCTCTGTGACAGCCTCCAAGAGTCAGCTGATGCAGGAGATAGCAGATGGTTGTATGAGGGCATTAGAAAAGCCATTGGGCCAACAAAGTACAAGACAGCTCCACTGAAAGACCTGGATGGTAATATCACAACTGATAAGGGGAAGCAACTGAAGAGGTGGATTGAGCACTATGGAAGGATATACTCAAGGGAGTTTCTAGTAGACCAATATGTGCTAGACAAATTGCCTGATGAGGAAAAATACTGCAGCAAGGAAAATAAAGTTAGGCCATAATAAGGAGCATAAGTAAAGGCCAAATAACAAAGAGACCTTGAGGATAAGCTTATCGGGAGACAGCTGAAGAAAATGCATTTAGTCTAGCAAGACTCCAGGGTGAATTATTGTCAGACTGCCAAGAGTGTATTAAGGGAGAGGCTGATCTGTGTCTTTTTCTCACAAGTATATAACAGAGCCTGGGCCTTGCTTCTGTTGAGAATTAGCCGCCCTTGCTTCTTCTCCCGTGGCCATGAAAAATAAAGCGCTTCTGCTAGCCAAGCAGTGATCCCCTGTCATGATTTCCACATCATGCCTAGGTTTAAACTTATGACTTCACTGGATGCCAAACCTGTGGTGGGCCAGTAGGGGGTGCTCCTGCACTGAGCCACCTGCCTCACTGTGCTCACCCAAATATCACTTTGGATGTCTGCCCTGGGACACCTGCATCCAACCAACCCCCTTCCTGAAGCACACCCACAAACCTGGGGTAACCACTGCCACCACCCAGGCCCTGGTCTTTGTTAGGGCTCTGTGCTGCCTGGGGCACACAGACCCTGTTGACCTTAGGAATGCTTAGCCCACTGTGATATTTTGGGGTGCTTCTTTTAGCCTGAAGCATTTAAAAGTAGCCCCCTGTACGGGAGGAAGGTAAAAAGCCACACCCACCTTAGCCAGCCAAGCAAAAGGGGGGCTTTAAAGGTTAGTTTCGCCCTCATAAGCATTTACAGAAAAGCGTGCTATAACAGATAGCTTTATTGATCAAAGAGGGAGAGAGTGAGGAAGGAATACAAAACAATGGTAAATTAAAAGAAAACCTATTTGAGCAAAAACAGAATGGCCTTGTTGGCCCTTTTGATATACATGTAGTTCACTTAATACTAAGTTACTGGCTAAATTTCAGGTAAGTTACTCACATGTTCATCCAGAGACTAATGGAGTTCTGGAGGCTTCCTGCTAGTTTCAGGGTCCCAAAGATGACTTCCCCCTTCAAAATGGAGTGACCCCTTTTAAAACTTTTGTGGCCTCATCATTAAGTCCCAACCAGAAACAGGCAGTATTGCATACAGACCAATCTTTTAATAGTCATCAGCATTCTCAGGTAGAGACCAGGGTCACACAGGTTGTTCAATGGGAAAAACTCAGGACAAAGGAAGAGTGAGCTCTCCCCACTATGGAATTTTCATAACCCAGTCACCCAGTTTGACCAGGTAGATCCAACAGCCAGTGTTTGAAACAGAGGGGGCTGGGCAGACTCAGAGCAGGGAGACAGATGAAAAGGGTGATTTCTTCACAAAATCTACATTAAAGGAACTTGAACAAGGCATCAAAAAGATTCCCAATAACAAACTTTCATGATCTGACTGCTTATCTGCTGAAATTTACGAATGTGCAAACAAAGACTTGCTGCAAAGATTGCATGAGGTACTGCTACCCTGTTGGAAGGAAGAAACTGTTCTGCAAGATTTCATGGATGCTTATTTCATCCAATTCTATAAAAACAAGCAAGACAGAAGTGACTGTAATAACCACAGAGGTATATCTTTTCTCATCATTGCAGGAAAAATCTTAAGCCATATTCTTTAACCTAGACTTCAAACATTAGGTGAGAGAATCTATCCTGAGAGCCACTGTGGCTGCAGCTCAGAAAGGTCCACCATAGTGGTGGTCTTCTCTGTAAGACAACTGCAGGAAAAGTGCAGAGGGAGCCATATCCCACTATACATGGCTTTTATAGATTTAACAAAAACTTTGACATGTTTAGTCAGTCAGAGCTTTACACTGTTCTGAAGAAGCTTGGTTGTCCACCTATACTGTTAAACCTTGTGAAATCTTACATGATGGTATGAAGGCAACTGTAATATATGAAAACCAAGAGTGTGACTTGTTCAATATTAACAAGGGAGTGAAGCAGGGCTGCGAACTGGCTCTCACATTGTTGAACATTTACTCGTTCCTGCTTCAACACACATTCCATGATGTTCAAGAGGGTGCACTAGATGTGGTGGTGGAGGACTGTTTAACATTGCAAGCTTCAGAGATAAGACAAGGGTGAAGAAGATCATAAGGGGCCTGTTGTTTGCAGATGATGTGACCCTTGCTTGTAGAGCACAGTGTTGATGCCCTGTAACATCTCATTACCAAGTTCTTTGACTCACGGAAAACATCTGGGCTTGAAGAAGACTGTTATCATGCACCACAGCTCTTCAGAACTAGTTCTAGCTATCACCCAAAGATGGTACTCATTTGGATGTTACTGACCAATGTTTCTACCTTGTCTCTACTGTTACCAGCGATGTAGATCTTGATGCTGAGTTTGCTAGTAGAATTGGCAAAGCAGCCAGGAACTTTGGTCTTTTGCAAGACAAAGTCTAGAACAATAATAAACTGTCAACTACAGTGAAAATCCATATTTATGAGACATGTATTTTATCCACTGTTCTATATGGCTCAAAAATATGGATGACCTACGCCAAACATATTAAAAGACTAAACAGCTTTCATATCAGATGCTGGCACAAAATTATTCAAATAAAATGGCAAGACAGGGTGACAAATGTGGAAGTGTTAAACTGTATTGGTATGTCATTCATGAGAATGTTGACTGGTAAGAAAAGACTCAGGTGACTTGGTCATGTCACAGAAATGCTGAATCACAGGATCCAAAAGACTGTGCTGTACTCTGAAGCTCACAAAGGGTCTAGAAAGAGAGGCAGACCACTGCACAGATTTTGGGATGCTTGCAAAGATGACTTAGCATCTTTTGGAATTAAAGTGTAGAATTCATTGAAACCAGATGTTGTAGAAGGTGACAGTTTAGCCAGATTCAAAAGTAATTGGACAAATTATTAGAGGAAAGGGGCATCGGTAGCTACTGAGCATGGGATTTAGAATGTCCTAGACCTTAAATGCTGGAGGCTGCAAGTAAAAGAGGAATAGTGGGAAAAAAACCTTGGTCATAGACAGTTCACTCTCCCTTTCAGCATTCATTGTTTGCCACTGTGACAGGATACTGGGCAAAATGGACCTATGGTCCTACCCAGTAAATGACAGTTCTTATATTCTTAAACACAGAATTAAAACATGGTAGTGTAAAGTTCTGACCAGAGTCTATAAGCCTTATTGTGACCTCTGACATCATCTTTACACCAGAAACATTTCTGGAAACTGATAGCAGACTAGATTCAATGAGCAACATACTCTTTGTGTTTGTGGCTCTTATAGAAGTCATCTTACCCACAGAGGTCCTTTCTGCTTTCCATCAAAGACTCTAAGGACACTTTTACACATGCTCTAGGGGCTGGGGGTAGCCACTCCAAGAGCCACTCTTATGGAAGTGCCACAGTATGTCAGAGCAGCTTCTGTGCTCATGTACAGCCACCCTAAGAAGATCATGAATTTAAGATGAAACCCCTCCTCCCCAGTTAGATTCCCTATATGGAAAATGTATACATTTATTATAATTTTCAGATATAGAATCTAATTATTGGAGGGCTGTCTTAAATTTATCTTCCTGCTCTTCACCACTACAGTAGAAAAGCAGGGGCCTGGGGAGGTCAAGTGGCTGGGGTTTGTCAGGTAGCCCCCTTGTCCTCTGCTCCCCCTGTTCTTCCCCCGGCAGCCTTCCTGCCCTCCATCCCCATCTCCCCACAATATCTGCTCTCCCCTCACTGCCCAAATCTCTGTCCCCACAACCTCTGTCCCTTCCCCCTCACTCACCGCAATCTCTACTCCTCCCCACACTCTCCCCACGGTCTGTCCCCCTACCTCTCCAGCTCCCCACAGTCTTTGCTGTTCCTGTTGGGCCATGGAGCGCAGCATGTGGAAGCACAGCGTGTGGAAGCACAGGGTCATGCAGTAGCAGCACCACTGCTGATTGGCCAGGCAGGGAACAAAGTTTCCCTGTACTCTGTGCCCAGGAGGGAATCCAGCCTGAATGAAGCTAAGCTGTGCCTGACAGCAAGGGGAGTGGGGGAAGAGGGCAGAGCAGGTGAGGGGGGAGGCAGAAGTAGAGTTACTATATTTCCAGTATCAAAAAAGAGGACACCTGTGGGGGGCCACAGGAAGGGGTCCTGATCCAAGCTAAAGGCTAGAATCAGATCCATAGCAGCTGCCTGCCCCAGCCTCACTCCCTGGCTTTGTATATAAATCTAAGACAAGGGGCTTTTCTCCCCATACTAATGGGGAGGGGGAGAAGAAGTATTAGAGTCAAATATATACAGTACTATATAAATGCCAAGCAATAAGCAGCCTCAAAATAGTATTGGCTGAATCAACCTATTTAATATTTATTGGAATTGGACATTGCACTTTTCTTGGGTAGTTTTAAATTAATCATGCAGTTTGGGATAAAAAATTAATCTGAAACAGAAGACTGGATGACTGGTTTTAAGAAGTGGAATTAGGCACACACAGGCTATTCCCAACACAGATAATATGATACGACAAGTGCTGCCTATTTTCTGCCCCACTATCTATACTACTAAACTAATCCTTCAGACTATTCACATCAGTAAAGATTGCAGGATTGGGACCCTAATCTTTCATAGATTCATAGAGTCATAGATGTAGGGTTGGAAGGGACCTTGCAGATCTTCTAGTTCAACCCCCTGTCCTGGGCAGGAGAGAAATCTGGACTCAAATGACCCCAGCTAGATAATTGTCAAGCCGCCTCTTAAAGACCCCCCAAGGTAGGAGCCAGCGCTACTTCCCTTGGAAGTTGGTTCCAGATCCTAGTTGCCCTGACTGAAGTAGTGCCTTCGAATTTTTAGTCTGAACCTACTCTCAAACAACTGATGGCTGTTATTACTTGTTACTTCGGGAGGCGCTCGGGTGAACAGGGTCTCTCTCTTCCCCATTCCCCCCGGTAAGTTTACAGATGGCCACCAGGTCCCCTCTCAGCTTTCTCTTGTGAAAGCTGAACAGGTTAAGGGTCCCATAGCCTATCCTCTTGTAGGATCTGCCTTGCTGTCTCCGGATCATGCGAGTGGCCCTCCTTTGGACCCTCTCAGTGCTGTCCACATCCCTCCTGAAGTGCAGCGTCCAGAACTGGATGCAGGACTCCAACTGCAGCCCAACCAGTGTCGCATAGAGGGGGAGGATCACCTCCTTGGCCCTGCTTGTGATGCATCTGTGGATGCACAACAAGGTGCGGTTAGCCCTACTGACTGTGTCCTTGCATTGGCGGTCCATGTTCATCTTGGAATCGATAACTCCAAGATCTCTTTCTGCCACTGTGCTTTCGAGAAGAGAGTTCCCCAGCCTATAGGTGTGCTGCTGGTTCTTACTGCCCAAGTGCAGCACCCTGCGCTTGTCAGTATTGAATCCCATCCTGTTCTCATTTGCCCGCCCTGGTAACCTGTCCAGGTCCGGCTGTATCCTGTCACTCCTTTCTAGCATTCCCACCTCACCCCAAATCTTGGTGTCATCCACAAATTTAAACAGGATGCTTTTAACCCTCTCGTCCAAGTCACTAATAAAGAAATTGAACAGTGTGGACCCAAGGACCGAGCCCTGGGGGACTCCACTGCTCACATCCTTCCAGTTCGAATATGACCTGTCCACCACCACTCTCTGAGTGCGGCCCTCAGCCAATTTGCTATCCATCTGACTGTGTAGGCATCAATGCCACAGTCGTGTAGCTTGTTAATGAGAATGGGGTGGGAGGCAGTGTCAAAGGCCTTCCACTTGATCTGAGCCACTACATCCACCGCAACACCTACGTCCAATGATTTTGTGACCTGGTACTCTTCTGAGTCTCAACTCCTTTTTATTAGCCATAAGACAGCTAAGTGTTTTTACAATTAATATATAGGAAAGTCTAAGCATACCAAAAAATCTTTCTGACTTCAGAAAGCTTATTTCCAGAAAGATATAATCAGATTGAAGGGGAAAAGAAAGAGATTTACCAGACATTCAGAAAGTGCTTTGACTTATATGGCATGGGCGGAATGACTTTACTTCAGGGAAGATTTTAAACTTACATAAAGATGTTAGTCTGTAAAAAAAAGGACTCTGACATAGGCCTGTCCCAGGTTTGATTCAAATCAAAAGAGGCAGATCACAGCAATTTACAGGAGAGAGAGACAAGAAGTGGGCATGGGGAGAGGCCAGGTTGTTAGCCCATTTTATCCAGTATACTTCATGGGTACTTGAAGCAGGACAATGGGTGTGTATCTTTGTGGGAACCCAGGGCAACAGGCATTCTCCCAGCGCAAATGTGACATCAACATCATTTACAGCCTTACGTGCATAGTTTCCCCTCTACCTTAGGTAGAGTTTGGGCAAGAGGAAGGGAACCTTGCTTCACTTTGGAGCTGAGCCCACAATGCCACACAGTACCTTGGGAAGGACATCAGCTGCCGCTGGACCTGATGTGAGGAGCAATTGGAGCTGACAGTCTTACTTCTCCCAGCTGCAACCATCAACCTCATCACTGTCACCCTCTGCCCATGTACCAGGACCTACCTAGAGAGGTTCCTGAAAGACGTCATGCAGGCCAAGTACATTGGTGACCTAAAGGCAAAGTTTGACCAGGAAAAAGTCTTCAAGGTCACCTCAAGCTGGGATGCCAGCAACCACTTTATGCCCCAGGGGAACTTGATGGGCTTCAGAGAACTACACATACAAGGATGTAAAGAGATGCCACATGTGAACTGGGAAGCCTTTTGTCCCCGGTTCCTGCAAACTACACATCCATTGTCCTGCTTCAAGTACCTGTGAAGTATTCAAGATAAAACATGCTGACAATTCTACACCCTGCCCCTCCTTCCTTCCCTCCCCCCACCCACATTGTGGTGTATGTCTGTAGGGGTTCTGTGATCCATGTCAGGGACAGGTTTTCAGGCTGTGCGGTATCACTAGCCACCTACTGCAGAGCAGAAGCAATGCAGCTTGAAAGGACTACACATGTAAATGTCAATGCTGGTACTGTTTTGATGTGGACCAAAACCTGGGACAATCAGCACCACCTCAACTGAGACATCACAACCTTTGAAATCTTTCCCTTTCGCACTGAGTATATTTACTAGATAATCCTGTTATGGAAGAGTGAAGCCTACAGTCCTGTTTGCAATTGTCTATCATGGGTACTGATGTTTTCACATGCCTGTGGCCCTTCTCCTGAGGTATGAGCAACTGAATACTGATTAAACCAAATCTGCTATCCAACAAAGACAATAGGAGTTTTACCAATGGCTTCACTATGGACAGGATTTAGCCCACACTGGGTAAGAGCAGATAGATTTTTAAGTGTGGATACAGATATATTTGGAACCCTTTCACGAGGGGACATTTCAAAAGGGCAGTAGCTAATGTGTTTTAATTGTTGTATGTGACTGAGCTGAGAATGATTCAGATGTAGCAGAATGACTCCAAAATTAAACCTGAATGAAGCAGTGTCAAAGTTTGGAAATTAAGGATGCTGGCTACCCACTAAAGCCAGAGACCCCTGGATCCCTGGAGTACAGCTTGGAAGCCAGTCAGGGCTTCTCAGTCTGCTTCCTGTAGCACCACTTCAACCTCTGTACCTCCTATCCTAGTCATTCTCCACATTAACCAAGCCACCCATTACTCACGTTACAGCTTGGAACCTCCTGTATAATGTTTTATGCCCAGCAGCTCAGTCATCCTAAGGGTGCTGTCAAACTGAGACCACAGTCTGAGCAATCAGATGAGCTTGGTCAGAGGATGCAACTGCCTCTGTTTCAAAGCACTGTACCTAATCACTTGAGCTCAGGATCACTTTTCTAGAGATGCTCTTCTTAGCCATGGTTATTAGAAGGAGCTGGGGAAGAGTGTAAGAGAGCTGGAGTCTCACTTATTAGAGTCTCATAGGGAGTATCTGCACATGATGCTTTAATGAGCATTAGCTTAAGTTAATGCACATTAAGGGTGCATGTCTACATGTGCACACCCTTAATGTGCTTTAAAATGGTGAATTTAGGCTATTCATGCCTAAATGTCAATGCAGGTTTCAAATTTATCTGCAAATAGTTAAAGTGCATTAGCACGCATGTAGACTTGTTAAAGTGCATTAATGCTGTGTGTGTGAACTGACTTGGGACTAACATTAGTCCCAAGTCAGTCCACATATAGCATTAACGTTCTTTCATAGTTTCATAGTTAGTAGGGTCAGAAGGGACCTGAGCAGATCATCAAGTCCGACGCCCTGCCATGGCAGAAAAGAGTACTGGGGTCAAACAACCCCAGCAAGGTGATTGTCTAGCCTTCTCTTAAACACCCCTAGGGTAGGAGCCAGCACCACTTTCCTTGGAAGTTGGTTCCAGATCCTAGCCACCCTGACAGTGAAGTACAGCCTCCTGATGTCTAATCTGAATTTACCCTCTGCCAGCTTGTGACCATTATTTTTAGCCACTCCTGGTGGTGCTTGGGGGAACAGGGACTCCCCCAATCCCTGCTGGTCCCCTCTGACTAGTTTGTAACAGGCCACAAGATCCCCCCTCAGCCTTCTCTTGTGGAGGCTGACTAGGTTCAGGTCCCATTGCCTCTCCTCGTAGGGCCTGCCCTGCTGCCCCCTAATCATGTGAGTGGCCCTCCTCTGGACCCTCTCCATGTTGTCCATATCCCTCTTGAAGTGATGTGCCCAGAACTGGATGCAGTACTCCCGCTACACCCTGACCAGTGCCACATAGAGGGGGAGGATCACCTCCTTGGACCTGCTTGAGATGCATCTGTGGATGCACAACAAGGTGTGGTTGGCCTTCCTGACTGCATCCCCACACTGCCGGCCCATGTTCATCTTGGCGTCAATGATGACTCCAAGATCCTTTTCTGCCTCTGCACTGACAAGAAGGGAGTTCTCCAGCCTGTAGGTATGGTGCTGGTTTTTCCTCCTCAGGTGCATCACCTTGCACTTGTCAGCGTTGAATCCCATCCTATTCTCATCCGCCCACCCCTGTAACCTGCCTAGGTCTGATTGTAGCCTATATCTTCCTTCTAGGCATGCCCACAACCCCTACATCCTAGTGTCATCAGCAAATTTGAACAGGGTGCTATTTACCCCCTAATCCAAGTCACTGATGAAGATGCTGAACAGTGCAGGCCTGAGGACCAAGCCCTGGGGAACCCCACTGCCCACATCCTTCCAGGTCGAAAATGACCCATCCACCACCACTCTCTGTGTTGACACCACAGTCCCCCAGTTTTTTAATGAGAACAGGGTGAGAGACAGTGTCAAAGGCCTTCCAAAAGTCCAGGAAGACTATGTCAACTGCTACTTCTGCATCTAAGGATTTGGTGACCTGCTCGTAGAAGGCCCCCGGGTTGGTCTGACAGGACCTGCCTCTAATGAACCCGTGTTGGTTGCCCCTAAGCATAATCTCCCCTGCTGGCCCCTCGTGGACATGTGCCAGAATAATCCTCTCAAAAAGCTTACCCAGGATTGAGGTAAGATTAACTGGCCTATTGTTTCCCAGGTCCTCCTTCCTCCCTTTTTTGAAGATGGGAACCACATTGGCCTTCTTCCAGTCCTCTGGCACCACACCAGAGCACCACGAGTGCTCGTAAAGCCATGCCAGTGGTCCTGCAATGACTTCAGCTAATTCCCTCAGCACTCTGGTGTGGAGATCGTCCAGACCAGCTGATTTAAATACATCCAGTCCCTCCAGAAGTTCCCTGACTAGATCCTCACTGACCCTTGGCCTAGGTGCACCTCCCCTGGGGCCTGAGGGGGGCCCAATTCGGGGGCTGATCCAGTACCTGCTCAGGAAAATGGAGGCAAAGAAGTCATTGAATAGGTTAGCTTTCTCATCTGGTGTGACGACCAAATTTCCCATTTAACCCCTGCATATGTAAAAACCTACCTAAATATGCTTAATGCACATTAAGATAATGTGCATTAAATTTAGGCGTGCTTAAATGCACATGTAGACACGCCCATAGACTACAGTTCTAGAACAGAAGCATATGCCCCTGGCAGGAAACAGACACAGCTGACCCATCCAGGTAGCCTTCTCTTCTTTTGGTATAGCTCAGTAAGGATCTCCTAAATAAGGGGGAAAAGTCTGAATGCATTGTATTTAAAATAGCAAAACTGAGCATGGATGTTTGATCCATGGAGAACTCTGCAGGCTAGATGGAATAGCACTGTAGTCTGTGTCTGGCTTGCAGGATAGGAGTTGAGCACCTCTGATAAATATATAAAATATATGAAGTTTTATTGTGAACTTATGGGTACTTGTTTACTGCTTTCTGAGCAGTCCTTTCAGAGCAAATGAAATCAGTAAATGAGTTAAAACAGTCATCACAGAAATAAAAAAGCATCATTTGGGGGTTAGCACAGATCAAGCCTGTTTGGCTAGTGACAGAAGTTACATAGAACCTGGTTTAAGTGATCGGAAATCAGTTTAAGCCTGTAACAGAACAGAAGTTCAGTCCACTTAAACCACTTTCAAAATGGCCAAAACTGATTTAAGATAAACCTAGTTGGATGTAGTATCAAACTTAACTGATTTAGGCTAAACCAGTTCATTGAACTTATATCCCAGGCCCACTCCCAGCTCAAGTTAACTCACAGGCCCCCAACATCCCAGGATGCTTTGCAGCCCTGGGTTTTGCTGTCTTCTCTAGCAGAGCATGACTGGCCCTGCCCCTCTTCTTCCTAGCCAGAGCACTGTCACTGCTCCTGCTGGAAGAGAAGGAGATGAACTGGGAGGGGGAACCCTAGGACTGGACCTCAGGTGGGATCTGCCTGCCAGCGGGGAGGCACATGGAGAGGGGAAGAGGAAATCCTTCCCAGACTTTTCCCCCTCTCTCTGCTCCCTGCTCAAGAGAAGGGCAGGGGGTGTGGCCAGGCCAAGCCCTGGCCCAGCTGGCTAAGGAGGATGGAGTGTGGGTTAAGTTTCCTCCCTGGCCTGTGCCAGACCCCAGCCAAGGTTTAAATGGGGGTGGGAGGAAACCCCTGTCAGGCTTTCCCATGCTCTCCACTCAAGTGGGGAGTGGGGAAAAGCCTGCGATGGGTTCCCTCCCTCTGCCAGGGAGACACTGGCTGGGGTCTGGTGTGGGCCAGGGAGGGGATTTAACATCCCCCCCTCCCCCACCCATACTCTGCTCTCATTAGATGGCTGGGCCCCGCCAGGGCCTGGTTACACTCCCCACTATCCACTTGAGTGGGGAACAATCTGGGAGGGGTTCTCCCACCAGGAGTTCCCTCTCCTCACCAGGCAGATCCTGGCTGGAATCTGGTGGGGGTAAGGAGGGGAGTTTAAACTCACCCTCACCTCTGTCCTCCTCAGCTAGCTGGGCTGGCTTGTGGCCTGGCCATATCTCCCCCTGCTCTCTGTTCAAGCAGGGAGTTGGGAAAAGCCTTGGAGGGCTTCCTGGTTTCTCTTCTTACCTCCCCTCCCTCCCCATCCTGGCAGACTTGGACCCACCAGACAGAACCTGGTCCAGCCACAACCCTGCCCGAGCTAGGACATGGGGGCATGGCTAAGGGAATCACTTTCAGCTCCAGCAGGAATGAGAAGCCTGCTTCAGGCTTCTCCCCCACATGTGGGGGGACAGCACCTGGTTGGGGGTCCAGTGGGTGGGGGGGTGGTATTTTTTCACTCCTACCCTAAAGTTTAAAGTTAAGTCTGGTAACATGTCCCCAGGTCCAAGTAACTAAATTCTTGGATCATGGTGTTGCCATGGACATAGTCTTTCTAGACTTTAAGATGGCCTTTGACACTGTCTCTCACCCCATTCTCATCAATAAATTAGGTGAGATGTGAGCAGTGGGGTCCCCCAGGGCTCGGTCCTCGGGCCTGCACTGTTTAACATCTTCATCAGTGACTTGGATGAGGGGGTTGAAAACACGTTGGCCAAGTTTGCTGATGACACTAAGATGTGGGGTGAGGTGGACACACTTGAAGGGAGAGAGAGGCTGCACATAGATTTAGACAGACTATAAAAGTGGGCGGATGAGAATAGGATGGGGTTCAACATAGACAAATGCAAGGTGCTGCACCTTGGGAGAAGGAATTCACAGCATACATACAGACTGGGGAATTCCCCTCTTGAAAGCACAGAGGCAGAAAGGGAACTTGGAGTCATTATTGACTCCAAGTCGAACATGAGCCACCTATACCAGACCGCAGCCAGCAAGGCCAGCCATACCTTGTCATGCATCCAAAGATGCATCTCAAGCCAGTCCAGAGTACTCCCCCTCTATGCGACATTGGTGAGGCCACAATTGGAGCACTGCATCCAGTATTGGGCGCCACACTTTAAAAAGGATGTGACCAGCCTGGAGAGGGTTCAGAGGAGGGCCACCCGCTTGGTGAGAGGGCAGCAGGACAGGCCCTATAAGGAGAGACTGAGGGACCTGAACCTGTCCAGCCTCAGCAAGAGGAAGCTGAGAGGGGACCTGGTGGCTGCCTACAAACTCATCAGGGGAGATCATCAGCAAATAGGAAGAGCCCTATTATCCCCAGCACCACCTGGGATGATGAGAAACAATGGTAAAAAGCTGATGGAGAATAGGTTTAGGTTAGAGATCAGAAGGCAATTTTTTACAGTTAGGGTGGTCAGAATCTGGAACCAACTTCCTAGGGAAGTGGTCCTCGCCCCTACCTTGGGCAAATTCAAAAAGAGGTTAGATGATCACCTGTCTGGGGTCTTGTGAACCCAGCATTCATTCCTGCCTGTGGCAGGGGGTCAGGCTAGATGATCTGATCAGGTTCCTCCTGACCCTAGCTACTATGAAACTATGAAATGGGGGGGAAGGGGGAATTCCTTCTCTGCACCCTGCCTAAGGCAGGGAATACTCTCTCAAGCTGGAGGACCCAGAAAACCCTGGGGTAGAACTGTTCCCCCCGGAACCAGGGGCTGCAAGTGTTTGAGGAGCATATGCTGGGCACCCAGTCAAGGATAAGCCCTGTATGGCTGCATTCGGATGCCTTTGGCAGTGGCTGGCAGGCTGGGAGGTGTGCTCTATTGCTCCCAAGTTACTGGTATGGGCCACTGCAGGGGTCTGACTGCCTTTCTGGTTTCAAAAGTGAATGTCTGTTCACTTGCTTCTTGGTTCAATCTATGCACTTGAGACTAATTTGCAAAGATTGAATTCATTCAACCTGTGGCTTCCTGACTCTGTACTTAGCTTTTATATTTATGGCTGTAACTCCTAGTTTTCTACTACATATGTAGTAGTAATGCTAACTATAGTGAAACCATCGTGATACTTGGGATTTCAAAGTCAAAATAACTCTGACTCATGATCTCCTGATCCAACTCTCAGATCTCTAGATTTTCACAGCTGGAGGGAAAGGGGCGGGGGAGAGGGAAAAGGTAGGGGGGGAGATTAAGGCCTCCATAGTGAAGGAGGGAGTGGGGCAGGAGCAGGGGCTGGGGTGAATGGGGCACCAGGCCTGGGGTGGGTCATCCAGAGGCACGGGGAGCAGAGGTGGGCTTCCCACTGTGGGCTGGGGCTCTGTGCCCTGCTACCTTGCCCTGGGAGCTTTGCCATGCAACCCCAGTTCTGCCACCGGGCAGACAGGGGATGCTGTGCAGCCAGTACACCCCATGTCTCCTGCCTGCCCAGCAAGCGGCAATGGCATTTCACGGCTGAACTCCTGGGGCAAGGCAGCAGGGTGCAGAGCAACAGCCTTCAGCGGGCAGCCCACCTCTTCCCCATGCCTCTGCTGGGGGTGTATACTGCTGCGGGGAGCTGCACCCTTCCCCTGTGCCTCTGGACATCCTGCCCTGGCCCTGGGGCCCCACTCACCCCTGCCCCTGCTCCTGCCCCACTCCCTCCCTCACCATGGGGGCCTTGATCTCCCCCCCATGTGCCTCCTCCCTCCCTCCCCCACCCCTTTCCCTCAACTTACCAGCTGAGTGCTGTCTGAGTGTCTGTCAGTGTCCGTGTGTGCATGTGCCTCTGTCTGTCTGCTTCTCACTCCCAAACCACAGCCCCCACAACCCTGCTGCTGCTTCTTACTCCTGACCCACAGTACCCCGCATCCTGCCAGAGTGTGTGGGGACCCCCCCTCTCTGGGCTCCAAATCCCACACACACACCCAGAGCCCCCAACACCTTCACAAATAACACCCCCCCCACACACACACACACTTCAAAAGTAGCATCTCATGATTTACATGCCAATTTCTTGATTTATTAACAGTTCATCTCATGACTTTTGGCATGGTGGGGTTGACAATACTGATGGAGTAAGATATCCTACCAGTATTTATACTTTTCACACAAGGAGACCAAGGTTCTTTACACATACTAACTTGTATAATAAGCCTCCATGTGTTACTCTGAAGTAGGTAAGGGATCTGTAAAGATTATTAAACAAGGACACTCCTCCAGAGAGATAGATCATACTTTTGAAAAAGCCATGCAGATACTATGTGAAAAATTACTGCAGTACAGAAGGAAACCCCCCATAAATTGCACACCACTCGTTATGATATATCATCCCTCCCTGGAACCTATATGGAAAATCCTGAAACAATTGCAACCCATACTAAAAGAAGACAACATTCTTAAAGAGATCTTCCCAGAACCATACATTCTAGATTTTAAACAAGCACCGAACCTCATCACCAGAAGCAAACTTCCTATGGCTCAAAACACACTGAATGGATCCAGACCATACCATGACAAGAAACATAAAACCAGCCAACATATCTCTACCACTCCCAGAATAACTACACCCCACAACAAAACCATCAACATTCCTGGATCTTACATGTGCACCTCCAGAAATGTAATATATATCATCTAGGGCACCGAATGCCCTGATGGAAAATATGTAAGAGAAACCAAAAAACAACTTCACGGTAAGGGTGGCCAAAATTTGGAATGGGCTTCCAAGGGAGGTAGTGCTCTCCCCTACCATGGGGGTCTTTAAGAGAAGGTTGGATAGGCATCTGGCTGGGGTCATGTGACCCCAGCGCTCTTTCCTGCCTAGGCAGGGGTCATACTCAATGATCTGTTGAGGTCCCTTTTGACCCTAGCATCTATGGAAAAACTGCATATCACAATGAACACCCACTGAAAATCTATCAAGGACAAGAATACCTAAGTATCTGTGAAGGTACATTTCTCACAAGAAAACCACTCTATTTCCAGTCTCTCAGTTCTAATCTTCAAAGGGTATTTACAAAACACCTTTCACAGACAAGCCTATGAACTTCACTTCATCAACCCACTGGATACAAAAAAAGGTCGACTAGATATAGACAATGGATTTATGACATATTATAACGAGCCTAACATCTGACTCCTCAGGTAAACTCTTTACTATTTAACGGCTATATTAATTTCCCTTCCCCCCCACCTCCAACCTGTCTCTCACCCATTGACTACCTCAATTTACATTTTCACTGACTGGCTTTGTTGCAGGTGTGCTGGCCCCTGGCTTCTTTACTATTCCATCCAGGAAGAGCACAGACCAACTGCAGATGCTTTTTCAGCCTGACAAAGGGTATTTGTACCAGAAACCTGGCAAAGAATTTTTCCAACTATTTGAGTGGGACTAATAAAAAATATCAGATTTACCCAAAAAACTTTGTCTGCCTATGTCCTTAGGTAAATTTTTCTGGCTTTTTTTTCCAATTCTGGCCACAAAAATATAAACACTTCTGTCTCTGTGTGTATTCTTGTCTCTGAAGCAGTAAACTCAGTGGTTACTGTCTGAGAGGGCTAAACAAGGGTCACAGGATGTCACATCTAGCACTGAATTATTTATGTACTGCAGCATAGGGATTTAGGGTCATGACCAATAGAAGAGAAGATTCTGGCCCATACATCTATGCTTTAGAAACAGATACTGACTTCAAAACAAACAAAAAAATTAAAGACAACTGGGTTCTCTATTTTGCTGTCAAAGATTCTTTAACTGGCTCTATTTAAATTAGGAAATGGCAACACCTAACTAAAAATGTCCAAGCAGAAAAAATTTGCCATCATAAAAATGCATTTATATGGAAATCAGGAACAAAATGTTGCTTGGTAGAGCTGTTTTAACCTAAAAGTGATGTCTGTATAGGACACAATATGACTTAGTTATGACTACAGAATAATAGAGTAGTGCAACAAGACTAAGGAGCAAGGTAGTTGCTTATAATAAGGCCAAAAGATTTCATAATATTCTAAACATCAATTTTTAAATGTTTTCCATATATTTCTATAGGCTATGTATATTTTAGCTTCTGCTTATAAAACCATTCAATTGACTCTTTTTACAAACTGACTTAACTGTCTATAATTTGTTGTGCCTATCTTGACAGTCACACAGCATCACTTATTGTCAGTTTCATGCTGCTTTCTTAAAAGAAAAAAAAAGCCATCACATTTCTGGTTGTGAGATACACATTCATTTAACTCAGTAAAACTCAGCCTTTCATTTGAGAGCTCCTACTAAAGTCCATAGGAGTTTTGGTATTAAGTTCATTGGGAGCAAGGCTGGGCTCACAGAGTTATTTCTAGAAACATGCTGATTTTTTATTTAGTTAAACAGTCATACTTCTCATTCCAAACAATTTGGTGGGATGCAAGACCTAAAGTTTAATGTACTTTTTGCCCCTTGTCAAGTGCTTTGTTCAAAATGTTCAAAGCAACTGCAATGTGTATGACCCCAATCGTACGCATACACATGTCTACATTCGCGTTTCATCCCCATCCCTCTTATTCAGCAGTGGTCCTCAGGAACAAACAATGATGTATAGCTCTATTCCATGTATTGACATATTTTACAATCTAAGTAATATCATTCCTTAAACTAGGGATGTCCAACCTGTGGCATGGTGACACACGCAGCACAGTGACAGAGAAGGCAGTGATCAGAAAGGAGAACATCAGATTAGACAGGGAAAAAAGTGCAGGAAGCAGAAAGAACAGCAGCTTGGTCAGGGAGCACAGGACAGGGAGCAGAAAGCTGTGCAGCACATATAGTAAGGAAAAGGGATCAGAGTGGCATGGGTGGGGAGTGAAGGGCTAATTTGTGGCATGCCCATCAAAAAGACTGGTCCCCACTACTTTAGACTATACATCCTCATTCAATTGGAGATTCAGTTCATAATATTTAAACCAGTGTGTCATGTTGATCACATTTGGTTAAAAATCTCCAAAAGAATAATCCTTTATCAACAACATAATAATAATAATAATAAAACAACATAATAATAATAAAAGTCAATCAATTCTTTAAAATGCACTGAAAGTCAGGATTTCCAAACAGTTTGTCATGCATATGGCTCATTCATGCACAGGTGAATCATTTTACCAGAATTTATCTAAATATAGAAAAGGAAGCATCAAAGCAATGGAATTGACAAGCAATTTAGACAAATCTGAACTGTTTTCAAGAGTGCAGAATGCAGTCCTGTGAATACTGGGGCTATAACAAATGGTACGTGGTTGGAAGTTTCAGATTTCCAAATGTCTCTGATTAGTGGGGTGATAAATGATAATATTTGGAAGGACCAGTCCAATGCCCACTAAATTAAATGGGACCCTGAAAATATAATTGCCAAATTTGTTTACCTGATGCAAATTGACATAGCTGTGGGGACACTGATTGAGATAAGTCAACTGACAGCACTTGATGATCTGGACTGCATGTATTCCGATATAATAAAAAGATCTGTCCCAGAACAAGGCTACTCTTAGAATCACTTCACTGTACATACGTATATTAGTAAAGTTCAAAATTAAAACCAAAGGGAACTAAATTCAGTCATACACTGCAACTTATTAAATGATGCAAAGCTTGTCTTGCAATGGATGGGTTACGGTACATGTACAGAAACCAAATTCACAGCTAATGTAAATCTGTATAGCTTTGGTAATTTCATGGAGATGCGGCAACTTGCATCAGCTGGACTTTAGAGTCTTGTGCATGTGTGATAAAGTCAAGTATGTAAGAGATATGTTATTTTAAACCACCAAACAAGAATACTTTTTGTTGTCACTTTACATTTTTTATTCCCTGGGTGAGAAGTTAAATTCTCTAATCTTCAAATTGTGCTTACATTTGAGGTTCAGCCTTTAAAACATGATCAGGTTTTCTTCTTCTTTTCTAAACAATTTTAATTAGCATAATTTAAATGAAACATCATGTACCAAAGACAGTTGCTCTTTTCCAGTAGTGAGCCCTCCAGTGCATTTTCAAGATGAAGCTCCATATTGATTTGGGAACTTCATGTGTACATAACAGAGATGTACTATATGATTTTTTTAAAGATTATTCAACATTTTAAGATTATTCAACAGAAATAAATTCCAGCCCGAGAAACAGCTTAAGGAAAAGTGGTACAGAAATCTGACTTTTATATTATCAAATGGAGTCTCTATGAATCTATACTCCTAGAATACAATAACTTCCTAATAGTAACCATAGGGAATGGTCAGGACCTGTAGTCTGAGTTATTAGGAAAAATCCCCTTGCACTGCTTTCCTCACATGCTGTTTGGGTTTCTCTGGCAGAAAGCTTGTTAAAAAGGACAAGTTTAGTTGTTTTCTTTCTTTCTTTCTTTTCCATTTAAAGTCTAGACAGCATGCTCAGGTCTAGACCTTTGAGGCCATGCTGAAAATTGCATACAGTCAAGAATCAGAGAACTTGGGGCTTGGTTATTTGTATCTACTGAAAACTAAAAGGAGGGGTTAGTGGGAAAGAGGAAAAGAGGCAGGAGGAGAAGGTAAAAAGCAGAGAAGAAGCACCTTCCAAAGGCGAGAGAAGAGAAAGAAAGCCCGGTGTGGTAGGATGAAGATGCACAGACAGCCTGCTTCATAGTCAGCTGCATGGCTGAGGGCCCACATGAGGATCTGAATGAAGAGCAGACAAGAATGTGAGGCATATAGGGCAGAGTGCCCACTCCAAGGCAGGGGAGTGCAGGCCCCCCACCAATGCTGGACATGAATTGTACAGCTCTCCTGGATCACAAGAGTGGGGCAGGCTGGAACCGGGAGCTTTCCCCAGACCATCTCACAAATCTGTCTGTTCACAAGGGCTTGTAGGGCCCACCTCTCCAAGCTGCTTGGAGAAGAATCTCCCTTTGGCTGCGGGATGAGGGGAAGAATCTCACCTATGCATCTTCAGCCCCCGGCAGACTGGAAAGGGGTAGGGACAGGTGCAGATGTTGGGGTGTGGGTCAGCATCCCAGGGAATGGGGTCTCACCTGTGTATGTTCATCTCCCGGGGTGGGCGATGTGCCTTGTCATAGGCCACTTTGGCAAAGACACCGACAATGAGCACGAAGGCGATGGCCCCACATGAAATGTACACGGTGGCATTGGTGCTGTCCTTATCCGGGTCGTACTTGTAGTTCGGGTCCTCGGGGCCGCCCTCGGGGAACGGCAGCCCCCGGGAGGTGGTGGTGGGAGCCCAGTCGGGGGTTTGATAGTTGCGGCACTGGCTCTGGTTGAGCTTCTCGGTGCGCTTGTTGCAGCAGAAGCGGTAGTGGCAGGTGCCGCAGCAGTAGCGGAAGCCGCTCTGGCTGTTGTTGCACTCGAACTCCTTGTCCCACTGGCCGCTCACGTCGTAGTAACCCCAGCAGGTCTCGTGGGCCGGGCTGGAGCCGCCGCCGCCCGCGGGCGCCCGCGGGCCGCCGCTCCCTGGGCCCCTGGCGCGCCCGTCGCCAGCCCCGGCCGTAGGCGCCGCGGCCCCCGGCCCGGCCAGGGTGTGGTTGAGGTCCTTGACCGGCTTGGGAGTCCTCCGGGGCGCCGCCGCCCCCTGGGTCCGGTTGCCTTTGGCCCGGGGGGGTCCCGCCGCCTGCGCGGCCAGCAGCAGGGCCAGCAGCAGCAGCAGCTGCAGCAGGTGCCGCGGGCCCATGGCGGGAGGGAGCGCGGCGGGCGCACGGTCCGCGCGCGGCGGGAGGGAGACGCTGCTCGCTGCTCAGGGGCCGCGGCGCCGCCGCTGCGTGGGCATCTCCCGCCCCAGGGGGCGCAGCCGGTCCCGCCGCCCGGGCTGGGCGCTTCACTGGCGGACCCCGGGCGCCGCCGCCCCGCCTCGGAGAAGCCCCTTCATGCCGGCAGGAAGCGAGGGACGCTGCCCGGCGCCGTGCCCAGCTGCTGGGCGCAGATCTGCTCCAGCCTCAAGCGCTTTGTCCCGACCAGGCCCCCGCCGGCGACGGGCTGCGGAGAGAGACGGGAGAGGGGCTCAGCACCCGCGGGGCAGCGGCGAGCTGGCAGAGCGCGGGCTGCTGCGGCGGGAGCCGGGCGGGGGAGGGGGCCAGGAGCGAGCCCGGCCCTCCCGCAGGACCCCGCGCCCGGGAAGCGCAGCAGGGCACAGCGCCCGGCGGCGGGAGCGGGCAAGGGGTCGGGCCGGGGCCGCGGAGGCAGCAGCTAAGGGCAGAGGAGGCCGGGGGCAGAGCAGAAGTCCCCGCTCCTCGCAGACGCGACGCGGCTCGGCTCGGCTCGGCAGCGCTGCGGGTGCCCTCACAGAGGCTGGCCAGAGCACCCCGGCACCTCTGTCGCCTCAGAGCCCCGTTCCCGTCCTGCGGCTGTCCCCCAGCCCTGCAGCAAGCGCTGCAGCGCGCCGGCAGCCGGGAAACCCCGCTCCGCCGGCCTGGGACCGCAGCCCTTACCATGCCGGAGCGCGACTGCAGAGGCGCTGGAGGGGTCGGCGCTGGCGCGGGAGCGGACGGCGGTGGCCGGGAGCCGGCGCTGAGGAAGCGCGGGAGGGAGCGCGGCAGAAGCGAGCCCCGGCGTGGACCCGCCCCCCGGGCCCGGGCCCGGCCCCGGCCCCGGCCCCGGCCCCGGCCCCGGCCCGCTCCTTACATCACTCGGGCACCGGCGTCACGGCGCGCGAGGCGCTTCCCCGGCAACGCGCCGGCTCAGGTGCGGCTCACCGGCAGGGCCGGCTGCTTGCTTGCTCCTGCGGCCGCCTCCTCGGTGCCCGGCTTCGTGCGGGCGGGCGGCGCGGCGGGCCGGGGCCCCTGTCTGCGCCCCTGCGGGGAGTGGGGCGGAGACCGCGGCGCGCTCCCGGGCGAGCAGGAGCTTGTCGGGGTCCCAGCCCTCTGTTCCCTACCGTAGGGCTGACCGGAGACAGGCAGCGGCATGGGGAGGGGGGTGGTAGCCCTCCGCGGCCAGGCACCTAACTGGAAAGGCTTTTCCTGACCCTCGGGGCGGGGCTCTAATTACATTTGGACTCTCGGGCGGTGAGGAGAGGTGTCTGCACAAACAATAAAAATGAACGGGTTCATTGATTGACAAGTCCACCGAAGCGAAGGAGCAATCCCATCGGAGACCCCTGAGACAGGCTATGATTTTCAAATCTTATGGGGTGTTCAGCCCCGGGAGCGCCCCCTTAATTCTTACCCTGCTCCCGAGCATGAGGAAGGCAGGCCAGGGCCACCTGGACCACCTCTCACAGCGTTACCTAGGAGGAATTCCTTGGGCCAGAGAGGAGTCTGCAGCAAGAGAGGAGGGAGGCTGGGGGCTTGGGGCCTGGGTGTGCTGGCTCCTAGAGATTAGAGAAGGCTGCCTATTCTTCAGTGTATGTATAGGTGGGATGAGAGTTATGTTATGTCTGTTCTGTGCTGATACTGGGCATCTCTCAAAAGGGCGCTGGCAACTCCCACTGAAAACTCAGAGATGGAGGAGACATGGGGACAGCAAGACACTGATGCCCTTTGCCCCTTGGAACTAGGCAGTGAGGTAGGACAGGTCAGATGGCTGCTGGTCTTCTGTAGGGACAGGCCTTAGGTCACTTTCACTAACACCAAATCCCCTTCATTCAAAATAAATATTCCCCCACATAGGGTGCATCCTGATGAGCAGGAACGTGCATTCCCCAGGGACAAGCAGCAGCAGCGCTGTTGCTAGTTACCTCCAGGGAATGCCCCTACACATGTTCTCTGGTGCATGGCAAGTTACCCTGGGTGGGATCTGGGAGGCTGGGACCAGCACCTGGGCTGGCCCCCGCAGCCTTACCTGGGGTTCTGGAGGCCTCCGAGAGATCTAGCTCTGGTGCTCCAGGTGCACAGAGCCTCACCAGCACCAGGAGCCTGGCTCTGGCCAGCCAGGCTCTGGTTTTGGATGGCCACATACTGCCACCATGTGCACTGCCCCACTTTTTTCGTGGTGCATTCTTTTTACATCAAGATCTCCTGGTGCACTACAAATTAACAAAAAAGAAATGCCTGCATGTCCAGCATGTTCAGTTTGCAGCACCGCAGATGGGTCTGCGTTGCCACAACCCTCACATGTATACTTGTGGGGATGCACCCATAGATTTATTTTGTTTGTTTAGTCTGATACTGGCCACTGTCTTCACAAGGCTAACAGGAACCTTTAAAAAAATCTCAGTTAATTGAGTCATCCTAGCTAGCCCAGGAGCCATTAAACTTTGACAGCCTTTAGTGCTGTTTGAAACCAGTGCTGGATTGAGAGTTCTGAATGCTGATGACCTTATACAAAGTGTGACATGGGCAGCCACAAACATACACATTTCCACCATGCTTACCTAGCAATTTGCATCCTCCTGGAACTGGAGGAACATTTCTTTGATAAGAGAGGAGCTGCTTCTCCATATCCTGGATCCTTTGGCTATCCATTGAAGATTATTATGAAGGGAAACTATTCAGGTAGTGATCTTGTAATGATGAAATTTTCCCTTGGGGAACTAGAATTCTCAGCTCTGTTCTACATTGGCCATAATCATGATGGATGTGCAAAAACCAAAGGAAGTAAGAAGCAAGTCAGATATTTTAGGTAAAAGTGTATGTGTCCTATTTTCATTCCCATGGGCCACCCTGGCCCCTCAGGAAACTTTGCTTTGACTAAGCTGTGATAATTTATGTCAAAAGGTTAAAGCCCAGACACTTTGCTGGCACTTCATGGAGCAGCACTCAGAATTACCATCCTGTCACCACTTAAATGCCACTGTTGCCAGTGTTGCCACTCAGGGAAACTAGGCTTAGTTAGGATTTTTTTTTTCTCTCTCAGCAGTGGAAAAGAAGGGGTCATCACCAGGGAGGACTATTCTGTAGTTGCTTGGGGATGTAGGGGGGTAGTTAGGAAGGCCAAGGCAGAGATGGAACTGGGGCTAGCTTCCCAGATTAAGGACAATAAGAAGTCCTTTTTTAAATACATAGGGGGTAAAAAGAAGGTCCCGGGTAATGTGGGGCCCTTGCAGGACGCGTTGGGAAACTTGGTCGTCACACCAGACGGCAAAGCTAACATGTTTAACGATTTCTTTGCCTCCATCTTCCTAAGTAGGGCCCAGAACAGCCACCTCCCTGCTGGACCCCCTCGGGCCCCGGGGGAGGCACACCTGGGCCACGGGTTAGCGAGGATTTAGTTAGGGAGCTTCTGGAGGGATTGGACGTATTCAAGTCAGCCGGTCCAGATGCTCTCCACCCTAGAGTTCTAAAGGAACTGGCCCAGGTCATTGCAAGTCCCCTGGCACGGCTTTATGAGCACTCGTGGTGCTCTGGTGAGGTACCGGAGGACTGGAAGAGGGCCAACGTGGTCCCCATCTTCAAAAAAGGCAGGAAGGAGGACCCGGGAAACTATAGGCCGGTTAGTCTTACCTCGATCCTAGGCAAGCTGTTCAAGAAAATTATGCTGGCACACATCCAGGAGGGGCCAGCAGGGGACTGCATGCTCAGGGGCAACCAACACGGGTTCATCAGTGGCAGGTCCTGTCAGAACAACCGGGTGGCCTTTTACGATCAGATCACCAGATCTTTAGATGCAGGGGTAGCAGTGGACATAGTCTTCCTGGACTTCCGGAAGGCTTTTAACACTGTCTCTCACCCCGTTCTCATCAAGAAACTGGGGGGCTGTGGTGTAGACACCCACACAGTCAAATGGGTCGCCAACTGGCTGGAGGGCCGCACCCAGAGGGTGGAAGTGGATGGGTCCTTCTCAACCTGGAAGGACGTGGGCAGTGGGGTTCTGCAGGGCTCGGTCCTCGGGCCCGCACTGTTCAACATCTTCATCAGTGATTTGGACGAGGGGTTAAAAAGCACCCTGTTCAAATTTGCTGATGACACTAAGATGTGGGGGGACGTGGGTACATTGGAAGGATGCAACAGGCTACAATCAGACCTAGACAGGTTACAAGGGTGGGCGGACGAGAATAAGATGGGTTTCAGCATGGACAAGTGCAAGGTGATGCACCTCAGGAGGAACAACCGGCACCATACCTACAGGTTAGGGACCTCCCCTCTTGTCAGCATGAAGGCAGAAAAGGATCTTGGGGTCATCATTGACTCCAAGATGAACATGGGCCAGCAGTGTGGGGAGGCAGTTAGGAAGGCCAACCGCACCCTGTCATGCATGCACAGATGCATCTCGAGCAGGTCCAAAGAGGTGATCCTCCCCCTCTGTGCGGCACTGGTCAGGCCACAGCTGGAGTACTGCGTCCAATTCTGGGCGCCGCACTTCAAGAGGGATGTCGACAGCATGGAGAGGGTCCAGAAGAGGGCCACTCGCATGATCAGGGGACAACAGGGCAGGCCCTATGAGGAGAGGCTATGGGACCTGAACCTGTTCAGCCTCCAAAAGAGAAGGCTGAGGGGGGATCTTGTTGCCTGTTATAAACTAGTCAGGGGGGATCAGCAGGCATTGGGGGAGTCACTGTTCCCCTGAGCACCACCAGGAGTGACCAGGAATAAAGGTCACAAGCTGGCAGAGGGTAGGTTTAGGTTAGATATCAGGAGGCGCTACTTCACGGTCAGGGCGGCTAGGGTCTGGAACCAACTTCCAAGAGAAGTGGTGCAGGCTCCTAACCTGGGGGTGTTTAAGAGGAGATTAGATGAACACCTTGCTGGGGTTGTTTGACCCCAGTATTCTTTCCTGCCATGGCAGGGTGTCAGACTAGATGATCTGCTCAGGTCCCTTCCAACCCTAGAAACTATGAAACTATGAAAAGATTCTTATCTGACAAGAAATGTACAGAGACCAACCTTTGAGGTTGTGCAGATCTACAGATCAGCAGACAGAGGGGAACAATAAATTGGTGGAAGAGCCCTCAACCGGCCTGTAGGACACTTAGGCTCATTGGATGCATCCAGACAAGTGAGCATGTGCGTCTTGCAGTATCTCAAAGCAGCTGAGAACAAAAAAATTCTTCCTGTGCTGCATATTTGCAGTGTGGGCTCAAAATCTGATACCTGGAAAACCAGGTATCGACAAAAAACTCATGGAAAAAAGCAGGACAAGGCATGGTCCAGGACCATGCCTCAAGACAACCTGGAAGTGGGTCCTCCAGAGAGATGCTCTGGTTTCTGGCCAGAGCATCTCTATGGTGCTTCTGCTGTCCCAGCACGCAGGGCACACTCCATTAGCTTGCTGGGGTAAACAGAATCAGGGCAAGGCTGCAGTGTGACCAGGACCCGGGTATTGTCCCAGGTAAGTTAGGGATGTGGAGGTGGGGTGAGGGGTGGTTATGGGTGTGGGGGGTGAGGGGGATGTGGGGAGTGGTGGGGGATGTGTGGAGGGATGTGAGGTTTGTTGGGGGGCTTGGGCGGGAATCACCACACTCTGGCCACCACACCTGCCCCCTGTGGCATCAGCGGCAGCAGCCAGCTGGGACGTGGGCCCGCTGCAGGCACAGCCTGTGGTGGCATGGCACTGCCTGATCTGGTCTGGCCCAGCCCACTACAGCATGGCTTTGGACAGGACTGGGAAGCTGTGCACTAGTGGGGCAGGCCGGGCTGCATTGGGTCCATTCAGCATGTACAGAGCCTGTATCAGGCTGTAGCTGCAACCAGGCCACATCCCAGATGGCTGCTGTCGTGAGCACTGCAAGGGTGAGTGTGGGAGCAGGTGTGTGGCGGTTCCCATTCAAGACCCCCACAAACCTACCCACAACCCCCCCCCCCGACACCAGACAAACCTGGCATTGCCTCATGTGTGGTCTGTGCATGGAAAATGGGCCTGGACCACCCTGGCCCAGCCCACTAGTGTGCCTTTGGAAGGGGCCAGGACAGCTCCTGCCACCACCAATGGCTCCTGTCCAAACGTGCATGCTAGCAGGGTGGGCTGGGCCAGGTCAGGTCAGGTTGGATGCATTCTTCATGAGGGTGAGCTGGTGATACATAGCTGCAGGGCTGTGGTGACAGCGAGCCATAGCTCTCACAGCCTGGAGGAGTGCTGCTTCCTGTGCCGGGAGCTGTACGCCGCAGAAGGTGTGTGGGAATAGCTATGTGATGGCCCCCTCCTCAAACCCCACATCCCCACCCACCCACACACCCTACCCCACCCCACCCCTGCAGAAAACCCCACATCCACTACACCTGTCTCTCACTCCCCTCCTGCAATCCCCATATCCCCCACACCCACCCACAAACCACACCTCCTCCCACCCCTCCTGAAAACCCCACATACCCCCACACCTGTCCATATATCTCACACCTCCCACATCCCACTACACCTACTCACACACCCCATACCACCCCCACACCCATCCACATCCCCCCACATTCACCTACATACTACACCTCCCCACTCCCCCCTACACACTGCACATCCCTCCACACCTCTTCCCACACCCCTCCTGCAAACCCCACATCCCCCATCACATACCCAGCATATCCAGCTCCCAGTCAGGGCAGGAGTTGTCCCCACACCCAGCGTCCCCACATCCTGGTTAGTGAAAGGGGTCAGAGGGAGCTTTAATTTTTCTATGATAAAGAAGCCAAAGCAAACCTCAAACTATATAGATGTTTCGAATTTATTTTATTATGATGATAGATGCACTGGTGGGCTTCCAAATTGCTTTAAAACTGTAAATATATCAATAAAACATTGTCCAGCTGATCTAGTGGTCTTTTCTTTTAATAGTGGAAGAACATGGATTTTGGGGTAATTTGAAGAGTGAATGTGGGATTTTTTAATCAGAGAATTTGTAGTTTTTAAATAGAGAGCTTCAGGATTCCTGCTAGTGAGGCAAGTGGCAGGAACCAGGCAGAGGACCTGCTCAGGGCTGGTACCTGGGACCCAGCTGGATGGCAAATGAGATGGCTGGCCTCCTGGCCATTTGGGGCAGCTAGCCAAGAGGTGCAGATGGCAGTGTTGCAATCCTCATGGTGCAGCTCAGGTGGGCATGCAGTCCTTGTCCAGATCTGGCAGGTATGTAGACATGGGGCTGCAGGTCCAAGGGGACAGATGCTGTCACAGGTGGCAGCAGGTCACAGCTAGGCAGGATCCCCCACTACCAGACTGCTGCAGTGGGTAGAGGGTACAGGGGCCACTGTAGGTCAGGGCTGCTTCAGCAGTCCAGCTGGCATGGGGCCCTAGTGTCAACTGGCTGGGCCTCAGAAGCTCCTGTCTATTTGTATCTTTCAATCATTGTGGGCCCTCAGAAGCTCCTGAAAATAAGTAGCCCTGAGCTGCTCACCAGGGCAGGTTTTCATACTGCTGGGGCCAGCACAGGTGCTGGCCTCAGGCTCTAGCTCTCCCTGGCTGAAGATCTGGGAGGACCTGGGCAGGGTCAATTTGCCCCAAGTGGCACAATTTGCCCTACACCAAATAACACATTCAGGCACATGTGCTGAGGCAAAAATTTCCGACATAAATTTGTGCTGCTCCTATTTGAGGTGCTGCAAGTGCACTTGCTTGCATGTGTGCACATGCCCTGTGTGTCCTTGAACAGGTCATCATGCTTTAGTTTTTAACATTCCAATTGGGTGACTACCTCCTAATTTCACAGGGGTGATATGAGTATTGAAAGTCATAACTGTAGTGGTGATGAAGGCCATATAAGAGGAAGGAACCAGATGTTCAATAACTTCTGGTCAGCAGTGTAACAAGCAGAGTTGGTGCTCAGAGCAAACCCTGTGAGAGAGTGGGGGGAAGGGGAAGGCACCTGTGGGTTCTGGCAGCTGACAGCACATGGTTCTGAGAGTGGGGATGGGGAGTGCACAGGTTCCAGAATGGGTATACTGCCGGGGCATGGACTCTGTGGGGACATGGCAAGATTCCAGCACCCCTTCTAACTTGGGACCTAGGATGGGTGCCCCTCTATCTAATCCCTAGTTATGCAACTGCTTTTAGTCAGTAATTTGTAGCTTATTTAATGGACTTGTCTGCCTTTGGCCTGTTTTTCTCCCTGTCCCTTGTTGGACCCCACTAACTGTATAAGTAGTTTGTAATGATTATAATATGCTCAAAGGCT
This sequence comes from Crocodylus siamensis, assembly GCF_052110815.1. Taxonomy (NCBI): domain Eukaryota; kingdom Metazoa; phylum Chordata; order Crocodylia; family Crocodylidae; genus Crocodylus; species Crocodylus siamensis. The sequence goes on along the minus strand of NC_143402.1, from coordinate 47,920,270 downwards.
GATTATTTTCTGTCAAGGGATTAAAATGTGGCTATGAATCAAAAAAAATATTGGACCTACTCTTTTCTTCTAATTTTAATGTAGACATAAGATGCTGACATTATAGTTAATAAGTGTTATACTGATGAACTGGATCTTGCTAAGATACATATAAGCTGGTTTTATAAGTTTTATAGATGATATTAGCACCCAGGAACCCTAATCCTGGCTTAAGATCCATTTTTGTTAGGTATTATGCAAGCATAGAGCAGAAAAAGTGGTCTCCCAAATGACTTGCAATCGAAGTATTAGACAAGAAACAGACAAGAAACAGATGGCTAAAGAGAGGCTAACCCTAGAAAACAAACGAAGCTATATTGGTCAGCATGATCAGTTGGGCATAGAGATGTTCTATGGATCTATCTATGGACATAGAATATTCCATAGATAATAATATTCTATGGGGCCTTATCCAGTCTGACAGTTCCTATATACTTCTGTCTCTCAGTGGTCAGTACTAGCTGTTTTAGGGGAAGAAACAAAAGTTTATGATGGACAAAAATGGAATAACTTGTCCAAAAGGGAAGGTTTTTGCCCCACTAGGAGTGGTACCATATTTATCCAAATCCAAGACAAATCTAAATTTAAGACAACCCTATGATAATGAGATTCTATATATAGAAGGTTTATAAATCTGTTAGAAAATCTCATTATTAGAGGCCTATTTTAAATTTGCCCCCTCTACCACTGCAGCATGAAAAAAAGTGGCAGAGGTGCAAGCTGTAGGAAGGGAGGTGATGGGGGGGGTGTCAAACAGCTTGACTTCTGCCCTGTGTGCCTCACACCTTGCTCCTGATCACCTGCTTTCCCCCACTACCTATTTCCCACCATCTGTCCCCCACCATCCCAGGCTCATGCCTTCCAACCTGCTTCCCCACTACTGCTATGCCACTACTGGTGCACTCAGGCCAGACTGGGGCCTGAGCAAGCACATGTTCCATGCCCCATGCTAGAGCAGGGATGGAGCCCGCAGCACTGGAGAAAGGGGACACAGAGGGGCTTGGGGGAGGGGAGGGGAAGGGACCCATGAAGCACTGGGGGCAGAGAGCAGCTGCAGCTTTGCCTTCAGGTCCAGCCCCAACCCAGGGTCAGAGCCAGAGCCAGAGCCAGAGCTATAGCTGCTACTTTCCCCACCCACCTCATACTTCATTCCAAGATGAGGGGCTTTACCCCCATGTTAAATGGGGCAAAAGACCTCATCTTGCAATCAAGTAAATATGGTAAGTTACACTAAAGCAGTAGTTCTCCAGGCACCCCCTGGAAAATGCCAGCTCTTAGTTGCATTTTTTGTCATTTTTGACCATGGAAAAATAATAGAGTAGTTTGCGTATTGTGAAGGAATCAGAAAGACTACACCAGGTCAGAATGTTTCTAATATTATGGATTCCTAGCTGAAATCTATGGGGGGTTTTCTGTTAATCATGTTTGCACACCTAATAGTGCTTACATTGCATGGCATCCTGCGGCATCCTTGAGAAGATCTCAAAGCACCCCTGGGTGCAGCAGTGCCCTGACTGAGCATCACCTTCAGCAAAGCATGGAGTTTCCCACATTCATACATTTTCATCCAATTTGATATAACTGTGAGAGTAATTATCCAAAATAATATCTAATTCTTTTCTCAAACTTATTAAGTTACTGGCCACTATAGAGTGCGATTGAATCCAAAAGGTTAATTATGTATTTGATCAATAAAAGCGCATGTATGTTATTGACAAACATACCACATTCATTCTTACACAATCACTTTTTGCTTTGTAGCAGGACATCTTTGGTGCCTGCCATTTTAAGAGGCTTGAGCGGCTGTGGAGCAGCTGGCCCTGTGGCCTAATAAGGTGGTCACATAATCACAAGAGAGCTCCTGAATGGAAGGATGGGGCTGGGCAGCCTCAGTATAAACCCAGGCACTCAGAGCTGAGCTGGCAGTTGCTGTAGGGATGCTGCTGGAGTAACATTGCCCAGCTGGGGAGCTGCTGCTCCTGGAACAGCCTACAGGCTACGGATAGGAACTACGGGGATGGAGGAGGTTCCTGGTTCTGGGAAATGACTTAAAACTGCACCTTGCTAGGGTTGGATGGTGTGGTGAGGCAGGGTGGTCCCCAGGAAATGCCACACAAGTGCCTCCCTAGTGAAAGATGAGTGTGGGGGGGGGGGGTGCTGTATAGCCTCAGCCCCCACAACCTGGTGGATTACCTCATGGAGGGGACAGGCAAGGGATCCAGGCATGTCATCAGGGGCCTGAGGGCTAGTAGCCCCAATAGTTAGGCCCACTGAGGGGGCAATTCAGTAGTTCTGGGGGGGGGCAGTGTAGTGGCCTCAGTGAGGGTGTGTATGAGAGTCAGTAGGCTGTGCAGAGTAGGGTCTGTATGGGGGCCCCAAGGGACTGAGTGTGTGCTGTGTAGAGTAGGGTCTTCGTGGACAGGCCTGAAGCACTGCATGTAGGTCGGCCTTAGAGATCAAGTGAGCTGTGTTTGGAGGGGCCCACACAGGCGGACCCATATGAGAGGGAGAGAGCTAGCTGCTCAAGAACCTAGCCAGGAAAAGCCTTGACTGGTCAATGCTGGGGCCGGGACCAGAATGGTCAAAGGACAAGGATGCTCACTGTGAGGGACAGCCAGAGCCAGGGGCCGGGAGCACTGACTGGCCTAGGAGTGTGGCCAGGGCCTACAAAGCCAAAGGTCACAGAGGGGGCCACTGCTAAGAGGGAAGGGGATCTAGGGAGTTTGTGGCTCCACATGATGATAGAGGTTAGGCCACCTGACTAGGATGGATCCAGGTCGGGGTCTGACATGACAGACTGGAATGTAATGGTGCCCAGTGTGGGGCTGGAGCCACACAGTGATGTCATCTGCGAGGCATAGGACACCATATAGGGACAGTACGGAGCCATGTATTACGCCCTTGGTATTGGGCATTAAGTGGGCAACTTCCTACCTATAAACTACTTTCAAAGTTACATCAAAGGTGGGGCAGGTGGACAGGCCAATGATTAGGCCAGCCTCATGACTGCCCCCTGTCACATGCTTTGATAAAAAACTTAGTTTTGATTCCCATGGCAACTAGTACTTGTACACACTAGACAGCTTGCATAAAGTCACACACAGTGGGTAGCATTAATCAGAACCAATACAACTGCCTGCAGCAGACAACACCACCAGCTTAGAAAGCCCTGGCATCCCAGGTGGAGGTTCAGCAATTTCTTTGGAGTTACACTAGGGGTGGCTTTCACATAGAGAATTAGTCACTGCAATTATACAACAAATCACTTAAAATAACAGACATGATGTCTTTGTGAGCCATTTGCAAAGCGAACAAGGAGAAACTCATTCACTAAATGATTAATTGTGCATTATTCACCCAGTTCTGTTTGCAAAAGCAGCTGTGGAACCCACCATAAAACTGACACCCTCCTACCTAATCTATCTCTGCAAAACCTGGTGTCCGTAGGAGGCCAGGACCATATCCCCACAGAGGCCTGACTGTCCTACAGGCAGCCTTCAGACAAGGAAGGGACACTGACAGAGATTCATATAATACTCAGGACATCAGCTTTTCTAACTAAATCCTGTGGGGATGGCTGCAGCAGTTGGGCTAACAATGGCAGCCATTCATGTGATCCCTCCAACTCAGAGGTGAGCAAAATACAACCTGTGGGCAGGATCCAGCCTGACAACAGATTTGAACCAGCCTACAAGTAGACAATCACCAACTCACTGGATCTAGCCTGTGGGTGGCCAGAGTGGTCCAGGGGGTGGGGAGGGATTGCTTTGCCCAGCAGAATCAGGCATCAGCTGTGGACTCAGGCAGGGCTTTCCACACATGGTGTAGGTGTCAGCAGCCACTGTGGATGCTGTGGGCAGGTTTAGAAGCCCCGATGCAGAACCTGCTGCCATTGTCCACAGCTGACCCACTACCCTCCTGACACGATGGAAGCTCCTGCCCAGAGCCCCGACTTGGAACCTGCCAGCAGCATCTTCTGTGGACCCAGGCAGGAACTGCTGCTGTGCCAGGTGGGCAGCAGCATCTCTCTTTGTCTTTTCACTTCTCTCTGTCTCTCTCCCCCAACCACCTACCCTCTTCCACCAGAACTCAGCTGAAGCTGATGCAGCTGCTCACCTGGCATAGCAGCAGCTCCTGCCTGAGTCCATAACTGAGCACTGGGGCTCCTGGTGAACTACAACTTTGGCTGGGTTTTGGATGGATTTTGAGTTTGGGGCCTGATCTCCCTCCTCAGCTTCACCTATAAACTCTACTAACTTCTTATCCTGCAAGAAATTTCATGCTTGGTAGATTCTAAACTTACAGGAAACCAAGAGGGTTTTAACCAAATCAATCCTGTGCAAGCCATCTGCTAAACCTCACACAGCACACAGAAGATGGCTTCCAACAGAAGTTGATCATGGGTACAGTGTTTGTTAATTTTTTTTTTCAACATCTACATTAATGTTAGCCACTTCCTGCTGAATGTCAACATTTCATCTATGCTGACAATCTCTACATTACCACATGGCAGAAGAATTTTCAGGACATGGAGAAGATCCTGGAGAGGGCACTGAGAGAGATGCCAGATTATTACCTAAACAATTATCTTAAACTCAACCCCAGCAAGACCCAAATCTGTGTTTTCCATTTGAGAAACCAGGATGTGGAAAGATACCTGAATGTCATGTAGGGTGACCAGAGCCTTGAACATCAGAAACACCTGGTCTGCTTAGGGGTAACTCTGGATCGTGCACTTAGTTACAAAAAGCACATATAAGATACCAAAGCCAAGGTGAACACATCAAACAACATTCTGTTCCGAGTTGGGAACACATCCAGCCACCCTAATCACTACTGCCTTAGCACTTTTTCTCTGTGGCTGAATATGCCTGCAGCACCTGCGGATGCTCAAATTCCAGTAAACCCTGTTTTAAATGATACATGCAGAATTATAAAAGATTGCCTAAAATCCATGCTCTCTGGCATAGTGCCTCTTACATCAGGAGGAAAGTAGCAGGGAGCATTGACTGGCAGATACAAGAGTCAGATGACTACCATCCACTATGCCAGGGTGGGCAAAGTCCAGCTCATGGGCTGGTTCCAGCCTGCAGTGGACTCCATTTCCCTGCAGCCCCTGCCTGCATGGCCAGGGCTGGTTTCCATGGAGACCCCAGCAGCAGCTGTTCTGTGATAGTGCAGGGCCATGGTTTCTGTGGAGACTGGCCCCAGCAGCACTGGCAGGCAGGCAGCAGAAATGCCAGCTTTTTCTTGGTGAGGGGAATGAGGGAGGGTTGTACTGCAGGTGAGAGTGGGGTGGGCTCAGCTGCCACTGCCTGTATGGGGTGCCTACTCCAATCGGGCAGCAGCAGCACTGTTGCTGGGAGGGGAGGATACAGTTGGCTATGGGAAATTTAAGGGTGGCTATACCCACCCCCCAAGTCCCCTCTTAGCACTGCCCCTGCTGGCAGGCCATGCGGCAGGGTGGAGAGCTGCTTTGGAGCTGGGCTGGAATCTTGTGGTGGTGACAGCATAGGCCAGAGCTAGGATAGAGCTGCAATCCGCTGCTTTCACATCCCTGCCCAGAGCATGCAGGCTACAGATCGTGGTGGTGGCCTGGCTCTGGACCAGGCTGTCACCTCTGGAAGATCCCAGCTCAGCTCTGGAGCAGCTCTGCACCCTGTTGCACACCCTGACAGTGCTGCTGGGGCTGGGCTCCATGGAAACCCCAGCACACTATCACACCTGGGATCTCCATGGAAACTGGCTCCACCATATGGGCAGGGGCTGCTGGGAAATGGAGTCTGGTTATTGGCCAAATCCATCATTTGCCCACCCCTTCACTATATGAACATCAGTCAGTGCACTGTCCTGTCTCACTGAGAAATAGCTTTTTGTTCTCTACTATACTATTGACCACATCACCAGAATTAGCCAGAACTACCATCTAGCAAAAAGAACGGGAACAACTAGGTGATGTGGACTAGGTGACAAAGCTGTTGAATGGAGCCAGTGAGGAATTACCCCCAGTAAAGAGTTAGCATTTGGCTCCAATTACAAATGGCACACTTGACAGAGCCTTAACAGATTGAGTATAGGTTTCAGCAGATGCAATTTTCTCATGAAAATATGGGGCTTCTATGCAACCAACCAAAGTGTTTGTCAGGAGATGCAAACCATGGATCATCTCCTGAGATGCCCTGTAGCACCACAATGCACCCCAACACCAGAAGCAGTGGCCTGTGTAGAATATTGGGAGCAGAACATATAGAAAGGTTGGGCTGGAGACACAACACAGATGACAACTAATGGCATGTATAGTACACCCTGGGTTGCACTAAGCAGCTTACTGAGAGATTAAAAGAACTTCAGGTCAAATTCTTTCCATTATTGGGTGTCTCGGTGAACTTAGTGGACTGAATTAACTTAAATTCTATTCTACCTGGTTCAAGTCCATTAATACCCCTACTATTGTAATATACTATCATTTTACTTTTAAGATTTGAGAGAGCAAAAAAAGAAAAAAAGGCAGCAAGGAGGATGAGCATCCATCCATATTTTGCCTTATCTGTTTTTTCAGAGACTTGAACAGGGTAGAATAGAATCACACTTAGATGCCTAAATTCTTACACCTCTGTGTGTCTGGCAAGAGCAAGGGTATGCATAAAATAGAGCTGTGAAAAAACAGAGCTAACAGGACTTAGCTGTGCACTGTTTATAGCCATTTGAACCTGGACTACATGTAAAGAAACTTGGGGCCTCAGGCAAGTGTAGGGTAAAAGGCATAAGGCAGACAATGTGAAAAAGGAAGCAGAGGGGAAACTCAGAGATGGCACAGAGCTAGATAAATGTCAATTAGGATAGCTGTAGTGAGTGGAGGTAGAATTGCAGATACAGGCTAGAGAGAGCTGGGGAAGGCAACCAGGATTAGGAATCAGGGTTCACCTAGCCAGACAGCACCAGGGGGTTAGGAAAGAATTTTTTATGGTGGAAGTGGTAGCCAGAAACCAATGAGGTGGAGTTCTGAAGGACGATTGCATGGAGGGAGGCTGGAAAGCACACATACTTCTGCACTCCATCATGTTGCTCCTTGGGAGGCAAAATGCTGCATAAAAGAACTTCTTCCCTTGGCCCCAGGGATGCCTGACTATTGCCCCGTACCAGGCCATGCAGCAGAGCTTAGCTGCAGGAGGAGACATGCAGATGAGCCCAGATGAGGTTTCAGCGACAGCCTCAGGTCTATGTGTATCAGCATCACCAGACCTTTGAGAATCTGAGTGATTACTATATTTACATAGACTTAGTTAATCCAGAATTGAAAAATTTGGCTATTTTCACTTTAACACAGATACTCCATACACACATTTTTAAGCAACACTTTTGTACCTCTTTATCTATAGTACAATTAAAAAGATGTGTGTGTGTGCGTACACATACTGAAACACTTGCCATCTTGTCTCATGACCAACACAGTCCTTTGACAGTCTGTAACAGACATTAACAATTGACCATTGTCATCCATGTTAAAATAAATGGAACTGTGCATCCATGCTCCCAAGCACCCATGTCCGATTCCTTTAACCATTACAAGCAGTCTCTGAATTCCCCTATCCCATTTCCACTCCTTCCATAACCCCTCTGCCTCTATCCCCAGTCCCTTCACAGCTCCACTACCCCCAAGTCCATATCTTCCTCATCATCTTGTCATCATCTTCCTCCCTGTTGGCATCATTGGTCTCCTCTTCCTCATTTTCATCTTCTCTAGAGGTCCCAGTCTTGAATGGTGTGTGCTATTCTTTCCTCTCTAATGTGTTTTCTGTTGTCTTCTCCCTGTCTTCTTCCTTCTTGTAATACTGCTGTGGCTCACTGCCTTTCATTTTGGTTCAATCCTCAGCTGGGAGGTTCATGTTTCTGATCTTCCACAGGGCATTCATGAAGCAGGAGGTGAACTGGTTAAAGTGGGCTGTCAGGGCCCCTTGCATTTGGTCAGGCTGAACAGTGCTACTTCTCCTTGACCCCTGTCACCATCTGGAGGAGTTTGCTTACTCTCCCTCACACCTCCTCCGTATACTGCCTGTGGTCAGTACACCAGGCAGCACAGAATAGCACAGAGCGTTCAAGGATGAGACCTCCAGAGAAGATGACCATAAGGAAGAGCCCAATGAGAAGGTGGCTGATTGTTTCCTCCTTCCACCAGCATGTTTGGTGTGGGGCAGTCTGTTGACCTCTCTGCCCCGTCTGTGTCTGCACACCCACACAGGGAGTGCCCAGTGGGTTACCAGCAAATTCAAGTCTCTGTGCTCCTTCTGCAGGTGCTTATGGAAGATTCACTATAACATGGCATGGCAGCCGTTGCTAGCTAGCACGTCCATAGGCAACAGTTTTTCCCTTGCCCTTACCACCCACTGCATCTTACAGTAAAGTTTGCAGTGTCACTGGGGTTTCACTGTGTAGTTCATATTTGTTCTGGAAGCACCACAGCACTAGGAAACACTATAGAATCATGGTGGTTCCCAGGTTCATGGGTGCATGTTGAGCAGAGAGTATACCCACCAGTGTCATAGCAGGTTTCCTGCATAGTATCTCACATAGCAGGCTATTTTCAACTCTGACCCAGTTTCCAGTTTGCAGATCTGATTCATGTATCTAGCCCAAAGGAACACGGGGGTGTCTGGCAATCCTTAGCCTCTAGTCTTCTGGCAATCCTTAGCCTCTAGTCTTTTTTTTCTTGTATAGCATAGTCCTAGTTACCTTCTCCAATCTGGAGCCCCAGATGCAGACACACATGGCCCTCTGGATTCTGCAGACGGTTTTCTCTGTGGGGGGAGGAAGACAAGTGCAGTGCACAGAAACACCAGTAACAACATAGCCTTCAAGAATGGCAGGCAACCTCCATTATCAGGCAGCACATATTCCACAGTCCCAATCTTTGTTTGACCATGGTCTCAGTCTTCTCTCATTATTTTTCTCCAGTCAGCTCCAAGTAAAATCCACCCCAAGAATCTTTACCCCCTCATGAGGGACAGAGACCCCTAAGGTTAACGTGTCCCCAAGTTTGCCCATTGCTAGACAGATGCTCTTGCCCATGTTAAGCTTGCTGCTGCCACTACTCTGCACACTTGGGTGTGTTGTAGCACCCTTTCCACTAAGCATTTGTCCCTGCACAGGATGTTGAGATCATCCATGTAGGCCAGGACTTTTGCCTCAGCTGCACTTTCTGCAGGAACTTTCACTCCGTGGACTCCAGGGTCTCTCCTGAGCCACTGGGCCCGCAGTTCCATCAGACAGATGAACAAGATAGGTGAGAATGTATAGCCGTGCTGGATATCTGACTCCACCGTGATCAGGACAGTCATGAACCCATTTGCCAGGGTCTTTATTCATGTGACAAAGGTTTGGAGGACCCCCATCTTCTTCAGGGTCTCAAATGGGAACTGGTGGGATATTTAGCCATGGGCCTTCTCCAGGTTGAGGTTCAGCACAGCAACATTCAGCCATCTCTCCTGTTGGTACCACAGTGGGTCTTGCAGTTGCAGAAAAGCTTACTGGATTTGCTGCCCTAGTAGTGTGCACATCTGATTTTCATGGATCATTGAACCTATAACAGACTTAAAATGCTTGGACAAGACTTTGCTCATCAGTTTATAGTCAAAGTTCAGGAGGATTATGGGTCTCCAGTTCTACAACTCCTTCCTCACTCTCTTCTTGTAAAGAAGGGTTACAATGCCCTGATCTTTCCTGACCCCTAGGTGGTAGTCACTCCCTATATACCTCCAGCAGGTCTGGGCCCACCTGCTCCCAGAAGGTGATGTAGACCTCCTTGGCAAGATGTCTGTCCCAAAAATCTTACCATTCTTGACGCTGTGAAGACTTGCAGTGACCTCCTCCAGTGTCTACTCCTCCATCACCTGCTGGCTCTCATCCCTCCTGAGGACCTGGGTGAGTTCTTACAGGCAGTTCTGTATTGCCCCCAGGTCCTTTGGTTGTGGCATGTACAGCTCCTGATAGAAGGCTGCTAGTGTCTCCAGCATCTCTTCATTTGACTGTTGCTCCACTCCTGTTCCATCTACCAAGCTGCTCATGGCCTCCCTCTTGGTTTTCTTTAACCTGCTATAGTAAGCAGGCCATTCCCTTGTCTCCCAACTGGGGCCAAGTCCAGGAAAATCTTCCTGGCTTGTTCCCTGTACCAGGCCCTGCCTGATCTGTGTCTTCACCTTCTGCATGGTCCCTCTCAGGTCCCAATCCTAGGCCACCTGCTTATGCAGGCTCTACAACTTGTGGTTTAGACATTCATGTTGCCTCTTCTAAATTCAGGCTCACTTCCTGTCAGTCTGTTGGAAGAAGTCTCTTGCTCACTCCTTACCACTGTCCCACCACTCTTCAGTATCCAGTAGTTTCAGTATCCAGCTCTCAGGATCTTCCATTAGGCCTGTGCGAAGTGGCAAGTATTAGATTCAGATTCGGATTCAGCCTATTTGGAGGGACAGTGATTCAGTTCGGTGATTTTAATCACTGTCTTGATTTGATCTGGCTGATTCAGATTTGAAGGTTCAGCACCGATTCAGAGATTTGGCCATAGACTAAACAGGCCTCCAGCTGATAAATCTATTGTGGTGGGTGGAGAGGGGAGAGTGGTGGCGTGGATCTGCCCTCCACCATGCCCCTTCCTTCCCCCTCCACCCACCACAACAGACTTACCAGCTGCAGTCAGCTGTGTCCAGCATGGTTGAGGACTGCTGCCTGTTTAGTCTATGACTGAATCTCTAAATTGGCACTTAATCTCTCTGAATCAATTTGGAGGCTTCTGATTCCATTCGGACCTTTTAATGGATCTCACAATTGGATTCGGATTTGGAGTTTCGGCCACTGAATTGGCCTAAATCTCCTCCGAAGCTTCCCATAGCCCTATCCTCCACCATGTATAGCACTGTTTAGATTCCCACTGAATATTATTATCATTTCATGTTCAGCTTTCACGTGCCTCTGCCTCTCTCAGGCAGTCCCCCCGATCCCTGCCTTTACTGTCAGGAGGCAGTGGTCTGAGAAGCAGAAAGGTGTGGATTCTGCTTTCAATACTGTCTACCCCTTAGGGAAGAAGATGAAGTCTATGCATGATTTTATCTGCCCTGAGGGGTCCACCCAGATGAAGTTTCTCTGGGTACTTTGGCTCCTTTGCCCACCATGTCTACCAGGTTGTGGTTACAGTTGAGTTCTTCCAGTAGCCTGGAGGATCTGTTCAAGTCCATCTTTTGGCTTCCGCTTATTCTGTCTCCCTTGTTAATGATGCAGCCAAAGTCTGCTGTAGTCACAACTGGCTGGATACTGGGCGTTACTACAGTCATGTTTTCCAAGAAGGTGCATCTCCTTATTTCCTTATTGGCCAGTGCATAAATATTTAGGAGGTCAAATTTCCATCCCTTTTTATAAAGGTGGCTTGTCTTAGTCTGCCTGAAATAATCTCTCTGTACAGCAAGATGGCCACCCTTACTGATCTGTTGACATTTGAATCCAACCACATGGAGCAACCATGTTGCCTGTGTCTTTCAAACAAAGAATAGTTTTTCGAACTTGCCATGCTTTATTCCTTGAGGCAGATAATATCTGCTTGTAGCTGCTCCAGGCCTTACTGCATCGTGTCCCATTTCTCTTTCTTTAGCAGGCTTCTCATATTTACTGAGGCTATTAGGATCCCCATGATAAAGGCAGTGTGTGTGTGTGTGTTGTGGGGTGGTGGTAGCCTTCCCTTTTTCATTTATTTGGCTCTTTAGGTTCTTTGCTCAGGCTTAGGGTCAGGTTTTCTCCTAGTCTGCCAGGGTCCTTATGGGATTTGGATTCTTTTTTTCAGGGAGTGTGGGGTGATGCCAGGGTCCTCATGTGCATTGTTAATACCAAGTTGTCCTAGTCCATTTCTGAAGCTTTTAGGGGTTCCTACTGTTCTGCCTCTATCTTCATTTATGAGCTAGAGTTTTCTCCAGCTTTTGAGGTTTCTTCCCAGTCCCCTTTTGGGGTGTCCAGCTCTTTTTCCCTTCTCATCCTCCCTATCCGTTTTTGGAAGTTTCTCAACCATCTGCTTTAGGGTATGCACAGTCTTCAAGGGGCGGGGGGGTTGGTCAGGTTCTCTTTTCTAGGGAGATCCCCCTCCTTCTGTTTTATCCCCTTTCCCATCCTCTTCCACTCCCCTTCTTTCTGTCACTGCTGGGGGAAAAGGCTGGTCCGGGGGGAGGCTGGCAGCATTAGGGTTACTGTGGTCACTCCTTTCCTTTCTACCTTGATTGTGAAGGATTTGGAGCAATCTTTAAAGACCTGCTGTTGCTCTCTGTACAAATTCTAGCATCAGTCCAGCTTACAGTCCTTGGTTTGATGGTCTTTTCCTTTTCACATTGCAAAGATTTTGTTTTGGCATTGTGCCACCAGGTTCCCTTGCTCCCCACATTTGCGGCAGAGTTTGGGCTGCCTCTGGTAGAAGACAAAGCCCCTATGGGGTCTCAAGGAGATTGCTGGAGGGTGGTGCTGCACCTCACCTGGATTTTCAGGCATGCTTTGCATCATTGCCCTGGCTTTCCAGGATCCAGTCCACATCACCAATTTGTCTAGGACTTCCTCCAGTTTTTCACAGTGTTTCTAAAGCCAAAAACATATATCTTCCTTCTTTGTTTGGTGCAGTGCATTTGGATTGTAGCCAGCTATTCCCACCTTGTGCCTTCCCCAGCAAATTCAAAAGCCTGCAGCTGGGGATTCCTTCTGGCTATTTTGAGTTGCTGCCAGAAATCTGATTTGCTCTTAGAATCTCTGAAACTGAGTTCCTGCTTCACCCCTACCAGCATGCAAATAAGCCAATGAAAATTCCTCAGTGTGGGAGGGTAGATGTGTCTCCCAGACCTCAGTCAGAGCTCACCTGCCATGACTTGAGATGGGAGAAAGAATAAGAATTATTCCCTAAATGAGGTGTGATACCACTAATCACGCTGTTGGCTGTTAGCAAAGTATTTCATTTATTGAAGAATGGTTACAAAGTCATAAGGAGCTGCACTTGTTGCTCACTAACTGAGACAGGGTTTCCTAATTGTTCAGTCGAGTTACTAGTGGTTCCTTCGCCCACTGGCCTTCTAATCTGTTATCCAAGTTTGTCCTTACAGGTCCCCTGGATCTGTCTTCAGCAGCCCTCACTGCCTGCAACCCCTTGGGTAAGTACCCCACTGCTCACCAGTCGGCAGGGGCATGTGGTCTGTAATTAGCATGAACTTCTGCCTATTAAATAATAACAAAACAGTTTCACCCCACACCGAATAGCCAGGCATTTTCTTCCTATCATAGAATAATGGGTCTTGGACATTGCCAGCTTTTTGCTGGCAAAGTCTATAGGCCTCTCCTCCTCCCCCTCTTTCTGGAAAAGGATTGTGCCCAGTGCCATGCCTGAAGCATTTGTTTGTAAAAAAAACCCATTGTCTTGAAATCTGGGGTGTATAGGATGGGACACTTGCACAGGGCTATCTTTTCCTGCTCAAAGACTCATATAGCTCCTGGATTCCACCTGATCAGGTTCTTTCGTGCCTTGGTCAGCTCTGTCAATAGTGCTGTCATTTCCAAAAAGTCCTTGATGAAGTGCCTATAATAGTTGGTGAAGGCCAAGAAGGACCTAATTCCTTTAGGTTCTTGGTAACTGGTGTTGCCATATTGCCTGACTTTGTTGGCCACCCGTTTTATCTTGCCTTGCTTTACCATGAACCCTAAATATTGCATCTTGCTTTTGCCTAGTGTACATTTCTGTGGATTCGCAATGAGCTCCACTTGTAGGAGCTCCTTTAGGACAGCTTCTAAGTGTTGACAGTGTTTCTCCCAGGTCTTAGAAAAGATGACAATATTGTCAATATAAGCAGCGGTGTACTCCTGATGAGGCAGTAATAGCTGATCCATCTGCTGCTGGAAGGAGGCCGCTGGCTCATGGAGCCCAAAAGGCATTTGCTTAAATTGGAATAAGCCCCATGGCGTCCCAAATGCCATCTTCTTATTGCCTGGGGCCATCAGGATCTGCCAGTCACCCTTTGTCAGGTCCAGCATGGAAATGTACCTGGCTTGTCCAATTTTCTCTAGCATATCATTTATCTCTCACATAGGAAAAGCATCAAAAGTCACGATCTCATTTACCTTTCAGTAATCTATGCACAGCCAGATGGATCCATCGGTCTTAGAGACGATAACCACGGGACTTCTCCAGGGGCTCCTGGATTCTTCAGTGATGCCGAATCTTCTCATCTGGTCTACCTCTTATTTGACTATGGGCCACAGATGTCAGGGTAACCTTCTCCATTGCTAACATACAATGGAGCTAACGTCCAATGGTGTTTCAAGACAGTGCTCTACTCTGTGAGCCTCACCTAGAAGCTTGTTAAAGACATCTTGAAATTCTGTTATTATTCCCTTTAGGTCCTCCTGCTGCTCAGAGTTCAACAGGTTATCAACCTCTGGTTTGGCTGCAGCTTTTTTTGTTTCTCTTAGTTCCCTTGTCCCTTCAAGTTCTTCTAACTCCACCTTTTCCTGCATCATCCACCCCTCCCAGTGGTGCCATTTCTTTACACATTAATGTGATAGATCTGTTTTCTGTGGGTGGGTTCAGTTTGGAGGACTTCATAATTAACTGGCCCCATGTGTCTTAGGACCTGGAAGGGTACTTGCCACATAGATAATAACTTGTGGGAATTATCCGGGAGGAGCCTAACACCCAACCTCTGACCTGTAGCTCCCTCTCCAAGGTATGAGTGTCATAGAGTTGTTTCTGTTTTCCTTGTCTTTTATGTAGATTCTTCTGGGATATACTTCTGGCTTTCTCTAGCTGCTCCCTAAAGTCGGCCACAGCCTGGAGTAGGTTTGCGGCCCTAGGTCTAGACTCCCACCTTTCATATATCAAGTCCAGCAACCCTGTGGACTGTGTCTGTACACCAGTTCAAACAGGATATACCCTGTGGACACTTGAGGGGCCTCTCAGATAGAGAAGAGTAAGGGAGGAATCATAGCATCCCACCCTCTTGGGTCTCCTTGTATGCATGCCTGAATTATCCCCTTGAGTGTCCTGTTAAAACGCTCAACCAGACTATCCATCTGTGGATGGTAGATTGACGTCCTTAGCTGCTTGATTTCAGTGTGTTACATATTCCTTTCAAGATTTTAGACATGAAAATTTTGCCTTGGTCAGTGAGAATTTCTTGGGGTATTCCAATCCATGAGACCCATTTCATGAGTGCCCCTGAAATCACAGTCGCCATTACTGATCGTAGGGGTACTGCCTCAGGGAACTGGGTGGTGTAGTCAATGATTACTAGAACAGATTGATATACAGCTTGGCTGTGGGTAAAAGGTCCTGCTATTTCCAGGGCAATTTGATCAAAAGGTCTCCCTACCAGAGGCAGTGGCACCAACAGGACTCTTGCTGGTTTTACCCCTTTGGTCTTCTGACACTCAGGACATTCAGTGCACTACCTCTTAACCATTTTATAAAGACCCAGCTAGAAAACATGCTGCTTTAATCAGGCCTCCGTCTTGTCCCTCACCAGGTGCCCTCCTGTGGGGAGCATGTGGGCCACCTGCAGTAAGTCACCCCAGTACCTTTGTGGCATTAAGATCTGTCGCCTCTCCTCCCCATCTTCCTTATCCTTTACCTGATTTAGAATGCCTGTCCTTATCTCGAAACACAGGCTGTGCCTCATCTTCTGAGGGTCCAGCACCTCTTCCTCTTGCTTAGCTAATTGCCTTTGCCAGATGTTCTGAAAGAGTGTGTCATGACCTTGTTCCTCTCAGAAATATCCATCCCCAATTACCTGTTCCAGATTGAGGTCTTCTCCTCCCTCTGTGTCAGAGTTTCTGAAGCACATCAATCTGGGGTCACTCCTCCACTCCCCTCTCCCCCGGTCCTCTTCAGGACTGCTTCTTGTAGGTGGGGCTAGTCGACCCTCAAGGGCATGGGAGGGTCTCTGCCAACCCATCTGCAATTTCTTGGTTTGCCTCATCACTGTGAGCCTGTTGTCTATGCTCATAGGTGTATAAGGCTCTGTGTATGCAGACCATGCTCACAGTGGTTTCTGGGGCTCCCAGCTGTGATGGGATGAAGTCAGCCCATATCATGGACTGGGAGCAACCAGTGTCAACTACCATGGGCACCATTAGTGTCCCCAGCCTTGACCTCTACCAAGGATTTATTCTGGCATCCTGGCCCTTCGTGTTGCCCAACGCTACAGTCCATTTTTTCTTCATGAGGATTGTTGGCTGGGGCACTGCTCCCCTCTCCTTGCTGTCAGCAGGACTGGAAGCCTCATGCCTGGTTTTTGTAGGAAAAAGGCTGTGTCTCAGTTTGGGGGAGGGAGAGGTAAAGCTCTCCGTCTATCCCACCCCCTTCCACCCCTCCCTGATGACTTGCCAGCTGGTTTTCCAGTATGCTTCATAGTATGTTTGGTGTGTTGGAAAATCTGAGTGTTCTTCTGTAATGTAATGTGTATTTATGTAATGTAAGTAGATAATTGTATGTAAGTGTTTATGTAATGTGTGTATGTATTTATATATTTATATAATAAATTAAATATATAAATGTATGTATGTGTTCCTGAATAAATTCTATATTATAATATGTGTCAGAGAAAAATTTGTGATTGCATGCTGACAACACAGGGAGTTGAAACTGACATGCGCAGACAGCTCAGTGTACGGAAAATTCCAAGGCATGCCCAGCAGGTGCCCCCTGCGTGACCTGACAGCCTGTCAATCATGGCTGACCTATTTTCCCAGCACATGCATGCTCAGTCACATTAACAGCATGAGGTAATCTGTCCAGAAATTTCCACCAGAACAGCAGCCTGATTGGCTATGAGGCTGCTATAAAAACTTATGAGCCCCATCCCTCGGGAGGAGACCCGCTCAACTGGTGAACAGAGGCTGACTTGTCAGGGACTGGCTCGCCAGGAGAGATCGAAGCTGGGAACAGAGGCTATCCTTACAGGGACTGTTCCTCAGCCAGGCCTTCTGGCCTATTGGTCTCCTCCCAGCTGCAATTTTTGCAGAGCGTTTCAACTCATGTTCGTACTGATTGATTCTTTTGGCTACTTGACTGATTCTGGCACTGGCTACCGACATCGATATCGATCATCCCAACCTGATATCGACCACTGGCTACGGACTTACCTCATTACCTTGGCATCCGACCTCGGCACCGCTCTTCGACCATCCATTTGTCCACTTTGGACTGGTGTCACATCGTGTACTTCGTTTCATCGCGTTACAGTTTTGTTGTTTGTTTGTCCCACCTATGAGCTGTTGACCAGCTCTGGGACTAGCGAGTGGGCGCCGCACCTATCCTCCGGGGTAGAAAGCAAGGGCTCACTCGTGAACCCCGTGGGCCAACAGACCCCTCTGTTGTTTGTATTCGTTCTCTAGTTGAAGCAACTGTAACTGAAGCAAGCATCTTCGCCTATGCTACAGAAGCGTAAGTTAATAAATCTAATTTACTTTGAAACTGCACGTCTCTGTGTACCACTCAGACTCCTCGCCACGAATCCTGCCTGTTCATTCCAATACCACCCTCGACCCACCGTGACCTTGGGGCCTTGTTCCCCGACAATATGCAATATATGCTGTGCTTCTCTGCACAGTGAATGGAATGCACACTGTGAGAGAAAGCACAGTTTTCTTTTCTGGGGGAAAAGAATCAAAATAGATTAACAAAGAGGGTTTTGGGAGAGGAATGCATTGAAAGGAATGAATGAGTATTAGGAAAGCAAAAGGTATTGGATTCCACTTGCTAGTAACAGGCTAGCAAGTAGTAAATGACAGCCTTTCACTGATGTTGCTAGGCTGTTGGAAGACACAGTTCAGTAACTGACCCCAAGGCACAGTGAAACCTCAGTTCAAACAATGTTTTTTATGCTGTTTTTGCATCCCTCCCTCAGAGCACTGGGATTGGAAGGGACCTCAGGGAAGGATCACAGTCACTGGCCAGCTACACGTATCAATATCAGAACAGTCCTTCTCCCTCACCCCTCCCTCTTCTTAATTTCTGTTTCCCTGCAAGCAAGCCCAGCTTCAAAACACAAAACATTTTGAAACTTTTGAAATGTTTCAAGTGCCCTTGTTTCATTTCGAGGCTGCTTTGAAGCCTTTCATTTCATTTTGACTTCACTGTTTTGTGCTCAAAACTAGTTGAGCAAGCATTGAAATGAAACACTCATCAAAATTTTGCATAGCCCTACGGTCTAGGATACCCTTTTGGAATTCCCTACCATTGACCATGTATGAGATTTTAGCCATGCCCACAAAATAAAATCACAATCTCTCACTTAATATGGACTGGGTAAACTCCTTTA
This sequence comes from Crocodylus siamensis, assembly GCF_052110815.1. Classification (NCBI taxonomy): domain Eukaryota; kingdom Metazoa; phylum Chordata; order Crocodylia; family Crocodylidae; genus Crocodylus; species Crocodylus siamensis. The sequence continues at coordinate 47,901,908 of NC_143402.1, read as the reverse complement.
CGTCTTGCCTACCATGACTTTGATGGACAGCATCTCTTCCTGCAGCAAAATTCATGCATCTTCTGGGCTCCAGTGCGAGCTGGTGTATGCTGTTCAGCACCTATTCCTGGGTTCCATTGGATGTGGTAGCTAGTAACAGGAATGGGAAAACAAAGAGTTGGTGGTCAAAGTTCTCATCCCCACTCACTAAATGAAAGGTTAACCTCCCACCTAAGCAAGTAGCATAAAACCCACAGCATGTCCAACCCAATGAAATAGAAGCATCGTATGCATGCTTTAGTACTTCAATTCAATGTAACAACCATTCTCCAATACTTACAAGTCCCCAGGCACTAATCCTTTTGCATCTCCAGAACCAAAACCAATGTTTGGCTCTCTGGCACTTCTGCCGTGTCACACAAGTCTGGGTGGGAAAGCGCAGTTGCATCTGATACCTCATCCTCTGTGAACAGCAGTCAAGGTATGGGGGAGACTGGTTCCAGATTTAGGATTACATCTTCTTGGGCATCCCCATTCACCAGTGAAGCATGCACAGAGCTGTGTACTTGCGTGGCGGGGTCACAAATGTAAAGTGAACAGGATTCTTCCCTTAGTCTGGCTCAAAACAAATCTAATATTCCCCCAAGGTATCTAACTCTACTTAACTTTTGCTATGATTCTGTTCCACCTGGGAAAGCACATGCATTTTGTATAGGTTTCCAAAACTTCACCCAGAGAAAAACATGACGAGTGACTGTTTGCTGGATGAGAAACAAATCACCTAGGAAGTGAGTCTAGGCTCTCCTTATTGATCTCACATCTTCCACTTTTCAAGAAAGAATTCTAATCATCAGGCCATGGACCACTTCAACATATACTACCATAGGAAGGAGGAAAGCCTAGTTTCTGGCCCTGTTCGCAATGTCATTTATTCATTTTATCTAATAGTTATTTAACGTAAAAATGCAGAAACAGCATTAGGAGCAGGAGCAATATGTGGGGACCCAAACTTAGAAAATCCTCTAAACACAGGTACTCTAAGTCCTGCCTAGGGGGTTAGGGAGCTATTCTGGAAAGTATGGGTTCATACTATATCTAGCTGCAGTGGGCCTAAACCCTAGGTCTTCTACCTGCTGGGAAAGAGCCCCAACCATGAGGCTATTAGGTCGGTGGGTCTTGTTCTCCAGGCATATAAGTAGCCACCTAATAGAATTTGGGTTTCTTTGGACTGTTTACACATGCTTCTTTTAAGTGGGCTTAGCCTAAAATCACCATTTTAAAGATGCATTAAGGACATGTGTTTACATGTGCTTGCCCTTAATGCACCTTAAAAATGGTGATTTAAGGTTACGTGAGCCTAAGTTTGATACCTGCATAAAGCAGGAATCAAATTTAGGTGCAAATAGCTAAGTCGCATTAGCCCACATGTAGACACGCCAATGAGCATTAACATAGTGTGCAGTGTCACAGGGCGGCCATGATCTCCCCTAGTGCCCCCTACCATGCCAAGTTTGTGTTAAAACACCCTCATTCTCACCCGCCATGTCTTGATCTTGTATAAATTAAAGGGAGGCTGCCTTTCTTTCCCTTGGTCATGGTTCTCCCTGGTACCCTGAGTCTTGTTCTGATAATAGGGTTCCAGGCACCCAAGCCTCATGGGCTATGCGGGCCCCAACCACCCCCGTACCATGCCCCAAGCCTTGCTGATGTACCAGATGTTGTTTGGTCTGTTTCGCTCTCTGCGCCCTCTGGTGCTCGGGCTCTCCACAGCCCCTTGTCTCTAACCTGGTGCCCCACAAGCGCTCTGGGTTCTCTCGCAACCATGCCCCCCACAGGCACTCTGGCTTTCTGCAGCCTTGTCTCACAACCGTGCCCTCTGGCGCTCGTCAATTGCTGCCCCCTTGCCCTGGGGCTTCTCACACTACCCCCTTTGCCTTGGGGCTTCTCACTTAGGTGGCCATAGCCATGTCTGGCCCCTAACTCTCCTCCTCAGGGTCTCAAACCCCCGCAAATGGGCTCAGGTGGCCATAGCTGTGCTCTAGGGCTGGGGTCTGTGCACCCAAAAATGCTGCACCCTTGCTGGCACCGGGGTCCCCATGCTACTGTGGGTCCCCAATGAGGCCTCCTCCAACCCCTAATAGCCTCACCCAAACCACCAGTTGTAAACCGTAAACAGAAAGCACAAACCCCTAGGCTATAACATATATTTCAACCGGCTGGCTATAACATTAGTCCTGCCACATCAGGGGTGCTCTATACTTCCCCCAGTCTTGAAGCTGTACCTGCAGTCTAGCCTCTACTCCTTGTTCAGTCTGGCAGAGCTCTTTCCTCTATGGCTGCTGGTAGGGAACTGCCTGCCTGGCCTCAGCCTGGGAATTATATAGGAGCCAGGCTCTGCCCCTTCCCATGAGCTGGTGCCCAGGGGTTGTACTAGCAACCTGCACATGTACTTCCTCATTAATTCTTTGGCTGCCCTGGTAACCAGCAGCTGAGCTCCCCACTCACTGCCAGGGCTCTCTCCCTAGCTGTTTCCACTCTAAGGAGCAGGGCACCTGCGTGCTCTGCAACCTGTGGCAATGGATGCACACTACATTAATGCACATTAGCACATCTGCATGTGTGCTACTGCGACTTAGCTATATGTGCATCCACATGTGGACACTCACCTAAATTGCCTTAATGCACCTTAAACAAAGGCACATTAAGTTTAGGTGTGAATAAATACACGTGTAGACATGTCCTTTGTCTACTAAAAAATGGGCTCAGCAATAAGGCTGAAGAACAGTGGGTGGGTTTGTGAACTGCTGTGGAGCAGGATATGGCATTTGTCGAGAGCCAAGGAGCTCAGGGAGAGGTGAGCAAGAAATCACTTAAGACTCTTAATGGAAACTTCAGAAGGAAAGACAATAAGGTCTCAGTAGGTGACATTACTCAGCTCCCACAATAGTAAATTTCATGAATATTATTAGTTAATGTAAAAGTAAGTTTGAAAATCCAATCCCATGCTGCACAATTCACATATTAAAACTGCAAAACTTAGCCAATTCAAAACATTATTGTACGTTAACAAATTTTGGTCTGTTTTTGGTTATAGTGTATGCTTATGGGAGTAAATTCAGCATATAATTTCACCCAAGAAACTTGATAGTTAACTTGTTTACAACATGAAAGCTTACAGAATTAACTAAGTGACATGCAATTAAGCTGAAGAGAAGTTTTCAAAAATATTAAAATATATCAGCATACAAATATTTTTACAGGTAACCAGCTGTATTTTAAAAATAAGGAAGCCATATTGAGAACTAGATCTTTGACTCTTCAGGAGACCGAAACAAGACCCATATCAAACAGTCCATAAGAGGTACCTAAGCTAAAGATCATACTAAGTTTAGGTTAAACCACTAGGCCATTAAAACAATAAACAAAACATTCTGAGAGTTTGGTTAACTATTTAACTACGAAAATCTTATTTAAATAAAACACAAAGTTTAAATAAGTATCATACATACTTAGTATTTAGTAGGCTCCCAGTGTCAGGTATGTGGGACATGGGCTTCTTAGTATCTGTCAATGGAACTCTGAGGAGATGAGTTACTTAGTATTAAGTGGAAAGAAAAAAAAAATCTTCTTACTTGTAAAGTAAGCACGGTTGGTCTTGTTAAACTATAATGTGATACCATTTTTGGTAAAACTACAATTTGGTTTGATAAAGATAAAGTGTGTATCATGGAAGACTCCATTCTGAGCGGGACTGAGCAGGCAATCTGCCACCCTGACCCCTTAGCCCAGGAAGTCTGCTGCTTCCCAGGAGCCCATATCCGAGATATCGTAGAGAAGATCCATAAGCTCCTCCAGCCCACTGACTACTACCCTATTCTCCTAATCCATGTGGGCACAAATGACATGGCTCAGAGCAATCCCAGACAGGTCATGAAGTGCTACAGGGATTTGGGAGTGGGGCTTCAGGGGTTGGGGGAGCAGGTGATGTTTCCCTTGATCCTCCCAGTTTTGGGCTATGGGCTGAGGAGGGAGAGGAGGATTGAGGTAGTGAACCAAAGACTGCAGCACTGGTGTCATCGGGAAGGCTTCAGCTTCCATGATCACAGTCCGCTCTTTGGTGAGAGAGGCAAGAAGCTGCTACGAAGGGATGGCTACCACCTCTCTCTGTTGGGGAGGAGGCTCTTCTCAGCCAGACTAGCTGACATGATCCACCAGGCTTTAAACTAAGCCCGCCAGAGGATGGGGGGGGACTACCGGCACTTCTGACCCACAGAGCAGTTTTTGCAAAGCCACAGGCCAAGGCACTTAAGGGACCCCCACCCCCACCTCAGCCCTGGAATGATTTGAAGGCAAGGCAAGGGCCCCCAAACAGACACTTGCCTGCCTGTATACAAATGTCAGGAGCTTGGGGAATAAACAGGAGGAACTTGTCCACCTGCTTAACAGAAATAATTACCATGTCATAGGGATAATGGAGGCCTGGTGGGACTCCACCCATGACTGGCCCACAGGTATAGATGGCTATACGCTGTACAGGAGAGATTGAGTGGATAAAAGGGGCGGGGGTGTAGCTCTCTACATCAAGGAGAGCTATGCATCCCTGCAAGCCAACATAGGTGCCCGGAGTGGACAACTGGAGACCCTCTCAGTTAAAATCTGTGGGGAACATGACACAGGGGACACAATGGTGGGAATCTACTACAGACCTCCCACCCAGGATCAAGAGCTTGACCATGAGTTTGCCAAGGAATTGGCTGAGGCTGCATGCTCCCAGTGCATGGTTGCCATGGAAGACTTCAACTACCCAGACATCTCGTGGGAAAAGCGCTTGGCCAAATCCGAACGGTCGCAAAGATTCCTCACATGCGTGGATGAGCTCTGACTTAAGAAGTCTATGGGTTGATGAGAGGTAAAGCGCTGCTCGAGCTGGTACTGGCAACAGAGGACAACCTAATCAGCAACCTAATGATAGAAGGGAAGCTGGATGACAGCGACCATGTGCTGATCACCTTCACCATCCGCCGTAAAGCTGACAAGTCAGTCAGCAATATAGAGGTCCTTGACTTCAGGAAAGCTGACTTTGACAAGCTCAGGAGGCCTGTCAGTGAGGACCTAAGGGAACATGACCCAAAGGTGAGGGGAGTTCAGGATGAGTGGTTGCTCCTCAAAGGAGTGATCCTGGATGCACAAGAAAAGTCTATTCCATCTTGGAGGAAAGGCAGCAAAAGGGCAGAGCAGCCCCTTTGGCTCTGCAGGGAACCAGTGTACCTCCTGTGTCTAAAAATAAAGGCCTACAAAGGATGGTGGACTGAATCCACCACCAAGGAGAAATACTCTGCACTGGTCCAGACCTGCAGGGTGTGAACCAGGAAAGCGAAGGCTGTGACAGAACTCCAACTAGCTACAAATATCAAAGACAATAAAAAGTCCATTTTTAGATATGTGGGGAGCTGGAGGAAAAGCAAGGGCAACATTGGACCTCTACTAAATCAGATGGGACAACTGACAACTGAGACGCAGGAAAAAGCCAACTTGCTAAATGGGTACTTTGCATTGGTTTTTCACCAGTCCCAAGAGATGCCTCTGCCCGTTACAGGACGAGAAGGCCTGGGTGAGGGTGATTCCTTACCCTCTGTCAATTCTGACCTTGTGAAGGAACACCTTGAAAGGCTAAATACCTTCAAGTCAGCTGGCCCTGACAGTTTATACCCCAGGGTACTCAAGGAGCTGGCTAGCATCATAGCTCAGCCCCTGGCACAGATCTTCAAGAACTCCTGGCGCTCTGGGGAAGTGCCCAAAGATTGGGAGAAGGCCAATGTGGTGCCTGTCTTCAAGAAAGGGAGGAAAGTGGATTCGGCAAACTACAGGCCCATCAGCCTGACCTCTATCTCAGGGAAGGTTTTAGAAAAGCTTATCAAAGAGGCCCTTCTTAAGAGACTGGTCGATGGCAGCATCCTGAGGGATAGCCAGCATGGGTTTATTGCGTGTAGGTATTGCTTGACCAACCTTATTTCCTTTTACAACCAGGTGACCTATCACCTGGACAAGGGAGAGGAGATTGATGTAACATATCTTGACTTTAAAAAATCCTTCAATCTGGTAGCCCATGATCACCTCTTAGCAAAACTGGCCAACTGTGGCCTCAGCTTCACCACAATCTGCTGGCTGGAAAATTGGCTCAGAGGGTAGTGGTTGATGGAAGTCAATTGTTGTGGTGCTCTGTGACCAGTGGGATCCCTCAAGGCTCTGTCCTTGGGCCTATACTCTTTAACATCTTCATTAATGAAGTGGACATTGGAATCAGAAGTGGACTGGCCAAGTTCACCAATGACACCAAAATTTGGGGTAAAGGGTCCACACCTGAGGACAGGAGGGTGATCCAGGCTGACCTTGACAGACCCAGGAAATGGGCAAATAAGAACCTGATGGTGATTAACACCAAAAAATGCAAGGTTATCCACCCTGGGAAAAAAAACCCCCACAGCATGCTTATAGGCTCGGCAGTGCTACTCTGGCTAGCAATATGGATGAAAGGGACTTGGGGGTTGTGGTGGTGAGAAGCCCCCACAGGCACTTAGAGTGCTGGGGGCAGCTCCAGGCACCCCCGGGATGAATAAGTAGGCTCCCCATCCCCCAGTAAACTTACCTCCAGAAGTGGAACCAGAGCCACAGCCATGGCCACACAATCCGGCGTTACCCGGCTCTTCGAACAGCTGCTCCCTGGGCAGAGTGGTGCCTGGCTAATTGTGGCAGCTAATGCTGCCACCGCAGGAGATTCAAAAACCCTTCTGGAAACCAACAGGGGAGGAGGAGGAGAGAGCCAGCGTGGAGCTCGCCAGGCAGGCAGTGGCTTCAAACACTGGCAGTAGCTCCCTAGCAGGTGCTGCTCTGCATTTAAGGCAGGGGAAGCAGCATCCTGCTTCAGGCTGGGGAGGGTCTTTCCCCAGATACATTAATTTTGTAGTTCACAGTAGTGTCCCTTTTCCTTGGTGGGAGAAAGATGCCAGAAAATGGGAGCTCAGCCCACTGGAATTAGGATCTGAGGCTCCCAACACCTAAACATGTGAGCGATGGACCAGCGCTGAAGCTGACACCAGGTCCCTTTAAGAGGAGGCTTGCTGGGAACCGCAGAACCACGATCAGAATACAAGAGCGGTTGGTGAGTGGATGAGTGTAGGGGAAGCAGAGCCCCAAGGAACACCGTGGCATGGCAGTAAGTACCCCCATCGTTGGGTCACTCAGGAAGAAAAACCCCTCCTTCCTTCAGCTAACAACAAGTTGTGGCAGGCAAGTTAGGGGGACCCCGACCAAGGGGGCGGGGAGTTACCCACAGTGTCCATTAGAGTTGCCACAGGGGTCATGATTGACCACAAGACAAATATGAGCCATTCATGTGATGTTGCTGGTACTAGAGTGAGCAAAACACTGGCTTGCATCCATAGATGCTTCTCAAGCAAATCCCAGGACATCATTCTCCCACTCTACCCAGTGTTGTTGAGGCCACAGCTGGAGTCCTGCATCTAGTTTTGGGCTCCACAATTCAACAAGGATGTGGAGAAGCTTGAGAGAGTCCAGAGGAGAATCACGTGCATGATCAGAGGTCAGGAAAACAGACCTTACGATGAGAGGCTGAGAGCTATGGGACTCTTCAACCTGGAAAAGCACAGGCTCAGGGGTGATCTGATGCCTGTAAGTTTATAAGGGGTACTTACCAGGATCTGGAGAAATGTCTGTTCACCAGAGCACCCTAAGGGATGACAAGGTTGAATGGTCACAAACTCTTCCAGGACTGTTTTAGGCTGGACATAAGGAAGAACTTTTTTCCTGTCCGAACTCCCAAGGTCTGGAATCGACTGCCACCAGAGGTGGTTCAAACACCTACTTTGAAAGCCTGTTAGAGAAATTTGGATGTTTATCTTGCTGAGATCCTATGACACCAGCTGACTTCCTGCCCCTGGGGCAGGGGGCTAGACTTGAAGATCTTCTGAGGTCCCTTCCAGCCCTAATGCCTATGAAAATCTTTGAAAGATTATAGTGCTGATGTAATATATTGCAACTATCAAGGCATTTCACTTGGTAAACAAGTTCACAAATTAAGTGAATTAAAACTGGGTAACTAATTGTAAATGGGGTGTTGTGTGGGTATGTTTTCAGTTGGATCCCAAAGACAAGATGCAAACTGAAGCATGACTCAGATGCTATCTACTTGTAATCAGAACCACCCTGCTGGAAATTAAGAACCTTGAGGTAAAAGACTTGTTGTTTGAAGTAATATTAATACCTTGTCCTACTGACAACAAATAAATCCAAGGTCCACTCATCTACAGTATCTCTAAAGGATCATCTTGCACTGTTCAGATTTTCCCATGTGAAAGTATTGTGAAAATAGTAAAGATTCGTTGCAGTTCTTGAAGCTGCAGAAGCTAGCATTGGGTTATTCCCTGATTTTTTTTTTAAGAAAGGTTCTAAACCTTCTGGTTCTAGAGAATAGCTTGAAAATGTCATGTGTAAATACTCCTGTTCCATTAAACCAATAAAAAGAACTAAGCGGTTTTTTTTTAAATCTTATGATTTTTATCCACCTCAGTCAGTGGTCTCAGAGACATTTGATATACACTGAGGTCACAGCATCAAAACCATAATAAAACATCAACAACACATTTAACAGATACCAAGGCTCTGATATTGTCCTTCAACCAATTACGGTCCCAACCTTCAGTTGGGAATAGTGTACCTCAACCAGCTATTCTACCAACCTTTAAACCCCTACTAGTAACAGAAAAACAGACCCCTTTCTATGCCATATATTCATCATTTTAAAGGCATTTTTAGCTGATAGTATGCATGGCTTGAGTTGTGCTTTCAGCACTGATAGGCTTGCCTATGTTAGCTTTAACTTCATTAGTTTTTCTTATAACAGTGTTAATTCAGTAGCTGGATCTCATCACCTGGTCTCATCATTCAGGTCTAGTTACTGGAGTAAGTAATTACAATCCCAGGTGGGTTTATACAGCTCACACTGCAGTCTAAACTGCCATAACCTCACTGCATTGGTACCTGGGCTTGATAGATTAAAGTTAGCCTGGGTATATTTCCTCATGCAATAAGTCACATGCAGCTGAACATCTCACAGTCAGGCCCCGGTCTTCTTGGCCTCAGCCTGCCTGTGCTTCATTCAGGGTCAGGCCCTGGCCCTAGCCCTCTCACCCTTAGCCTAATTCTGCCTCATGCCCAAAAGTGGCAGGAGAAAATATTACTTGGGGGGCTGAGTTGTGTGGCTGGCTCATGCTGGTGCGGCAGCAGAGGAGTGCACGGTTGGGGCACTGGGTGCGACACTATGGCAGCAGGGTGTGGCAGTGGTGCTGGAGAAGTGGAGCTACACTGGCCTAGCTGCATGCCAAGCAGCTCTGGGCACTGTGAGATGGTGGTGCTATGGTGCTGCTGCTGTTGCCGGCTGCTGCAAAATTATTTTGGGAAGGCTAAGGCCTGTAAGTCCCTGCCTTCTGCTGCCTATGCTCATACCCCTGCCCCTGCAGGGCTCACAAGCTGGTGTGCCCCTCAGGCACCTCTGTGGCCTCCTTTCTACCTCAACATCCACACACATTCTTTGGCATAAGACTTTAAAAAAAAAAGAAGCAAGCAACCACAGACAATTATTGAGACACCGTTCTCCCGCATAGCCAATTAAGATAATACTTGTTTTCATTCATACTCAGCACCAAACTTACCCCCTCCGACTATAATACAGATGTTTTACAAAACACTGTTATTCTGGCATAAGAATGTCCATATGTTCAAGAATAATCATTCTGGAACACTTCCAAGTGTAGATAACTCCTGAGTTACACTGTAACTCAGAGGTGATTGCAGAGTAATTTCATTGACCTCAGATTTAAACCAATGTAAATGAGGGGAGAATTTTGTTGCAGGGGCTCAAACTTGCTTCTGTTGAAGTGCAAGTTATGCAGAACTTGGCCTAAATGATGTATAGAGTGAGCACATCTACACAAAATGCCTAATTAACTCTGAAGTAACCATCACAGCGTCTATATGTGCAGCTCTGTTAGCTCACCATAAACTAATAAATTCCACTGCAGATTAGCATTTGTAAATATAAGTACTATCCTGCAGTGGAGTTTTTTAGTGTGCAGCACTGTAAGTGTGGATGCTGACTTGGCTGGCTGGAGCACGAGGGTGCTTCAGTATGGGGGCTGCCTGCCAGCTAGCCCCACATTGGAGTACCCTCATGCCCCAGCCAGTCCCTTTGTACCATATTGATCTGGGTCGGAACAGCCCTGGGCTGGCAGGCTGATCCCTAGAGCCAAGGCTGCTCTGACCCAGCTCAACATGCTGCAGTCCTGGGTCCACATGAAAACATGGTGCCCAGGAGCAATAAACTCTGGTGTGATATGTGTAGACATTCCCAATATTGTCTAAAGTGTGTTCTTGTCAGAATCTGAATTCCCCCAGTATGAACAGGCTCTATCATATACCATATTTAATAATATGTTCGGTATCTGGTGAAGTAGTGTAACTGAGTGAAGCAACCAGGGCAGTAGTCATGAGCCTCATGTTTCAGAGGGGTGCAAAAAAAACAAAAAAAAGAGCTACTGTTATAACTGGCAGCTGGCTGTGCTGTTGTCAGTGGCAACACAGTAGCTAGCACTGCCCCATGCATGAAAGCTGCCCAAGGAATGGGGCTGCCCTGTTTTGATTCTGGTTTGGTGAAAGATTCACTCTTTCTTTCTTCTTGGAACTGGATGACATTTTTAAATTAAAAAAAATAGTTTATTCACTAAGAGGAAATTTGAATCTTTGGTCAAAAAAGACTTTTTGAAGGTATTTTCTATTTATTTTAAACATTTCTATTGTTTTATGGATGAAAACATGGTAAAATAATAGTTAAATGTTATAGTTTTCATACATTTCTGGTATATTTGCATGTGTGCATATTTTGAAACTGAAAATGCTTGGAGTTTTTGTTATTTTGCTTTTTTCACGAGAATTTATGTATAGAAAAGAAAAAAATAAGGAAAAAAAGGACCCTTTTTTGGGAAATCCCCTACAAAAGTTAGAACTCCACACACCACACCCAGTTACTGAACAGCCACAACTCCCCTTTCTGTTGCCCATCCATAAAACACTAAGCTTCTTTCAACACTTAGCTGAATGTGGATCTCTGCTTCATTATCCAGCTGTCCAGTGGCAATATCCAGGAGGTGCTTGGCAGACTGGGGAGACATTCACTCATTCACTCAGTTTGCTGGCATACCTGGTTAGGGAATTGTGAAATTAGGTATTCCTGTTTTGCGGCTCTTAGAGGCATTGTGTTCTAAACAGTTCTGCAGGTCACTGCTCCTAATGAGTCTGTAAGATGATAACTCTCACAATTTAAAATTTGAATGGCAGGAGAACTTTAACCGACTTCTAGCAAAGCACCAAGAATTATTCAGTGTGCGCAAAAAGGACAAAGCAGCACGTTTTGCCTTCTGCAGTCACATACATGATGAACCACATAGCAAACTACATGGTTGGGATTGATGATAAGGTCAGATACAGCCCTAAAACACTGTTAACTGAAGGGTTCACTGTCAGTATTGTGGTCAACATCTTGGAAGACCCTGATTATATGGAGCTCAATAGAACAGCATACCCATTACATCCTTACCAGGACACCTAGTGACAAACAACTTCCAAAAGCCCCTAAATGCTTGTGTCTGACCATTGCAGACCCTTCATTTTCCTGTTTGAATAACTAAGTACTGTTGGGAAATGCCAGATGGATGGGTCTAACAACTGAAGGTTCTCTGTGTTAGGGTGACAGTATTTGGATCTCGGGGAGCACTGAATTTGCAGCTGAATAAAGGCATGACCTGTGGCCCAGCAAAAGCTGCTGACCACAAGGCAAAAAGATATATTAAAGTAACATTGCAAGATGCTTAGGCAAGCAGATTTTGCTTATGAATGCTTATGCTAAGCCAGCCATTTTCCAGAAAATGCAGCAAGTAAGTCTGTGCGCTGTGAACCAGCTACAGTGTGGAATAAGATAACGTGCAGGGGCCTAAGGAATATGGAGATGGTATAATATGGGACAGAAAAAAAGATTGGAATGTGGAAGATAACACATAACCAATATGAACGTATGCAAAAGGGTGAATGGTGATTGGTAAAGAAGCCTCCAGAGTCCACCCAGTGTCCGAGAGAAGGGAGTGCATGGCTTTGGACATGCGCTCATAGCAAAAAAGCATGTAAATGAATAAAATGTACAGGCAATTCCATGTTAATGAAGCAAACAGTAAACAGAGGCAGAGTTTTAAAGGGGAGGAGTTATGGGTGGAACAAAGGAGAAGCAAGGGTGGAATAAATGTCAATGATCACAAACCAAGGTGTATAAAATGTAAAAAGAACTAATATTCACTGCAGGTCCTGGTTTGTTTTTTTGGGGGGGACCTAGCCTAAAGCTGACTCCATTCTAAATAAAGCTGTTGTGAGCAATGCATGCAAGTAGTGTTTGCTCCCTGCTCACCCTGGCTAATGAGTAACAGGATCCATGAGCAATTGGATCATTGTCTCCTTAGTCGTTGGGCGCCGCATGGAGTCGGGGTCTAACATTATGTACTGAAGGCTTCTATGTACTCATAGAATGGGTAGCACAAGCAGTGCACAATCCCATTCTGCTCCTGAAATGAAGACATTTCTCCATGACCTGTTCATTCCTCAGTTTCTCTGCATCAAAAGGAGCCTATTTTTGTGCCACCAGTGGAGAGTCATTTACCTTCCAGGATCCAAGCAGATACCTTCAAACCCATTTCTCTCAGACAATCATTTTGTTGCCAAATGCTGACAAGACCAAGTCACCACTACTCAGTCTTTGGATTTATTAAGAGCAAACTATGAGAAACAAACTTGATCGCTTTCTTTGACAAAATCATTAACTGGATGATGCGGTGGATATGGTATATCTGGACTCTAGCAAGCTTTGTATTAAATTCTCACATGACCTTCTCATAAACACACTTGCAAAATGTGTTCTAGACAAAACTACTATAAGGTGGATAGCCAACTAACAGAATAGCCATGAACAAAGGATAATAATAAATGGATCAATGTCAGAATGACAGGAGGTTTTAAGTATAAATTGCACAGGTGTCTACTCTTGTCCCAGAGTTGGTCATCATATTTATTAATGGTGGAATAAAGAGCTTTTTGAGCAAAATTGCAGAAAACACAAAACCAGAAAGGATTGAACTGGACTGGAGGATAGGAAAGCAATTCAGAAGAATCTTGACAGATTAGAAAGCTTAGCTAGAGCCAGTAGGATCAAGTACAGTGCTGACAATGAAATATGCTTCACTTTAGAAAGAATAATCATAAACTCAGTTAAAAATGGTTGACAGTTGGTTGGATGAGAACACTATGGAGAAGGATCTAGGAGAATGAGTGGATCAAAAACTCAATATAAATTTACAAGGTGATGCAGCTGCACAAAAGGCAAATGCATGTTTAGCTGTGTCAGTACAAACATTAGGTGTAAGACAAGGGAGGTGATAGTACCTCTCTATTTGGCACAAGTTAGGCCTCATTTAGGTAATTGTATGCAGCCTTGGACTCCATATTTTAAAAAGGATGTAAAGAACTTAGAGATGGTCCAGAGGCAGGAGACAAAAATGATCAAGGGTTTGAAAAGTAAGTCATATGAGGGGAGGCAGAAACTAGGTATGCTCAGCTTGTGGAAAAAGTTAAGAGAAGATATGGTAGCAGTCTTCAAATATCTGAAGGGCTGCCTAAAGAAGGGGGAAAATGCCTTCTCTCTCTTGCTTCAGAGAGGAGGATTTGGACCAATGACTTGAAGTTGCAGCAAAATGGGTTTAGATTGGATATGAAAAACATCTCTTTACTCTTAGAACAGTGAGGCAGTGGAATAGACAGCCTGGGGAAGTTTTGGAATCTCCAACACTGGAGATGCTCAAGAAGAAGTGGAATAACATTGTTTAATGATGATCTAGGTATAGAAATACCTAGAATGTTCTGTAAGGGGGAAGAGTTAGAAGTCCAGGGGCACTTACCTCCCCCCCAAATTGCTGGAAGATAATGAAAAAAGTTCTGTAGCCTGAAGTGGGTGGATACTGGAGAGGACCATACTTGACAGCAGCATAATGAAGCAGAGCTCCACATTCAGCTAAGCTGTGAAAGAAGCTTAGAGTTTTATGGATGGATAACAGAAAGAGGAGTTGTGGCTGTTCAGTAATTGGGTGTAATGTGTGGAGTTCTGATTTTTCTCAGGTTGCAGAAAAGAAATGATGGTGTTCGGTGTTTCCCACTCTTCTGTGTTTTTCTGGCTGTCAGATGGGGCCAGGAAGCAATTATTTTTTTCTTCCTGTTACTATGTCAGAGTTTTTCCTTTTTTTTCTCATCTTCCTTGAAAGCATTGGATGTTGGCTGCAGCCAAAATTTGAGATTTTGAGTGGGGTGTGCCAGTGATTCTGCTGAGACTAAAATTTGGAGGTTCCTGGCAAGAGGTTCTTGCCTTTCTACTCAGGGTCAGGCCAATCATTTTATTTGGAATCAGGAAGGAAATTTACTCCATAATCAGATTGGCACAGATACAGGTATTTTTTTCCAACCTCTATAGCAGGGCGAAGCCCCTCGTTCTTGGATTTCTTGAATGCATTTTAATGACCCTTGCAGCAGCAGGACATTGACTGCCACTGTTCCCCTGCTTTACCTCAGAAACCTAGGCTGGTATGACTTGTAGCTGTGTTACATGGGTGATACTGTAGTTTAATAAAAGGTTAGAAAAGGAGTTGCATGGGATGATTTGGACAGAGATGTATCCACCTCACGCAAGGGGTTGGTCTCAGTCAGGGATGGGCAAAATGGCAGATCCAGCAGCCCCTGCACATATGGCTGCTACTGGTTTTCATTTACACCACAGTAAAAGCAGCATCATAACAGTGCAAGGCCAGGGTTTCCAAGGAGACCGGCCTCAACCGCACTGGCTGGGTGCCCAGCACATGCAGCTGGGTGAGGAGCTGCTGTGGGGCTGGGATCTTGCAGTGGTGACAGCATGGTCTGGAGCCAGGGCAGAGCCATGATCTGCTGCCTACATATTCCTGCCCTGGGTGTGTGGGCTGTGGATTGCAGCTCTGGACCATGCTGTCACCTCAGCAAGCTCCTAGCCCCAGAATTACTCCTTGACCAGCTGTGCACCCTGCCAGAGCTGCTGGGGTTGGTCCCATGGAAACTCTAGCCCTGCGCTGTCATGGCACTGCTGCTACTCGATCTCCATGGAAAGTGGCTGCAGTGACACAGGCAGGGGCTGCTGGGAAATGGAGTCTGCTGGGGGCCCGATCTAGCCTGCAGGCTGGTCTTTGCCCACTCCTGCTCTAGGTGACTTCCAAGGGTCCCTTCCAGCTCTACTTTTCTATAATTCTGATTCTAGGAATACATTGTAGTCCGTGCTGCTCTGCAAAGCACTTTGGAATCCTTCAGGGATAGCCATATCATCATGGAAATGACGCATATGGTTCTTGAAATTCTGGAGGACACCTGGTGACCAGGTTTGTGTACGGAACCCATGGAAACTAGGCTACCTCTGACAGTCTCAGATATGAGAAAGCTAACACTACTCTGAAAAGTGGAGGTGCTGCCATCAGCTCTACCATGGCAAGTGCAGGTGGGAGCTAATAGCCAGATTGCAACCACGCACATTTTTACTGAGGCTAACTTATTTGCTGCTGTAAGCAGGTTAATGTGCAAGCTCCCTTTTTGCATCTGAGCTTTGCTCAGAGAAGGTTCTTTAGCTGGTCCTTTAAACTGAAAATACTGTTCTCACAGAAACAAACGAATCAGCAAGCCAGAACTGATAGCCATTCTCAAAGCTGTAGAAGAGGCCCTTTTGCTCTGGTTCCTTCCTAGTGTTGAGCTTGTCTGGATTTCAGTGTCTCCTGTTTATGAACTGCTTCTTCCTCCTAGCTCTAGCTCCCTGTTCTCTTCCATATGTTTTTAACGACCAACAGGTAGTCTTTAAGTAACTAACCAACAACAAATGAAATTCTACTACAGACTGTGTTTTTCCACTTAAAGGATGAGTTTGCCTAAGATTTTATACTCTCTTGAAGATGATGAGTCTTATCATTCTGTCCTGTGCTGTACAAACTTCTGAACACCTGCTCTGATGTCTGTGGGAGAATGAGGATCTGTTAGACATAGAAAATGAGAACTCTCCACAGATAAGTTTTATACAATTCTGGTAGATTAGGAGAAGCAAGAAGAGACAATGAGCTACCATACACTCCCCCACTAATCATATATCAGGCCTAACTCAGATGAAATTGTATCCCCATCTGAAACACTGGTGGTTTTGTTGGAAGCTTCCCATTCAAATAGTGGCGTGGTGTACCAGAAGCTCCAAAATCATCACACATGCTTTGAGTTTGCCAGGTCATACTAGCAGATTTGATTTGGGCAGTTAAACTCCTTGAGTCAAACAGGGTGCATCTACATGTGCACTTTACTACAGAGTAGATTAATTAGTTCCCTAGTAATGTGTTACCTCTACACGTGTGGCTGTATTAGGCCACAGTAAACTAATTCACTCCACTGTAAGATAGAACTGATCAGTACAAATACTGTTTTATGGTGGAGTAAATAACTGTGATTAAATGCACACATAGGCACTGTGGATTTTGCCGAGACTCCTGCTTGCTGCCAAACCACATGGCTCGGCAGCATCAGCAACCTCGTGCCCCAGCCAGCTTCTCCACCACCACCTGCTGCCTGGGCCTTATCCCATTCCAGGTCATAGAATAATCCCTGCCCTCAGCCTCACCCAGCAGCTTGCACAGTGTGGGCCACCACCCCTCCTGGATACTCCAGCAGCAGCCAACTAGTAAGGAGGACATGGCAGGGGTGTCCCCTGTGGATGCTAACTCTGGCTTGTTGCTGGAGGCTACTACTGCCTCACAGACTTCATAGACATTAGGGCTGGAAGGGAACTCGGAAGATCAAGTCCAGCTCCTGCCCAAAGGGCAGGAAGTCCGCTGGGGTCATAGGATTCCAGCAAAAGACAAGCATCCAATTTACTCGTGAAGGTGTTCAGTGTAGGTGCTTGAACCACCTCTGATGGCAGGCTGTTCCAGACCTTGGGGGCTCGGACAGTAAAGAAATTCTTCCTTATGTCCAACCTGAAATGGTCTTGCAACCTCGTTATCCCTTGGGGCACTCTGGTGAACAAACGTTTCCCCAGATACTGGTGGTCACCCCGATAAACTTACAGGTGGCCATCAGATCACCCCTGAGCCTGTGCTTTTCCAGGCTAAAGAGCCCCATGGCTCTCAGGCTGTTGTCGTAAGGTCTGTTTTCCTGACCTCTGATCATGCGCATGGCTGTTCTCTGGACTTCTCTGGACATGCACTGCACATGCGTGGTCTGCAACATGTCAACCAGCTGGACCTCATTTCAATGGCCAGGGACATCATCCAAAGGCTGGGAGTGGCTGCCACACCTGCCCAGTAAGCCCACCCCCTAGGGGTGAGCAGGGGAAGGGAGGGCCGCTGCCATCTGTGCCTGTGCCAGCTCACCTGCCTACCCCAGGACTCTGTACCTGGAGCCAGGGACCCTGCACAGGGGTGGTACCACCCACTTACCTTCCATTTCCTTCCCCTCCACTCACTTCCCTTCCCTACCTTGCCTGGCAAGGCTCCACTGGACTTTTCCCCCTGCAACATGCAGGGATGCAGGAGGCAGTTCAGAACTTTATTGAGCACCCAGCAGGCTCCCAGCTAGGCAGCTGTGTGCCTGTCAAATGTGGAGAAACTCATCAATGCCAGTGATCTCCTCATCACCCACAGGGTCAGGTTCTTGTAGCATAGACAGAGATACCCCTCCAGGTGGCAATGCATGTTGTGGGGAAGTGAAGGCTTGCTTGGGGTGCCCTTGAAGCTCAAGCCCTGCACCAGGTTCTCAGCTGCACCTGGGAAACCACTGCAATCATCATCATCAGGGAATAGTGGGTCAGGCAGCCTTTGGAGCACTCAAACAGCTCATCATGGTGTGCCCAGATGTTTCTGACTGGGGCACACTTGTGGCAGCCCACATGCAGTGAGGGCCTTGGCAAGAGGTGGAAGGGGGAGTCATCAACAGGTCCATGTCCCAGCCAGGTAGGAGACCCTGACCACCAGGACATGGACACTACAGGCCCAGCAACATCGGAGCAAAATGCCTGGCTTGTAGGGAGAAGTGGGGAAATTGCTCTGGAGCCACTATGGCAGTTGCTAGGAGGAGCCAGCCATGGCTCAGTCTGGATAGGGGACAGGGAAGGCAGGGTTCCTGCAGCAAGTGGCCCACCTGACCTTGCTGTTGAAATGGAGAAGGGAGGCTCACTTGGTGGCCATCCTTCAAAGGGGCCACCTGGGCAACTTACCATGGTCCCTGGGTACCTGTGTGTGCACAATCCCTGATTTGAGGGACGGCAGCACACAGACCCTCTGTATAGTCCATGTTATCTCTGAAATGTTGCAAACTCTCACAAGTAGTAGGGCTGTGCAAAATGGGCCCTATTCGATGTCACCCAGCTGTATGCCTGGGACTCCTGGGGTAAACTGGCTGCTCTCCACCAGTGCTGGCAGGATGAAGTTCTGGAAAATCCAGTTGTGAGCACTGCCAATCCAGCTGGCACAGTTGCTTGTGTAGGTCCCCTGGTTGGTCCACTATGGCCTTTGGCAATATGGAATGGAAGTTCTGGCAGCTGTAAAAAGGGATTATCCACCCAGAGCATGCAGATGACAGGGATGTGTGCCCCACTGAAGGCCCAGATGCACTGTGGGAACCCAAGTACTTAGAAGCCTGCCACCACCTCCAGGGGGTTGGTGACCTGGACCATGGTGTTGGCCAGCACATCCTGGAAGGCACCACAGACTTTGAAGATGGCCTCCTTGGCTGTTACCTTGCTCACCCTGAACTTGTGGATGAGCAAGTGCAGGCTGGCAGGCATGGTGAGCTTTAGAATGGTGATGGCCACGTGGGTCTCTATGGGGAGGGGCTGGCACATGATGGTGGGCTAATGCTTCTTGTTTTGGATGAGTTGCTGGACTAGCTCATGGAACATGGGCCAGGTCACGCAGTGTGAGTCCAGCCACTGGTGTATAACAACATGGTGCCACCAGCCCCAGAAGTGGTGGGGCTGGAACACAATGAGCTCATGGACACTAGCCTCATCAGCAACCATGTAACCATCATCAATATCATAGCTGGGATCTGTGAGATGGGCTGGGGCTGTTGGTAGATGGCCTGGTGGTAGCAGGTAAAGCAGGGCCAGTGGCAGGGTGGAGAGGATGGGATCAAGGGCCATCAGGGCCAGGTGACCATCAGCACAGGCCTGGAGAGAAGGTGATAGCACTGGTCATCATTGTGGGTGGAAGGTGGGAAATACCCATGGCATGCTAGTCACAGTCTCTCAGGGCAGCATCCTGGAGGGCTGTGTCAACAGGCTGCAGACTGTTCGGAGCCAGAGAAGCAGGTGCCTGGGAAACAAAGCATGGGTCAGACTTTTAAAGAGTGGAGGTAGCACCCAGATGACTGTGGCTGGCTGTGGTCAGGTACAGCTGGAGCCTGGAGCTCCCCCTCACTGCTGCAGTGGGGAAAAGCCCTGGCTTAAATTGCTCTGCACTGGCTCAAACTGCTGCTGTCCTGGGTGCATGTCTAGGACAGCTGTGCCTGGGAGTAGTTTACTCTGGTGCAAACTCGAAAGGAATTTGTTCAGTTGCATTAATTGCACATGTAGATGCATCTACAAGCAGTACATATATCCCATGCTCATTCAAATACTTCACTCATAAAGTGGCCCTTGTTATCAATATCTGTTTGTACTGAAACTGCCTACAAGGATCAGTTATGACTCAAGCTCTGTTTGCCCCAGCTGATGTACAAATATAAAACACCCCTTGTCACTGCCTGCTTTCCTTCAGGTAAGTGAAAACAAGAAAATAGCATTTCCTGAGTACTTCTGGTGATAGTTAGGCAGCACCAGGCTGCACAACAATCAAGAAACAAGAGGTAAACTTGTAAAAAATAAATGGAATTATTCTGAACTCACTAATGATTTAGTGTAAAGTTTGGGTTATGACTTCACTTAGAAAGATGAGGAAAGTTTCAAGTTTAGGTTTAGTTAATGGTCTGAGTAAAGATTTTGGGGGATTTCTGCTCCTCCAGGCCTAATCTTATAAGAATACTTCTCCATATATTTCCATTGGAAGAGCACAATACGTTCTATAAACACTACTTAATAAAGCTTCATTTATTCTACATTTGATCTACACAGATTGCTTCATGTATCACAGAAAAACAGCTGCCTCTGGCACAGATTGCAGTAGCTGCTTAACAGGACACACTCTTCCTGACATTTTTACTTCATTTGGGATAGGAAATGAAAAAAAAATAATGTACCTAACTGACATTACAGAAGGAATTTAGGTTGGAAGATTGTAATTACCTACAGTGGAATTTAGCTAAAATGTCTGGATTAGCACCTTTTTTTATGAATTAGATAAACCTTGGTCTTTAGAGAATTTCTGAAGCATTTTCTGCAGACAAACTGTTTGGGTAGAAGTGATATGTTTTATTTAGACCAACTAAATACTTGCAAAAAAGTTACTCTTTGCAAACTTTTGGACACATATGTCCTTTGGTCAAAAAAAAAAAAAAAAGGGAATTGAAAATGGTGAGAGAAATTAAAGATGGTCAGAAATCTCTCAGGCATGAAAAAGCCAGTCTTTGGAAAGCTGTTGTGCCAGAACCCAAATGTAGAGGAATTTCAGAGACAAAAGGAGGCTGTTTACCTGGAAGTATCAGATGGCAGACAGGCGGGAGGGGGGGGGGGGGACATAAAGTCAATATTAATATTTAGTCCAGGTTATTGCAAGTCTGAAAGCTTGCAAGGAAAAACTTTTTTGCAACTATTTAGTTGGTGTAATAAAAGACATCACCTCTACCCAGAGTTCATCTTCCTTTGTGGTTAGACCAATACAGATACAGCCTAGATCACTGAAGCATTTTCTTTCACTTATCTTCTAAGAAAAGAGGTCATGGTGTCTCACCAGAATACACTTCCTTACACAAAACAACAAAAGTCCTATTTTCTGTATAAGTAATTTAAATCACTCAATAAACTTTCCCAGGCATTGTAATGTTTCACAAATGAAGCGAACAGAGCAGGATATCAGGAGAAATTCCCAGTTCTTGTTTACTTTGTTTTCTCTGCACAATTCTTTCTATCAAGACTTCCTCCTCCAAATAAGCTGGATACTAACCAATTGCAGCCAGTATGATATACAAGCCATATGGATTCATTTATGAAAAAAGATTAAAAGAATGACTTGTTTGATTGTCAACCTACATCTGCAGAGCTGTGCTGAAGTCATTGGAGCCCTGTTGATTTTCATCAACTGAGTAACTAGCCTTCAAATATGTATCGTTTCTTGAAGGGGTAGGTTAGATATTCGTCTGACTTTCCATAAAACATGAGCACCACTCCTATGGACAGCAGCAGAAACAGGATTCCAGGGTATAAGCAAAACATGAGAACAATCTGCATGATTTTATAAGGTATGAAGGAAGTCACCTAAAACATGTAAATTTACTGAAGATAAATCAGAGCGGTATAACTAAAAGCAAATGGTTGAAGCTGAGGGCATGTCTTGTTAGTAGTGCCCTGAAATATTGTGGGTGCAGCTACACATGCAATTAATGCCATTTGTGTTTCCTGCAAAGACGACCAGCCCTGGGTAGGCATCTACATGTGCAGCCATTTGTAAGCAGATTTGCTGCTTACGGGAGTAGACTGTTCCAGGTGTTCTACAGCCCTGCTCCACCCCTCTGCAGCAGCCAGGGGGAACTGGAGACTCTGGCCACAACTGACTGGGTGCCCAAGGCACTCTTTAAAAGGCAACTCCATATGGTTCTCCCTGGTGACCTGCTTTTCTGGCCTGCAGCAGTCAGTCTGCAGCATGCTGGCATAGCCCTCTACAACTGTTGCCAGAGCCTATGCCCACTGTGTAATGGCTTCTCCACCCTTAGACCCCGGCAGCGACAACCTGAACCCTGGACTTTTGTTTGCCATTGTGCTCACCACACTTCACTGCTGCAATGACCACCACTTGCCACAGGTCAGTCTCAAAACTGTCCGCCCTGATATGCTGTGTGGCCAGGATCACAGATCCATCTGAGGTCCTCTACACCCACACTAATGATGACCAACCCCTGGGCTGCTGATCAGACCCTGGCAGGGACACCAATGATGCACACATGAATGCTGCCACGGATGCCATCCATGAACTCCTGGGGCTCCAGCCCTGCTGTCTGTGGGCTTGTCTTGCCAGCTAGGACTGGTGGCTCCACATTGTTCAGCACACCTGGGACAATGAGCAGTGGATGGACTCATCCTGGATGACCCAGGCCACATTCCAGGAGCTCCTCAACCAGCATTGCCAACACTTAATGGAGGCAATATACCACCATACAGCTACCCCTCTGCATGGAGGTCCAGCTGGTCATGCCCACCAGCTTGGGCTACATTAGCCACCTCTTCAGGGTGGGTAAGACAACCGCTGGAGAGGCCATCCTGGAGGTCTTTGTTGCCTTTCAGGATATGTTGGGGCACGCTGTACTCCAGGTCCGCAATCCCCTGGAGGTAGTGGCAGTATTCCATGCCCTGGGCTTTCCCCTGTACATTAGGGCCATGGAGAGGACCCACATCCCTGCCATCTGCCCACCTTATGGAGACTACCTGTACTACAGCCAGCAGGGCTTTCATTTGGTTATGCTGCAGGCCGTCATGGACCACTGGAATGCCTTCACTAACATCAGCTCTGGCTAGGCTGGCAGCGCCTATGATGACCCATGGGGGCCTTGCACCTGGCCAGTGGGAAGCTGTCAGGGAGCATATGAGGCCAGGGTCAGGGGCTGGGCAGTGGGCATCATGAAGGAGATCACAAAAGCCAAGATGATGTTCAGTCATAGGTGGCGGAAGGGGGGCACCAACTGGGCTCAGCCTCCTCAAATGCAGAGCAGCAGGTAGGGCTGTGTGGCAACCCAACTGCAGACTCAAGCAGTTGGGGAGAGCGGCAGGTAAACTCAGATACCTCAGCATTTGCAGCTAGGATCGCAGCTGGCCCAGCCTCAGGCAGGTAAATTTCAATCTTTCTTTATCACTGCTTGGGCTTGTGGAGGAGGGGAGGGGGTCAAGACCCACCTCAGTACAGGAGAGAGTCAGGTAGGGCCAGGGTGAATCACTCACCCCTGCCCCACTCTCTTCTGCACTATGGGGATTGTTCCATGACCATGCTTAGCCAGGGCCTCATTCGCAGTGAATGGACAGGTCACTGGACAGTCAGAGTCTGGTGGCTTGTCCAGAGCCAGTATGGTGCTGGGGAGGGCACATGTGCCCCCCCCCAGTCTTTGCATGGGGCAAGGGCATGCCTTGAAAACCGCTTTGAAAGTGGTGTGGTACAGAGCCACATGCCTTGCTGCCCTGCCCACCCAGGCCAGATGCACATGGCACCATGCTGTGCCACTTCCAAAGCAGCAGCAGTGAGAGACAGGCAGGGAGCAGAGGCTGAGCCCAGTTCACAGTTGGAGCCCGCCTGTGCCCCATGCAAAGATCACGGGGGGGCGGGGGGGGCACCATGTGCCTCCCCCCCGGCTCTCCAGTGCCATGGCAGCTGTGGATGAGCCACTGGATTCCAATTGTCCTATGACCTGTCCAGGCTCCAATTGCCTCATGACCTGGCCTGGCTGGGGCCCAATTCACCATGAATGGGGGCCCCATCTGGGGTGGTTCATGGGACAATCAGAACCAAGTGACTCATCCAGGGGCACAGCATGGGGGAACCAAGGGGAAGGAACACCCACCCTTGGCTTCCTGTGGTGTGCACAGCAGCGGGAGTCACCCAACCATACCCCGGATGAGCTGCTGGGCTCTGATTGCCCCACAACTCAGCCCAGCTGGGGTCCCCATTCACAGGAAGTTGGGGCCCGGGAAGGCCAGGTCATGGGGCAATTGGAGCCTGGTGGCTCATCCAGAGGGATGGCACCAGGGAGCCAAGCAGCAAGACACAAAAAAAAAGAGGCTGAACCAAGCCCTCAAACCACAGGCCGCTCTTGTCCCATGCAAAAATCGGGGGGGGGGGGGGCACATGTCACCCCTCTGGCTCCCCTCCACCATGCCTCTGGAGGAGCTGCCAGGCTCTTCCCAGGAATAACTCAGGGTGGCAGTTTGTGGGACCTGCTGGCACCAAGCAAAGACCAAGGTGGGGGGAAAGGGGGGCTGCATGGGCACAGCAGGCCCTGGCCCCAATCCCTCCTGATCCCTGTCAGGTCCCAGCCCCAGCACCATTCCCCACCCCTTCTCCCACAGACATTCTTGTGGGGGGGAGGGGTGTACACGCATACATGCGCTAAGCTCCCCCCCATTTTTTTTTTCCCCTCCTTCAGCCTATGTGTTCAGCACCCAGCAATCTTCCTCCTTAGCCTCTGTTGCCCTGGCCACCATGGTATTCTGCCCCTCCTGGGCCTCCAGTATCCTCTTGAAGAGGGCATGTGCCTCTCCTCAAAGGACAAGATCTTCTCCCAACACCTGGTCCTCCCGGTCCCTGTTCCACTTCACATGGCCCTCTTCCATTTGCTACCCTAAGGATGTGTGAGCAGGAGAGGGCAGTATGCATACCCACAAGCCAGCTAGCTGTTCCTCCACCAGTGACCAACCAGTCCAGCAGCACAGTCCAGTTTTGGGTCCACCACTGCCTGAAACAGCACGTATGGACAGCCCTGTCTGAGGGTGGTAGTTGATGGCTAGAAATTATGATTTAGAAGTTTACTTTTCAAAACTGGCTTGTAGATAAAATAGATATGCATTAGAACAATGATCCAGGGCAACAGTAAGGGTTAATTGATTTCTAAAAGCCTGCTATGTGACAATTTCTTCAAGGCCCACTGTGTCTGACACAGGCAAGCAGCAAGCAGACACACAGGCTTGGAAATTAAAGATGTTGCACTTAAAAACGTGTTTTTAAACCTAGTGTAGTTAGGGATTGACATGACATCTCATTCAATTAATAGCAGAACGGCTTTAATAACAATACCACAAGCAAACTAAAATGACAGAAAGAGATTCCTTCCCAATAAAAATGAACTATTACAGAAAGTCCTAGTACATATTTGGCTGCAATACTGTTTTCTCACCAGTGCAGGCCAGGAAGCTGGTCCAGTTTTGCAGCCTTTACCAAGCTGGATCATTCACTGGTTAAGCTGGGTGCAATGTTGTAGTGGTTTGTCTCCGTTTCTCCTGGAGTGCACACCTTGCTCTTATACTGTTTTACTGTATAACTTCAAAGCATTTTTATTTGATGGTTGGTCAATTAAAATCCAAACAAAACCGGGAGGAAAAGGGGGACAACCACATTACAGTTGTTAAATTGCCTGGCTCCTGTTTTTGGATTTGTCCATGTCCCTGGGTATGGTATTGGGTCCTGCAAGCTCCATTTTCTCTATGCCTAATGGGTTGCAACCATTACTGGAGACTTGATTTTTCTTGTGGCAGTCTTGTCACCACCATCTAGTTTTGCCCCAGCCACTGTCTTTTGAGCAGGAGTGTCTCTTTTCTAGCTTTTAAAATTATAAAAGCTATGATGATTTGGCACAATCTAGCACAGAGAATGAAATCAATTGGGATTTCTCCATTTTGCATGGTTGCAGCCACTGCCTTGCATTTTTGTGCCAGGCACGCTTATTTCAATTTGGTCATATAGACTTTGTGTGTACGTAACCCTTGCTAGCATGCTAGACCAGGTGATATGCTGGATTTTGGATCATTAGGGTGCCAGTGGCCCTGGGAACCCCCTCAAGCAGGTTTGCTGACAGGTGTCCCTCAGAGAGGTGTCCTCCTCACTGCCCAGTAATTTACTTTAAGTCCAATAAACAAATGGGTTCCTTTATTATACATAACTATGTACAGAAAAGTGATTACTCAAGAGAAGATAGATAGAACCAACAATTTTAATAAAAATTATAACCATGGCAATAGATGGATAACCCCCACCACACTGGGTGGTCCCACTTGCATCAAACAACTTCAATGATTACATTCACCTGGTTGATTACATCAGCCCAGGTTGATTTCCCTTTGGTCACACTCCCTTTCCCATAACAATAAAGAGCAATACAGCTTTAACTATGATCCAGCACTAGGTGGCAGAGGAGTTTTCTGCTACTCTGGGGAAGGTGGATTCTTTGCTCTTTCTTGGTAACTCAGCAAAAACAAGTCTCTGAACAGCCACCGCAGGTAACAGGCTTCTTTAGTTTTCTTCTGAAAAGTACACTTCCTTCAAGCACTAGGGGTTAAGTGTCCCCTCACACATCCATGGAGATCTAGGATTCTCAGAGCCCGTTCCCTCTCTGGGCTGTCTCTCTCTCCCAGCACCTCCACATGCAGACAGGGGACTCCCTCTGCAGGTCTCTGTTCCTGTAGTACAGTCCTTTCCAGCCCAAACAGAGGACTTCCCTCTGCAGGTCCCTGACCAGGCAGCTTCTCCCAGCTCCCAGTTAGCTTACCAACCCCTCCCCATTTTTTCCCTGGGTACCTGTGCCCCTGCTTACACAGCTGTAACCCAGGTGGTGAATCAGCATCTCCTTAAGCTTCTCGTCTCAGCTTTTTATGGCTCCATAGTAGCCAGTCAGAGACTGGGGTTTGCAATAGGGGCTCTGGTCAGAGTTTAAATGCTTCAGTAAAAAGCATGTATTGTGCACATCATACCCTCTGTGTTTGGAAAAGCTATTTCACTCTCTGCAAACTTTCTGCCACCTTTCTTGCAAAACACTTAGGCACAGCTCACCTACTCAGTTTGCAGTCAAGCAAGCCTTTGCAGCTGTAACACATAGGTCCGGCCGCACTGTCACAGCTTTCACTGTCATCAAAAGACACGTACCACAGTGTTTAATAACATGAGATAAGGAACTCTGCCATGTTGGTCAGGTCACAGTGCTCAACTGTAGCACCCTTGAGATTTCTGGTTTTGGTTGATGGACAAAAGTAGGAGAAACTGTAAAGAACCAAATTAGGGTGTGTGCATGTGGTGGGTTTATTAAACAAAGGAATATACTGTTAGGTCAGAATGTGGATAGTATGACAACCACACAGAGATCAATGAGTGATGCCCAAAGATAAAGAGTTATCAGGAGGAGGAAAGAATACAAAAGGAGGGATTTCAGAGTAGCAAAGTGTCCCCAAGAGGGAAACCTGAGGCCACACCACTAAACCATCTCACCCACCCCAGTTGGGGGTGGGGGAGGGAGTGGGGCAGGGCTCAGCCTTCAACCTTCAGGCTGATGACATCTGACATTCAAGACAGAACCTGAGTGAAGCTTGTGTACTGGCCAGAAGTACCTTCTCTCTGATGACAGCTTTTGGACAGGTCAATATAGAATTGTTTACATTATTCCCATCTGCTATCACTGCCTATCAATAAAATTCACCTATAATCAAATGGAGAGGTCAAGGTTAATCTGAAGGTTTTGGTTCTGCCCAGAACAATATATCTGGGGCATAAATCCAGTGCTAACAGCAGTGGACCTGAGGGTGCATCCCTGGCAGCAGCTGGTGCCTCTTCCCCATGTGCAACTGCTGCACCTGCAGAGCCAGGAAAAAGGCTGCTTGTAAGAGTTTGCAACATTTCAGAGATAACATACCAGGAGGCTATGTGCTGCCTGGTTTCAGATTTATGAGTCATGCACGCAAAGGTGCCCAGGGACCATGGGAAGTGAGCAAGGCAGGCCTTCCCACAGGCAGCCACCAGCTGAACCCTCCATCCCCACTCCTGCCATGAAAGCAGACAGCCCACTTGCTGCTTGGTGCAGGCAGCCTGCTTTCCCTGCCCCTTTCCTAGGCCAAGCCAAGGTTGGCTCCTGGCAGCAGTTGCCAAGGCTGCTCCAGACCCATTCCTCCTCCTCCTGCAGACCATGCAGTCAGCTCCAGGCCCATTCCAGTCTGGGTCAGGGAAGGAGGGATTCCCAGCTGACTGGGATGCAGAGCTGGTAGCACCCCCATCAACCATCTAAGGGGCCTGTCCAGAGAGGCAGCTTACAGTAGTGCTCCCACTGTGCATGTCTCTGGTAAGAGTACCCCAGATATGCCACAATGAGCTGTTTGAGTGCACCAAGAGATGCCTGACCTATTATGCCCTGCTGCTGATGATCACCTTAGTGTCCTACGTACATCTGCTAACCTGACTTGGGATGCTGACTTCAGTAGTGCCCTAGGCAAGCCTGCACTTCCCTACAACTTGTGTTGCTACTTGGAGGGGTACCTCTACCTCTGCTATGAGTCCCTGCCCCATGCAACTGGGGATAAGATGGCCACAGGCATTGATAAATTTTTCCCACCTGCAAGGCCACTGGCTGCCTAGCTGGGAGGGTTTTGGCTGCTCAATAAAATTCTGCATTGCCTCCTGCCTCCCTGCATGCTGTCAGTGGGATCTCAGCCAGGCAGGGCATGGAGGTGGGCAGAGCCATGGGCAGTGCCAGAGGCAGGAGCAGGGGAGGGCTCTACCCCCTGCAGGGCCCCTGGCTCCTAGTGTGCAGCTTGGGGGTGGGCAGGAGACCTGGCATAGGCCCAGCTGACCACAATCACCACCTTTGCCCCCCAGCCCTCCTCCCAGTGCAGGGATTACCAGATAGGCCTGACATGCAGCTCCCACCAGTGTCCTGGGGTACAGTGGTGCAGCATGTAGCTGCCTGGGCAGGAGCCTCTTTTGGGAAGAATCTGGAGCTCATCACAGTGGGTGGTACCATCCCTGGGCTGTCCTCCTGGGTGGGGCTGTGCACCCAGAACTCATGTGGCAGCTGTTATCCCAAGCTCCTGGATGATGCCAGGGGTGGGGACCATGCTGGGACCTGCTTCTGATACCCCAAGCACCCCTCCCTGACTGAGGACTTGTCACTGATGCCAGACCACAGTGGAGGCTCCAGCAGGCCACCAGTGCTGGAGAGCATGATGCAGCTCCATCCAGGGTCCCAAGGAGTGAAGATGTAGTCCAGATGCTGCATAAAGGGCATGGTCCTGTGGGCAGCCCCTGGCTGGTAGTTGTGGTTGGTGACAGACCCACTCCATCCATAATGCCTTGACCTTTATGTGGCACTGCACACTGACTGGTCTTGCCCACGTTCTTGCATGTAGCTCACCAGGGCCTCATAGATGTCAGCACTGGAGTGCCCAACCTGGGAAAACTGTCTCTGGACTTCAGAATAGTCTCATACGGCCATGAGGCCCATGGTCTCTTCCTGGGACCAGTTGGAGCCCCAGGACTTGGTGTGTGGCAGGGGGGGTGATACCAGTGTGGGTCTCTCAGTGGCCCTTAGGGGCCTGGGCAGCATTTGCAGTATAGAGGCATGGCACATAGCAGGCAGACAGATGGTGGGGCTGGCCTGGGGCACACTACTGCAGTCCATGAGGCTTCTATGGCTGGCATGGGGTAACTGCTTCTAGCAATTGGGTCCCACAGCAGGCAGCAGGTGGCACAAGCCTTGGGGGCAGGACAGAGTTTTAAAGGCCAGGCTGGAGCAGGCAAAGAGCTGTCCCAGCCCCAGCTCTGGAGAAACTCCAAGGCCAATGCCCTTGGGGTCAACCTGAGGGCAGCCCCCTCAAGATGGAACTGACCAGGAGCAAATTTGCTTCCAGACCGTGTCTGCACATATGCTGCTGCACTGTAACTACTGCATAGTTAATGTAGTGTAAAGTACCACACACAATAGAAAAATTTACTGCACAGTAAGCACCTGCACATGTAGACAGTGACACTTCACTGTGCAGTAAATTAGCCCATTGTATGGTAAAGCATCTTATGCAAATGCACCCAGTATCAGTCAGTGTTAGAGTCCAGCGAATGTTTTGGAAACACCATTTCACAGGACATTTCAAAATGAACTTAATGAAGTTATGAGGCTCAAACTACTTCCTTGGTCATGGAAGAAGGGCTTAATATTGGCTATTATTGCTTCCTATTTCTAAGTGGAGTGATTCTAAATTTCATGGATTGTAACCCAGAATGCTCTAAAAGTGAATGCATCTGCCAAATAAAGCTGAATGGGTTCCCTCATTGAAATCAGTCAGCATTATATAAACCCTCTTATATGATGAATTAGCCTCAGATCAATGAGCCATACACAAACCTTTGCAAACAAAAATCTGTTTCCAGAGGACACATGCCCTTGCTTAAATTTAATTAAAAACAATATTTTATGCGACTAGACTGTGTGACCATGGTACTGTAAGTATGGGAGAGATCCTGGAACATGACAAGTTACAAATATTAGACAAAATAATGATTTGAGACTTCATGTTGTACAAGACAAACTTCACAATTTCTAAGACAACTTCTTAATAAATCAGGGATCCAGTTTTTCCATTTAAAAATAAATAAAAAAAAAGTCACAAGTTCTTTGATAAATCCAAAATTCTCTGATAACCCCCCAAAATGCATGTCACTTTAATCATAAAAAACAAAAAACAAAAGACAACTAAAAATACAGCCCCCACCCTTGATCTTATACTTAATTCCTGACTTGACCCCCCCCACCAGGACCCCTGGCTCCTGACCTGCAACCCTGCCCCCCAACCCTGCCAGAGGGGGCATCCAGCTGCCAGAGATATGGGACCCAGGAGCTGCATCTTACCCACTCCCTGGTCCATGGGTGCCAGCTGCAGTCAGCCAGCAGCACCACCCAAGCCCCAACTGCTTCATGCAGCAAGTAGTGGCTATTGCAGCTGGAATGGAGTACAAAGCCTGTCCCCTCCCTGCCACCAGCCAGCTCAGGCAACATGGCCAGGGTTGAGCTAAGTAGATCCCATGGGTTGTAGGGAAGGATGCTAGACACCTGCTGCAGGGCTTAGGGCTCCGCACCCTGCTGCCCCTTACTCCCAGGGGCCTCTATGCTAGAAGCACCACCATAGCAAGGTATATCTTCCCAACCCACATACCAGTAGTGGGGGTGGAGGCAGGGGTGCAGAGTTGTGCTTAGCCATTACTACCTGCCTGGTGGGCAGGGGTCACCTTACCTTAACAGTATGGCTGGAGTGGGGGTCCCAATAGTGGCTGCAGTAGCACCAAGCCTCGCTATCCAGCTCCACCCTTCCACACCATGTCTTGCCTGTTGAGTTGCAGAGCTGGCCAAGATGAAGGTCTCCATCCCATTGTGGGTGCACAAATCTGGGGTTGCCATATGCCCCTCCCATTTCCCCCTGTTGCATTACCTCTAGCACCCAACCCTTCCCCTGGAGTTCATGCAGCAGTGGGGAGCCAGCCCCACCCCTGCATGAGTTGCCTGTGGCTCTGTGCTGTTTCCTGACTGGGCTCTATGGACATGCATTACCACCCCAGCCCTGGGCACCTCCTGGGAGTACTCCTTCCCTCATGGCTACTGACAGGGAAGTCCCCTCCTGGCCTCAGGCCTGGGATTTATATAGGAACCAGGCCCTGTCCCTTCTGTTCAGCTGACCAGGTGCAGGTGTGGCCACTTCCCTCATTAACTGGTTGTCCTGGCAACATGCACTTGGGTTCTTATCTCTGCTCCCAAAGTAACAGGCACCTTAGTCCCCTGCTGCAGGCTATCAGAGAGTCTGGTATGCAATAGTCTGATATGGCAGTTTTGATCTGTATTGATCACTTTTGGTAACACCGTTGCCATTCCCGTTACTAATATATTTATCTGTATTCAGCAACATGATTGGGCATTGTCTCTCCATTGAACTCCTGTCCCCTTGCTCCTGTTCTCAGGTATTATTGTAAACCACTGACTGCATTGGGCCCCACCAAGTCCCAAAAAGCTGTATAAAACTCAAAAGGGCAAGCCATCTCAGCCTGGCATCTTCTTTTTACTGTCTTTTCAATCCCTAGGTCACTCTGAAAGCTTGATTTCATTTACCAGCTGTCTCTTTTTCTACTCCTACATTTTCCTTCCTAGCTCCTTCATGAAACCATGACATTGGACATGGTCTAGCTCTCTGTCTTTATAAATGTTTTAATAAAATCTTTGAAAGTATAACAGGGAGCCAGAAGGATCTTGTTATTTAACAAGAAGCTGCAACAGAGAGAGGTGGCTCAGGGAAAGTTAGCAGCTAAATATTTAGCTACTTGCTAGCTGAGTTGTAGCCAAAAGCCAGTAGTAGCAGGCACAAGGGACAGAAAGCCAGGCTGTTCAGGGGCTAAAACTGAAAACAGTAGGTAAGCAGCTGAAAGGGCACATAGGCAGGTTCTAAGGGTCTGAATGAACACACCTGTGATGGCTTCTGAGTCACCTGCCTGGAAGGGGGCGGGGCTTAGTATGTACATGAGTTCAGGGCCTGAACCTGTATGGGTAGTTTTCCTGGGAGGCCGCATAGGAAGGAGCTCTGGATCAGGAGGGGCTACCTTGGGGAAGGGAAACAAAATGTTGATACCTTGCAGAAGAATATGAACAAGGATAAGCTTGTTGTAGAGGCAGGTAGTCACTGTTTATGTTCAGACCCAGAGCAGGTTAGTTGGTGTCATAGCTAGAGGACTTTATTTTTTTAAATAATGCATACTGCTGGTTTGGGTTTGGGACTATTAGGGGTGATACAGAGGTACCAGCTGTGCATGTGGGCATGAGAGTGTCTGGAGGCCTTCTAAGGAGTAGGGGCTTGAGACATAGACTGGACTTGAGCCTTATAGGGTGGCAGCCTAGGGAGGGACTGCAGCCATGCACAACTTAAGCCAGATATGGCCAAGGGAGTGATTGTACAGAAGCACCTGTGAGGTAAGGAGATAGCTGTAGAGGAGGTTGGAGACCACGTATAGCCCTTATGGTCTCAAAAGTACCCCGAGGGGTACAAGCAGGCCAAGAGGGCCCACCAGGCACAAAATAGGACTAAGACCAGTGGGGTCTGGATGGGACCTGCTTGGTGGCTAGAAGAACTGAAGCCTCACTCTAGGACCCTTAGGCAGTTTCCATTTTTAATATTTAATAGTTATTTCAAGGTATAGCAGGAAAGAAGGGGAGGGTACCTTGGCATCAGAGCAAGACAAGGGTTGTATTGCCATCAGGAGGCATCATGGCCATCCTTGAAACCAAAACATTGCCACAGGCAGCCCTCAAGAAACCCTCTTGAGAGTCCCAGTGGGTCCTTTCATTTTCCTTTATTGCTTCTAGGCTCTCACTTCCTGCACTGAATCAAGTTCCAAAGTAACTGTTCCACATCTTTTCTAGACAGGGTGGCCTTGCCAGAAAGATATTACATACTTCCTCCTTCCCTACTTTTGAACTAACTCCCTTGTGCAATCTTTTGCTGCCCCCATCATGTTTGTTTGCTTCTTTTATAGCTGACATCCTTCATACATTTCTCTATATCTTTGGCAAATCTAGGTATTTAGTTTACAAAATCCTTGCCCACTAGCCACTCTTGCTTCTCTTCCCACCACCACCTCCTCAAGTGGTCTGGTAAGAACATAGGCTCAGTCTCTTTCTTATCCACTAGCCAGTGAGATGAAAGGAACCCAATTCAACATGGGATCTAGACTTTCCATATGCAACTATCTGTGTGAGCTCTCTCTGTGATCCTGGGCTGTGCACCCATACATCTTTCCATTCCAGTTCACTCATGTTCCCTTGGAGGAACTGGGATGAGCTGTCAAGACCCAAACCTTCTTGTCTCCCTATCCTATTTCTGAATTGATGTTCTTCATCATTATTTTTGTCTGTGCCCCCATACTTATAAGGCTAGCTATCTGAAGATCCTGTAGCAGGCCTCCTTATTAGTTGAAGTGTATACATTGAATATATCAGACTCTTCCCTTCCTGCCTCACATGTTGGCCAAAGCAACCGACCACTTACCACCTCTTGGTATTTCACTAACCTCGCATGTGGGCTTTTAAATAATTTATTCTGTCACCACTCCCCCACCACCAAATTTCCAAACAGGGCTGGGCTTGTTGGCAAGGCTCAATCCAGCATGCACAAAGCAGCACAGCCCAATCTGGTCTGTTTGGAGCCAGGGTTAGGATTGGTATAAAATGGGATGATGGGCCTAATCCAGCATGTGTGGGGACATGGTGGGACAGCAGAGGCAAGGGTGGAACCAGGGCCAAGGACTGAGTGGCATAGATTGATCTGGTGCATGTAGGACCAGGGGTGGGGTGGTAAGCCTGATATGGTGCCAGCAGGGCTGTGTCTAGGGCAGTGGGCCCCAAACTGGTGCAGGTGGAAACTTACTTCAGACTTCAAAGTGAATAGGAGTCGGTCATTGCAGAGTCTTATCAGCCTGTCCTTGGAGGCTGAGTCTGCTGTAGAAGTTTAACTGCTACACTATTACTTACGATTTTGTTAGTAAAATTTCTACAGGACCAAGACCCAATCTGATGCGTCAGATCAGGCCCCTTCCCCATGTGTGACAGATCAGGCCCATGGACTAGATCTGCCCTACAGACTCCACTCCATACCACTCTTTTAGCCCATGGGGGAAAAACATTTAGGCATCACTGGTCTAACCTATTAGTAAAACTATACAGTTAATCATCACACCATCACAAGACTTAACACCCTAATTTTCCACAAGTAAAGCAGGAGGCCCATGGTGGTCAACATCCTGCTACTGATTTTTTTTTTTTTTTTTTAAATATACTTGAGAAATCCAAGGAAAAGGGTCACAGCCCCTGCTGCAAAGCAAGGTAACGTCCTCCCCCACATACCCACTGCCCCCCATGCACAAAAACTCCTTCCTATGATTTCTATTATTTGAGCTGCCATAATTTTGCACAATCTTTTACTGGTCATTTATACTGGCCATCATAGGGGTTATCATAGGAGCCAGGTACCTAGCTGTTGAAATCTGTGTTGTTCCATCCATCAAAGTTAATGGACTTTGCCTATTAGGTGCTATTCCAATAACTCAGATGTACATTAGAAAAATGTATGTTGAAGTATAACTATCCTTTTAGTCTCTGTGGTTAAGACAATCAAACACTATCACAAAAGCTGCAAATGTAAATGCAAATTCGAAAATGAAAAGCTTAAGGTTCTTATTGCAACTTCAAAATACTGGTGCAGCTCCTATTTTGATGTAAATCCACAGTGCAATTTTGGTCTCAAAAGGAGCTTTGCCAACGTATACCAACTGCGTAACTCATTCTACTTAGAACATAAGAACATGTACTTTCTAAAGTCCATCCTTTTGAAAGGATCTATTCATGTTGGTGGATTCAAGTTCTAGCCAGAAAGATGTACCTAAAATTTTTGCAATGTTAGTGGATTTATAGTTAGGTGCTGACTCCCTAGTTTATGGTACAAATCCAGCAGTCTGATAGCCAACTGCTAATGTTTTCACTTAAAATTCATTTCTGGGTACAAAAGCTACAAGTGCAATTTTACTAGTTTGGATTTTGATCTTTTCTATTGGGAGTCCAGGTTAAGACTATTACCTATATCAAATTAGAAGATAATGTTAAACACCCTAACTATTCATTACCAAGATGGTACTATGCAAAGGTCACATCTACGTGAAATGCTGACTGTGCAGTCATTTAGTACAGGAAGTCCTTGGACTTACGACACAATTGGTTCCTGAAAACCGTGTCTTAAGTTGAAAAGTTGCAACCTGGAACCAATTTTCTTATACAGTGTTATAAATGAGGAGCAACAATGTTATAAATGGGGGTTGGTTCCTGAACCAAGGCCCGATACTGTTTTCACCAAAAATACCCCAGAATTTTGTATTTGATCAATTATAGATGAGTAATCTAGCTATAATTAATGTATTTATATTGTAACTAGCAATCATATTGATTTGGAAGGACTTCTTTGAGGTGACTTTGCACTTTTTGAAGGTCTCTTGGTTGGACTTTTTGAAGGGTTCCTGGCTAGAGTCTTCTCAGGAGTCTTGGCTGCAGGTTTTTCTGGAGTCTTGTCTGCTTTCTTAAAGAAAGTGTCCAAGGAATTTTGGACAGATGTTCTCCAAGGAGATGACTGATGCAGCAAACTTGTTTGCTGGCAAGGCTGGTCCAGACAATTTCCACCCCAGAATGCTGAGGGAATTAGCTGAGGTCATTGCGGGACCTCTGGTACAGCTTTATGAGCACTCATGGTGCTCTGGTGTGGTGCCAGAGGACTGGAAGAGGGCCAACGTGGTTCCCATCTTCAAAAAAGGGAGGAAGGAGGACCCAGGAAACTATAGGGCAGTTAGTTTTACCTTGATCCTGGGTAAGCTTTTTGAGAGAATTATTCTGGCACATGTCCACGACGGGCCAGCAGGTGAGATTATGCTTAGGGGCAACCAACATGGGTTCATTAGAGGCAGGTCCTGTCAGACCAACCTGGTGGCCTTCTATGACCGGGTCACCAAATCCTTAGATGCAGGGGAAGCAGTTGACATAGTCTTTCTGGACTTTCGGAAGGCCTTCGACACTGTCAAGTCCCTGCTCCCCCCGAGCACTACCAGGAGTGACTAGAAATAATGGTCATGAGCTTGTTAGAATTGCACAGCTTGCATCTTGCTCTTGATAAGAAAAGAATGCTGCCCAAGGTTTCTCCCTCTCCCTCCTTAGTCTTTCTCATGCTGATTACAGAAACTGGAATTTAACTGCATAGCCTTGGGGAACGAACTGTTGATGAACCCTTGTGGCATTGAGCATGCTTAATTAGCTGTTGCATATTTACCTCTCCTCCCTCCCTACTCAAATGACTAATTATACTATACATGCGATGTATGTGATGATGTAGTTACATGTATGTTTGTATGAAATGGAAGTAAGCTGCAAGAACTTCTGTGTCTGCGCACGCGCCCAGGAGATTTGAGAAGATAACTGCCGTTGGCAAACACAATCAGGGATCAGAGTTAATTTGAGCATCTAGCTCTGCTCTGACCTTTGCTTGCAAGCAAATATACCCTTAAGTGCTGACTGATGTCTGTACGTCTGTGATCTCTGCACACCTCCAGGGAACGAACCACTGTTTGTGCAACAAGCTGGCAGAGGGTAAATTCAGATTAGACATCAGGAGGCGCTACTTCACTGTCAGGGTGGCTAGGATCTGGAACCAACTTCCAAGAGAAGTGGTGCTGGCTCCTACCCTGGGGGTCTTTAAGACAAGGCTAGACAAACACTTTGCTGGGGTCATTTGACCCCCAGTACTCTTTCCTGCCATGGCAGGGGGTAGGACTTGATGATCTGCTGAGGTCCCTTCTGACTCTACTAACTATGAAACTATGAAGGTATCACATTGGATCAAGTGTTGTAAAGTCAAAACTGACATTATAAATTTGAAAGAAGGTGTCAATTTATAAACGTTGTAAGTGCAAACATTGTAACTTGAAATATTGTAAGTCAAGGACTGCTTGTACTTGGTTATACAAATACTAAATCACTCAGGATTTAGTACTAAATCACTCGGGAGTCAGGAGCAGAGAGGAGAGGAGGGAACTGGGCACATGTGTGTCCCCACACACAAGTGTGCCCCCTTACCTGACCTGAGGTGGAGGCAGACACAGCAGCAGAGCCAGTAGCGGGGGCAGCAACAACTGATTTCCCCAAGGTAAGTGGGGAAAAGGCAGCTGGCATAGCTGAGCTGGATCCAGAGGGGAAGCTCCCCAGATGCCTTTTAGTTGAGCTGGTAGGGAGCCAGGCAGCATGAACAGAGTGTACAAACAGGCACGCCATGTAAGGGCATGCTGGTGTTTGCACCAGCGTTCATGCATGTGGGTGAGCAGGAGGGAGACTCCAGGAAGGGTAGGGTGAAGGCACCACACAAGAATATAAATAAATAGCAACTTATAAAATGGTGTCAATGCAGAGTGCTGCTAGGGTACCTGCCAAGGGGGTGCCACCTACCCAGGGCTTGTCTGAAGCCTCTACCCAGACAGAGCCCATGCGGGAGATGGCATCTCCCTGCCCCCCAGCCTGCGGGGGATGGCTTGAGGGCCACCGGCATAATCAGGGGTCATCGGGGCAGACCCTATGAGGAGAGGCTAAGGGACCTGATCCTGTTCAGGCTTTACAAGAGAAGGCTGAGGGGGGATTTAGTGGCTGTTTACAAACTAGTCAGGGGGGACCAGCAGGCATTGGGGGAGTCACTGTCCCCCAAGCACTACCAGGAGTGACAAGAAATAATGGTCACAAGCTGGCAGAGGGTAGATTCAGGCTAGGTATCAGGAGGCGTTACTTCACTGTCAGGGCGGCTAGGATCTGGAACCAACTTCCAAGCGAAGTGGTACTGGCTCCTGCCCTGGGGGTCTTTAAAAGTAGGCTGGATGAACAAGAAGAGAAGGAAGGAGGATCCAGGCAGCTATAGGCCAGTCAGTCTCACCTCCATCCTTGGCAGTCTTTGAAAAGATTATTAAGGCTCATATATGTGAGAGCCCAGCAGGAAAAATTATGCCGAGGGGAAACCAGCATGGGTTCATAGCAGGTAGATCCTGCCTGACTAATCTAGTCTCTTTTTATGATCTGGACACAGGAGTAGGGGTTGATATCATTTACTTACACTTCAGGAAGGCCTTTGATAAGGTATCCCACGCCATACTGGTGAACAAGTTAAGAGGCTTGACTTGGATGATTACACAGTCGAGTGGGTGGCAAATTGGCTAGAGGGTCATATCCAGAGAGTGGTAGTGGATGGGTTGGTATCGACGTGGAAGGGTGTGGGCAGTGGGGTCCCGCAGGGCTTGGTCCTTGGACCGATACTCTTCAATGTCTTCATCAGTGACTTGGACAAGGGAGTGAAGTGTACTCTGTCCAAGTTTGCGGATGATACAAAACTGTGGGGAGAAGTGTACACACTGGAGGGAAGGGAACAACTACAGGCAGACCTGGACAGGTTGGACAAATGGGCAGAAAATAATAGAATGCAATTTAACAAGGAGAAATGCAAAGTGCTGCACCTAGGGAGGAAAAATGTCCAGCACACCTACTGCTGAGGAAATGACCTGCTCAGCAGCAGAGAAGTGGAAAGGGATCTCAGAGTCCTAATGGACTCCAAGGTGAACATGAGTCGTCAGTGTGACAAAATCATCAGCAAAGATAACTGCAATTTATCATGCATCAGCAGATGCATGGCAAACAGAATCAAGGAGGTGATACTTCCCCTCTATCGGGCACTGGTCAGACCGCAGTTGGAGTACTGCATCCAGTTTTGGGTGCCACACTTTAAGAAGGATGTGGATAACCTGGAGAGGATCCAGAGAAGGGCCACTCATATGGTTAAGGACTTGCAAGCCAAGCCCTACAAGGAGAGACTAGGGCACCTGGATGTCTTCAGCCTCCGCAAGAGAAGGTTGAGAGACGACCTTGTGGCTGCCTATAAATTCATCATGGGGGCACAGAAGGGAGTTGGTGAGGATCTATTCACCAAGGTGCCCCTGGAGGTCACAAGAAATAATGACTATAAGCCAGCAGAGAGTAGATTTAGACTGGACATTAGAAGGAATTCTTCACAGTTAGAGTGGCCAAAATCTGGACTGGGCTTCTAAGTGAGGTGGTGCTGTCCCCTACCCTGGGGGTCTTCGAGAGGAGGTTAGATGGGCATGTGGCTGGGGTCATCTGAACCCAGCACTCTTTCCTGCCTATGCAGGGGGTCGGACTCAATCTATTGAGGTTCCTTCCGACCCTAACTTCTATGAATCTGTGAACCTTGCCAGGGTCGTTAGACCCCAGTACTCTTTCCTGCCATGGCAGGGGATCGGACTTGATCTGCTCAGGTCCCTTCCAATGCTACCAACTATGAAACTATGTGTTTTTGGTGTTTGCTCTAATCAGCTGGATCATTGTTGCCTGTGTCTAAGAAAAGCCCTAAACAGGGGGTGGAGCCAATCTAGGCCCATCAGGGTATAAAAGGAGATGCCCCAAGTAACCAGGGAGTGAGCAGATAGGGACAGAAAACAGGGAGCACATAGGGACAGAAAACAATTTGCCAGCAGTTTCCAAGTCAGTTTATAGGTCAGTTTGATGCACCCCTCCTTGAAGGGGAGTCTTTAAGGTAAGCACTTTCTTTTGATTAAGAGTAGCTAAACTACATATATTTAGTGTAAGTATCTCAGGAGTTAGACCAATACTTAATGCCCTTGCTTAACTAGAGTCCTGAGTGAGGGGGAGTTCATTAGGGAGTTTTCCTGGAAACTCTCTCACCTTTCTTCACTGTAAGCCTGGTGAGAGGATGTATGGAAAATGGAACCTTTCAGGGCAAAGGAGCAGTGAACAAGCCAGTTTACAGATGAGTTTGCTAAAGAAGGTCTAGTTGGAAGAGAAACAGGAAGAAAAAGGTAGCAGATTAAGAGACTCACATAAATGGTTGGGGGACATCACAATGCCAGAGCCCCTACCACTCTGCCTCTACTTGGCTTCTACCCAGGTCCTTGTTTGGCACTGTGGAGTCTGAGGCTTGCTGGATGCATGCTGTGTGCCATCTACACCTTGGTGCATCAAGTACCTAATAATTCGTGGTTGCAGCCCAACAGGAGGAAGTCACAGAACAGTGTCTCCCTTACAGGCAAATAGCTCATAATTAATTTTCAGAATATTCCAGGTTCCCTGCTCACAAAAAGGCATGCCAATCTAGGTCAGCATCTCAGAATCATACAGGGGATTTGGGGTTGTCTCAAAAAGGCTCTGAGCTTTTGACTGGGCTCAAGTGACCATTGAAATGGACACTATTGGGATGTCCATTAATGCTGCTTGTTTGGCAAGGCTGTCAACTTTATTATTCCAGAAAAATTCACGTTTCTTGGCCTTTTTATCTGCAGCCACATGTTTAACATAGGAGCATAACACGGTTGTAAAAATTAGCTGACAGCTTGCCAGGTTTGACTATATGCCAGTGGCTTTCCATCACATGTAAGCTATCTTTGAGTCTCCCATATAAGGAGTCATAGAGACAATACTGTGCAGTCCAGTGGGTAACTACATATAGAAAAAGGGGGACAACATGTTTCAGCAGTCTGTAACACTTGCACTATAGCAGCATGCTCAGCAGTCCCTGTGGGAAAAAGGACACAATGGGCATTGAATTATGTGTTGAAAGGTAATTTTTATCTCAGTGCACCTAGTAAAAGGTTTTCCCTAGACATGATAGGAAGAGCCATCAGGAAACCATACTTGTAAGTCAGGAATTTTAAGTGACTCTTTAATGTCAGAATCCACAGAAAGTAAAGGCTGTGCCTGAAAAAAAAAGTCAGCAGAGGGCACTCATGCATAGAACCCTAACTAAAAGACCCAAGGGTGCTATTGCTGGCATTGGAATTTTCTGAAATGTAACTCCTTTCATATTTAGCCACAACATCCATTGTGAAAGTGAAGTGTTTAGATATATGACCCTTACCAATTTTTCCTGCTACGATGAACTTTATAGGGGAATGTACTGATTGCAAGACAATTTGTGACATTCCAGTAAGGCACTTCCAATGCTGAATAGCCCACATTAGAGATAAACACTCTTTTTCACAAAATCCCATTGTTACTCATGCATCTTTAACATATGAGAAGCATATGCAACAGGGCATAATTTCTCACTGGCAGGATCCTTTTGCAAGAGGATGCCTACAATCACTTCTTCAGTGTGGAAAATCTATATAACAAAATGATGGGCAGAGAGAGGATAATATAAGGCAGGGGTGTTAGCAGTGTCAATCTTAAGCTGGACAAAAGCAGCCCCCTGCCAAGAGCCCCACTTCCACTCAAATCCCTTCTTTAGACACCATCACAAAGACCATGGGTTAGCTGCATACATATCAATAAACTCGATATTGAAACCTAACATTTCCAGGCCTTGCTGCAAACTATGCTTGTCTGTGGGAACTGGTAAATTTTAAAGGAGTTCTACTTGTTGTTTCTGCACCGATCTGCCTTGTTCCTCCAGGGTCAATCCCAGGTAAGTAACAATTTGTTAAACCAACTGGGCATTATCACAACTGACTTTGAAGCCAGAGTCCTGCACAATTTGCAAAATGACTTTTATGGTGTCAGTGACAAAATCATTGGTAGGCCCGTGGACTAAAATACCATCTACATGTGACATAACATAATTCTGAAAAGACTGCGGCAATATGTCCCATATTTTAGATACATGGTAATGCACAATGGCTGGGGCACTATGAAAACCTTGTGAAATATGAGTGACACTAAATTACTGGCTCTGAAAAGTAAAAGCAAAATGGTTCCTGAAGGCAGGATACAGAGATATAGCAAAGAAACAGTTAGCCAGATCCAAAACACAAAACCTCTTAGCTCCCTCTCCAACAGGTCCGAAAATCTCAGGCAGTTTTTTCCAGGATTGAAGCAGTCATAGAGGTATGTGCATTAATTTGGCAATACTCAATAGACAAGCAATAAGTCTTACCATCCACTTTCAATACTGGCCATATCGGGGAATTAAAGGTAGACTGTGTCAGTACCCGTACCCCATATTATAGTAAGGAATCAATAATGGGTTTCAAACCCTGTTCCATAGCTTTTGGATAAGAATACTGTTCTGCAGAGGAAGAAAGGGGCACTCTATTAAGAATTCTGCCTTATTTTTATCAGATTCCAGTTTCTCTGTTGCTCAAACGCTTGGGAACTTAACCCACCAAGGATCCTTCAGAGGGTTCTCAGAGTGTATAGAGTCCAAATCCTTAAGAGCATTGACAGAAAAGGCAGAAGGAATGGTAAAAGGCCAGTCTTGCTCTCCGTGTGGTTCCCTTCACATGCACGTATTGGCCAAATCAATACACAATGAATTTTTTTTAATTACAGAAAATCCCAATAATAACTATTTCACTGAGGCCGAATTCAAGCAAAGATCTTCCAACACTACTGTGTTACCAAATGTCAAGGGAAAACTGGGAATTACATTTGCACTTGTGGCCTCTCCGGTGAAACCTTGGAGAGCAACAATTCTAGTTGCCAGAGAAAGCAAAGCTTGAGATAGATAC
The DNA here is from genome assembly GCF_052110815.1 of Crocodylus siamensis. Classification (NCBI taxonomy): domain Eukaryota; kingdom Metazoa; phylum Chordata; order Crocodylia; family Crocodylidae; genus Crocodylus; species Crocodylus siamensis. The sequence goes on along the minus strand of NC_143402.1, from coordinate 47,858,976 downwards.
GGGGACTGAACTACAGAGACAGATACTCCCATATCAACGAGGGCTCCAGTAGACATAGACTCACTGCCCATCCCTATAATTATGGCGATATAAGGTCTGTCCAATAGGTCATAAAACAACTCACATAGTAGGACCCATGAGTCCATAGGGGCAGAGCACCCTATGGTAGCTTGCGGGGAAAGAGGGACACAAGCAAATAGAGTCAGGAGCAGAAGGGTCTACTGAGATTTCTTGGGTTACGCAAGGGGTAGCTCCTGCTGCCAGCTCTCAAATCTGGGTCAATGCCATAACTTTAAACAATAATTCATTATCAGTTTTACCATCCCATTTGCCCTGGGGTTCACCTGCCTCTGCAAAATATTTCCGTAACTGAGCTTTGAGAGAGCTGTGCTCAGTTGGCTCCTTAGGGATCCAATGTGGCCATTCTGTTTCTACTGTATGTACAATGACTGAAAATTGTTCACAAATATAACATGAAGGGAAAGAGGAACAAAGTAATTTGACCAAAGTTACAGAATGGGTCAGAGCCAGAACTGAACATAGACCCAAGTTTCTTGAGTGCTAGGCCTGCTCTCTGCTCAGAAATATGTACATTTTATTCTAACCAATAACATTCTGTCCACCTAAATTCCTGTCTGAGTTTCAGCTGACTACAGGATGTTTCCTTATTTTCTTCTCTAAAGGATGATGAGAAGGCTGAGCTGTTTGAGGAGCTGTTTGCAACTGATGGTATCTCTACAGACAATGCTATTTTTCAGTCATGAAGGAGGAGGTGATTTGTAATGTGTGCCAGCCAGTGGGTGCTATAATAACAACAACAATTTTTCTTCTGTAACCCCTTGCAGTCAAGGATTATTGTCTTCCATGACTGTCTTCTCTATAAGTCTAAAGATGGATGATGAGGCCTATTCAGGATTGACAACCTCTACTGCAACTTAGATATGTGTTTCTGTGTGGCGTGGGTAGTGCTGGATTATGGATTTAGTTCACAAAATTCTGCTTTTGCTGCTCCCACTTTTCCATCTCCTGTTGTTGTCACAAGGTTTCAAAGTACTGAGATCCCTGCAGCAGACTCTTTCTATTTGGAGCGGTCCTGAGTGGTAGTCTCCCACAAATTGACATTGATGTTGCATTTTTTAAAGTTGGTCTTGAGGATGTTTCTGAAGTGCTTTTTCTTCCCTCCTCTTGAGCATATGCCTTGGCTGAGCTGGGAGAATAAAACTTGCTCTGGAAGCCTGGAGTTGAACATCCAAATGGCATGGCTTCTGTAACAAAAAGAGATTTTCAATAAAAACACACTTTTTTTGTGGGAAACTTTTGCTGGTTATTTAATTGCTGAGAGAACTGCTTTCCCCTAAGGAGATGAGGAAAAAAATACCATTAATTGCTCATCCTTGGTCTTTGAGTGACAAGTGGTTAAGCAATCTGCTAAGAAGTGAGTTATTTACCAATTGGTGGTGATGTTCTCTTTTGCTTATTGGAAATAAAAACACGCACACTGTCTATAATTCCCTGCTAAGGTGGCAAGAGAATAAAGCTGAGAGACAGTAGTATGCTTCATCTCTTGCTGATATGATACCTTTCATAGTGCTTCTCACACCTCCCATCTTTTGCAATAACTCTTTAATAACTTTAAAAACACCAAAGTTTTCTCATTAGTGGAAGGAAAGAGATATATTTCAAAGTGCCACAGTGTAACATTTTCTTAGGGGGGTTCATTTCTTGAGCTCCTTTTAACACAAATTATTAAAAACATTTTTCAGCAAAGATGTGTATTAGGTGACCTTCAGTAACCTTCTATATAAACAATGCTTTCTAAGTGCTGGGTGGAAGGAGGTGGGGAGAGAGGAAATTGGAAACATGGAAATGTAATAACTTTCCATTATGCAAATTTGATTTAATCAAAGATGAAGCTGAAGTGCAATAAAAACATACTTTCATTATGTTTATGATTTTAAGACTGTATAATATCCCAGAAATGTCAATTATAAGGTACCATAGAGATAGATGGTTACAACTTCTAAGTAATCATTTTTTCTTACTGAGAGGCATATTGGGCTACAATATCATTAGTTTACGTTAAATTCCTTGAATCAGAAAAAGCTCCAACTCCATTCCCAAACAATTATGGACAAGGTCAATCAAGAAGACTGGGCCAGCTGAAGGAAAAGGAATTCCTGCTTCCAGGGGCAGCTGTGTCCCATAACTCTAGACCAGTAATAACCAAAGTACAACATATTTTTTAAGGGTGCCACAGTGTTCCATGCAATATTAGCATTCGTAGGTGTGCAAACATCTACACATGACTCACAAGTTAAACCTGCCGATTTAAAATGGGAATCCAATTCAAATCGAATAACAAGCAGCGTTATAACCTTTCTGATTTGTTGTGGTCTTTCTGGCTGCTTTGCAATAGAAAAATTGCTCTATTATTTTACCATTGTAGCAAAAAACTCCCTTTGTACGTTTCCCTTCTGGAAATTGATATAACAGAAGAGCTTCTTGCCTGAACCCTCCCACCACCATTTTGTTTTTATTTTTTTTTCTTTCTAAGTATTGATAGAGACCTAGCACACTCATTGCATGGATGTGGCAAGGCTCAGAGCAAGCCAGAAAGTTGAAGTGGCTTTCTGTAGGAGAAACCTACAAACTATATCTACATATCAATTAAGCTCAGCGTCACTAAAAACAAAATAACTAAAATATCTATTTTAAAGACTGTAAATATATCCTGGTACTAATTTAACTCACTTACTGTCCCTAGTAGCCTTTAATCCTCACTGTCTCACATTGCAGCTTTATATATTTCTCACAGTGCATTTTTATATTTCATCTATCTTGACTTTACCATGGCATTTTGTATTTTATATTTTATACTTTTAAACCCTTAAGGAATGTAGTCCCTGTAGAATGAAACTTACACCCTGGACCTTTGTTAAAAACTGCATTGAAAATGTAATTGTAAAGTGATAAAATCTGCTATATTGGGCAGTCCCTTGAATGAATGGGAGTATGAATGACAAATCAAATACCTCTGGCTGTTAATTGACCATAGTCTAGCCAGAGGAACTTACCATTACAAAACTCTACAAGCCATTTTAGGCTAATCAAGGCAAGGAACTGATTCCTGGAACTGAGCACCTGCCCTATTGACTATTCCTGTAACCCATAACAATACAGCCATTAAGTCAACAAGTCAAGGGTGTGCTCCCAAAATTTCAGGTGCCAGCAGGCAGAGACCCCTGTGACAAACAGTTGTCATACACTGCTCAAGACCCATGAGGAACAGTGACCTCCAGATTGGGCAGCCAAGATGATGCTGGAGGATCACACAAGTCTGCCAAAAAGGGTAAAAAGGCAGTGAAGTGTGACCCAAAGTGGTGCCCTCTCATCCAACACCTGACCTACTGAGACAGAAGGACAAGCAGGTAACCCCCTTCTGGAAAAGGCATCGCCTTGGAGGAAGCTGACCATCAACAGCAGACTTCAGGCCCTCAGATAGGTAGATATACAGACACCAGTGTATTGCAATCACTATAGCAGTTACTATACACTATACTACATGGGTTTAAATGACATGGGTTTGAATGAGTGAATGCATGTGTGTGTGTGTGCTAAGGTAACCAGTACCACTCATAACTCAAAGTTTGCATTTATGATTTTATTGGTAACTTCACATCCCATCCAATAAACTAGAACTGATGATGATCCTGAGAGTTGGTCCTTTGTACCAACACCATAGGAAAAAAAAAATTTTAAAAGGTGTGAGAAAACTAAAATATTACATTTTCTGTGGGGTGCCCTGGGTCTAACAAGGTTTTGAAAACATTGTTGTAGACTTATGTCTACCCCTGTCCAGGTCAGCCTGGATCACCCTTCTGTCTTCTGGTGTGGAAGCTTTGCCCCAAAGTTTGGTGTTATTGGTGAACTTGATTGGTGAAGTTGGCCAGTGCACTTCTGACACCAACATCCACATCATTGATGAAGATGTTAAACAGTATAGGCCCTAGAACAGAGCCTTGCGGGACTTTGTGGTGACCACACACCAAGACGATTGGCTTCCATCAACCACCACCCTCTGGGGCCAGCTGCTGAGCCAATTCCCCAGCCAGTGGATTGTGGTGAGGCTGGGGCCACAGTGAGTCAGTTTTGCCAAGAGGTGATCATGGGATACCAGATCAAAGGCTTTTTTAAAGTCAAAATATACAACATCAATCCCTTCCCCCTTGTCCAGGTGATAGGTCACCTGGTCATAAAAGGAAATGAGATTGGTCAAGCAAGACCTACCCACTACAAACCCATGCTGTGTACCCCTCAGGATATTGCCATCAGCAAGTCTTTTAAGGATGGCCTCTTTGATAATCTTTTCCAAGACCTTCCCCAGGATAGAGGTCAAGCTGATGGGCCAGAGGTTTGATGGATCTACTTTTCTCGCTTTCTTGAAGATTGGCATGATGTTGGTCTTCTTCCAGTCTTCAGGCACTTCACCAGAACACCAGGAGTTCTCAAAGATCCGTGCCAGCAGCTGAGATATGATGCTCGCCAGGTCCTTGAGTACCCTTGGGTGTAAACCGTCAGGGCCGGCTGACTTGAAGGTATCCAGCCTGTCAAGGTATTCCTTCATGAGGTCAGCTTCAATGGAGGGTAAGGAAACTCACCTGGGCCTCTCTGACCCACAGTAGGCACGTGCGCCCCATGGGACTGGTGAAAAACTGATGCTAAGTAGCCATTTAGCAAGTTAGCTTTTTCCTGGTCATCGGTTGTCAGTTGTCCCATCTGGTTTAGCAGGGGTCCCATGTTGCCCTTGCTTTTCCTCCAGCTCCCCACATATCTAAAAAAGGACTTTTTATTATCTTTGATATTTGTAGCTAGCTGGAGTTCCACTGCAGCCTTGGCTTTCCTAGTCTGCTCTCTGCAGGTCTGGACCTGAGCAGAGGATTCCTCCTTGGTGGTGGTTACGTAGATTTCATAGATTTCATAGACATTAGGGCTTGGAAGATCATCAAGTCCAGCCCCACACCCGAAGGGTAGGAAGTCAGCTGGAGTCATAGGATCCCAGCAAGATAAGCATCCAATTTACTCTTGAAGGTGTTCAATGTAGGTACTTGAACCACCTACGATGTTAGACTGTTCCAGACCTTGGGGGCTCGGACAGTAAAGAAACTCTTCCTTATGTCCAGCCTGAAATGGTCTTGAAGTAGTTTATAACCATTCAACCTCATCATCCCTTGGGGCACTCTGGTGAACAAACGTTCCCCCAGATACTGATGGTCACCCGTGATAAACTTATAGGTGGCGATCAGATCACCCCTGAGCCTGTGCTTTTCCAGGCTAAAGAGCCTCATAGATCTCAGCCTGTCCTCGTAAGGTCTGTTTTCCTGACCTCTGATCATGTGCGTGGCTCTCCTCTGCACCCTCTCAATCTTCTCCACATGCTTTTTGAATTGTGGGGCCCAAAACTGGACGCAGTACTTCAGCTGCGGCTTCACCAAGGCCGAGTACAAGGAGAGAATGATGTCCCGGGATTTTTTTGAGAAGCATCTATGGATGCAAGCCAGCATTTTGTTTGCTTTACTAGCCACAGCATTGCATTGCAGGCTCATGTTCATCTTGTGGTCAATAACCCCCAAGTCTCTTTCTTCTGTAGTGCTAGCCAGCGTAGCACTGTCAAGCCTATAAGGAAGCTGCGGGTTTTTCCTCCCCAGGTGGAGAACCTTTCATTTTTGAGTGTTAAAAACCATCAGGTTCTCATCCACCCATTTGCTGAGCCTGTCTGGGTCAGCCTGGATCGCCCCCCTGTCTTCACGTGTGGATGCTTTGCCCAAAGTTTGGTGTCATTGGCAAACTTGGCCAATCCGCTTCTGACTCCAATGTCCACATCATTAATGAAGATGTTGAATAATATGGGTCCAAGGACAGAGCCTTGGGGGACCCCAACTGGTAACAGGGCACCATGATGATTGACTTCTGTCAGTTACCACCCTCTGGGTCCATCCTCCATGTCCGTTTGCTGCCTTTACTCTGAGATGGGATGGACTTTGCTTGCGCATCCAGGAATGGTCCCTTGAGGAGTAACCACTTGTCCTGAACTCCCCTACCCTTTGGGTTGTGGCCCTTTAGGGCCTCACTGACAAGCGTCCTGAGCTTGTCAAAGTCAGCTTTCCTGAAGTCAAGGACTTCTGTATTACTGACAGACTTGCCGGCTTTACGGCAGATGGTGAAGGTGATCAGCTCATGATCACTGTCACTCAGCTTCCCTTTGATCGTTATTCGCTGATTAGGTTGTCCCCGGTTGCCAGTATGAGGTGAAGCAGCACTTTCCCTCTCGTCAGGCCATAGATTTCCTGTGTCAGATAGAGGTCATCCATACATGAGAAAAAGTTTTGTGACGGCTTGGATTTGGCTGAGCATGCCTCCCACAAGATGTCTGGGTAGCTAAAGTCTCCCATGACAATCATGCATCGGGAGCGCGTGGCCTCAGCTAATTCCTTGGCAAACTCCTGGTCAAGGTCTTGACCCTGGGTAGGGGGTCTGTAGTAGACTCCCTCCATAGTATCCCTGTGCTGTGTACCCCATGGACCCAGAGGGTCTCAAGTCATCCACTGTGGGTGCCAGTGTCAGCTTGCAGGGACACATAGCTTTCCTTGACATAGAGTACTACACCTCCGCCATTTTTGACCACTCAATCCCTCCTGTGCAGGGTATAGACATCTATACCTGTGGCCCAGTCATGGGTGGAGTCTGACCAGGTCTCCATTATCCCTATGAAATCATAGTTATTTGTGTTTAGCAGGAGGACAAGTTCCTCCTGTTTATTTCCCAAGCTCCTGGCATTTGTGTATAGGCACGCAATTGTCCCCTTGGGGGCCCTTGCCTTGCCTACAGATTGCTCCAGGGCTGAGCTCCGTTAAATGCCTTGGCCTGCTGGCTTTGCAAGGGTTGCTCTGTGGGCCAGCAGTGGCAGTAGTCCCTCCATCCCCTGGCGGGCTTAGTTTAAAGCCTGGTGGAGCAAGTCAGCTAGTCTGGCTGAGAAGAGCCTTCTCCCCAGTGGAGAGAGGTAGAGGCCATCCCTTCCCAGCAGTTCGCTGCCTCCCTCACCAAAGAGTGGACTGTGGTCATGAAAGCCAAAGACTTCACAATAACACCAATGCTGCAGTCTTTGGTTTACTACCTCGATCCTCCTCTCCCTCCTTAGCCCATAGCCTGAAACTGGGAGGATCAAGAAAAACACCACCTGCACCCCCAACCCCTTAAGGCCTATTCCCAAATCCCTGTAGCACTTCAAGACCCAGCTGGTATTGCTTCGAGCCACGTCTTTCATGCCCACATGGATAAGGAGCATAGGGTTGCAGACCCTGAGGGGACCCTTGGGCTGTGGCATGTACTCATCCACGTTATGCCGCTGGTGCGCTGACTGCGGCTGTGACTGTCTACCCTGGGGGGCTCACAGGCCAGGCCTCGGGGCCTCCCGTTTGCCCTCCTGCATGAACTCCTGTGCTAACTCATGCACTGGGCCTAGGAGTGTGCCTGTTTTCACGACCTGTTTGCAAGTCTCTGGTTACGTGGCTCCCTGGGCCAAGCAGAAGCCGGGGGTGCGTGACCCTCCTCGGCCCACTTAGCCCACTTCCAGCTGTCTAGGTCCCTCCCTCCATGGGCCCCCACTTACCTGGGGCAGGCCAGGGCTCATTGGGGGTCCTGGGGTCTCGCTGAGGGTCCCTGGGCTCACGGGGGTGCAGCAGGCTTACACCCATGCGTCTCACACAGGGGCCAGGACAGGAAATGAAGCGTCTGTGGGGAGGGACCAGAAACAGCATTAAAGCCTCTGTTTTGAAGCGTTCTGTACCTTTTTGCAGCTTGTTCCCTCTCAAGAACTGCGTGAGAAAGGGACCCTCAGACTAAAGCATTGTACTCAGTAGTTGAACTTGCCTGCTGCTTTTTCTTGTTAGAAAGGATTATCTTATCTTAGCTATTCTATTAAATTACTATTACTATTTAATTCATTTCTTTGAATTTATATTTGCAAATTTTTATTTTTTGGAAACTTTGAAAAAAGGAAGCTGTGTTTTCCCTGCCAGTGTGATCCATCACTGTGCAGGGAGGCACACAGGTTGCATGCACACATGCATGTGCGCGCGCACACACACAAACTCTATAAATAAGAAAAATCAGATATTCATAGGAAAAGAAGACAGACAGACAACACATAATTTTTATATAACTCTTAACACTGAAGCAAAGAACCAAAGTAGAGGCCAGTGCACGCATGCCACAGATGGAATAAAACACACAATACAAAAGGACTGACACACACACAGAGACCTTTTGCAGCACAAGAAAGATCAATATGAAGCATGCTAGAAAGGCAGGTGCCAGGTCTTCTGACAGGGAGGGAGAGGGGGTAGGGGAAGAGCTAGAACTTCAAGTCCCACCCCACCTTTCCAAACACAGACGCATGTTATTCCCAAGCAGCCATGACATCAGTGCTGCCAGTGGAAGTCGGGAGGTGGGACCAGTGTCTGCACCTGATGTGCTTGCACCTGCACCACCTCCGCTCAGTCCAGAAGTAGGTATCAGCAGTGGAATCACTGTCTCCTCCACCCCAAATTCATCTCTCAGTGTGAGCCTCCCACTGCCAGAGGAGGAGCTGGAGCTGGAACCAGGGATGCTGAGTGTGCTGGTTCAAGCAATTATGGGGACTGAGGGGGAATCAGAGTTTGTGCTCCACACCCCTTAAATTTCCCCTAGACCCAGGTCTCCTCCAGAAAGCAGCACCTTGGAGGAGGCTAAGTTTGTGGAGGCAAGTGGCTCAGATGAGACAGCTCCTCCTGCTCTTGCGCCTCAGCCTGCTGAGGAGTGGGATAAAGCAGGATTCTCACCCTCAACCCAGAAGCTGGGGAGTAGTGTAGTGTGGGAGCATTTTGAGCTGGCAGATGATCCCAGGTTTGCCATCTGCCAGCACTGCCAAAGGCACATCAGCTGTGGCAAGGACACGAGACACTTCCACCACGGTGATGCTGCTGCATTTCAGAGGGCAGTGCCCCCTTGCCCTTCTTCCTGCTCAGCCTGGCACCAGTGTGAGTGTGCTGAAAGGGAAGTCCCTTGCTCAATCCAAAGCCCCCTTCCCCCAAAAGCAGAGGCAGGCCACACTGGACCAGTGGGGAAAAGGTGGATAGAAAGTGGGGCATGTTCCCAAGGCGAGCGAGATCACCCAGAGCACTGGGGAGATGCTTGCTCTGGATAGCCTTCTCCCTAGTTGAGTGGCCAGGGTTCAGGCAGTTCATAGCGCTTCTGGCCCCATTTTACAAAGTGCCCATGTGCACCACCTTTAGCAGGACAGTGGTGCCCTCCCTGTATGAGGCATGCAGGGAGTACTTGAGGGAGGAGCTGCGCAAGGCAGGACTGCAGGTAGCCTTGCACTTCACCTCTGACATCTGGAGCAGCTGGTGTAGTGATCATGCCTACCTCTTTGTCACAGGGCACTGGTGCAATCAGTCAGGCTGTCAGTGGGCTCTACTGCCAGCCAAAACTGAAAATCTGTTTTATTTTCAGTGTTTTAGAAAAGAAATTAACATTCTTATGAAGAAAGCAGAAGTGACTATTTTGTAACAAAAAATCCAGTTTGCCATAAAAATCAGTTTCAAATCAGGCCTTCACGGCAGCTGTGTCAGTTTCTGCAACCAGCAGCATATGGTCAAGAACTTGTGTTTGTGGATAGGGTCTGTGTGCATACAAATTAATGGGAGAAACTGAGATGGACTTACGGCTACATTTTTCTTTGCTGCTTAAGGTAGCTTAAGTGGTACTTAAACAGATGTTAAGCATTTAAATCACAACATGGTATTCTGTTGGGTCCTATATAATGGCATGGATCTTGTTAACTTATCAACATTTCTTAAAGTCATCTACAGTTTTTTTCCCTACTGTGCATTCTTATAAAGAACTCTTTATAGGCAGTAATGCATCTAGCTTTATTTACATACTATCACAACTCAGTTTCACCATGGAGACACTAGAATCCTTGAACATCATTAGTTTGATAGTAACAGCAATGTAAAGCCCAGGTTTTATCCAAAACCCGCATGGAGAAGACACTTGAACAGTATACTCTGCTTTTAGACCTGAGAAAATATGAACTTTGATTCCCTATGGGCATGTCTACACATGCATTTAAGTGCGCTTTAACTGAATGCTCATTAGCTTAATGTACATTAAGCAGATTTAGGCAGACGTCTACACATGCAGGAGTTAAAGTGCATTCACTCTCTGTGTGGACTGACTTGGGACTAAAGTTAGTCACAAGTCAGTCGACACACACAGTGTTAATGGGCTCTAATGCATCTGCACATGCATTAATGCCCTTTAACTATTCATGCCTAATTTGATACCTACATTTCTGGATATCAAATTTAGGCATGAATAGCCTAAATTCATCATTTTTAAAATGCATTAAGGATGTGCACATGTAGATGTGCGCCCTTAATGTTCATTTACTTAGGCTAATGCTCATTAAAGTGTCACATGTAGACACACCAAAACACATGGCCACAAGGCTAAGCAAGACAAAAAAAGGACCTTGTTGAATCAAGGCCACTAGGTATCCCAAAGGGAAAGGTACACAGGACCTCATAGGACACCAGCCTATTCACATTACTGTTGATTTGCTGCTGCAAGTGATTGCTGCTGAAACCCCAAACCCATGGGTTGAATCAAGTCTGCAGGCCATAGGCTGCTGACCCCTATCTTATACAAGCACTGTAATTAAGGGGATATTTAAGGAGGAGGACTGTCATAGTAAAGTGGTTGATATAGTCATCCACTTAGATGTTTTGCTGTTCAGCTTTTAAGTTCTGAAGAGATATTTATATCTTAGAGCAGGGCTTTTCACCCAGTGGCCCGTGAGGGACCATCACAGACCCCTGCAACCACTTCTCCCACAGCCATATGATGAGTGAATGCCCAGAATAAAAAGAGCTGCATGCTGCTCTTCCTGGATGGTGTGTGGTTCTCTTCCCCCTGTGCAGTCCCTGCAATTTGGGGGAGGGGGGGCGCTGCATCCCGGGGCTGCATCAGCACTGGCAAGGGAGGGACAGCAGATGGGGCTGCACATGATGCTGGCATGGCTCATCCAGCCTGATGGGGAAGGGTCCTGAGGAGCTGCACACATCACGACAGCCAAAAACTACAGAGGGAGCCATACACTATAGTTCCCAGATCTGGGATATTTGGACAGTCTTGTCTGTCAATAGGAAGTACAATTCCAGTCAGGTTGGTGTAGTTTGAAACTCCTCCATTGAAATTAAGAGTTAGGGGCTGCCTGGGCCACAGTGTAACTGTCTCAGGAAGCATTGAATCGCTGCCTATTGAAATGAATGGGAAAGTGACATAGTTTTGCAGAGCAAAGTAGAATGTACATCTAGCACTCCATTAAAAGTCTAGCACTATGTTTTTCCTCAGGCAGAGTAGAATTCACCTGAAAAAGAGAACAGATTAGAGGCAGCTTGGTGGAAAAGCAGAATTTAGCCTTTAGAGATCAACAGAGTACAGATGAGGCCTATGCAAACAGTCATGCAATAGTTTAGAAAAAGAAGTGAGGCAAGTGGCTTCTCCTCACACCTCCCTAGCTGGCATATCTACATTATATTCAGCACTCTTTTGAAAAGTGATCCACACTTCGTTTTCATAAAAGGCTTCAGCTAGAAAAGTGGTCATTCAGGGATGTTCAGAGATGTAATCTGTGACCAACAGAGCCATGTCAGCAGGCAGCCTTAGTGCAGACACTGTTGTATAGTCAAAACTGCTTTCACTAATATATAACATAGGGGGAGGGATGACTTACTGTACAAGTACCAAGCACAGCATTGCATATAGCTGTATCCAAGTAAGAGGCACATCTGCACGTTCATTAATGTGCAGTGGTTATTCCATGTTCAATTTTGTACTTGTATAATCAAGTACTAAATAAATGTGCAGTAACTGGAGTTACTGCACAGCAGTGCTGGAGAACATGCTCGAAGTATGGGGAAGAAGCAGGAGGAACTCGCCCTCCTCCTAGCTGTCACCAGCCCTGACATAGTGGGGATCACAGAAACGTGGTGGGACTCATCGCATGACTGGGCGGTGAGTGTCAAGGGCTATAGGCTATACAGGAGGGACAGGATAGGAAGGAAAGGTGGAGGAGTAGCACTCTACATCAAGGAGGAATATACTTCCTCGTTAATTAGCAAGGGGGTAGAGTGGGGGCACTCTGAGGTGCTCTGGGTTAGAGTAAAAGGCAGTCCAGGGGAGAGAGACTTAACGGTGGGAGTCTACTATAGACCTCCCAACCAGGGAGAAGAGCTCGACCAGGAATTCTTAGGTCAGCTCACAAAGGCAGTGAGGGCTAAGGATGTGGTCATCATGGGGGACCTGAACTTCCCAGACATCTGCTGGGAGGAGCAGTCAGCCAAGTCTGATCGCTCACGTCGGTTCTTAGCCAGAGTGCAGGACCTCCATCTAACCCAGGAGGTGCACAGTCCCACCAGGGGAGACGCCTTGTTGGACCTGGTGCTGGCCACGGGTGATGACCTGGTGAGGGGGCTGCGGGTGATGGGCCACCTGGGAGACAGTGATCATCGCTTGCTGGAATTCACCATCCAGCGTAAGGTGGCAAAGGGCTGCAGCAAGGCAACAGCCCTAGACTTTAGGAGGGCTGACTTCAACAAGCTAAGGAGGATCGTTGGGGAAGCGCTGAGGACTCAGAGGGGAAGGGAATCAGATGTCGAAGGTGAGTGGTTGCTCCTTAAGGAGACGATCCTCCATGCCCAAAGGAAGGTAATCCCAACAAGGGTCAAAGGGAGCAGGAGGGCACATAAACCCCCATGGCTCACTAAGAGCATCCGGGAATGTCTCCTTGCTAAAAGGGAGGCATACACCCAATGGAGAGATGGGGTCATCACCAAGAAGGACTATGTTACAGTCGCCCGAGGATGTAGGGAGGCAGTCAGGAGGGCCAAAGCAGAGATGGAGATAGGACTAGCTTCCCGGATTAAGGACAATAAGAAGTCCTTCTTCAAATACATAGGGGGTAAAAAGAGGGTCCCGGGTAATGTGGGGCCCCTGCAGGACACGATGGGCAACTTAGTCGTCACGCCAGATGACAAAGCTAACATATTTAACGATTTCTTTGCCTCTGTCTTCCTAAGTAGGGACCAGTTCAGCCACCTCCCTGCTGGGCCCCCCTCGGGCCCCGGGAGAGACACGCCTGGGCCAGGGGTTAGCGAGGAGTTAGTTAGGGTACTTCTGGAGAGGCTGGACGTGTTCAAGTCCACTGGTCCGGACGATCTTCACCCTAGGGTTCTACAGGAATTGGCCGAGGTCATTGCGGGACCCCTGGCGCGGCTCTATGAGCACTCGTGGTGCTCTGGCGAGGTGCCGGAGGACTGGAAGAGGGCCAATGTGGTCCCTATCTTCAAAAAGGGAAAAAAGGAGGACCCGGGAAATTACAGGCCAGTTAGTCTTACCTCAATCCCGGGTAAGCTCTTTGAAAAAATTATCCTGGCACACATCCAGGAGGGACTTGCAGGGGAATGCATGCTTAGGGGCAACCAACATGGGTTCATCAGTGGCAGGTCTTGTCAGACCAACCTGGTGGCCTTTTACGATCAGGTCACCAAATCATTAGACGCAGGGGTTGCTGTGGATGTAGTCTTTCTGGACTTCCGGAAGGCTTTCGACACTGTCTCTCACCCTGTCCTCATCAAAAAGCTGAGAGACTGTGGTGTCGATGCCCACACGGTCAAATGGGTCGCCAACTGGTTGGAGGGCCGCACCCAGAGGGTGGTAGTGGATGGGTTCTTCTCGACCTGGAAGGACGTGGGCAGTGGGGTTCCGCAGGGCTCGGTCCTCGGGCCCGCACTGTTCAACATCTTCATCAGTGACTTGGATGAGGGGGTAGAAAGCACCCTGTTCAAGTTTGCTGATGACACTAAGATGTGGGGGGATGTGGGTGCACTAGAAGGGTGCAATAGGCTACAAGCTGACCTTGACAGGTTGCAACGGTGGGCAGAGGAGAATAGGATGGGGTTTAACACTGATAAGTGCAAGGTGTTGCACATGGGGAGGAAGAACCGGCACCACACTTACAGGTTGGGGAACTCCCCTCTTGCCAGCACGGAGACGGAAAAGGATCTTGGAGTCGTCATTGACTCCACGATGAACATGGGCCGGCAGTGTGGGGAGGCAGTCAAGAAGGCCAACCGTACCCTGTCATGCATCCACAGATGCATCTCGAGCAGGTCCAGGGAGGTGATCCTCCCCCTCTATGCGGCACTGGTCAGGCCGCAGCTGGAGTACTGCGTCCAGTTCTGGGCGCCACACTTCAAGAGGGACGTGGACGATATGGAAAGAGTTCAGAGGAGGGCCACTCGTATGATCAGGGGTCAGCAGGGCAGGCCTTATGAGGAGAGGCTACGGGACCTGAACCTGTTTAGCCTCCACAAGAGAAGGTTAAGGGGGGACCTTGTGGCCTGCTACAAACTGGTCAGGGGGGATCAGCAAGTATTGGGGGAGTCCCTGTTCCCCCGTGCGCTGCCAGGGGTGACCAGGAATAACGGTCACAAGCTGGCGGAGGGTAAGTTTAGATTAGATATTAGGAGGCGCTACTTCACAGTCAGGGCGGCTAGGGCCTGGAACCAGCTTCCAGGGGAAGTGGTGCAGGCTCCTAGCCTGGGGATTTTTAAAAGGAAGTTAGATGAGCACCTTGCCGGGGTCATCTGACCCCGGTGCTCTTTCCTGCCAAGGCAGGGGGTCGGACTAGATGATCTACCTAGGTCCCTTCCGACTCTAGCTACTATGAAACTATGAAACATCTTTTTAGTGGCACTACTGTGCAGTAGACTAATAGCAGTTTGTGCCATGACATGCTACTGCACAGTTACTATCTTGTGTAGATGCACCCAAGGAGTAGTATTCCAGTGCAATATGCACGCATGCCTGTATAGATAAGACTTGCCTAGAAGAGTTAAGGACTCAGAATAAGGACTCCATGGACTCTCAGGTAGGAAGAAGCTCAATATGTACCTCAACATTAGTAAACTAGCTCTTACTAAGGCTAATGAAGGTGGTTGTGCAGCAGAACTTAATATCTTCATGGTGTAGCCCAGGGACTATCACCTGGTTTTGTGCATTATTGCAAGTCCTAGAATTACCTTTTGTGTATTGTACAATGGACTAGGCTTTACAGGTCAGGCCTCCTCCACCTCTTTCTCCATCCAGCATTTCATAAAATCACAGTGGCTTGTTACACCTTATTCTATAGGCTACACAAATGTTGATCTGCTTAGCTTAGATTTTAGTGACTTGCCACTTAGGGTGCTGGAGCTTGGCCAGGTCTGAGGGCTTTCTGGGGCTGTTCACATTCTCCTCTGCTCCACAGGGCTTGGGGTCCAGCAGTGGCCACCTGCCCAGGCAAGCTCAGTGCTGGTGGAGAAAGGTGTCCCATTTTTCCTGGACAGGGGGACTGGAATGAGGAGGTTCCTTCTGAATATATGCGGCATGTCATATGCAGAGGCCCAGCCCTAAAGCCACCATCAGGCCCTGGCTCTGGAGCTGTGGGCTGGAACTAGGAGCAGCCACAAGCACTAGCACAGCCAGCACCATTGCTGGGGAGGAGCATCTTTAACAGCAACTGCCCTGGGAGGGCTTGGTGGGGAACAGGGCTAGTGGTGGGGTCTTGACCTCCCTCCAGTACCTGGGGCTGCTTCTATGCTTTCTCACATGTGGGACTGCCTTGGGGCTCTGATAAGACAGTAGGAGATATAAGGAGTGAGGCATGGGGAGCAGAGCTAAGCTGCTGCCTGATTTCTCCCACTCTACTACCCTACCCAGAAACAGGCTGCACAAGCCAGTGCCTCTCCCCCACATAAAGGCAGGAGGAAGAGGATGTGTTGCAATTGGGTTTGAAGTGTATCCCCCAGAAAAGCTCAATCCTGAGCTGCTGCTGCTTCTTGGAAGTGGGTACATGTATATACAGTATATATGTGTAATTGTTATATCCGGTATGGCATTTTGTTTTGTTGTATTAATAGCTAAAAATCAGTAAAAAGTCAGAAAAGATGCTTTGGTTCAGAGTGATTCATGTCTGAGTCTTTTAATTCAGATGGTTAGGAATAGCAGCACACACGCACATGCACACACACATACTATATGGCCTAGCAGGGGGCTGGGTGGCTAAGCTCGGGGCAGGAGCTGCGAACTGGAGCTTGTTAGTGGTGCTGGTAATGAAGAAGCTAGGCATGGCGTGGGAAAGAACATCTTTTATTTTTTCAGCTCTGTGTAGGCAGTCTGGGAGCACATGAGGCAAGGAGATGGGCTCTGTGGCTCTCACAGAGGCTTAGGGGTACCTGCCTGCTCTGATGTTGCTCCTGTGCTTGAATTTACCCCTAGCCCCACTTCAGTTTCCAGCCAAAAACTGAATATCTCCCAGAAAGCCAGGGCTCATCTTAGGGCAGGAGCCTGGAACCTCTGAGCAAGGGCTTATCTCCCTTGTGGGATAAGGGAGAAGCCACTGCATTCTGGGATATAATGGAACAGGGTCAAGGTTATACAGATTAGAGATTATCATGCCCTGGAGTGGCATAACATTGAACCTAATAATGTTGATTGGATTGGCTTGAGGCACTGCAGCTGTGGGCCCTGGGGTACCCTGCAGGAGAGGGGGCTGTGCAGGGGGTGACCTAGGGGACCCAGCTGGGGCTGCCTGGGAAGAAGGGACATTGCTGCCTTTCCTCAGAGCAAGCGGCAGTGCCACCTCCCTGTCCTCCACCCCGGGCATTTCCCTACCCATACCCCCTTGCTCCCAGCCATGAGCTGGGGGATCCTGCCCAGCCCGGTGCAGGCCCATACCTGGCAGGTGCCTTACCGGGCACAGCTATGGCAGTGGGAATGAGACAGGGCACACGGACTGGCTGCCAGCCTCCTGAGGCTGTCCTGCTGCCCAGCTTTAAGTCTGCATGTGACTGCCGGTGCTGAAAGCCACAACCCAGCAGCCAACCTGCCATGGCCTGGTACCAGGCTGTGGCCCAGTGGTTGGGAACCTCTGTACTAATCTGTCAAAGGTAAAGCAAAGGGACCCAATGTCTTACTCAAACATCCTGTGTCTTAGTTCCAGAAGTAATATGCCTTCAAATTGCTCATCAGTAATGGAAGTTCTCCAATTCTTGCAGGATGTAACTTTCCATAAAACATCCCGCCCCCCCCCCCCCCGAGAAAGTCTAAATGTTACTTCTCTTGCTCTTAAAGTGCACCTCCAAGGCATTATAGTAATAGTGAATAACAACAAGCATTTAAGATCTCACATTACATCACACAGGATGCATTATTATGAAGTCAGATAATTTTTGCTAAAATTCAGTTATCTCAGCTGCACAGCTATGACATTCTGAGCCTATTTGAAAATCAGCCACAGAACCTTTAGGGAAAGGGAGGTGAATTGGTCCCCCGAACCAGTGAGTTGTTATGATAAAAGTGCAAATTTTGAGATGGTGCCTTATTTTGAATAGTGGGGAATTTGTAAAGTATCCCTTGATTACAGGGTAATTATCACAGATATGAAATTGTATTTCTTTCTCATTCACATGTGCCTGTTGAACTTGATGATCACTACACCCATGTATAATGGTGATCTACACCATTTATTATTCATGATTTGCACACCATAAAACAGATTTTTCCCCACAAGTTAAAGTAAAAAAATGCGTGCAAGTACCACAACTATATATAAAAACCAAGTAAAGAGCATACAGAACTAGACAATATTATTTATTTAGGCCTGCAACTGATGAAATTTCACATATTCTAGTTAGTTCATACCCAGTGTGTTATGCCCCTGAATGAGCATTTTGCATGAGCCCTTCAAAAGCCAGAAACACAGTTTCATAGTAGCTAGGGTCAGGAGGGACCTGAAAAGATCATCTAGTATGACCCCCCACCACAGGCAGGAATGAATGCTGGGTTCATAAGACCCCAGACAGGTGATCATCCAACCTCCTCTTGAATTTGCCCAAGGTAGGGGCAAGGACCACTTCCCTGGGAAGCTGGTTCCAGATATTGGCCACCCGAACTGTAAAGAATTGCTTTTTGATCTCTAACCTAAACCTATTCTCCATCAGCTTATTACTATTGTTCCTTGTTACCCCAGGTGGTGCTGGGGGGGAAAGGACTTTACCTATTTGCTGTTGATCTCCCCTGATGAGTTTGTAGGCAGCCACCAGGTCCCCTCTCAGCCTCCTCTTGCTGAGGCTGGACAGGTTCATGTCCCTCCTCCTCATAGGGCCTGTCCTGCTGCCCTCTCACCAAATGGGTGGCTCTCCTCTGAACCCTCTCCAGGTTGGCCACGTTCCTCTTGAAGTGCGGCGCCCAGTACTGGACACAGTACTCCAACTGCAGCCTGACCAAAGTCGCATAGAGGGGGAGGATCACCTCTCTGGACTGGCTTAAGATGCATCTTTGGATGCATGACAAGGTATGGCTGGCCTTGCTGGCTGCAAGTCAGATGACCCCAATGAGGTATGCATCCAGTCATCTGTTACAGCAACACACTGACCCTTTTTGTCCCATTCCAAAACTCCTTATGGCCCATGGAAATATTCACACTGGCTTCAATAGACTTTGAATTAGCTCCCTAATGTATATACACAATATGGGTGCCATCCTTGGAAAAAAAAAAGACATAATAGGAACCTTATACCTTGCCCAATGCACTCCCACCAAAAATGAACCTCTGTGGTCTTCAAATCTTTGTAGTCCTTTTTCATCCTTAATTAGTGCCAATTTCTGGTTTCCAGGAGTAGAAGTCACTGACATCTGGAAAATAGACATGGTATCTCACCTGCATTTCTTCTTTTCTGTAGACACAGTGCTGACTTGAGGCTTGGTTCATAAGCATGGTGCAGGATGGGAATCAAAGACAGTGCATATTTAACAAAACAAGGTCAGCTCCTTTCTCAAACCAAATGCCAGTGCCCTCTAAAGCTCCTGGAATCCTTGGTTTCAGATGTTTGATGAGCTTTTTGCATTCTAAGTAGAATGGACAGCCAGAGTATTTGGATGTATCTACATGTGCAACTAATGTGACTAAATAAACTGCAGAGTAAATTGCTCCATAGTAAACTACTCCCAGCACAGCATCTATATGTGCACCTGGGACAGCAGAAGATTGAGCTAGGAAGGAACCATTTGGGCTCTGGCTGGTGGCTGTAGTGTGGCCCAGGGTTTAAGGGGCAGCCCTGGGCTAGCAGAGGGCATGGGGGCAAGTCTTGGAAGCAGGTGGCTGTGTTGGGTGGTGGAGGATCTGACTGAGTTATGAGGCTCCTGCAGCTGCCAAGCCATGTGGCTAGGCAGCAGGCAGGAGTGTGGCACCTTACTGGCTGGTCTGACTGGGACGAAGTTACTCCTGGGTCAGCATCTACACATGTGTTGCTACCCGTTAGAGAAATCTGCAATAGGATAGTACCTGTATTTATAAATACTACCCTGCTGCATAGTTTATTAGTTTCCTGCAACCTAATAACACTTCACATTTAGAGGTGAGACATTTACTTTGGAGCTAATAGGGCAACTTTGCAATAATCATTTCATATAGATGTGTCCTTTGTGTAGTAGGAAAGGACCATGCAAAAGATCTGGTTATTATTGGATCTTCCACTTCTCATTCCCTGCATATCCATGTGCACACACCTTCCCTGCAATGGCAGCAGCTTGGTTTTGGTGGATAGTTTCTAGGAACTTTTTTCAGCTTGGGGGGCAGGGGTGGGGAATGGGTATTTTTAAAATGAAAGGTCCTCTCTCGGATGAATTGGGCAATTTATGACACAGTTCAATAGTATCACAGTGTGATCAGCCAATGTAGTCAAAGAGTATTCTTTACCCCCCACTGTGAGTAATAAGGGCTAGGCCTCTTTTTCACAGCTTTGGTGGGTAATGAATCTGACAGAAAGTCCCATGCCCCCTTCTTGCAATTAGTTCTCCTCTGAGTGGTAGAGGAGAAGGAATGTGTCACTGCTACAAGGATACACCAGGCAGAGCCTGATGGTCAGAGTTAATGTGAGCCTATCCTGTAGATGATAACCCTCCAGAACCCAAATGGAAAGAAGCCTTTACCTAGATTTTGATTCCGAGGAGGGGTTTAACTTTGCAAATCCTCTGATTGGTGCTGTGTCTTTGTCTAGTAATGGAACTTTTGCTGATAAACTGTTACAAATGTTATAAACCCTGTATCCCTATGTCCATCCCACAACAATGGGAAATATTTAATTGCCAGAAAAGGGAGGTACCCACATGTCAAGGGAATCTATCAGATCTTGTGCTCATAATTCACACAACTTATAAACAACTCATGTAATATGTCTTCCCAAGTGATTTATTAGCACAACCTGATTCCTTCCCCATTTATCAACCAAACCTAACCTAGAATCATTTCCTGTCTATCATCCCTATTTATGGAGATATCAGCCAGACTCTGATCTCATTTACATTGCTTGAAATTTGCAGTAACTCCAGGAAAGTCAGTGGCATTGTTCCAGATAAGCACTGTTACTGAGGAGTGATCTGTACTGCTGCAGGCTGTGTTCAAAGGGTATAATCTGTCACTTTGCTTCCTCTTTCTCTCTTGTAATCATTGGCTGCTTCTGACCCCACATGTCTCCCACGCTTGGCTACCCAGAGGGCTAATATCAAAAGGAGTGCTGGAGAGGGCACTGTGTAGGGGTCATACGTGCGGTCCAGTAGTTAGAGCAATGTGGATGCAAATAGAAGTGCAACTTCCCACTGGGATTGAGAGCGCTTTGCAGGAAGTGTTCTGAGTTACAGTGATCCCTTGGAACAAACAGACATTCACTGTTGGTTCCAGGGAGGAGGGGAATCTAACTGCTGGCCTCTCTCCCAGCCTGTCCGTGTTTCAGAATGGGAGTGGGAAAGGGAGCAGAGGGAGCTTGTTCCAGGGGTTCCCCAGGTGGCTGTGGAGAGTGGAGGGGCGAGGTGCTCCAATACACCCATCCCACCCTCTAGCGGGGGCTGAAAACCCCCAAGACTGAACTCCCTCCACTCCCTTTTCCCATTCCCATTCTGAAAACAGCTTGAGGCTGGCAGGCAGTGCAGACAGGCAATTACAGAAGATTCTCTGTTTTGAAACATCTTCATACGACTCCTCATTGAATGAAGAGTCAGATTTTCACCTAGCCATTTTTGCAGCTGTCTGCAGTCATGCACTTGTGTTTAGTCATGGCTATAAACTGCTTTCTTTGGCCAGATTGGGCAAACATTGTCACTTCTGTTTGAGCCCTATGATAGGATGTCAGTGGCAGGTAGATTCCCACTTCTCTGAGTCTCCTGCTTCCTGGCTAAGTGTCTTAGTAGCCTGGAGGCTTGTAGCTAAAACATGGAAGGGCCCTTCTCCTCCAGTATCTAGCACCTGCCAGGCATGGGTTTTTGCTGGGTACATAGCTTACATTTGCTTAGGGCAGATATTTGTACCTGTCTGGCCAGAGTACAGTCTACTGATAGTACTTAGTAGCTATGTGGATGCTTACATGTTGTAACTACCTAGCAGTTCCCAGGGGTGTCCATGGCACTCCCTTGTGTTTACACTAGGTAAGTATCCCTACTCCCATTTACTAAAGCTGACCTTGGTTCTTTGCATGCTGTATCTTGGGTGTCCAAACTTCTGTATCTCTCGAAGTATCTCTGATTGCTTTCATAAATCAGAGGCCTTTGGGATGCCTATAGATGTGCTTGTTTGCATTCTAATTAGAACATGAATGAGCAAACTCTGTTAATTAAGTCTGCTCTGTGTTCTGATTAGAATAAGAATGAGTCACCTTACTGTCATGTGTATTAAGCTCCCCACCTTCATTTTAAAATGGTCACAGGGGGTGCTTTAACTAAAGCTCATTGAATAAGCTTTAGTTAAAAAGCCCCCATGGCCATTCTAAACATGTGGGGAGTGGGGAGGGAGACTTAATTAACATGATGGCAATCCATTTTAATTAGAGTGGCTGTTAGGGAACCACTGTAATTAAAAATACCCTCCTCATCCCTGAGCATGTGTATAGGTATCGTAGGTGCCTCCTCCATGTGGGTCATTGTCAGGGTGCTGGCCTGCCTTGAGATTTTACCCTTGCCTAGTTGGAGATTAAGGCTTTACTTGTACAGTTCTTTTGTCTGAAGGCCCCACTCTCAATTTGCAGCCTGTTACCCATGCCATACAGTGGCAACACTTCCCCAGGCACTCCATATGGCATCCTCCCTCCAGGCCACAGCCTTATCCTCCATCTTTACATAGTTACATAAATAAACATACAACATAAACTACTTGACTTTGGTGCAGGGTTACTGCAAGTCATCCTTCAGCCCCAAAGTCTAGAGAATTTTCCCAAAGGCTGACAATCTAGAATGCAACATTGTCAAGGGTGTTGACCTTAGAATGCCTTAGCCACACCCCCTTGGGTCACCTGACTTTCCTCTTCTCCATCAGGCCTGTCAATTATATCTCTTAAATCTCTGGAAAAAAGAACTTCCTTACTGACAGAACAGTAGGACAATGAAATAGATTAGGGTTGCCAGGTTTCTGGAAAAGGGCACCCCTCAGCTCTCCCATGCTTTGGAGCCTTGTAACCTGCTCCTGTGGAAGCCCATTTTCAACACTGGGGCCAAAGCTGTCCCAGGCTAGATTATAAACACCATGTTGATGGCAGTTCTACAAGTTACCTGATTGACAGCATTGCAGAATACTATATATTCCATTTATGGCATGATACACACATACCACAAGGATGTTCCACATATTTGGTGGAATATCTTTTTGTTTGGTTTGCCACTTTATGATAACATAAATCAGTTGAATGTCTAGCACTATTACTATGTATGGCATGATTAACAGGTGAATTTAACTATAAATATAATATGTGCCAAGGGCCAAATATCTGACTGGAAGCTCTAAGTAAGTAAATAAATAACAAATACATAAAAAGCCAAATCAAATAAGCAATGAGTCTTGAGTCTTGATTCAGCAAAAACTGCTTTTTATTTTTTTTTTAGATGCTATTTTTAAAGAGCATCTGAAGGTAATTTATGCAGTTTACCGACAATTTTAAATTACTTCTGATAAAGTATTAAATCTCACCATCATTAAATCCACAGTGATATTTCTAATTTCCTCTTATCACAGCCCTAAAAAATGTGTGTATCTTCTGTGGGATAATTAGATAAATTTTTTACTTCAGAACTCATCTTCAAGTAATTCTCTGGTGGCACTGATTCATCCCCAGAGCCAACAATCATACAATCTGTGTCCCACGTTTACAAGCAGATGGCTAATAAAAAGGCACAAAATGTTCATTAGCACTGAAGGTTGGAAATGCAGGAAATCTGAGTTCAGAACGGAGGCTACACAAACAGAGGGCAAGGCTATGACTACACTGCAATTGGGAGGTGACATTGCAGCTAATGTAGGCATGCCTAGTTTAGTCAACTATCATGGGTAACAACAGAAGTGTAGATGCAGTGGCAAGGCCTCTTGTACAAGCAGTTCAAGTCCGATGAGGACCCATGATATATACTTAGAATACTAGGATGATCTGCCACATCTCAGAGGCCTGGTGGAAGGATGATAATAAATGGGAAACTGCTATACCAGTTTATATAGTATGTAAAAATAACAGATGTATAGGTAAGGGTGTGACACTGTATATTAAAGACAATAAAGGCAGTAATAGCACAAACATCTTATCTGAAAGGAAATATACCATGGAAACTCTGGATAGAAATTCCATACTTGAATAAAAGGAAGATAGTACTAGGACTGTACTACTAGCCACCTGATCAGGATGGTGAAGTTGATCACAAAGTGTGAAGGGAGATTATACAAGCTTCAGAAGTGGAGCAGGCAATAATAACTGAAGTCTTCAACTATCCTCACATAGACTGGATAAACTCCTCATTGGGGAGAGATGTGGAGATAATATTTTTATATAAAATTAATGATGGTTTTCTACCACAATTCATCTTGGAAGCCCCAAGAGGAGAAGCAATTCTAGACCTGATCCTGCAGCAAGAAGCCCCTTTTGCCTGCCCCACATGTGATAGGAAGCCCCTGCCATATAGCAACAGCCTCTTGCCTACATTGCATGCCCTCCTGTTTAGGGTACTTTCTCTTTTCCTATACCTTTTCTTACTTCCTCCCTTTTCTTCTTCTCTTTTCTATAAGAATACAGATATAGAATTGAGTATGAAATAATGTTTTATGAAATTATTTGATACGTGCTTCTACAGGTATAGTATGCTATTTTGCCTTTGTATTTCCCCCTCGTATTTTGTATTGTATATCTTTTATTGTGCCTTAGCATTTTATCTTTTATAGTCTATACTTCATACTTTAAACTTTTAATCACTGTATTTTATTTAGAAATAAGTTGTATTCTGTAATGGTATTAGAACTATGATTGAATAGGACATTGAAAAATTGTAAGGGTGGGAATCGAACCCCTACTTCTCTATATCAGGCTGCTTTTATGAATGAATAGGACGGGTGGGCGGGGTGGGGGGGGGAGTGAATGAGTGATTGGATGTGTAACACAGTAGCCAGCTGCAACAATAAGTTAACAAGTGGCAATTCACACTTGCAAAACTGCAGACTATCAGGAGGAAAAAATGTATACCAGAGCCAGGAACTCCCTGAAATTCCATTGTGAGTGCAACAAAGTCTCCGATTTGAATTAATCAATGCCAGGGACTGGCTTCTGAGACTGAATGCCAGCCAACCATCCACTCCCAGAGACCTATTCAAAAACCACCAATAGACTCCTGAAACTGCACATACCAGCGGACGTGACCCTCAGTGACTGACAGTAGTCGTTCAGCAGCCATCAGGGGACAGTCAAGGGACGTCACTCAAGGACCAGCAACTCTTGGAATGGACACGCTTGGAAACTGGGTCAAGGGGAGCCCATTCTGGGCTTCCTACCTTGTCCTCTGTTGCTCCTCCACCCTCCTTTCCCACCCAGACAGTGGCAGCAGTGACTGGCAGGTTCTCTTCCCCTGCCTGATCCCCTAGGACAGTTCCAGAAACCATAGGTGAGTGAGAAGCTGCTTTGGGGGTAAGCAGGGGTGGATGAGCAAGGGCTGATCCCAGAGATGGGGATGCAATTGAGGGTCAGCAAACCTGATTCCAGGGGAGGCGGGGAGTAGACCTAATCCTGAGTCTGTGTGTGTGGGGTGGGGGGGAGGTGCTGGGTGCAGCTAGCTTGATCAGGGCCAGCAGGGGAGCAGTGAACTCCATCCTGGCTGGTGGGCCCTATCCAGGTTGGTGTGGTGGGTAGTGGGGTGGATACATGGCTTGGGCAGGTGGAGACCACCTACACTGCCCTAGAGAGCAGGTGAGCTGGGCAGGCACAGAACCATCTTGGTTCATAGCCATGCCCCTTCTCACCAGCCCTCTAAGGGAAGGTCAGAGCAGTGCAGATTACAGAGGGTATTAATCCTTAAAGTGCTACTGCTCAAAGCTTACGCTAACTATAACATCAACTATCATTCCATAAAGTTAGCATGCTAATTGAAAGTAACTAAACCCTTATAGAACCTTTTAAAGAGGTGAGCCAATCTGTAAAGGAGCCTGTAAAATAGTCAAATTCAAGATTCTAGCAGGGGGTGTAAGCCAAAAAAATATTCACACTGGTATATAACTTTATGAAGGAAAACTACACAAAAATGAGGAAGCCAATTTGAAAGAAGCTAAAAGAAACAGTGAGAAAAGCATAAGAGGTCTGTAAATAGAATGGAACGGTCCAGTAAAACCCTTTAAAGATTTAATAGAAGAGTTAATGATGCTATCAAGGGCAAAAGGTATCCTTAAGAAAAGTAGAAGGTGTGCTCAAATAAGGAAACAGGAAAGCACACAAATTCTTATAGTTCAAATGTACAAGCAAAATGAGGCATGCCACAAAAAGAATTCAAGGAACATCTTGAAAAATATAGTTAAAGTTAATAATAAAAAAAACTTGAATAAATGCATCAGAAGCAGGAAGCCAGTGAGAGAAAGGCTGGGACCTTTAGATGACTAAGGTGTTAAAGATGCATTCCAGAATGATGGGGCACTCACAAAGATGCTAAATAAAATCTTTATTTTTTGTTTTCCTGGCTTCTGTTATTTTCTTGTTTTCTGTTCTCTTTTCTTTTTTTTTTGTTTTCTGCTCTCCACAGGATGGAGTCAGTCCAGCAGTTCTTGGCTCTGTGGGAGCAGGTAGAGGTTTCAAATGATGACTTTATTTAGGGCTGCAAAGAGGAACCCTAATCCTGTTATTGGGAAAGGAGTGTAAAGATGGGAAGACCAGCAAGGCTAAAACTTTTATAGCTTGAAGGAGAAGGCAATTACCTGCAGCAGAGAGCAGTTTTGCTGGAGAAGCCACAGCAGTAGATCTCCCAGCTGCCAGAATGAATACCCAGTTTAACAAAAAGGGGCAAGTGGCCTGCTGCAGGTGAGAGAAGAGACTGCCTAGTGAGGGGTGGCTGGACCCGGGTTATGGACTTGTCTGTTGCAGAGCCTAGCTTGCAAGTGGCTGGCTGCATAATACTGAATGGCTGATGGGGAACTTAGAAGCCTCTGGTTCAGATGAACAGGAAGCCCAGCTGACCAGTGGGGGGGCTGATCAGTACATAGATTAGGGCTAAAATGGGCAAAGTGGTGGATCTGACTGGTAGCTGGACTCCATTTCCCAGCAGCCCCTGCCCAGGTTGCAGCTGGTTTCCATGAAGGCCCTAGGAGTGGCAGGACTGTGACAGTGTGGGGCCAGGGTTTCCATGGAGACCAGCCCCAGCAGTGCTGGCAGGGCATGTGGCTGTGCAAGGAGATGCTCTGGGACTGGGGCTGGGATCTTGTAGTGGTGACATTGTGGCCTGAAGCAAGGGCAGAGCTGTAATCTGCTGCCTGCACATCCCTGCCTGGGGTGTGCAGGCAGCAGATCATAGCTCGGCTCCAGCTCTGTACCACACTGTCACCACTGCAAGATCCTGGCCCTTGGAGCAGCTCCCTGGTTGACTCTGTTTGTTGGCTTACTATGAGTGTGCTTTGTGCAAAATGGGGAAATAGGTTGCTGTTTTTTTAGGGTTGGGGGAGGGAAAAAGATATGAGAAGAGGTAATTTTTAAAAAAGTTTTGTTTTTTTGTGGATTTTTTTCCTTTTTTAATGTAACATGGGAAATTAAGTCTTTGGTTGGTTTCTATGTGTTGATACTTTTATAACAAACAAAAAATACCCCAAAACAAACAACTCCCCAAAAAACCTCTTGCTTGTTCCTCTTTGGGATTCCCCCCACCCCAATCTTCTATCTTGCAGCCCAGATCAGCTGCTTGCCCTGACTACACCCTTGTTTTGACCCTGGGTACACCCTTGTTTTGATCCTAACCCTTTTGGCACCTTGGACTTGGATTGATAGCCAGCTTTGATCTTGGCTTCCTTTACGGTAAACCCTGATAAAGTGATCCGTTCATGGTGACTGCCTTTTCCCTAGTTAACCTTTACAAGCACTATCTTTAGTCCCTGGGTATACGAGTCTTTCCAGAAAGCTTGTCTGGCTAGCAGTGGTAAACAGCCTGAGCTGGATCCACAAAACTATTGCAACACATAACTGTTAGGCATCCTGCCCCTTAGTGGAACTCATAATCCATATCAAGTACCCAGCCTCCTTCTGCAACGTATGAGGCGTGTTGCGTTCCTACAAATGATACACAAAAACCAGAACACTGATCAAAGTGCTATGTAAATGAACCAATAAGGCATGCCAAGTAGAGGACTAGGTCTTCTGTTGCACTTCTTAATGACAGTTAGGATACATCTGTTCAGTCCAAGGCAGTGCCATAGTGATATAAGCTCCAGTCACTCTGTTTCAACTACTTTCCCGTTTGGAAGTAGTGTACATGTTCTAATGTGGCACTATGTGCATGCCAATAAGCAGACTCTAAGTACCTAACTGCAAGCCAAGAGAGGTGACTATCTTTGATCAGGATTCTCATTTATGAAGCCTCTCCTGGAGATGGGGATCTTAGCTAGGTCAGCTCTTGAAAAAAACATTATTACCACGCTTCTAATGATTATATCACACAGGTGAATGGTGGCACACTTTTAAAATCTGGACTCTGTCGATTTTGTAGCAGAGACCTCAGCACAGGTCTCCTGTATTAGAAAAACATGTCAAAAAGTGGCTATGACATCAAAACCTTGCCTTATTTTCCTACTGCAGTGTAAAACCTGGGTTCCAAATCAGAAAATGTGGGGATTCACATTTGGCTCTTCTACATCATGAAAGAGTGTTTTAACCAAGAATATGGTAAAAATAATGGGACATACAGACCTATTGCTCTTTCTGCAGGTTGGGTGTCCTCTAATTGTTTGGCTTTGCAGGTGACAAATCATACATAGAAGAGAAAATTAGGGCTGGAATGGACCTCAGGCATTTATTTAGTCCAACCCCCTACTTAAAGCAGGACCACACCCAGCTAGATCATCCCAGCCAAGGCTTTGTCTAGACAGGTCTTAAAAACCTCTGGGGATGGGGATTCTACAGTCTCCTTGGCCAACCTGTTCCACTGTTTTACCACCCTTCTTGTGAGAGAGGTTTTTTTTTAACATTTCATTTAAACTTTCCTTGCTGAAACTTGAGACCATTGCTCTTTGTTCTGTTATCTGCCACCACTGAGAACAGCCCAACTCCATGCTCTTTGCTGAAGGCTGCTATTCAATCCCTCCTCAGTCTTCTCTTCTCCAAACTCAATAAGCCCAGTCTTTTCAGCCTTTCTGCAGAAGTCATATGCCCCAGCCCCTAACCCTTTTTTGTTACCCTCTGGTAGACTCTCTCCAATTTCTCTACAACCTTTCTGTAGTGGGGGGCCCAAAACTGGAAAAAATACTCCAGATGTGACCTCACCAGTGCTGAACAGATGGGGAAAATCACTTCCCTTGATCTGCTGGCAATGCATCTACTAATGCAACCCAGTATGCCATTAGCTTCTTGGCAACCAGGGCACACTGTTGATTCATATATAGCTTATTGGCCACTGTAACCCCAGGGCCTTTTCTGCAGAGCTGCTCCTTAGCCAGTTGGTTTGCAGCCTGTACTGGTGCATGGGATTGTTCCATGCTAAGTGCAGGAATTTACAGTTACCCTTATTGAACTTTGTGAGATTTCTTTAGGTTCAATCCTCCAATTTTCCTAGCACTCTGTGAATCCTATCCCTACCCTCCAGTGTATCCATTAGTCCCCACAGCTTGGGATCACCTGTAAACTTGCTGAGGGTGCACTTCATCCCATCTTCCAGGTCACTGATGAAGATACTGAACAAAATCAGCCTGAGGACTAACCCTTGGGGCACTTCACTTGATACTGACTACCAGCTAGACATTGAGCCATTGATAACTACCTCTAAGCCCAGAGGTAAATTAATGTGTACTGGGGCCCTGGGCAAGCACACAATTGGAGCCCCCCTCCCCCATTGGTGCTGGTCTGCGGTGGGGGAGGGTGGGTAGATCCCAGTGGGATGGGGGCACATGCACACCTCTTCTCCCTGCTCCCCACCCCCGCTATGGCTGAAAGTACACACACATGGGCGTGCACAGACGCAGGTGTGCACACTCTCACTCTCTGCATATGGACACAGGCACACAGACAGACACACACACATGCAAACAGACACGCGCACACACCTGCGCATAGAGACACAGAGACAAACACAGACACACACACAGGCACACAGGCACGCAGACACACACAGACAAATGTACACACACAAATACATGCATACAGATAGACACACACAGGCAGGTGCACACACAGATGCACACACAGACAAGTGCACACAAACACAGACAGGCACATACACACACACACTTTCCCCTAAAAGGACCTGCCCTCTCCCCCACTCTCAATCACATAGAGACAGCCCTCTGCCCCCCACTGTGAACCACCTGTGGCTCAGTCTCGCTCCCTGCCTAGCCCATTACACTTACCCGCAGGGAATTGCTGCCTGGCTGTCCCGTGATGCCCCACAGATGCAAAGGGCTGGGCTGGGCTGGGCTGGACTGGGCTGGGTTGAGAGCACTGTGCTGTGTCTCTGCAGGGGGTGGGGCAGCACTGGGAAGGGTGGCTGCAGGGGGCTAAGATGAATTTTTGGGGGCTATAGCCCCCAAGGCCCTCCCAGCACTGCTGCCTACAAAGGCACAGCACGGCACAGTGCAGCACAGTGCTCCTGGCCTGGCCTCAACCCCCACTCCATGCCAGGTGGGGCACAGCTCTCTCAGCCCGGCTCGGCCTCCTCTCCCCAAGACATGGTGCCCCCTGGCTTGCCCCCTCCCCCAGGCACAGCACAGCTCTGCTGTCCCAACCCCAGCCCAGCCTGACTCCACCTCACTGGGGGAGGGGCCTCGCTTCCTGCTCCCAGGGAAGCAAAGGTGAAAGCCGCAGTTTTAAACATGGCACCAAAAATGGCTGCCGAGTTAAAAACTATGGCTTTCACTCCCCTGCTGATGATTATCCCAGGGTGGGGCCCTTGAGATCATGCCCAGCTTGTCTGTTCATTAATCTGCCTATGCCGAGTCCAAAGATCCAACCAGTTTTCTATCCTCCTTGCAGTCCATTAATTCAACCTTGTCCTTCTTCAGCTTGCTTGCAAGAGTGTTGTGTGACACTGTATCAAAAGCCTTTCTAAAGTTAAGATATATCATTTCCACTGCTTTCTCTGCGAGTACAGAGCCAGTCATCTCATCACAGAAGGCAATCAGGTTGGTCAGGCATGACTAGCCTTTGATGAATCCATGTTGACTGTTCCTAATGAACTACTCCCCCAAGTGCTTAGAAATTGATTCCTTGAGGGCCTGCTTCATTATTTTTATAGGGACCGAAGGGAGGCTTACTGGTCTGTAATCCTCTGGACCCTCTGTCCCTTTTTAAAAAATGGACACTATACTTGCCTTTTTCCCATTGCCTGAGGCCCCTTCTGGTAAACATGAGTTTTTAAAGATGATGGCCCCCAGCTCAGAAATCACATCAGCCAACTCCCTCAGCACCTTAAGGTGCATTGCATCTAGCCCCATAGACTTGTACATGTCCAGGTTTTCTAAATAGTCTTAAACCTGTTTTTCTTCCACTTTTGGATGATCACTGTGGCAGGTACAGGGTCCTGGCTCCTGCCATGCTCTCACAGAAACAGCTCTGCAGGAGGGGGAACTCACACATTCAGGTTCAGATATGCGATATGGATCAGGCAGCTGGGGAATGCAAGAAACTGTGCAAGAAACTGTGCTCCAGGGAACTGGCTCTGATTGGCCCAGGACAGGTGGCAGACCATTTAAAGGGAGGACACTGAGGGAGGTTTGGCTCTTGGGGTCCCCAAAGAGAAAACCTGATTGGAGGCAGCAGGAAGGGGGAGGTACCCTGGAGAAGCAGCCCAGCATGCCAGACCCTTGGGAGCTGCAGAAACTTGGACAAGCTCTGAGGACTGATCTTTCTGCCCACAAGCCGTAAGTAAAGGGGGAGAAAGAGGAAGAATGGAGATCTTGTCCTCACAGAAGCCTGAGCTGGTAATCCAGGAGAATGATACCCATGGGAAGCAGTTGGACCAGACCACTGAGAAAGGAGGGAGTGGGAGTGAAGAAGAGTGGACTGGTTTGCAGGGACAAGCAGGGACAGAGGTGACCCTGAATCCACCAGCATAAAGAAACCGAGTATATGTAACCTGCCGGTGAATAAAAAACTGAGGAGGGGCCTGCTGTCAATGAAAGAATAAATCCAGAAGGGAGGAGAAGAGCCCCAAGAGAGATACCAGTTAATTTTGAGTTATAAAACAATTTGATTTAAAGTTTAAAGGGGCGAAGATGCCTACAAGCCCCAAGAATAATTGAAAAGCTCAGAGGTGGAAGCCTGAGGACCTACAAGGGAAAACCCCAACAGATCCCAGGGAAACAATGCTTCTTTTATTTGAAGAGAGTATTCATAAAGTGGCAAGGCTGAGGAGGAAGTGGAGCTGAAGATCGGAGAGAAAGAGAGAGTCCCAGACAGTCTCCGTTCACCATCCAGAAAGAACAGTGACCATTCACCTGAGAGGAAAGGGGCAGGGTATAGGGGAGGTTTGCACCCTGAAGAAGATCCTAGACAGGACCATACAGACATGCAAGCTAGAAAATCCATCCTCTGGACATCATTTTCATCAAGGCTGGCAGGTGAGTGTGGGGGATACATTGCAGTCTGAATAACATGGTGTGGTTCCAAGGCAAGA
Source organism: Crocodylus siamensis (assembly GCF_052110815.1). Taxonomy (NCBI): domain Eukaryota; kingdom Metazoa; phylum Chordata; order Crocodylia; family Crocodylidae; genus Crocodylus; species Crocodylus siamensis. The sequence goes on along the minus strand of NC_143402.1, from coordinate 47,826,684 downwards.
GAACACAATCTGCTCAAAAACAACTACTCCTCAAACTATATTGCTAGATATAGTTGTTACCACATTTGCCTGTCACTTTGGGGTGCACTCATTTATTAGGGGTATGCTTCTGGGGTCTCTGTAATTCTGTCAATGAGCTGCTTGTGTTACTTGTGTTACTATATGGAGCTGTATTTCTCCATTCTGCAAGAGGTCCACTGGGGGTGAGGACTCTTGCAGGACTCAGTTTCAATGGGGCTGGGTTCCTCCAACTACCAAATCAGTCAAACACATATATGCACATACACACACAGATTAACAGGACATGCCTGAGCCAGGCTGGGTTATTCAGCATAGACAAGCTAATGCCCTCATATGCCTTGAACTCAGTTAATCGGGGCAGCAATATAATGCAGTCAGACACAAGCCCATGGGTTAACAGAGTACATCTGAGTCAGGCCGAGTTATTCAGCATTGACAGGCTGACACCCTCTTGTGCCTTGAACTCAGCTCATCTCTTATTTCAGCAAGACAGTATAAATGTAGTTAGACACACGTTAGACACGCATGCTAACAGAGTACGTCTGAGCAGGCTGGGTCCAATCACCACTTTCAGCTGATATGCTCATGCAACTCAAAACTCAGCACATCCCAATCTCTTGTCACAATGGTCCTAGAAGTAATTCCCTCGATGAGCAGACCCCACCATAGTTTTGGGCATTACAGGGATCTTTGGCTTAGGTAAAAGAAGCATTGCTGCAGAGCAAATGGGGAAGTCAAAGGGAAGGAAGAGTAAGTGAGGTTCAGAGAGAGAATATAGCAACCGGCTTGACCATAAAAGTTATTTATTGCCAGGTATGTGAACTTATGATGCTACCGGCAGTAATAATCATACAAGAGAGACAAATAAAACAATTACAATATTGCATAGTTTCAATGAGGTATTTGGGCAAGTGTAGCTTAAGTCTGATCAGCAAAAGTCAGGTTTAGAAAGCAGCACCTGGAGTAAGAAAATAAAAGTCAGGTTCCTGGAGTCAGAGAGAGAGAGAAAAAAAGAGTTGGGATCTCACCACTCAGCAAAGCTTGAACTATTTGATGTTCCCAGGTGTTTGCTGGAACTTGCAGACAGGCAGAGCCCTCAGCACAATCCGTGAAGGGTTTCTAGGCAGGAAAGGAGTGGAACTGGGGCAGCTTTTGGATCCAAGCCCCAGGACAGAAATTTGAGCTTGGGTAGGGGTTTTTGTAGAGAACTAACAATGGCTCAAGGGAGAACACTAGGTTTGTTTATGGGTAAATGATAGCTCATATGTTGGATAATAGGAACTGAGCACTCCTCTCTATGGGTGGCATTACTCTGAGGGATCTCACAATACAGACAGACAGATTCAGTGTTTTGGGTACCAATAAAGGAGTCATTATCAGAATTGGTCTGATAAATGCTCAGCTGGGTGTGTGCAGATGTGGGTTGATTAGCATTTGGAGCAGGAATCCCCCATCACGCAGTGCTCCCCTGCTTCTCTGGTCCCTGAATTCAGTGCAGTCCTTACCTTGGAATCTCTGTTCTCCATCCTGAATGTTAATGAAAGTGCATGCCTGTCCCATCTCCCATGTAAATGAGACCAGGGGAGTTGCTTCACTCCTATCACCATTGTCTGAAGGGATTTAGGTGCGTCTCCCACTGCATCTTCATTGTCTTTTGTAAGTCCTTCCTCTAATCAGTTCTTGTTCAGGCAGAGGTGGTGGGTGGGAGCAAGTCCTTTGTGAGTCAGACAGGCTGCGTACTGTGCTGGGGTTCGCCAAGAACACAGAGCTGACAGGTAACATTGTAGTCTGGGAGCTGACCTTCCCTGTGAAGCCTGGAGTAAAAAAAGGCGTTTTCTGGGTTTTCTGCATCCTCTGTCACTAGTTTGCTTCTCCCACTTAGTAAGGGACCCACCACCCATCTTCTTGTTGGTGACATACTTGTCGATACCCTTCATGTCCCTTGCTAGCTGTAACTCTGGTTGTGCTTTAGCCTTCCTGATTTTACCCTTGCATGCCTGAGCAATGCTCTTACACTCCTCCCTAGTCACCCCCCCACCCCAAGTTTCCACTTCTTGTTTCCTTTTTGGTTTTTTTAGCTCTCTAAAGAGTCTTTTGCTAAGCCAAACTGGTCTTCTGCCATACTTCCTAGCCTTCCTGCCCATCAGGGTGGTTTATTTCTGCACCTTCGGTAAGGTTTCTTTCAAGTACAGCCACACTCCTTTCCCCCTCAGACTGGCCTTCCAGGGGATCCTGCCCATCAGTTCCCCAAGGCAGTCCAAGTGTCCTTTTCTGAAGTCCAGGGTCCACACTCTGCTGCTCTCCTTCCTTCCATTCCTCTGGGTCCTGAACACAATCATCTCATGGTCACTGCTGCCCAACTTGCCATCCACCACCAAACCTTCCCTGTTTGTGAGCAGCAGATCAGGAAGATTATGGCCCCATTTGGTCTCTCTAATGCAGGGGTGGGGAAAAATACAGCCCGCAGGCTGGATTTGGTCCACCAGGCAATTTCATCCAGCCCATGGGAGTAGTATATAGGATACACCTTATGTCAAACTGAAAAGCCCTCCCCACCTGCCAGGTGTCCTACCCCTTGCCCTGCCACCTGTCCACCATCTAGTCCCACCCCTAATCCCTGACCTTTGGTACCAGAAGCCCCACCCCTTCCACCAGAAATACTCCATTGCGGTGGGGAGAAGGGGTATTTCTGGAGCTAGGGCCAGAAGTCCTGCCCCATCACATGGCCTATGACATCAAAAAAACAGCTCCTTGCCACCATGTTGGAAGCCATCTTGGTGGCCATCTTGGCTGCCATGTAGGTCCCAGAACACCCTGTTCCCATCACATAGTTTGTGACATCAGAAGTCCCACCCTTCTGGCCACCATGATGGTCCCATAATCCTCTGCCACCTTGTCACATGGTCTGTGACATAAGAAAATCCTACCCCCCTGGATGCCATGCTGGCCTCCATCTTGTTCCCACAATGGTCCAAGAATCTCCTGCCCCTATTAAATGGTTTGTGACATCAGAAGTCCCACTCCCAGACCACCATGTTGTCCACCATGTTGGTCCCAGAATCAGATTTATAGATTGTAAGGGCTGGAAGGGACCTTGCAAGATCTTTGGGTCTAGCCCCACTACACTAGGCAGGAAAAACAACTGGGGTCAGGTGCCATCCAGTCTCTGCTTGAAGCTTTCTAGGGTAGGTGATTGTACCACCTCTGGAGGGAGACTTTCTGCAGTCTGGACACCCTAACTGTGAAGAAGTTTTTTCCTAGTGTTAGGCTTGAAATGGTTCTCCAGGAGTCTGTGGCCAGGAGTCTTTTGGTTTTCCCCTCAGATGCCTGGGTGAACTGAGCCCCTGATGTAGCAGTAGGCTGCTACAAAATCCCCTCTCAGCCTTCTTTTTTTTTCAGCTGAAGAGTCCCAGATCTCTCAGCCTTTCCTCATATGGTTTGCCATGTAAGACTCTAATCATAAGGGTGGCTCTTCTTTGGACTCTCTCAAGCTTGTCCACATCCTTGTTGAAGTGTAGTGCCCAGAACTGGACACAGTACTCCAGCTGCTGTCTCACCAATGCTGAGTAAAGTAGAAGAATAACTTTTTTGGTTTTGCTTGAGATGCATTGATTGATACATGCCAGGGTGTTATTTGCCCTGCTGGCTATAGCATCACATTAATGGCTCATATTCATACTGTGGTCCATTTTTACCCTAGGTCCCTTCCAATCATGGTGCTGGTCAGTTTGGTGCCACTGAGCCTGTAAGTATGTTGGGGATTATTCATCTCCAGATAGAGCAGTTTACATTTCTCTATGTTGAACTTCACCTGGTTCTGATCTGCCCAACTTGCTGGTCTGTCTAGGTCCACCTGTATCTGCAGCCTATCTTCAAGCATGACCCCACTCCCCAATAACTTGGTGTCCATGGAGTTAGTCAGTGAGCTTTTCACTCCCACATCCAAATCATTGATAAGGATGTTGATAAGGATCCTATGACTCCAGCTGACTTCCTGCCCTTTGGGCAGGGGGCTGGACTCGATGATCTCCCGAGGTCCCTTCCAGCCCTAATGTCTATGAAATCTATGAAAAGAACTGGACCAAGCACTGATCCCTGAGGGACACCACTGGTGCCCCATCACTTGCCAAATGACATCAGAAGTCCTACCCTCCTGGCAGCCATGTTGGGTACCCTATTGGTCCCAGAGACCCCTGCTGACCCATCACATGCCCCTGTCACATCAGAAGGTCTGCTCCCTGAATGCCTCCAAACCATGCCATGTGTTTTCTGAGACCATGCTAATGCAGGCAGAAGCAAATATGGATTCTGTGGAAGCCTCAGACACTGTTCAAACTTCTCAGCAGTAATATAGATGAGACCTCAGTGGTAGAGACAGATTCCTGGACTCCCAAAACAGATCTGGGGACTGTGGCAGACCCTCAACAACCTGCATCAGAGCCAGCAGCAGAGAGCATGGAAGTGGGTGACAAGCTAAACCCCGAGGACTCTGCTGAAGTAACTAATCTAGAATTTTTTGGAGTGAACTGCTTTCTGTGGTAACAGGGTGGGTCTGTATTAACTATATAATCTCTTTGTAGGTAGATGATACCTTTATAGAGAGCTTTCAAAACCAACACATCAGTGGATTTGTGAGAATAAAGGTCTCTTGGATGAAGTGGTTTTGTTAGTGTCTAAAAGACATGAGTTCAAGGCAATACTAAAGACAGTTGTATCAATTTTATCTGAATCCCCAGAGCCTGTGGAGCATGGGTATGAACTTGTGAAGATCACAGAGAACCCCTGCTCAGAGAAGGATTTTCTATGTCTAGAAGAGAGGACTTCAAGATATGGCTGAATACTCCTGTATATGCTGTTTTTCATTACCTAATTAGTCAACCTTGTTTTACCACTGTTTAAATTTGTTGTCTGGCACTTAAATCTATCATACACACTTTAGCAAGGAGGGCACCATAGTTAGCAATCATGTCTACAGAGGAGGCTTCGTTAAAGGAAATTTCTTACAACATGGGGAAGTGAGGAGTTTTGGTGAGGTGATTTCACTTCTTGAAGGGGCCAAAAGTCAGAATAAGAATCTAAACAGAAGCCAGGTGACTGCCTGGTTTTCAGATCAGGGTGTTTATACCCTACACAAGTGGGAAAGAAGACATTTTGAAAGAAACAAAACTGTTGTTTCAGATGTGGATGCGCAATGGCAGGCAGATTTGATGGATATACAACAGTTCTTCAAACACAATAGTAATTTTAAGTACATCTTAACAGTGGTAGATATATTATCCAAGCATGCCCAGGCTTTGGGATTAAAAGACAAGTTGGTGGGTGAAATAACGAAGGCCTTTGAAAGAATTTTTTTCAGCAGGTAGTGTGTCTCAAAAACTATTTAAAGAATTTTTAAATAAGCCTTTAAGCAAACTTCTAAAGCAGTATGATAGCCACCATTTTGTTACAAATAATGAAGTGAAAGCAGCAGTTTTAGAGTGGTTTAACAAAACATTAAAATCAAAGATGTGGAGGTATTTTACAGCCCACAATACCTTTTGCTACATTGATGCGTTACCATAGTTTATGAAGAGCTATAACCACAGCTTTCACAGAACTCTCTGTGCCAGGCCTGTTGATGTGAACTCCTCAACCTCTCCCCATGTGTTGAAAACAGGGTACAGAGACTACTTTAAAACAGAAGGAGCAACACCCCTGTTCAGAAAAGGAGACCATGTGAGGGTATCTTGAACCTAAGGGAGATTTGAAAAAGGTTATGAACAAACATTCACCGATGCAATTTTCACAGTGGATGAAGTCATTAGGCAAGTGCAGAACCCACCATCTACTGCCTACAAGCTTAGCTAAAAGATTATGAAGATGAAGCTATCAAGGGTTCTTTTCATCCTGAAGAACTACATAAAGTGAACCCTAAACAAAGACAGCAGTTACAGGGTTGACAAAGTCCTAGCAGAGAGAGGGAAGGGAAGAAAGAAACAGTTACTGGTGAAATGGTTGGGGTGGTCAGATGAATTTAATAGCTGGGTAGAAGCTTCCTAAGTCTCTAACATTTAGAGTAAAAGACAAATCATAAACACTGCTGAACGGGCAAGATAAGTGATGGTGTTTTTTACATCACTTTACTCAGTGATGCCTGCACAAGGATTTCCCCACAGAACACCAGCTCAAACTTTACCATACAGATGCTTAAACCTCTGGATCTCCCGGGGAGCTGGGAGGTAGGGTTAGCAGAAATACAATACCCGCACTGCTGGAACAGGATCAATGAAGACTCCCCTTTTCTGAGGCTAAAAATGGGGGTACATCCTATATCAGAGGTATTATTCATCCATCACAGAGTTGCTGGCTTTTATAAAAAATAGTATTGCCATCCACCCCAGCCCACCTAAATTAGTTATGATCTATGATCAAGTGAGTGGAAAAATTATACTTAAAGCCAGCTATAACTCTTATGCTTTTTCTATCCATGGTGGAGTAGCCTGTATTTTGGGATTGCTACCCAAGTCCCCTGTTAAAAAAACACAAAAACCTTTACTTCTGATATGACTGGAGGATTTAATTCATGATATCTCTACATGGGCATTGTCAAACTTCAGATTGTCAGGGACTTTTTTGGTTCTCTTACTACAGGGGTAGTCAACCCCCGGTATGGGTGCCAGAGTGTGGCACTCAAAGGCATTTTTCTTGGCACACATGCCTCTATGTGGATGGTGGAGAAGGGACTGGGGCTACATGACCACAACAATAATAAGGTCCCTCATGGCTTGCCCTCTATCTGCCTTTGGCATGCCAACATGTTACAAGTTGAAGTTTCAGGTGTTTTTAGCATGCTGCCCAAAAACATTGCCGACCCCTTCCTTACTATCTTGTGTACCTGCCTGTGGAAAAAACAATGAGTTTGTCACTATCACCTATGACAAGCCACATTATGTCCTCATGAGTCAGCATCACATTGAAGCAATCAGTATTGAAAAGAAGACAAGTCAGAGCAGACACATCTCATTTTACTTTGGCAAGGTGATTGTTAAGCTTCACTTGCCCCCAGGAGGACTTTGGGGTTTTAAAATAAGAAAAAGCACAATGGTGATGGTAAAAAATTATGGGGACCCTACTTTGTACAGAAATTATTACAAAGCCCAAGCAGGGTATGGTGTCCCCAGTTATAAGGGGATGCCTGTGATGTATGGGACTGGTCTGGGGGGCATATTCTACAACCTCTTTAGAAAAGCCATCCGGCTTTTGAAAAGGGGCCTGAAGATTATTAAAACCCACATTAAAAATGCAGCTCAAAATATAGCCCAAGACATGATTAGGCACATCTCCCAAGCTGTCCTGAATAATGTGGGCAAGTCACCAAAGCAGGATGGGTACAGCCTCATGCATATTAAAAGAAGGAGCCTTAAAAGAAAGAGAGCTGCATCATGTCTCTGATGTACAGGCCCGCCCCAACCCCTTAGAAGAAAGAGGTTAAGTTGGCAGGTCAAGTATATGTGGAAGATCAAGTAGCAGCTGCCTGGCAGAAAAAAAAGGGTGCTCTCCTGGAAGAAAAAGAGAGATATTGTAACTGATATGGGTTTGTTCACTGTGGGTCTGAAGAGTGTACCAACTGAGAACTGGATTTGTTTCAAATAGCCTCTATGCAGACCAGCATTGAGAAAAGTCTGTACATTGAGATCCCCCTATCAGCTATTATGGAGTCTGCCCACCTTGACTTTTTCATTGCTGGGAGTGGCAATGATTATATGCATTTGAACAACATGCTGCTGTACCTTCACTGCATGACTGTAAAAGGTGATGGAACCAATCTTGATGTTGGGGCAACAGTGGGCCTAGTGAATTATCTACTGGACTCTATTTTCAGACAGTTGGGTGTCACTTTGGGAGATTGTCTCATAAGCCAGAGCAACAACTGTTACTCTCAAAGAGCCTTCATCAAATTGGTCCTCAACTACAGTGATGACTCCCTTGCCACTCAGTTTTTGGCTGGCCTGTTTTACAAACACACCCCCATATAACATGAAGCAGTTGCACTGGATTGTGGTAATCAGGGGTCTAGGAGATGGACAAACCTGACTCCCCAAAGCAGAAAGGTAATGCTGCTAGGCCACCTCCACAGCTATTTGTTTTTTCAAGAAAAAATTTTGTTGAATGGAGTGAACAGAAAAATTAAACTGACTTGCAGTAAAGACACCTTCTGTTTGATGGGTGCCCTGGCAGTTGGAAAGTGCAAACTACAAATCACATATGCCTCACTTTTTGTAAAGAAAGTGAAGGTGGCCCCAGGCATCTAGCTGGGCGATGTGGAGGCCTTGCTTACGGCCAATGCTAAATACCCTATAGATCATGTAGGTATAAAAGTATTTAGCATCCCTGCTGGCAGTTGGGTCAGTAATCAGGAGAATTTGTTTTTGGGACAGTTGCCCAAGCTTGTCATTATCAGGTTCTTGGATAACAATGCCTGTAACGGGAACTGCGCTAAGAACCCCTTCAACTTTAAAAGTTACAATATCAATTATGTTGCTCTGTATGCTGATGGAGAACAAAACCCTGCAAAACGACTACAACCAGATTCTGAGAATGGTAACTGCATGAGAGAATATATGCATCTGGTGCAGACTGTTGGTAGACATATAACAGACCCTTCCCAAATGATCAACTGTGAAGAGTTTCTCCAGGGATATACCTTGTTTGCCTTTAACCTGTGTCCTGACCAGTAATGTGCTGACTGTTATTCCCTGATTAAAACCAGGAACCTGAGAGTGGAAATACGCTTTGACCACCACTGTCAACATGATTGTGTATGGGGTCTTTGATAATGTTAGAGATATAAACCAGTGAAGAAACATCCTGTCTGACTACATGAAAAGATGGAGAGTGAACAGATCTCCTGGGTTTTATCCACAGACCCTTACACAAGGAGACTGTCTCAGATGTGTTCCCCTGTGATTGACTCTCTAAGGTTCAACTGTCTCAAAGATCCCTGAGCCTAGTGGTCAACATGCACCTGCATAATCAGCCTGGAGAATGCTGGCTGGAAATGTACCTAGTGGATCAGAACTATGGGAGTTTTTTATTTGTATGGTCAGCCCCAAAACAGCCCTGTTTCCTCAAAATATTATGTTCTTTTTAAATAAGAATGCTACCCTCAATGCTTTTCACATGAAACAGTTACAAGACCTCAGCTCTTAATTACAAAATTACCACATGGTGATGCAAGTTTGTAAAAAGTAAATACAAATCTTTCCACATGACTGGACCTGCTAAAAAAAATGCTTCAACATGCCCAGACATGTGTCTTTTGCAAAGACTTCCACAAAAGTGTTATTTAAATAAAGAACCCCATTGCTGGGTTTTTTTAACAAAGAAAAATGTATGTGTGTTTTTCTTTTACCCCATGCATTAAAAAAAACCCCACTTGGCAGACAAAATTTTGAAGCAGTATAGAATAGTTTATTGCAAGTATAAAACTTTACATGGTGACCTACTTGCTTTCGGAGACAATCTTTCACTTCTTTGGTGGTAAGGCTGGTGTTTCTTCGTCTGTGGGAGAGGCTTTCAGGTGTTCTAGATGATCCTGGTTTGCATCATTTCCCATAACAGAAGATGGTATGTTCAGCTCAGCCACGGCTTTCATAAAGATGTCCTGACCTTTAGGTGGACATTGACTAGAAATGGTGTGAGTCTGATGGGCTCCCCAAACTAAGTCGAGCATGTTGGAACCCTCTGAGCATTCTTTTTCATACGAAACCCCATGATCAGCCCAAGAAGAAACACGCTTGTGCTGACTCAGTTTGCTGAGCAACACTTTAGTATTTTTCCTGTATTCATAGATTGTAGAGTCAGAAGGGCCCACAAAGGATCATTGTGTCCGACTGCCTACCCCCGGCAGGAAAAAGGACCAAGGTCAGATGACGCCAGCCAGGTGACTATCAAACTTCCTCTTGAAGACCTCCAAGTTAGGTGTTGGTCGTGAAGTCCTCCTGAAGACACCACCTCTGGAGCTGCCAGTTGACTACCCTGAAGCAGGCATCCTGGTGCCTTCAGCTGCTGCCAACTGGAAGGATGGAAGAGAATACCACCTGTGCCACCAACTTCCTGAGCCCAACCCCCAGCTCATGGAAGTCCTTCATGATGTGGTCAGGACTACTCCCAGCCGCATCATTTGTGCCCACATGGACAAGGACCATGGGGTAGTAGTCGGAGGGCTTGATGAGATCAGGAATCAGGATCTTTGCTCCAGGCATGCAGGAGACCTCTCTCACCATAGGATCTGGTCAGCAGATCAGCCCCTCCGTGCCTCTCAGGATTGAGTTGCCCACCACAATAACCCAGTGTTTCTTCTTCTGCCGGGCAATGGTCCCCCAGCCTGTCCAGTGGTGGGGTGCAGGGACCACTCATTGGGCAGACACATTATCCAACATTTCCTGAACAGTGGGGTCAGGATTTCTTGGTGTTTCTAGGGATTTTGTCATTTCTAAGGGGTTCTGTTCTGGCATAAACAGGGTTAAATTCCTTCTGTCCAGGTCACTCTGCTGGGCACCAGGTACATTTTTTCTGCATACTCCATCACTGCCCAGTCAAAAGTCCTGTGATCAGAGGGATATCAAAACTTAACAGGGGTCTGATAAATGCCCCAGACTGTTTCACCAGCTATTTCTTTTTTTTTCTTCCCCAAAACAGTCTTTT